>NC_053142.1:51727241-52388491 GCF_016808335.1 Panicum virgatum
GATTTAGTTTAAAAAAGATTACTCTTTTGAGTTCCCACGGAAACATATGCATCTCCGCAGGAGCAAAAATGGAATTTATTAATCAATGCCGATAAATACACAGTTTGAGATGCATCTCACAAATGTCAGCGATGAACAGTGAGGAGCTTATAAATGGAAATAAGCATGACATCCCACAATAAAATTAAGACAGTACATGAATTACTGGTTTACATACAACAAGCTAAATTACGCCAGGACATGACTATTTGGAAATTTTGGCAAACAATGGAACAGTTATTTACAATCAGCACATGTACAGGTACAGCACATAGACAACTATAATATGGTGCATTACACTTTACTGGTTATAGCGTCAAAGGAACGGTTATTTACACTTTGCCAGGGTTCTTGTTTCAGTTAGGATGTCATTCTTACACAATTTCTCCACTTCACGGACAAATGTCAAACCTTGCTTTTAAAAAGCATGTATCTGCGTAAATTAATTTAGCAACTCTATAAACAAACAAGTCTTTTCCTCAACCAAAGGCCAAGACAGAAGTCGAAGAGTTAACCATAAACAAGTACATAGTGCATAGTACAATAAAAAGGGCCAAAGGAACATTAACAATTAAGAGATAGGTCAGCATTGTAAAACCTTAACCTAACCTGTTGCCAGAAGGAACTCATGGGGATGGAAATCTATGCACTGAATCTGACCCTCATGGCACTTGAATTCATGTAATAACTTTCCAGCTGTCAGATCCCAGAGCTGCCAAGGCAAAACTTATTATAAGTTCCACAGAGATAAGGATTTGCCATTGGAAGGATTAAGACAAAAGAAAAATGGAATGACAGCACAAGAACTAGCAATTGAAACACATAGCGCAAGCTTACTGGCAAATTCTTACCTTCACTGTATTATCTTCACCACCAGATACAACCCACCGGCCATCAGGTGTGAATCTAATAGCATTCACCCCTCGTGTGTGACCTTTGTAAGTATGGATGCAATTCTTCCTTCTTATATCCCATATCTTCAGATTAGTGTCCAATGACCCAGAGGCAAAGAATTCCCCAAAGGGATGGAAATCAACTGACATACAGTTTGACCTATGTCCGGTAAGAGTGCGGACAACTGCACAAGAAATGAACCAAGAGATAATAATTACTGAAAGATTCATCAATATTTATATTAGTAAGTTAAATATACATATTAAAACATACTCTTTGCCTCCTGCAAATCCCATAATTTTATTGTTCCACTAGCTGCTCCTGCAGCCACAAAAACTTCTGTGGAATCAAAACCAACCGACTCCACAGCACTTGTATGCCCAGATAAACTCTGCACAGCCACCAAAAAGTTAAAAGTGTGGATAAAATAAAGTATTGCATTTGCATCCCAACTATGTTAACAAAACCCACAATGCTCAAACACATTATTGTGCAGTAGGTTGTTAGCTATCTTTGTATTAATTGAATACCAGCACAAAGAGAACTATGTTAGATAAGCTAGCAGCAGTTGGAATGGTGAAATTTTTATCTTGTAACCACTTCAAGGATCAGCAAGAGTTTTGCTGAGTGAGTTAGGGTTTTGCTTTCCTACTGAGCTGTAGAACCACATTCACATTCAGTCCGGAACAGCACTAGACAAATCAGTCTTACCAATATTGAATTGGGCTTCCCAATAGCCCAAAGATTGACCTTATGATCCTCTCCTCCTGTGAGAAGAACCCGTGAGGTCTTCCTCCCAATCTTGAGGCAGTTAACATTGGACGAGTGCGCCACAAACTCCTCTGCACCAAATGCAAGTCAAGGCATTCCAATGTCGCAACTTTAGCAACCCAATCACCCCAAAAACAGATGTTATGTCAATGTACCACTTGAGACATTTCACAAACACAGGATGCCCGCAATTGCACTTCTCAAATAATAGTCAACAATAAATCAGTAGTGGCTTCTCGAGAGTCGCCAGCAGCTAAAAGTGTGACCCACCCAATCTCACAACCACCAAATCCATGTCCATCTTAACTGGGGGCGGAGGGGGGGAATAGAAGCAGAAAACTGAGACTCAGAAGCTCCCCCTGAAATTTGGTAAATCAAATCGCCCAGCTGGTTGAACGACAGCGGCAGCAGCGATGGATCGGTCACTCGGAAAGCAACTATGCGCCACCCCGAATTGAAATTCAAAAAAGTTAGCGAAATTGACAAGGATACGGAGCTTGTAGGCGCGCTTGGTGTTGGTGGTCATGGCCGGCACCTCCGCTGCGAATACCGCGCCGCCGGGCCCAATCTCATTTCAGATCACGCCGACGGCACGGCGCCACCCCGAGACCCCCCGCGCCTTCCGGCCCGGATCTCGCGCAGCGCCTGCCCCTAGCACGAAGCGGCCGTACACACTCCCGCCAGAGCCCTCCCTGTTCCAGGGACAGACCCTTCCGCCGCCGCCGCCGCCACTGCCCGGGGGGTGGGGAGGGCGCCGCCACCACGGCCGTAGCCGGCGCTCCGGGTGACGCGGAGGGGAGGGGCGCGAGAGCGGGGGGTGGAGGGAATGTGGGTGCGCTTTTGGGTTTGGTGCGCGGTCGAGGTGGAGGGAGAGGGAGGACGGGGAGGGGAAACGGAGCTGTCTGGTTGGGGCCGGGCCGGGCGCTGTGCGGTGGGGTGGGGAAGGGAGGCAGGCGCAGGAGGAGGAAGACGAGAGAGAGAGAGAGAGAGAGAGGTGGTTTGGTTCGAAAATTTTCGAATTAACAAAAGCTCGGGGTTGGAGGGCTCGCCGATTAAAAATGGAGCTGAGGCGTTGGGCAGTGGGGGTATGGAGGTGGAGGTGGATCCTTTCCAGCTCGCTCTGCTCTGCTCTCCTCATGAGAGGGCAGCCTAGCCATTTCGCTAACCTGAAATTGTTGCTAGTGTCTTTGTATGCAAACTATGGAAACTCCAAACTATGGAACCACCTAACGCATCAATGTGGTAAACACGCAACGATAACTTGTTTCTCGGGTTATTAGTTGCGCGCTAAGACTATACACCACCATCAGCAACAATTAGGCAAATGTCTAACCAGATAAGGACAAATGTCCTGCACTCGGTTGAACGCAGTGTCCTGTGCAGGGATTCACAAATGCTTCCTTTATGTTCACGGGTGCCATGGCTAGTTTGTTGAATTGTTGTCAAAGCCTCCAGCACATGTCATCGTTTTTGTTGTGCTCTCCAAGTGTAGGTTGATGCGTAAAGAGAGGATTCTCCCGATCCGTTGAGTGAAGTGGAGGAGAATGCACATATATACTTGCGTGCACCTCATCTCGAAGTTAGGCCCTGTTTAATTCTACGCGTAAAATTTTTTGCGTTGAAATCTTATTAATTTAAAGTATTAAATGAAATCTATTTATAAAACTTTTTGTACTGATGGATTGTAAATCGCGAGACGAATCTAATGATGCTAATTAATTCATGATTAATTAATAACTAGCGGATGGTTACTGTAGCATCACTGTTGCAAATTATGGATTAAGTAGGCTCATTAGATTCGTCTCGCGATTTACAGCCCATCCATGCAAAAAAAATTGTAAATAGACTTCATTTAGTACTCCATGCATGTGTCGAAACATTCGATGTGACGTTTTTTTGGTTTATAGGTGTGATCTAAACAGGGCCTTAATCATGGTTGTAATTAATTTCCAAGTACGCCGACCGTGTAGAGACAGTTTTTTTTAAAAAAAAAGGAGTAGAGAGATGTTTCAGATTAGCCGAAGCTGTGATAGCTAATTATTAAATATGGCCACCAGCTTGGTGACCTCATGATTAGCAGTGGTTCAGTTGGCTTGTCGAGGAAAATGGGATCGCATTCGTGGGGCTCCGGATGAAAGATCCGATAAAACTGTCTGTTGGCCCGTCTCCTCTCCTTTTTATTCGCTCAGGTCGAAAACGATGCTGATTCGTATCGAAATCCGTTGAGAAGGTAGTGGAGCAGGAGCGGCAAAAAAACATCGCTGAAGAATGTAAAAATAAAAAAGATAGAAGAAAAGTAGCTGTGGATGAAAAGAAGATACAAAGACCCAACAGATCCCCTCTCATCATAACACACTAGTTTCAGGTTTATATATATATATATATATATATATATATATATATATATATATATATATATATATATATATATATATATATATATAATATATTAAATGTAGCCAATTTCCATAATACCCTTCAAGCCAGCAAAACGTGGCAGAGACTACGGTAGAAGAATATGCTGCCAGAATAATGCATGGCTTGCCGCCTCTTACTCTAAAAAAATAATAATGCATGGCTTAGCAGCTAGGCGCATTCCTTGCTGTCTTTTAATTAAAAAAATGAGGGGGGAAACGAGCGACGAAGGAGATGCGAACTGGGTAGCCGTGTGGAAGAGAAGACCGTAGAGGACGCACGATGCGTGTACACGGATCATGGTCGGACCACTACTACTGTTGCAGGAGTATTGTATGCATAGGAGCAAGGAGGAGAGAGAGCGATGGTGCGTTGAGATGGGTCCATCCATCCGGCGGGCAAGGCAATTGAGGCCAGCCTGCCTACATCCTTGTGTTGGTTGCCACTCCCACCTCCATGTCCAGGCGGCGCGGCGGTCGGCCGGGTCCAACTCCCATCCAATCCAATCCAAGCAGCGACGACCTTCCGTTTCGATGTGGTCGCGGGCGCCCCCCTGTCGTGCTTCTCTGTCCCTTACCGTCCACAGTGGAGGGAGCAAATGAAGAAGCAAATACACTGTTTGACACTGTAGATGTACTGTTTGGCACTGTAGACAGAGAGGACGTGGAAAACAAAGAAGGAGTAAATTTGTTCTTGCTCCCTCCGCTGTGGTCAGTCTTACAAATGAGAATCCACACATGCTGCCATGAGCCATGCCCACACTGCTTAGCCGCAAGGAGGTACACGCACGCTGCAGGTGGAATCTCGGAAGTCCCGTACTTGTTTACCTCGGCTGCATTGATTTGATGCACACAGTTGTGGTATGTCCTGTCACCTGCGACACCCGAGATCGCAAATTGTCAGCTTCTGAATCTGATGGTTTACTTATTGCCACCCATGACCCATTCATTCACCTTGCTGGTAGCAGCTGCTGCCAGCATGGCGCCGTCCCGGACGACTGCTAGTAATAGCATTCGCGCATTTCCTTTTGCGTTAAAACCAATCAGGCCGACAGATGAGCATGGCCTCGCTTTTCATCTTGCTAATAAAAATCAACTCAACTTTTCTTTTCTTTTTTGAAAGCTTAAAATCAACTCCACTTTTTTTAAAAAAAAAACAACTCGAGCAACGTGCTGGTATAGGCAGGCGCCCGGTTCTAACTTAATTTGATGTGTCATACTATGTGAGCTTCAATGCTCGATGGTGATGTCTGGTGGGCTAGACGCTGTCACCGACTGTCTGCTCGGAGCTAGCTGCTGACGTAACAGTACAGGACAAACAATGGCGGACCCAAAAAAATTTAGGATCCTGGGCCATTTAGATTTAGTAGTGTAAGCTATAAATTATATCTAACATTTATAGTGTATAGGCTGCTATTATATGGATCTAATGGAAACAAAGTAGGCATGGCCCGGGGTCGCCGGGCCCTGGCCCGCTACTGGGGACAAAGCGTCTCCGTCCAACATACACGACTACGTAACGCCGGCTGCATCGTCGATCTGCTCTCTCTCTCTCTCTCTCTCTCTCCGGCTGCATCGCTTCGCCTCCAGCTCCAGCTCCAGGGAAAGAAAAACAGCAGCAGCCCTGACCCTAACGGCCTGACGCAGAAAAGCGACCGGCAAGTACAACGACCTCAGGGGACGCGCAGGTATCCTGCCGCCGGAGCTGCAGCATCAGCGAGCTGATCTATGCATAGTCTGGAGCGAGATCGAAAGGGAAAGGCAACCGGGCGTTGGGAGTACACGGACATGAAAAAGTTGAGAACATGAGCATCAAGTAGTAATAAGCACACAAATGGACATCAGAAAGCTGAGAATATGAGCATCAAGTAGTAGCTAACACAAGTACCAGCGGCAGCAGGCAGTTGTTGCAAGTAAAATGGAATACCAGCAGAGGATGAGGCGTCGTCGTCTCAAGTCTCAACGGAGAGGGAGGGAGGGAATGCATTGCAGGGGCCGCCCATCCGGGACCAATGATGCGTGCGTGCCAAGTGCCATCATCCAATTCCATCCTTTAACAGATGGGAGTTGCTGGCTGCATAATGCACGCAGCAGCCGCCACATGCCGATGCCGATGCCGATGCCGATGCCGATGATTGTGTGCGCGCTCTCAGCTCCGCTCCCAATCTCCCATGTGACGGTGACGGAGCTCCCACTCCCACCCAAACACAAAATCGCTGCCGCTGGCCAGGCCAAGGCTAATCCGGCAGAAATCACAAGTCATGCACCTGGCCACTGCACACATGCATGCTATCAGAAAGTTCAGGACACAATGTGACCGTACTCTCTGCAGAGTCCTACAATACTGGCTGCTGCTGCTGCCAGCAACAGCATAGACGAACGAGCACGCGCGTGTCGTGTGTCGGTGCGGCGTCCTTTGAAAACGAGGAGCAGAGCAGTACTAGTAGCGACGCCGCGGATTGCAACCAGCGAACGACCGGCCAGAAAAGAAGCAAGCAGCCGGAGGAGGAGGAGGCCGGAGCGACGGCGACGCGTCCACCGGGCACCTGCACGGGGTGCTCTGCTCTCACGGCGCATCGGATTCCGTGACGCCGACGCGCCACCGGCCGCCCGGTGCGGTCGCGACGAGGATCCTCCTCCTGTTCCCGTCGCCTTTGACCGGCCGGGCCGGCGAGGCCCACCTACCAGCGCTAGCAGCAGCTTCCTTCCTGCTTTCGGTGTGGACACTGTGGATGATCGGTGGATGGATGCACTGCACGTACGGGCAGAGCCGGCGGCTGCCTGAAATTGAATTGGCGCACCGGGCTCGGAGGGCAGGCAGGGGCGCCGAAAGGCAACGGTCCCCTCTCGGTCCCGGCCCGGGGGGTGCTGCGAGGGCGCCTCACCGGCACCTACTTGTTGACCCCGCGCGTGACGTTCATAAATTCTAGGCGCGCCGGGCAACGATTTGTGGGCAGCGCGCAGCGGGAGCAGCCGCGCCCGCGTACGAGGAGGCAGCCAGGCGCCCGCATTGGGTGCCAACTTGTCGCCAAACCTCGCACATGGCCGCCAATCCATACGGCCAGGGCACGGCAGCACGGGAACTTCGATTCGATACACAAAACTAGATTGCCGTTGGGGTGCGGCGCTACACAAGTTGACTGGGCATGTAAACAACTGCAAAAACGGGCAGGCTGACCGCCATTGCCCCCCGGGGTCATCCTAGACAACTCAAGACTCTCAACTCATGAATCTTCTGAAATCTCAAGCTACTGCCATCGGTTACGGCCAGTACAGCCGCGTGTAGCTAAGCTGCTACACGACCACCACATCCTAACTTTGCCAAGCTACAGAATACAGAACTAAGCTATTGACTGCAACTGGCAACATAATTATACACACACCGTGTACGTGAGATGTCTGGATATCAGTCGAGGGGTCTCTTAAGCCTCGTCCAGAATTCGGGTCACAATGCCCACTGCAACGGTGTTGCCGCGAGACCGCAGGAACACTCGACCAAGGGCCTTCAGAGCTGAGAACTCTTCCACGCAGACTTCCTTGTCCAGCTTTACCTGAAACACAAACATCAAAATTACAAAAAAAAACAGTAATAAAATCTCTTACTTCAACTGTAGCAACAATGTTTTGACTACATGCGACGCAAGCTTACTTCAACTACAGCAGCCTGCCTCGTGGTGAGCAAGCGTGGCATTTTCTTTGAGGCCTTGCCGGTCTTCTGGTCCAACAACGACAGTATTTTAACCAAGCTTGCAGACACCCTCGCATGATGTATGTGCAGTTCAAACTGGAATAATTTTGATCGAAACCATATGTCAGATGATCATTATTAAAGGTAAACTTGATGTTTGTTATCCACTCCGTGGTGCTGCTCCACTAACCTGCAGGCCAACCAGTATTGGTGTGGTGATTTCTAGAACCAAAATTTTCAGCTCCAAGCGAGAAGCAACGTGCACGGGGAAATCTGGATGGCATATAACTCCACCTGACACTAGGTGACTAGGGTCCATCCCTTGCAGACCAACAGCAATGTTGTCCCCGGCTCTTGCCAAGTTGCAACTAGAGGAATCCCGCTCGATGGTTTTAACTGTAGCCAAGTCTCCGGATGGCATGACAAGAACCTGGCAACAGAATATTGAAGATAAAAGATAACAACTTAAGCAGGTTGTAAATAAAGCAAGCGAAATGCAGATACCATATCTGTTTAACAGGTAATTATCAGACATGACAGGAACGGAATGAAGTGGATAACTATAATGTGATGTACAATCATAGGGAAATCTTTTGCACAGCAAGTGATAGCAAGCATTACAATTTACAAATCAAAGCTCATACTTTGCCACGAATAACATCAGAATGGTACCTTAGAACCAGTTCGGATTCCCCCAGCCTCAACTTTACCACAAAATGCCATCTGTCCCAGTGTGATAGATGCAATAACATCACAGATTGGAAGGCGTAGTGGCCTTGAAACATCACGTTGAGGAGGAGGCAATGAGTCAATGGATTTTAGCAGACAATTTCCATTGTACCTGACATTGAGCATCAAATAAAATGATAATCAACTAAAAAGTCCACGAAAACAAGTGAAGCGTAAATAGGCCCACCAGTAGAAATGTCTTACCATGACAAAAGACGAGAATCTGAGGCAGTGGTCATTAAGTTTTCGTTCGCCATTGCACTCAAAGGAACCCAGGTGATTGAAGAGTCTTTGAACCCACATGATCGAAGAAAGATTCCAAGTTGCGATTTAACAAAATTAAACCGGTCTTTCGAATATTCCACCATATCCATCTTATTAACAGCAACTATCAAGTTCTCAACACCAAAGCTCCTAATAAGTTGTGAGTGCTCCTTTGTCTGACCAATCCCATTAACACCCATGCCTGCTTCAAATGAGCCTATGGATGCATCAACAACTAGGACAGCTGCATCAGCTTGTGTAGCACCAGATATCATATTAGGAACAAAATCTTTATGACCAGGGGAGTCGAGCAAAACTACATGGTATTTTTCAGTGTCAAAGTATTTCACAGCCACAGTCATTGTAATTCCACGCTCCCTCTCATCAGGGCCCTCATCCATGGCCCAAGCATATGCAAATGATCCTTTCCCCTGATAAAGAAGCATTTTAACAATATAAGCAGCTATTGCAGGCTGAGATGCGCTAGCAACCCGAATAACAGAACTGACCTTTTCTTTAGCTTCTTTCTCATATTTATGCATTTGCTTTTTTGAAATCAATCCCAGAGCATGTAGTAATCGACCGCATAAAGTTGATTTCCCAGAATCAACATGACCAACCTAGCATAACATTTTCTGACAGGCTTAGAGCAGAACAAATGAAATATCTGTATGTAAACGATTGAAAAGAAAATATGCAATTGTTGCTTACAACGGCAAGATTTATTTGTCTACGTATTTCTTGATCGTCACTCTGGAGCATCCATGGTTCTGGCTTGTACTCTGAAATAGAAGCTGGTTTCTTAATCTTGGGTTTACTGCTCTTCGGCTTGCTCTCCAAACTCAAATGCTGTAGCTCATGGTCCAAAATAGGAGTTACATGTTGATTACTGGAAAGAACACTGCTACTAGTTCCGCCAAGTTTATCCACCCCAGCTGATGTACTTGGATCCATACTTGTATCCTTTTCAGTTTGAAGAATACCACTATCCATTAACTTCTTTCCGGTGGCATCAACTGAATCTTTTATTTGAACCTCTGTATCAATTGGTATAAATTAATATACAACAATAGAACGATATACATAACAAAAGATTCAGACAGTCTTCACTTTAACCAAAAAAGAAAGAAAAACAGCCTGGAAGCTCTAACATATTACACGTTAGTGCTTATAGCAATTTCTCAAGGGAGCAAGAAAACAAAGAGGCAAGAGATATTATGCCACGGGCCAGTTCATGGTTCACTATCATATTGACACCAATATGCCCTCTGTCTGACCATACTCGTTCTTCAGCTACATATAAGCTAATCAAATCCAAATTAACTAGGAGAAATCCACATGACTTCAAAATAAAAGATGAAAAGAAAGGGATCTGCACTAGATTAAATGTACATGCATTTTCAGTAGTCAGTCCTGTAAATGGAGGGAACAGCAGGGCAACAAGTACCTTTTCTAAGATTTATTGATGATTTTAAGCCTGTAGTAACCATGTCATCAGGAGATGGCGTATCAAACTTGAAGGGCACTGTCAATATCAACATAATGCAGTCATGTTCCAGGTAATATACTCTGAAAACAAATTGGCAAATGAAACAGATATGTGGTGGGCAGTAAGGAAAAAAAAAAGACTGTATGAACACACACCATAGAACTACTACGTATTGGACCCCTTAGGAACAACAAACAAGTCAATACAACATAGATTTGTCCAAATTATAAGGGACAGGAACTCAAGATAGACCTAGATAAAGCACATTTCAATGCTGATATACTGGACTCTTATAAGCTCAAAAAAAGGGCGTACCCAGTGCCGTAGGCTTCCCGCACTGTGCGGGGTCTGGGGAAGGGTTGTTTTTAAGCTCAATCCACAAATTTATTTATTGCTAGTTTATAAGCTCAATCCGCAACTCTTATATGCAATAAGAATTTGGTTTACATATTTCACTAAGAAAACTAACTTACACAAAGTAGAACTGCTGAGTGTAGCCGTAGCAATGTAGCGTACCTATGTTACTGTGGCGCTTTTTGCTGGGCATGTATGTCTTATGCAGAGCATCCATGGTAGCTTGCTTATTCTCTGTTGCATTTGTATTCTCTTGGGAGCCATCAGAGAAAATAATAGCCTTTGACTTTGTATTAGATGTTGTAAAAAGAGATCTTGCCAGTACAGATACTCCAGAATATTTGTTTCTGCGCTTAGCTAGAGTTCAGGAGGGAAAGTAACTAAATTAACAGGCTAGAAGGAAGTAATTATACTACATCACAGTAGCAGAACATAATGTAAAACATTATTATATACCTCCAGCTTCAGCTTCACTGGTATTATTGAAATACAGCGACAGATCACGAAGTACACCGCATAGCTCACAGGATAAATTACCCGTATCATTTTCATGAGTGCAAATTGAGCATTGCCACATCCCAGGATCTGTAAAGGGCTTCTCAAGATCAGACCTGTTATCTAACATGGGAACAAACTAAAGAGTAGTTAGTGAGTAATTAGCAACCTTCGGAATGGCATTGAATAAATAGTTCCTGTGGTTCTGAAAAAATTGGAGCCCATCATGTTAATTTAGCAAGTGACAGCTGTGAACTTACCATCTCTTATGCCCAGACCTGTTGCAGCAGTACTATATCTGTGGCTGCCACTCCTTCCACATGTATCTTCGAGTCTGGGTTCATACCAAACATGTAAGGCTTTTGGTAAACACATAAGAAAATTTTGATGGGTGGAAAGAGGTAAACAGTAGACTCATGGATGATTCCCTCCAGGGGCCAAATCAGCACCATAGATTACAGAAAGTGGGTGAGAAGAGCATATAAACTGGAGACTTAGATCGAATAAAACATTAGCATCATTCTCTTTCAGATCAAGCATAGGAATAGCTGCTATAGGCCCCGGAAATTGAAAGCTATTGGACACTGAGACAGAATCAAATGAGAGTGTGATTCAGAGGGGAACACCTAACCAGCATCAGAGCTCCCGAACCAGATAAACCAAAACATCCTAAGCAAACAAACTGCGGCGAATGCGTTCTGTTGCATCCAGAGCTGAAACCTAATTCGGCACAGCGCCCCTGGAGTTCCAGAAACCACCCCGATCGCGCAATTGACAGTGTGAATCCGTGTGTATACAAATTCCAAATTCCCAGCTACATTATACGGCGAACCAACTATGCAGCGACGGCTCCCGAATCCATACAATCACGGTTGCCCGAAGGAAAGCATCGATAAATCAGAAACCAACGCGCTTACCTTACCGAGTGTGTCCGACTTCAATCGGCCCGGATCCCAACAGACACGGAAGCTCTAAAGCGCGCGCTCACGCGAACTCAATCGAATCGAGGAGATGGCTTTGTTGTTCTCTGCGGGGGATGCGTCTGGACACAAGCAAAGGGGAGCGTGGGGAGAGAAGCAGGAAACAGCGCCATGTAGGAAGGGAAGGAAACGGCGACTGGTGTTGATCTGATCTCTCTCTCTCTCTCTCTCTCTCTCTCTCTCTCTCTCTCTCTCTCTCTCTCTCTCTGCTTTTGCTCCTAGAGCCAATCGATTCGTATCGGGCCGGCCCACCTTATTCTGTCGACAGTTGGTCCTTCGGCCCGTCGCTACTCTTTGCTTGGGAGGCACATACAGCAAAGCCCGTTCGTACGGTTTGGCCCATGGAGGCACGCTTTCTTTCAATGTTGGTGTTGGTGAGAACATCTCCGGTATTACGAGCGGGTTAGGTGTTCCCCTGTTATTAACTTTAATTATACTTAAATTTGCGCATCCAAAATTCTAATAAAAATATGAATGGATAGAGTATGTAAGCATCTACCATCATGCAAAATTTGATTTGAAACTGATTGTACAATGAGAAAAAAGAGAAATCAGCCTATGAATAGTAGTGGGTTAAGGGGTTTGAGATGAACATTTGAACCTGCAACTATTTCAGTATAAGTTTCTCTTTTTTGTTTCTTCTTGTACAAATTTTTGTTCAACTTCAAACTTTGCATGATGATAGATGCTTGCGTGCTCTATCCATTTATATTTTTGTTAGAATTTTAGATACACAAATTTAAGTGTAATTAAAATTGGCAATACGGTAACACTCTAATCCGGTGGTAACACCATATACGTTCTCTGGTGTTGGTACCCGGCATTCGGCCTGGTCCATGCCGCCGCCCACCATGCTTCTCCTGAGCATGAGCTGCATGCTGTAAGGTATCCCACCAGACCAACCCACTAGCTAGCGCTACCCACGCCACCTGCCGATCGCTTGGCGAGTTGATGCACTGCATGCTCAGATCCAGCACAAGCAGATTGCGGGATGGGTTGTGCATCGAGTGGTTAGCCTAGCTAGCTAGTTGTGGCTTTGGCTTGGCAAATGCCGCTGCTGCCATGCAGTGCTCATGTAGTCGGTGTTTGCTCCTTCCATTCGGGCCACCTACGGAGGGAGACGCCAACGCAACGAAATGATCAATATGAATCCCAACAGAGTTGCTGTTATCCCTTCTAATCAATACAGAAGAATTCCAAAAGAGATTTAGATAAACAGACATGCATGACTATCATACATCAACTCTTCCGACATACTAGCCACAGATCATCACAAAACTTAAAAAAGTTCTCATGTGCACACACACTAATAACTAGCTATTCCTACCATGGTATCAACTAACCAAATCATCACCCAAACTAAAAATGTTCACATGTGCAGATCCAACACACATCAAACTGGTACTACATGTAAACCTCTTGGTGAACACTACTAAACTGAAAAAGCATCAAATCGATTTAGGATAACCGTGCATAGTAGCGTGTTGGCAGAAGTCTCTCCCAACAGCCAGAAGCTGCACAAACCCATCTAGTTCTCCCCTGCAGGCAGCACAGGGTAATTACCGCCTGGATGGGCCGGCGCGACCGCTGGCGCAGCGCCCATGCCTCCGGGAGTGGCGACAGGGACTGGGTCGGCGGCGGCGAGGGGCAGTACTGGCAATGGATCCACTATGGCGGCTTCAAGCACACCCTTGATGCTCTTGGCTGCCGGGGTGAGTTCCACCACACCATTCTTGGCCCAGAACGAGCCGCAGCCTGGGGAGTGGCTATAAGGACGCCCTTGATACTCTTGGCCACCATGGCGAGTTCCATGACATCCTTTTTGGGGCGTTAAGCCAGAACAGGGGGCACACAAATCTAGACGACATTTTCTGTAACTTGCTCTAGAAATATTTAATGCATCACATACAAAAAGATGTTAAACCCTTACGAGAACAAACCCAAACTTTCTAAAACAAATTAAAACAGATGTAGACGAATCATAGATCTAACACAAAACACGAGTACATAGAAATCGCAAAACGCCTACTCTATAGGGCACTGGTGTAATAAGTTGACCGTCGAGTATGAAAAACTCAGTGTAAATATATACAAATAGCATGTTGACCCACACAACTAATATGGTTAGATTGGTTATTTTTTCCTTCTCAAATTTATCTATTCATTACTATGATTCTATGTCCTCTTTGTGAACATACTAAAAAGAAAAATATAGAAGTAAAGTGGTAGTTCAACTTTGTACTCCTGCAAGATGTGATAAAATGTAGAGCAGAAATCAGAAATTAGAGAGAAGTAGTGAGAGTTTAGAGTGAATGATTTCTCATGACCCCTTGGTCATTTCTTATATAGAAGGAGGGAGTAGTGAGCAAAAAACTCAAAAGCCCCTTTTGGTACAATATTTTCAAATGAATCCTTGGACTGCTACATGTGTCATCATTTGCTAAATTTAGTTAATTATGCATTAGATTTTATATGAGTTATTTGTTTAGGATTTTTATAATATTTGTTTGGTTGGCCTTTTTTGTTACTAGAAACTTAGATATTTATTTATATCTATTTGACACGTAGTATTTTTTGGCTAATTTGATTTCTAAGTTATATGAAAAACCAAGTTGCTAATATTAATTCCATTGTTTGCTTGCGCTTACTATGAATCTTTAATTCTATACTTAGTTCAGAATTTTTAGTTCATCTACTATTTTTGTGATTTTATAAAAATGTTATAATATGAAATTATTTGAAAAAAGTGTAAGGGATATGCTCTCGGTTGACACCATGTTTTTTATTTCTAAATTTTTGTAATTATTTTGAGTTGCAAACTCATACAATGGTGGGAAGTAGTCTTATACTCTTAAATTTTAGCCTATGATATGATTGTTTCGTGAGGCAACCACCTCTTTCTCTCACCTTACTCTCTCTTCATATCACCAAAAATTCTATGTAGTATTGCATGAGACGACCTACGAGACCGCTGACATGTAGCAATGTATCTGCTCTTAGAATTTTATTGAATTGACGTGCCCTGCCTTACCTACCAGCTGCTCATACAAACAAATCAAATACCTATTGGCGATTTGCAAAGAGTACCAACCTGATTCTATGAGTCCTTTTGCAACTCCTCATGTAGTCCTTAGTAGGCATGGCCACATGGGCTCTCATCGTTCGTCCACCACTGAGCAGTTTTCTGTGGTTTTTTTATTTTTATTTTTTTTCATTTTTTACAAAAATATATTTCTATTTTCGAAATTTATAAGAATATACCCCGGCCGCCCAGCTACCGGGCGGCCGGCACCTGGTCGCCCCGCTGCCGGGTGACAGGAGCTTATCTGTAAAAATTTTCGTAAAAAAATTGCGTTCCGGTCCCTGAAGGACCGGCCGCCCGGCAGCGGGGTGGCCGGCCCCTCAGGCCGCCCGGCAGCTGGGCGGCCGGTCCAGGCTAGCTGGTTCTTCAATATTTTCAGAGGACGGAAAGAGCTCGTGTTTCATCTGCCTGCTGGTCTGATCGTGACAGTGAGGAACAGAGGTGGTGGCGGCTTGAGAGGAGGCACATGGGTGGGAGCACGCGACCCGTCGCTGTCGGGAGAGCAGCGGTGGTGCGTTGTCCAAAAAAAGTGGGGTCCATGTATTTTTTTAGAAAAAAAAATAATTTATCTTCACCATACGATCTCTGTTTTTTGAAACCGATTGTACCATTGCATTCTGTGTGATGAGGGGAACAAAACTAGATCCCACTTGCATATATTTTGATGACGTTTTTCACTTGTTCCAAGTTGCTATATACTGTTACATAAGTTGCCAAAATTTCTATACATAACTTGCTACACTTGTAAAGTAAGAGTTGCAACAAAAAATAGTATTTTTTTGTGTAAGTTGTCAAGAAAAAAGAAATTTACCATCAAATCATACTTTGTTATGCACAGGAGTTGTCACAAAAGACCAGAAAAAGTGTCATGCACACGAGTTGCCAAAAAAATCTTATACTAAGTTGCCACACTTGTAATATAGAAGTTGACAGAAAACAGGAGGTGTCTTACACATAAGTTGTCATACATATAACACATAAGTTACCACAAACACAGAAGGGGGTCGTAAACATAAGTTGCTACACATATAACATATAATTTGCCACACAATACAGAAGGATGTCCTACATATAAGTTGTCACATGAGTTGTTGGTGGACAATCTGCTTTTATGACAAACTCGTATAAATGAAATGATATTTTTTATGGCAACTTGTATAGTATAAGTGTGACAATCTATGTATGCAACATTGTGCAACTTATGTTATATTATATAGTAATTTGATACTGTTACAAAATGTCGTTGAAACATATGTAAGTGGGATCTAGTTTTGTTCGGCTCGTCGAGTAGAACACTGTGGTGCAATCGGTTCTCAAAACGGAGCTCATATAAGTGAGATAAAATATTTTTTAAAGAGAAAAAGAGATGGACCACGGCAGCCCAATTTCATTCGACGAGGGACCGCAGCAGGCCGCACCGCGCAGGTCGCGCGTTTTTTTTTCACTTTTATATTTTTCAAAATCATTTTTTACAGAAATATATTTTCGGTTTCACAATTTACAGGTTTGTACCCCTACCGCCAGGCAGGGGGCAGCAGGGGGCCTGCCGCCCCGCAGATGGGCGGCAGGTATATGTAATTAAAATTGTGAAACCGAAAATATATTTCTATAAAAAACGATTTTGAAAAATATAAAAATAAAAAAACGCCGCAGGTTACGCCCTCCGCGTGAGAGCGACAGGTCGTCAGATACCTTTTTCCAATTACATTAATACTCCTGCTATCTGCTAAATGGGCCCAGGATCGAATGCGTGCTGCCGGAAGCACTTTCGCGACGTCATCACGCGCGCGGGTTTTTTATTTTTATATTAAAAAACAAAATTTCAAAAATATATGTCGAATAGGGAAATTTTCAAAAATGGGTTCCTGTCGCCCATCTAGGGGGCGACATGACCTAAATGTAAAAAAAATTACATTTAGGTCCTGGCGCCTAGGGCGCATTAAATAGTGAACTTGTAAAATCGATATAAAATTATAGAAAAATCGAAAAAATACATACTCAACTGTTCTGGATTCTATGGAATAATATTTACAACTTTTGTTACATAAAGTTTTCATTTGATCAATGTATATAAATCAAGAAAAATAGTTCTTGTACCTAAAAAAATCTAAAATAATTCATTTGGTCTAGTTGTGTTTATCTAAAATTTACCAAACTTTTTTTATATCTCTTAGGAAATAAAATAATGGTACTATAAAAGTTATGGCTTTTAATACTCAGTATAGCAGCATGGATAAATAACCCATTTAAACTAGATATATTGCAAGATCTAATTTAAAAACTCATACTAGAAATGTTTTCTGGGCCTACCAATTTTGTAAAAGCATATGCTCACCATATATAACACTCTGGCCAAAAATGACATGCATCCAAAGGATGGATTTTGAGATTTAAATAAAAGTGTGTTAAACTGGTATTTAAAATAGAGCAAGATACATTGATCAAATGAAAAACTTTATGTAACAAAAGTTGTAGATATTGTTTCATAGAATCCATAACAGTTGAGTTTGTATTTTTCTGATTTTTCTATAATTTTATATCAATTTTACAAATTTACTGTTTAATGCGCCCTGGGCGCCAAGACCTAAATGTAAATTTTTTTTACATTTAGGTCCGACAGGCGACAGGCACCCTGTCGCCCATTAGGGGGGCGACAGGCACCCATTTTTGAAAAATTTCATATTCGACATATATTTTTGAAATTTTGTTTTTTGTTAAATATAAAAATGAAAAAAGCGCCATCACGCGCAGCAGCGCGCGCGACCCCAATTTTCCGGGCTGTCTCGCAGCCTGGACCAAAAGGTCAGAAAATAGTGTCCGACTAGGCTTCTTGGAAGGGCTTGAGGAGCGTGGTTGTGCGGGCCTAATCAATTTTGCCGGTTCTGTTGGGTTATTGGCCCAAACACTAGTAGGTTCTTGAGAGGCCGCCTGAATCCGATATGCACTGCATCCATCCATGTTGGGTTGCATCCAAAACTCGGGCACCAGATAAACCGAAAAACATCGATAATAAGCAAACAAACTGCGGCAAACGTGTTGGGTTGCATCCAAAACTGAAACCTAATTTAGCACGAATCGCAGCGATACTTGGACAAAAGTCCGGTTTACACCCTCACGGATGAAAAACCCGAGCTGTCGTCGTAACAAAAGCTGAAAAAAAAAGATACTACGTGCAGTCTGGTCAGCTGTCCCGATGTTCATGTGTCCCTTTCAAGCATGCTGCTCATCAAATACAAATTGCACGCGTTGCAAGCAAACACTAGTACCTCATGGATTCGTGCAAGGAGGAGGAGCCTCCATCTTTGGTTGACACGTCGTACCGTTGGTGCCAAAGAAGAAAGAAAAGGCTCACCACCATCTCGATCGCCCAGTTGGCTTGGCCACCCGCATAGCGGAAAACTAGCTAAAGCATCTGCCACTAGCTAGTCGCTCTGCTTTGGCAAGCAAATTCTTCGCCCGGAAGTAAGGAAATTTACTAAAGCATGCAGCTAACAGCTGCACAGCAATAACATCCCAAGCAATCGATCATGAACGAATCTGGGGCCGCTGGGACCGCCCGTCAACCAGCTAGAAAGATCGGAGTCGGAGGCGATCGAGGCAGGTGGTGTGGGTATCAGACGATCGAGCGGGCGCTAAGCTAACACGTCAACATCAGAGCTAGTGCCGCATCGCATCGCCTCACCACACCTCACCTCCCCGCTAAGCTCAGCTTATCCGGCCGGCAGCTTTGTGCCTTTCTGCTATCATCGTCGCCCCCCCTTGCATTGGACCTAGCTAGCTAATCTCTCTTTAGTCTTTTGTGCCAACGACGGAGCGAGAGTCGGAGGGGAAAGCGAGAGCTCCCCGTGCTACTAGCAGCTGCGGCATCATCGATCAGTCTCGCTCCTCCGTCAATCAAGCACAAAATAATCAAAATCCCCAGGCCGTGATCGGCATCGGCTCGCTCCGTCAGACCCATGGCGTCCATAATCATCATCGCCGTGGTGTTCGTCCTGGATGTCCTCGCCTTCGTCCTCGCCGTCGGCGCCGAACGCCGGCGGAGCTACGTACGTGAGATAGATATCGTCTATGCTGCTTGCTAATAGTAATAAATCCTCTTCTTTCTTCTGATTCGATCGTATCGACTCTTATCTCTGTGCGATTGCTAATTGCTATCGATGATGGAGCTAGACAGCCAGCCATGGAGGGGAACCAAGTAGTATTCGTTCGAAACCGCCGCTCAAATAAAGGTTGCTGTGCTGCAGGTGACCTACGTGAACGTGGACACGTACGGGCGGGCCTACTGCGTGTACAGCTCCGACGCGTCCACGGCCTACGGCGTCAGCGCCCTGCTGCTGCTGCTCGCCGGCCAGACGGTCGCCATGGTCGCCACCCGCTGCTTCTGCTGCGGCCGCGCGCTCTCGCCGGGGCGCTGGCGGGCATGGTCCGGCATCTGCTTCGTCGTTTGCTGGTAATTAATTATTGCTAGCTGATTAATTAATTAATTTCCTGCCTAACCACAACAACCTTGCATTGGTGAATCAGCAAGCTTAAGCTAGGGAAACCTCGGCAGTATTATTGTTTTGTTTTGTCCGTCTCTCATTTGTCACGGTGTTACCTTACCTGTGCGATTACGCCCGGCCCCCCTGGGATTTGGGTTTTTGAAGTCGTACACCCCGGTGCTGGCACCTAATCTCAGCTAGTTGCACAGCAAACAGCACAATTTGGCCCATTGACTTATGTGAGCTTGCAATCTGAATATACATAGTAGATTAGTACCAGTACATGTGTAGTAGTATGTCTTGGTTGGCTGTATACCATGGGCAGATGGGCTCATCTGGCTGCTGGTTTATTTGCAAGTCGGTATCCGGACAGTTCATCACCTGGCAGATTTATATGGTTGTGGTTGCCCTGTCCCTGCCCAACTCTTCTTAGCTACCACCAAATTCTTTTTGAATAAAGGAGAGAGATCAAATCGGCAAGAGTTAGTTTAGATAGGTATTCAAACTCGAGCCACTCTGGGAGAACATCTCTGCTAGGAAACACACTATGTTTGGCCAACAGCAACAAGAGTCAACAATAATACAGTACCAGTGCAGTTTAGTTTTATGCAGACTTGAAAACTATTACAAATACATTTCTCTGACAGTTGTGTGTGTGGATGATTAATTATATTGGTGCAGCATCACGTTCGTGATCGCGGAGCTGTGCCTGCTGGCGGGGTCGGTCCGGAACGCGTACCACACCAAGTACATCCCGCGGCCGAGCGACAGCCCGCCTTCGTGCGCGATGCTCCGCAAGGGCGTCTTCGCCGCCGGCGCCGCCTTCACCTTCCTCACCGCGCTCTTCACCGAGCTGCACTACCTCTTCTACGCCAGGTCGCGCGCCGCCGCCGCCGTGCCGCCGCCCATCGTCGGCGGCATCGGCATGACCCGCATGTGACTGCTGCCTGCGTGACCGAGTGGTGATTGACACTGCTAGCTGCTGCTGCTTCTGTACATGATGCGTGTGATTGACCTGCAGCGTGTGGTAGTAGTGTGACGTGTTGCCCTGCCCCTTGGGCTGCCTGCGTGGTGTGCGTGTGTATCGGATTCAGGAACATTCATACGACCTGATGATGCATTGCCAGCTGAAATGCATTTTCCTGCGCAGTGCATACACATTCAGGAAGGACTAATTAAACTCTGTTGCTGTGCCTGGTAACTACCCGACAGTCAAGATAACCTTTGGCTAATCACGATCTGCACGGAATAATGGAAATCATGCGTGTCCGTACGGGCCCGTGAACCATCAGGCTGGAGCTGCTCCGCGCTGGTCCTGCTCCCGGCGAGCAGAGGAGCTTTGTTTATGCTCGCTGCACTTGGCAGGACACGACTCCGTGGATCCGGTTCGGGTGCCGGGGGACCGAGGCGTGGTCGGCGGCACCGGTCGTCGACGTCGCCGAGTAAAGATCTCCTCGGCTGTCCCTGCACCGCCGGGCCGCATCTCCGGCTGTTCCTGTGCGGTCCGGCAAGGCCGCTGCTCCTAACTACTGCAGCAATGGCGCCAGGCGGTGCTGCCTCGCCGTCGTCTCTGCTAGCTGCAGGCCTGCAGGAGTATTCTAGTGGAGTGCTAGTAGGCCGGTGCACTACTACCCTGCTACTGTACTAGCGTAGCATGCGCGCGTGTCTGCCGGCGGCGGTTGCGGCCTGATTGGGGGAGCATAGCATGCCTAATTCCTCCCGTGTCTGCTCTGCTCGATTGCACGGACGGACAATCCATCGGTCGGGGATAATCTTGTCTCGCTGTATCGTCCTCGATGTCTCGATGCTGATTGTGCTAGCTTTGGTGGTCCTTGGTCGGCGTCGCCCCGTCACGTCGTGGCTGGTCTTCTTGACTCTCGACACTCCAGGGATGATGGATCTGATCTCGGTCGTGATGCGTGGTCAAGGGCAAGCTAGGCCTAGTGACATGTCGATCTGGTTCAGACAAGCTAGCTAGCGGCCAGATTCGTCCTCGATCGCCATGGACCGACGTGGCCAGAACAACGAAAAGATAGGTGGCTCATCTGCCCCCCGCCTTTTTTGCTTTTTTTTTGCCCTTCGCGAGAAAAAATTCATAAATAGATCCCGGCGAAACCATTCTTGTTTCTGGACCCTAGGAGTAGGCGCCACAGCCCCTGGCACGCCGAGGTTTCACGTCTCGCCGCCGTGGCCCATGGCGCTGAGGTGCACGCTCAATTCCACGTCTGCGCCAGCTTGGCGGTCGACGTGGCCGAGATCGGCGCCCTAGATCTTGGCGCCGACCTCGGCGCCATGATCCCTGGCGCCGAGGTCCACTATACTGGGGCCGCCATTTCTTTCTTCTGTCTCTCTCTTCTCTCTCTCGCCTCGCTCCCCTTCTGCGCTGCCAAAGCCGCCACCCGCCCTCGCCGTCCACCGTGCCTGCCCCGCCGAGGCTCGCGCGCGGCGCGGCAGCCCAGCCTGGTCCTGGGTGGGCGGGGCGCCCACCCCAGCTCGTCTTGGCTAGCAGCGTCCCCCCCCCGCCCGCGGGACGCCTTCCTGCGCGGCCCGCCGCCGCGTGGGGGCCGGCCACGGCAGAGGCCCGCCTCTACTCACCGGCGTGGTGCCCGTCCGCAGGGCGGTGGAGGACCGCCTCTGCTCGGCGGCGTGGGGGCCGGCCGCAGCGTTCCCGGCGTCCTGCGCCACGTCCTGCCCCGGGCTCTGCAAACCGGCTGCCGTCTATTGAAGGTGAGAAATTTTTCCATCAATTCAAATATGCTAGTTTAGCTTAGAAGTGAAAAATTGGTTAGTAATTAATTAGCAAAACTATATATAGAAATTTAGTTTGTTCTTGGTTTCATAATTTAGTTAGAGATTTAGCAATTTCGGTAGCGAATTAGCTAGCAATGTAGAAATTTAGTTGGTTCTTTTGTATTGAATTCAATTAGTACTTTTCCATGAATTTGAGATAATTTTAGGTGGGATGGAGCTAGCAATGTAATTCAGTTAGTACATTTGTATAGTGAAGTAGCTAGCATTGTAGAAATTAGAAATTTAGAAATTAATTTTGCAAGTCTGCATAACTTGAACAATTTCATTTATCTACATTGCACATGTAATTACTCTCGTGTTGTGCACACAAATAGATGAACAATGTAGTCACTGTTTATCATAGAGGAAGTATCGAGGAAGATGATTTTGGAAATATTAGATTTGTTGGAACGCAAAGGCTCCCTTTGTTGTTTGTTCAACGACTGTTGTTTGATGAGATGCTTGCAAGGGCTTGTGATCATATTTATTGCAATTCAAATGAGGGTGAACTCAAAGTTGAAGGGGTACTTTACTATGGTAAATCGGACTTAACATAGCATAGACGGCTGCTCCCAATAGCATGCCAGGATGATTGGGAGAATTACGTAAATGGTGACATGAAAAATGAAATTCCATTAATTGATTTGGTTGTGCGCAAGTTGTCAAGTGATTCAAGCACTCGTATGCATTCTCCCCCCGGGATTCATTGGCATTCACCTCCTGACCCCACAATAGTAAACTGTCCGGGAAATGTGCAAGATACGGTTGCATGAACTTGCATGCCGAAGTCATATCCTAAAATCTCTGATTGCATGAGCTTGCACAACGAACCGTAGAAGCACATTGGCACATCAATTCCTTCGGGTATGGTTGTTTTACGCTTGCTCCATGGAATGAAAGTTGATCCTGAGGAACACATTGGTGCTATTGGTGCTATAGTGTGGTGTGCCAAATGACTAACAATGATTTCAATAATGCACCTATTGTATACTAAATCCATGCGTAAAAATTTAGGAGGGGATAGAGGATACCTTGCTCTTGCAAATCTGTGGTTCCAATCGGAGTTTTCAAGGTCCAATTTCTCGATTGAGATGGTTCGGCGAGTGGGAGTTGAGAAAATAACCGAGAAGATGGTGAAAGTGGATGGAAGTTCGAGGAAAAAAGGTGGGGGTTGTATAAGTATTCTACCTCGGCGCCGAGCTCAGCGCCAGCGTCCTTGGCGCCGAGGTCGGCGCCCAGATCCATGGCGCCGAGGTCGGCCACGTCAGCTACCATGACAGCACAAAGGTGGAATTGGTGTGCCCATCTCGGCACCATGGCCCACGGCGCCGAGACGTTGAGGCTGTGGCGCCGACCTCAGAGTCCAGAAACAGAAATCATTTCGTCAGGAGTCTATTTATGAAATGTTTTCGCGCGAAGGAAAAAAAAAGCAAAACAGGCGGCATCTGCCCTGCCCCATCGGAATGGCATGCGTGCAATTCTTGCTTCGCCCCATTGCCATTCTGCTCTGTTGCAGCAGCGCGCACATGATTCCCGGCCGCGGCCGGTAGCCTGGACGTGACGGTGATTGGGACGACGTAGCTAGGTAAACGTAGGTCAGAAAATAAGACAAGCGACATGCTGCTTCACCTGACCTCTCTCTCTCTCTGTTGCTCTCTGACGGACCAGAAAAATGGTGGAAGTAGGGCTTGCATTGGGTTGGGCGAGGCCAACGCCTGCTCTACCGACCGGCCTACCTTGTAGGGCCTGAATGGATTCCTCCTAGCTAGGGAGCAACCAAACCCACATGCCTACCTTCTTGACTAGGTCATCGCACTGTAAACACAAACAATATATGGTACCTTGACATAGCTTTAGATTCTCTCGAAAACAATTGGTGAAGCAGCTTCTCCGCTAAAGCTAAAGCTATTTTGAAAAAAAGTTTAACGAAAGAGCTTTTTCTTTGTGAAAAAAGTTTAGCGAAAGAGTTTTTTTTTGATGAAGCTAGGTGAAGCGACGTTTTTATGGCTTCATAACCCTGCTAGTGGAAGTACATGGATGACTTCAAGCTTGAAGCTAGTTACAAAATGATCATTTAGCATAGCTTCGTGTGAAGCTGCCCAGGAAGCTTATGACAAACGGATTCTATATCTCGTGGGTTTGTGTGTGGACGCTCTTTTTTACCTTTTCCATAAAAAGATTAATTTTAAACTAGCTTATTATGGCAATGATAGATAAATATCTCTCGGCGCTGATGCAAATCCTTCTTTTTAATCATCTGAGTGGATAGATGAAGCAGCTAATTAATTAGTAGCTAGAAGCAAGAATCCTAGCTGGGATCAGTAAAGATTCTCCTAGCAACATGCGGCAACAAGCACCGGCGGCCGGCCGGCGCCGCTCCGTGTCCAGGCAGCATGCATTTCCAGCTACGCACTTGCCATTTCCAACATGCCTGCATGCATGTATATATCAACACAACTCACTCTGTTCTGCTGGCTGTGGCTGATTTACTGCGGGAGAAAAATACTGCTGATTGGCTGATAACAGGTGGTTGATGCTGATTTGATATGAGAGAAAAATACTGTTTACACTCTATTCTGCTGGCAACCATCAACAGTATTTTTCTGTAGTTATATTGTAACCGTCAGCAGAACATATATACTTATATGCTTGCTTGGCCATTTGCTATATAGGAGTACATGTAACCGTGTTGATAAAGTCGTCCTCATCAGCCTCACACACATATACTATAGTTAGTGTACGTGCAGGCATGTCAGGACGCGGCTTAATTATATTATTATTATTACATACCAAATAAAAGGCCCGGCCCCTGCTTGTGTATTTGTCTACCTGTCTTTCTGTAGCTTTAGTTTTGCGTCACTTGGACGCTAACCAATGCAAAACACGGTGCCACGGCATCATCATCTTTCTTTTTGGTTTTTTTGATGAACATTCTTTCGTTCAGTTCAGGGGATCATGTTCGTTCTTTCGTTCGTTACGTTCTATATGGCACAACATGCATGCACAGCGTGGCAACGAAGATCTATCGATGACCAAGCCAATGCAATTAGGCGAACATGCGTACGTGTATACCAACAGCTAAGATCGGCTGCCCCGGCCGTGCGCCTCTCATCCTAGCTCTTCGTCTTGGGATTATTCTTCCTTCGTTGCTTAGCTTTGCTTCCTTTTCGGATGCTGGGGTGCCATTTGCATTGCCTGCTTCTAACACAGGCATGCATATGATCAACCAACGCGCTGATGGATCGATCGGCGAATGATCTAGGCTGGAATCTAATCAGGCCATCCAGGTATAAATAAAATAAAACTACGTGCAGCCCAGCCAAACGAGATCCTGGAACGTGCCCTCCCTGATGGAATTTCTATTAATTAGCGCCGTCCGCCGTGTGCGTGGTTGGTGTGCAGCTGGGCGAGGATTAATTAAGAATTTGGAAAGCGATTAGCAGCTAGCAGAGAGGATCGCAGGATGGTCGATGCACGGGAGCTAGCTAGGGTACGTCCTGCGCGCTAACAAAGCTGTCAGTCGGAGGAGCTAGCTGCTGCTGGGACGACTAATTAATTAATTGAGTAACTATACTATCGGGCCAAGAAATGCTGGCCTCCCGTGAGTTCTGGCCCCACGTGGGGTGAGTAACTATACTATCGGGCCAAGAAATGCTGGCCTCCCGTGAGTTCTGGCCCCACGTGGGGCCCGCATACTGTTCATGCGGGTCCCACACACTAATCACGTGGGCCCCTTGTACTATTCAGGCGGGACCCACGTGGGACCCACGTACTATTCAGGCGGGACCCACGTACTATTCAGGCGGGACCCATGTGGGACCCACGTACTATTCAGGCGGGACCCACGTGGGACCCACGTACTATTCAGGCGGGACCCATGTATTATTCAGGTGGGATCCACATGGGGCCCACGATTCTATTAAGTTAGTCTCTTTATCTTAAAAAAAATAATTTCCTTCTATTATTTGACAATACAAAATATATTTAACTACTTCCTACATACAAAAATAATAACTCAACTTTGTATACTACATCTACATGTGGTAGTTGTACTACTTTTTGGGTTTCGATTTGCCTCCGTAAACCCGTGGGCCCAACGATTCTATTAAGTTAGTCTCTTTATTCCTTCCATTATTTGACAATACAAAATATATTTAACTACTTCCTACATACAAAAACAATAACTAAACTTTGTATACTACATCTACATGTGGTAGTTGTACTACTTCTTAGGTTTTGATTTTCCTCCGTAAACCCACAAAATATAATTAAACTGTTCATTCATTTATAATCTTACTTTTTTCCCTACTAAAGTAATTAAACTATACCTCCTGACACAAAAAAAATTCTAAGGAAAAATTACATGTACCTCTATACTACAATGCTTGAGATTAGCACGCTCTCAGACACAAAACTACTATGCCGCCTTACTGTAATTTTTTGATCTAACTCAATACATCGATACGATATTGCTTCGAACATAGTAACAAATAATATCTTTCTATTAATATTTTATGTCCACGTTTTTTTACAGGCGCGCTACGCGCGCCAACCTGACTAGTATACTCTAAGCAGCAGGCCAGCAAGCAGCCATTGACCTGACGAAAAGCGCCGCAACGTGCCTCAGACTCCTCCATTATTGCACGCCAGCAGCGGCCATTTCGATCCCTCCATCGCCTCGCCTGCAGCAACATGCATGCCCACCAACTTTGGATGCGGTCGGTGCAAGAACGACACTCCTGCCCTGCATGCATCTATCAGCAGTGTCCAGAACAAGAAGATATATATGAGCGGTACGCTTATGAAGATATGAGGATCGCCGTTGTACATATCTATCCTTCCCATCATCAAAATAGTACAGAAAATTAAAACATGGCCGTGTGTAAGCAATGTACTACTAAGAAGGGGTTAATCTGATGAAAGAGTTTTTTTTGACGCCTCTCATTTGGGTACTGTTACAAGTAACGGCGACTAAACGATGAAACAAGTAAGATCGATCACAGCGGAGACACAAGATTTTACGTGAAAAACCTCTCCAATGCGAAGGGAAAAAACCACGGGCACCAGCCAGCAACACTTTTCATTATTATCAAGAGTTTGGGTTACAACGCCGTATGGCGGCTTACAAGAGAGTAATGGAGTAAACCCTAATCGAGGGTATATGTACTGCGTTGCCGTTGGCTTTGCTCGGGCCTCCGCTTCGCTACGGCAGAAGTCGGCCAGCCCAATATGAATTTAGAACATATCCAACAGGTATAGCTGTAGCATCTGTTCATACACGCACGCACGCACCACCCTACACACATCATACTCACACCACACGTGTACAATCAGACCTACAACTGCACACAGATACGAAGACCGCGTTCTTCCAGAGATCACCAGAAACCTCCAAGGCTCTGTAGGCTTCGGGCGCGTCGCAGTCCCTTTGTAGCTCCACACGTGAAAGACAACGGAGATTATTTAAGATATTGTACACTATATGTACAGTACCCCTGGTGAGGCACGCGAGTTGCGATTCCAGGAATCCGCGCCCGGCCGCTCGCTCACCTGGGGAGCGGACCAACTGAGCTATCGCTCCGTCCTCATCTGATGAAAGAGCTAGGAAACCCTTGTGCTGAATTTACTTTGACCTAATTCTAGGTACCGACAAAAGATACACGGTTAGCTGTTAAAATTTAGCAGGTGATTTTAGGTAAAAATTCTATGTCCTGGTGTAATTAAGAAAGTGTATGTGGTTCCTAAACAAAACCAAAGTTTTCTTTAGCTGGACACAGCCACGGGATGCAGCAACCAGCTGGGTGATCACATGCGGAGGAATAGTGATCCATGGACGTGCGCCTAGCGAAAGCTCCCAAGTTAAAATATTACTAATTCATCCATGGCTTCGTTTTCCTGGGATGGGAATGGGATAGCTGACTCACAAATAAAGCCCAACCATGAAGGGAAGCTGATGGGCCTTGCATTCCACAGCTTAATTAACGCGTGAGGTGATTTCTTCTCGTAGCTGGGAGGTTAAGTCCAAATTAATTAAAGCCTCACCACCACCAAGGCCAATCATTGGCACACATTTGATGCTGCTCGTTGCATTGCCTAGTCCATACTTAACCCTCTCTGTCTTAGTTTAGTAACGCGGCGTGTAGATTTACTACTGCAAGTTTAGCGCCACCTGTCGGGCACAGCAGCCAGCTCAAGCAGCAACATTGTCGGCGCCTGTGGCATTGGCTTCATGGGACAACTTGGCTTGCAGCGGACTGCGGCGGGATGGTCAGTTTGGTTGGCCTTCCCGGTGCGGAACATCGTCAGAAGATGGCGCAAGCGACTTCTTCGGCTTGCTAGCACGGCAATGGAAGTCAAGTGCGGGAGCGGAGCAAGTAGGTGAGGTCGGCCTACGGCGGTGGCTCGGCATTGATGGAGATCTGGGGTTGTGGAGCAACATTGCTCACCACCCGACGGCGACTAAGGAAACAGAACCGTGGCCTGGAGTACTGTGGCGGGTGTGGCGAGGTCCCCGCGCGTCGTGATTCTTTGAGGCGACGAGAGTGAGGTCCAATGGCGGAAGTGGCAAGGCCCTCGCGCGTTGTGTTTCTCATGGTGGCGACTGCGAGGCAGCCTACGAGAGGTCCAGTTTTGGTGGTTTTTCACTCCGCCAGGAGGTGGGTGGTGTTGCAGCGGCGCGGCGGCGGAGGATCTCGCATGGCGGTGGTCTTCCCGGTGCGGTGCTGTCTGCATCCTTCGATTCCCTATCGATGCTGAGTGACGTTGGGAGTTCGATGCAGGGTGGCATCGGGAGGTTCTCGGCTACTACATGAGTGTGGTTGTTTTGGGGGGTGCCGCAGGCTCCGGTTCTGCTACGTTTGCCACGCAAAATTTTTTTCCCGACATGGCAAAGTTTGCCTTTCAGAGATGAGTTGGTTTGGCTTGTGTCGATGCCCCAATCAGACCGGCCTGAGCCATCGAGGAGTGTTGAGTTCGGCGTGTGTTGATGTCTCAATCCAACCCGCCAGTGTTGCCTGTGGTTTTTATTTTTGTTTGTGTTGTCTGGTTATGACCTCCCAAGGACGTAACCTTGTATTTTTCTGTTATATTAATAGAAACGCACTCGTCGAGTGTTGTTCATTCAAAAAAAACATTGTGAGCGTTATGCACTTATGCTAGCACCTTTCTCACTCCATCACAGTCGACCACCAAACAGAACAACCGGCTACAAAGCAATAAACAAAGTGATCAACACTATACGCGTTCTAAGCACACGTTACCAGTAACTTTCTCCGTAATAATCTAACACAGAAACTCCTGCGTATAAATCAGTAAAGGAAAAAGTTACAGACTGTGTAATTATATGATGACTTGCTACTAATTGACAAACTAGGAACGAAGCGGTACATGACGTAGTTGCGAGACAGTGAAACGAACACGACGCGGGGAAATTCAAAATTCACTCCTGGTTGACTCTCTTCTCTGCATCTCATCTTTTTTTTTTACAGTACTTGCCCTGGACGCCACTCTTTCTTCAGTATCTTTGTGACACAAGCTGCTGATGTATTATATATTACCACTAGTATTTCTTTGAGAGGTTGCTTGCGCTAAGCAGTCTCTCCACGTTGTGTCATCCGTTTTTCACCTTCAATTCGTGAGCCACCAGACTCCATCCCTGTGAGTTGTGACATCTATAAAGTTACTTTCAAGACTTCAAGGTTCAGTGTTACTGCAAAACCATTGGGAAATGGATGCACGTAACACTAACACGGCAAAATCAAACTAATCCTACATGTGTACAGGTTTCTGCGAATAAAAAAAATTAAAAAAAATAAAATCTTACAAGCAACGAACTGACCTAGCTAGGATCAAACATGTTTGGCTGTGCCCACTGCCCATGACACGAAACGGGAGGGACAGCATTTCCCGTTTGCCCGTGCAAATGTCAGAATAGCCGGGATCGGAGGCGCTGCTGGGACGCACGATTAGCGTGATCCGATCCAACACATTTTGGCCTTTTTTCCAAGCGCTAGTGGTCGTACGAGAACCACTATTTTAGCAGGATATTTCCCCCGGGCCCCACCTGTCATCGTCGGACTTTCCTCGGCGCGATACTGGGGATCAGCACCTGGCACGGTGCCGGTGGCGCACCCGGATCGATCGACGTGCCGAGCAGGAGCAGCCGCCGTCGCTGATGATGTAGAGCTGTAGAGGTGTCGGCTCGGCTTGTCTTCCTTCTTCCCCCTTCCATTCCACCAGCTCAGCTCAGCGAGCTGGAGTGGTGGTGGTGCTGGTGGAGGTGAGAGACGACGACGCCCCGCGCACGCAGCAGCAGCAGCAGCAGCAGTAACAAACAAGCCCCCCCTGTGATTGTGATTGTGATTGTGATTGTGCCTCTGTGAGCAACACGGAACCAAAACCTCCCATATACTCTAAATCGCTCGCCATTTGGGCGGGCCGGCGCTTCCCTTGCCCCCCGCTCGTCGCCGACCCGCCCCGCCCCGCCCGGCCGCGCCGCGCCGCGCGAGAATAGGTGGTTGGTTTGTCGGTTCACGGGGCCGAGGGGAGCCGCAATGCCGGAGGCGGCGGGCCCGGATCCGCCGGGCGAGGACGCGGAGCAGGAGGAGGAGTTCTACGAGTCGCTGGATCGGATCCTCTCCTCCTCCTGCTCCTCCACCTCCGCCTCCGACGACGACGCCGACCACCGCCGCCGCAGGCGCTCCCACCGCCACCTGCAGCCTCCGCCCCCGCCCGCCCCCGTCCCCTCCGCCTACGACGTCTGGATCTCCGAGCCCACCTCCGTCGAGGAGCGCCGCCGCCTCCTGCTCCAGCGCCTCGGCCTCTCCTCCGACCCAGCGCAGCCTCCCTCGCCGCGCCGCTCGCCTCGTTCGCCGTCCCCTCCAGCGTCTCCCCCGGCCTCGCCTCCGCCGCGGCCGGAGCCGCCCGCCGAGGAGCCCAGATCCGGGGGCCTCGGGAAGCCGCCGCTGGCGCGGAACCCCAGCTCCAGCGGCGGGGAGCAATGCCGGATCCGGAACCTCGACGACGGCACCGAGTTCGAGGTCGGGGAGGTGCACGAGGAGGTGGTCCGGGAGGTGGGCACCGGCCGCCAGCTCACCCTCGAGGAGTTCGACCTCTGCGTCGGCCGCTCCCCGATCGTGCACGAGCTCATGAAGCGGACGACGACCGCCGCGTCCTCGTCCGCCTCCGATCATGCCGCCCCCGCGTCCAAGCCCCGGAGGAAGCCTGGGGGAGGGTGGCTGCGCGGCATCAGGCAGCTGGCTGGCAGTGTCGCGTACGGCCGCCGCAGCACCGAAGAGGGGGACAAGGAGAAGGAGAGGGAAGCGCGCCGCCTGAGCTCCGCCACCGACGACAGCCTTGACGGCGCCGGCTCGCGAAATGCGGGAAGGGTCCGGGTGCGCCAGTACGGCAAGGCGTGCAAGGAGCTCACCGGGCTGTTCATGACGCAGGAATTGGCTGCCCACTCGGGCTCCGTGTGGTGCATCAACTTCAGCCTGGATGGACGATACCTTGCAACTGCTGGAGAGGACCGTGTCATCCATGTGTGGGAGGTGTCGGAGGGAGAGAGAGAGGGTGAGTTGCTTGGGGAAGCTTCGGTGACAAAGGAGAATGGCGGTGGCTGCAGCCCGTTTCTTGCAGTTGTTGGGAATGATTCACCGGAGATCGCTGCATTGTCACTGACCTGTGCTGATGGAGGCTATGTGGAGAAGAAGAGGAGGCCGAGGAAGCAGAGCAATCGAAAGTCTGTAGGTTCTGATCATCTAGTTGTGCCGGAGTGCGTCTTTGGCTTCAGAGATAAGCCAGTTTGCTCGCTCCTGGGGCATGCTGCTGACGTCCTTGACCTCTCATGGTCCAAATCTCAGGTATGGATTTGTGATCTTCGATTGAATCTTTCAACTGCTCAAGCACATTTTGTGGGTTTTTTTTGCAGTAACTGTGAAACGTCATTCAATAATTGTGCATCTCTGTGTTATTTAAACATTACTTATGACTGTTTCTGATGAGTTCTAGGCTTCTAGTATGGCTTTAATAAGGACTATGCTTGTCAAAATGGCTAAAAACCAAATGAAATGTGCAATGTGGCAAACAAGACATGTTTGGCATTTTGCCTCGTGAGAAAATGGGCTTAGACTGCATGTTGCCTACAGAAGCACTACAGTAATTTTCCAACAGTACCGGGTGAATTTATTTTGCATTGCTTTGCCTATTACTTATCTGGGAAAACCTTAAATCACTTCTTCAGGCAATAAAGAAAGATTATAACTAATTATTTTTCAGACAACATAGTACAGACATAATGACATGCTTCACATTTTCAGCTAAATGACTATGTTTAAAACAGTTTTCGTCCATTTGTTGTTGCAGTACTCATGGTAGTTTAGCTGGAAGATTTGTGGGACGCATTTAGTATAGTTCAGATATTGTAATTTAGCTGATCATGCACTGCATCTTCCTGACTGGTTTCAAATTTCGACTTGGGTGTTGTCCATGCAGCATTAAGGAATAGCGTATTTGCATTTTTTTTTACAAACCTTGTGAATGGTCATAAATAGGTCATTGCTCTGCTCTTTTAAGCCTGCTTCTTTTTGGCACTTCAGCTCTTGTTATTGTCCAATCAGAAAACAGTTAGATAATAAATGACTTGTTAATTGCCATTACTATGACAAAATAGTTAATGATTTTAATGTTCTCTTGCAGTACCTGATCTCGTCATCCATGGACAAAACCGTTAAACTTTGGGACATCACTACCAGTACCTGTTTGAAAACATTCTCACATACAGACTACGGTGAGTTTGGTCACAGCCTCACAGGATACTTCTGTCCATTTGTTATGGTCTTTTATTTTTTCATCGAAGTAAAGGGGCATTCCCTTATGTTCCTCAGTTCTATTTGTTTGGCCTTATGACCAGCATTATACATTTTTTGGGAAAACAGACCAACATTATAATTGATTTTGCTTCTTTGCAATCAACCTTTTTGCAGTAACTTGCATCCAGTTCAATCCTGTAGATGATAACTTCTTCATTAGTGGATCACTCGATGAGAAAGTTCGCATCTGGAACGTCCGAGATCGTAAGATTGAGGATTGGAATGATCTTCATGAGATGGTTACCGCTGCTTGTTATTCCCCTGATGGACAGGTTGATGCAGTTCCCTTCTGGTACATATTTCTTTTTACCACAAAACGAGACATGCTTACATTTTAATCTCTGCGGTCTTTGAAGGTTGCTCTGGTGGGCTCTCACAAGGGAGGCTGTCATATATTTGATACATCTGGTATGGCAGTCTTACTCCCACACATTCCGACTCATGTGCATTTATTCTTTTTCAATGTTTACTAAAGATTCTGTATCTGTTATGCACCGATAACCTTGAGAACTCCAGTTCCTCAAATGATGAATTCACACATTGGTTTAATCATTGCAGAGAAGAAGCTTCAGTATAAAAGTCACATAGATTTAAGAATTAGAAAAAAGAAGTCTGGACAGAAGAAGATCACTGGCTTCCAGGTAATGTAGCACAGAGCGTGCATTTCCCGGCCAATTCCTTTTTTGATAATAAAGAAAGACACATTCTTTTTTTTGGGCGGGGACTCTAGTAGGCGTACATTAATCTGTTGCCTCCAGCCTCCAGCATGGTATTGTTTGTCTATTACTTAGTTGAATATCTGTGTTTCATGCAACAGTTTGCTCCTGGAAGCTCCTTGGAAGTTCTGATTACCTCTGCAGATTCAAGAATACGGGTTGTTAATGGGGATGAATTGGTTCACAAGTTTAAAGGTAATGCCTCATTCTCCCATCATCTTAAATCAAATATTGTTCATTTTTCGTATAGTTACATGTATTATTTTTTTGCAAATATAAAGGAGGTTTACTTGCCTTATGAGCTGTATAAGCTAGTGTGCTAGTTCAGGGATTTAGCATGTACTTGGAGTTTAACTTTAATCCTTTCATCAGGGTTTCGAAACACAAGTAGCCAAATCTCAGCTTCTGTAGCTCCGAACGGGAAATATGTCATCTGTGCCAGTGAGGATTCTCACGTCTATGTATGGAGACATGACAACAGTTCCCACCCCAGCAGAAGCAGGAGTACAGTCGATGTAACCAACTCATATGAACATTTCCACTGCCATGGTGTGACCGTGGCTATCACATGGCCAGGTGCCGAAGCCCGAGGCTCATTTGGATCTCGCAGCAGCAGGCACAGTGATTCAGATGGAGCAGGGAACTCTGGCCGAGACGCCCCTGTAGAGAACACTGAGCACAATTCTGATTCAGCTGATAACAGAGGCAATGAGAGCCCAGTTTGTGAAGGTGCGGCAAGCAGAAGCGGCAGCAAGCATCCAGGTGATGGAGCATCCACATCCTGGCCTGACGAAAAATTACCGTCTGCCAAGAGCAGCCCCGGTCACTGCTCCTCTGATCTCTGCATTGGAGCTATGGATGTTCAGCGCCGGTCCGCGTGGGGTTTGGTGATTATCACGGCCGGTCGTGGAGGTGAGATCAGGGTGTTCCAGAATTTTGGTTTCCCAGTTCAAGTGTAAAGCTAGCGTGAGACTATCCCAGGGTTGTTTGGTTCTTTACTGTATAGATATCGTTAGGTCGTCGATAGTGTTACTGAAATGTTGTTCCGATTCCCTGTCTGGTGTCAAGATTGTACTCCAAGAACCACACTATCATATGGGTAACACTATGTGTTGATAAGAGGCTTTGTATAATTGTATGGTTAGCACACATTACCTCAATGTGTTCATATGTTTGCTTTCTACCATATATACAGTGATTTATTACAAAAATATTTTCGAAATTCATGAATTTGTATTTTTCAGTTTTACTCCCTCCGTTCCAAAAAGAATGTAAATCTCGTTTTTCGAGGAGTCAAACAATTCTAACTTTGACCAAATTTATACAAAATAGTATTAAAATAGTATTAATATATGTATTACAACATAAGTCTTTAGATTAATCATGTAATATATTTCTATACTACATCAACTCGGAGACAAATGTTAGTAATTTTTTTTTGTATAAATTTAATGAAAATTAGAAGTGTTTGACTTCTCGAGAAACGAGATTTACATTCTTTTTTGGAACGGGGGACCATTCTTCCCTGTCCTTGGTGTTCTGCTAGAGCTATCAGTACCGTTCCGTACTTGCGATGTCCATTTGAAATCAGCAGCATGTGCTAGTGCATGTATGCTTGACATAAACTTAATTTTATTGTCACAATAATCACAGCAGAGACCTTACATCCTCCCCTAGGCAGCTACAGATCATGATCCGCTGATCTAACCACTGGCCACGATTTCATTTTTTCGTTGTAATGACGAGAAGAAACGGTGAAACCATGGGAGAATTGAGCTGCTCGCATTCCTAGCTGGATATTAGCTCATCAAAACATACTGCCGGCACTGCATACTAGCTTGGAACTCGGAAGCACTGCTAAAAGCGGAGCCTCACAACGGCGCCCGGCTGCCGTGATCAGTTCCCCGGCGGCGGCCAGCTGAGCTCGAGGCCGGCGATGTCACCCCACGCGCCCGTGACGCCAGCCGTCCCGTCGTCCCACGGCGCGAGCCCGTCGTAAAAGTCCGGGACGCCCGAGTGGTGCCACGACGAGAACGTGGCCGCCGGCGCAGCGCCGAGGTCGAGCTGCGGCAGGAAGATGCCGTCGCTGAGGAACGGGAAGGCCGAGAGGTCCGGCATCAGGCGGTACCCGTCCTCCGCGCGCGCCGTGGTCTGCGGCGGCGAGGGCTCGGCGTCGGCGTCGACCCTGCGGCGCTTGGCGGCGCGGCGGGAGGCGCCGCCGACGGGCACGTCCCGCAGCGTGCCGCCGTGCGTCCAGTAGCGGCGGCAGGCGCGGCAGAAGTGGCGCGGCTGCGCCGTGCTGTAGTTGTTGTAGTAGCAGAACTTGGTGTTGGTGGACTGGCATCGCGGGCACTCGAGCTGCTGCTGCTGCTGCCGCCTCGGGTGGTGCTTGCGCGCGGCCTCGTCGCCGTCCTGGTGGTGGAGCACGGGGGAGCCGATCGGCTCAGCGTCGGAAGCGGCCGGACGCTTGGAAGCATCGGCGGCGGCGGCGGTGGCCGAGAGGGTGGAAGCTGCAGCTGCGGGCGCCATTTCCCGGGCGAGCAGGACAGCGCATGCCGAGGGCGGCCGTCGCCTTAAAACCAGCCGGCCAACCAGCGCGAGCGGAGAGGTAGCCCTGTGGGCGTGTGATCCCACTCGCTCTCTTCTCCGGGTGGTGATCGATCGATCTGGGGAGGCGGAATGAAATATAGGCTAGCTAGGTAGCCGCCGGCCAAGCTATTTGTAGCAGGTGGCATGACTGCACAGCGGCCGGCGAGGCGCAGCCGTCAGGGTCAGTCCGACCTGGACGGTCGAAGCGAACGGTTGGTTGGGTTGGGATGGGGTCCCGTCCCGTCCCGTCCCGTCCAAACTCCCATGTAGCATCCCCTCCCGCAAACAGTGCTGGATCGGCTCGATGCATGCTAAATTTTGGCAGAATTTTGGCCCTGTTTAGTTCAAAAAAATCGTAAACGCAAAATTTTGCGAAGGAATCTTGTTAATTTGAAGTACTAAATGAAGTCTATTTATAAAACTTTTTGCATGGATGGGCTGTAAATCGCGAGACGAATCTAATGAGCCTACTTAATCCATGATTTGCAACAGTGATGCTACAGTCCAAAAACTTTGCGTTTACATGTAAACTGAACTAAACAGGCCTTTGTCGATTTTACGCTTAAATTTGTGCAAGGATCAGGAATGATCACCCCGTCCTACAGTACAAAGCACAAGAAGAAACAGCAGCAGTTTCGGCGCATGCAGTGTGGGCGGTGGGCCCCTCGGCTGACGCTGCAGCAAGATGCTGTTCTTGGTCCTGAAGCTACCTCGCGCGACCGTCCGTGCGGGCGGGCCTGCCTTCCACGCCGCCGCGCTCGTATCGTACTATTTGCTTGGCACGAGCCACGAGCAGTGGCCCGGTCGTCGGCGCACGCGACCGCGCGCGTACACACTCGGCCATCCCGGCAAGTCTCGTGCGAGAGAGTTGTGTGCGTCGCAACTCGCAAGCATGCATTATCCTCGGCAGCTAGAGATGCGAGCACCGAGGCAGAGCCAATAATTCCGAGCTCTGGCGCCTTGCGCCGCCACTGGGAGCGCGGCCAAGCCCAGGGCGGCACGGAATCGGTCGACCGGCGGCGTCAATGGCCGGAGAGATCGGGTCGCGTCGGCGGCGACACCCCTGGGCCCCGCGCGCGTGGTTTGGCGAGAGAAAAAGACACGGGGGTGGGCCCTGGTGGGTGGCTTTCCTACGCGGCCCGCGAAAGCACGGTCCATCGGGCAGCGCTGTCGCCGTCGGCGGCTGGCGGGCGGGCGTTTGGTTTCGTCCACACGTCCGCCGCGATCGTGCGGCCGCCGGGGTCGGGCTGCGGCCGCCGCCTGGCCAATGCTTTGCTAGGAGCAGCGGGCGCACAGTTTGGGGATGGTTGCTGTCGAGTCCACGACGTGGCTTGGCTTCTCTTCTCGCTTCCACGTGATCCTACCAGACCAGGGTCGGAACTCCCAGCCCCTGTTCACGCTCTGGCAGGCTGCCGATTTGGTGTGTTTAGATTCAGTAAAAATTTGAACGAAATTCACTATAATATTTTCAATAAAAAATTAGAAGAACTAAAAATAATCTAATTGTAAACTAATTACACGGATGGACGGAAAATCACGAGACGAATATATTAAGCCTAATTAATCCATCATTAGAGGTTGTTTATTGTAGCATGATATTGTCATGGTCCAGTTGGGCTTAAAAGATTCGTTTCGCAATTATATCCGGGGTTGTGGAATGAGTTTTATTAGTTGTCCATATTGAATACTCCTAAATAGTGGTCAAACATTTGAAGTTACTGTACCGCTTACTACTTACTAGCAGTAAAAATTCATTCTAGGAGCAGCTCCAGGATAGGAATTTTTGGATGCTCTAAAGCTGGTGAGAAAGATTCTCTATTGCTATATGTTGAAGATAAAGGTGTTGTGAAGCTTTATTTGTGCAGCTTGATTTTGCACATGGTGCTTCAAATAAAATTTATGGTAACCCCGCGGGAAGAAAATGGTAGGACGAGGAAAATTAGGTAACAATGAATGAATATTATTTTTGAGGTAGAAGTTAGCATACTTAGGGTATGGGCAATGTATATTGTTGAAGTGGTAAGTAAAGCTGGGTCCAGCCAAAGAGTAAATAGCTAAGTGAAACTTCACAAATCACAATGCATACTTGGAACATATGGAAGGAAAGGAACAGACATGTCTTCGTCTCAAAAAGCTTGCAGCCTCATAATGTTTTCAGTATTATCAATGAGGAAGTGCTACCGAGAAGGGTAGCCTACGGTCAGCCGACGGTGGACTAATCTTGTTTCTAATGGGTGTAAGAGGAGTTTTCTTTGGTCTTTTTTGTATAAGCTATCTACTTGTTTAAACTATAAACCTCAACTACTTTTTTCTTAAATGCATCGATAGTGCTCCTGCCTGATCGTTCAAAATAAAATAAAATAGGTCCCACTGAGATAAAAAAAAGAGTTAAATACACCAGCGGCCCTCGAACTTGTCTCCAGGTGCCACTTAGGTCCACGAACTCGCAAAATCGAAATCTTGCACCCTGAACTTGTTAAGTTGTGCCACTTAGGTCCATACCCCTTGATATGGCGCCACGTGGCATGAATATATGCAAAAAACTCCTCCAAAGTTGCTATCTTCTACATTCACCCCCTCCCCCTCCCATTCTATCTCTTTCTCTCCCCCCACGCCTCCCCTGCTTCCTCCGTCAGTGCGCCGCCGCCTTGGAGCTCGCCGCTGGCCACGCCCTCCAGCACCGAAGCCCACCCGGCGTGCGTCACGAAGGCGCCCACGGACGCGTGGCGCAGCACGGCCACCTGCGGCGCCCAGGGGACCACGCCTCTCTGCCGCAGCCACCGCCTCCGCCGCCGGTCGTGACCCCGGTCTCAAGCTCCCCGGCACAGAGCCGGTCCCGCAGCCCCTGTCCTCCGCGCGCGGGGCGGTCGTGGCGCGCGCAGCGAGCGCGGCAGCCGCAGCGTGCATGGCGGGCGAGGCCGCCGCCGTTGCGGGTGCCGGGGCACGACGAGCGGGCCGGCACGGCCGCCGCGGAGCGCGGCGGGCATGGCGGGCGTGGCGGCCACGGCGCGCATAGCGAACGCGGCGGGCATGGCGGGTGAGGTGGCCGCGGCGGGCGCGGCGAGCGGGCAGGCGCGGCGGGCATGGCGGTCCGCGCGTGCTCCGGCGAGGAGGCGGGGGGATGCCCAGATCCGCTCGAGCTCCGGCAAGGAGTAGGAGGGAGGAGGGAGGAGGGAGGGAGGGGCGCCGGCGAGCGAGTGGGCTCAGGTTCCGCCGCCGCTTGTCGTCGCTGCTCGAAGGAAGCCGCGCCGGAGGAGGGAGGGGCTTGCTCGGAGGAAGCCACATCGGAGGAGGGAGGGGCGGCGAGGCGGGCCGAAGCTCCTGCGGGGCTCGCGGCCGCGGCCGCGTGCGGGTTGTGGAGTAGCGTGCGCGAGGATCGAGATGGGACGAGCTCGGTACGGCGGAGGGAGGAGGGAGGAGGAGGAGGAGGGAGGAAGGAGGGGGCGGCGCGCCGCCGCCACCTCCGCCATGCCATGGCCTCCACCGTGAGGAGGGGTGCGCCGGCACAGAGGAGGGAGGAGCGAGGAGCGAGGAGGGCGGTGGGACCTCCACCGCGGGCCACACGAACGCGTCCCCGACCACGCAGCTCACCTTGGCGCCGCCCGCCGCGGCGCGGGCCGCCTGCAGCCCGGCCTCCACGAAAAGCAGGTTTCCCGGGAGCTCGGCGCCGGCCGCCCGGTGGAGCTGCGCGATGGAGCCCGCGGTGGAGAGGAACGAGAGCGTGGCCCCCGCGGGCGCCCCCCATTCCCGTCTCTTCCAAGAAGCCGCCGACGGCCTGGATCCGCCCCGTCCTTGGCGCATCGCGGCATCGAGCGAAGGAGCTGAGTCGGCGGGGGCCGGCACACGCGCTCGGTGGCGGAGCCACCGGAGCAGTGAGTGGGAGGGGGCGGCAGAGGGAGCAGGGAGGGGTAGGGGCGGCGGAGGGAGCTAGGAGGGGGAGAGCGCGGCGGAGGGCGCAGGGGAGGAAGCGGCGGAGGGCGCATGGAAGGGAAGATGATAAAACTTAAGGACATTTTTGCATATATTCATGCCCCTTGAAAGGGTATGGACCTAAGTGGCACAACTTAACAAGTTCATGGTGCTAGATTTCGATTTTGCGAGTTCGTGGACCTAAGTGGCACCTGGAGACAAGTTCGAGGACCGCTGGTGTATTTAACTCTAAAAAAAACTTACTCTCCAACCTCCCGTGAAGATGGCCTGGTACATAGCTCCAACAAGACATATTCTATTTTATTGCTTAGGCTGGATAATAAGCTTGTGGCCTGGTAGTAGTTCCATTCAACTTCCACAATGCTTACTACATTGTGGATAATAAGCTAGCATTTATTACTTACATTTGATTTTTTGCTACATTGTGGATACCCTTAGCTAAATGTCGGAGAGTTTTGTTCTAGATAGCACCTGGATGACTGCCCAAAGTACCTCATAATTTATACACTGGTGCTGCTCTAAAACGTTGCTAATAGGAGTAACCGAGTATAAGTACTTCGCAACAGTGACCATGCGGTTCCTGTTCGCGCATAGGAACTAGGAAGGCAACAGCATGGGACGCGCGCGTATGGTTCCCCGGCGAGGTAGATGGAGAGAACGGTCTTCCTGGTGCCGATGGCGGCCTCGATTCGTGCAAGCACGGGAGTGCGGTGATCGCGATGCGGCCCCCATGACCATGATCCATCCATCGGTTGAATGCGCTCCTGGTCTGGAGGACTTGGAGCACTCAACCAGCGAAAAATGGCAGTGTCTTCGGTTCTAAGGAAAAGGGACAGGAACCGGGAGCCGGGCGGCTGTCATGTCAACCTCCCCTACCGATCGATCGATCGAGCTTGCTCGCTTTGACTCGATCGTGAGCCGTGGGCGTGGAGCATTCCTCCATCTCGATCTCTGACCACTTATGGGTGGCCGTCTAGCTGCGACAACGTACGTAACCACCGCGGGTACGGTGCCTGCTCCATCCAGGTGTGTTTAGTTCACGAAAAGTTTGCGAAAAAGTTGGTGTAGCACGTTTCGATTTTATTTGGCAATTATTGTCCAACCATGGAGTAATTGGTCTCAAAGATTCGTCTCGTCATTTACAACCAAACTGTGCAATTAGTTATATTTTTTTAACTATATTTAATACTCTATTCATGTATCGTAAGATTCGATGTGATGTGCGTTAGTAAAAAATTTTGGGAATTTTTCGCAGAACTAAACACAGCCCTAGATTTCAAGTCGACCGGTTACTGTAACTTCACAGAATCAACGTTCACGCAGTCCTCTTCAGTAACTGAAGAAGGTGAAAGTCAGCGTCGACGCTAACATTGCGAGAAGTAATTGCTGCTATTCCGTTCGGGGGTAAAATGGTGAAGCTTCACATTGAATGGCTCCAGCAACTTCGAAACTACTGGATTCATCGGAATGTGTAACCCGGCGGTAAAAAAATCCTTAAACACCACCACCTCTCCGGCCCGAGGCACCGGGAAAACCTCTAGGCCAGGAGGGCGACACACACCTTCGAAAAAATATCCTTTTGAAACATAGAAATCGACCGTACTCTGAGAGACGACAGATGGCTCGAAGAGCAAAGTCTTACGCTTCTCAGGAGCCATTAGGCCAGAAACACTCGCTGAAACCTCCGAAAGGCTGCCACTGACTTGTTCTTGTTGGGCTAGCGGATGCGAGGCCTCGGACCCTTCGGGGTGTTCAACAGGATCAGAGTCTGCACGGAGAAAACCACCCTCTTAATGAATGTCATATCTATATAAAAGTAAAGATAAGCAAATTAGAAAAAAGGGGTCAAACGAACCTTCAATTAACCTCGTTGTTTGCCTAGTGCGAGCCATGAACCGCTAATCTACTTACACCGAGAATGGTCGTGGGTTCGAGCCCCACGGTCGGCGCCGCTGTTGGGATCTTTACTTCTTAGATGCCCAAACAGTGAGCATGAACAGTATGAAAATGATAATGAAAGTAAGCACTTAATTCTCCAGTAAATAAACAGAAAATTCAACTCTTTACACTGTGGAGAGAGGGTGCTATTTATACCCTTGGTCCTCGGCCAGATATCCCCGAATTGCCCTTCTCCAACTCATTTACAGCTCACTTATTCATGGTTTCAGGGTAAAATTACACGATAAGAGGTGCATAAATTCGACCTTCTCACATATTCATGTTTCACACGCACGTCTACTCCCGACGAAGGTTCTGAAGACCTTCGTCCGGGTTGCATTCCACACTCAATATCCTTCGGGTCTCAAGAGCCTTCGCTGATTCTGGCCTTCAGGCTTGTACTCCTGAGCATTCAATCGTCACCTTCGGCCTCCCGAAGGTGATCCCCTCGATGCTTCGCAAGTTGTGGTTTTCAGGCTTGTGCTCCTGAGCGATTAATCGTCACCTTCGGCCTCCCGAAGATGATCCCCTCGATGCTTCGCAGGTTGTGGTCCTTAGACTTGTGCTCCTGAGCGATCGATCGTCACCTTCGGCCTCCCGAAGATGATCCCCTCGATGCTTCGCTGGTTGTGGTCTTCAGGCTTGTGCTCCTGAGTGATCGGCCCCCACCTTCGGTCCCGAAGGTGGGCTTTCCGGTCCTCGATGTCTTGGTTGGCACCGAGCACCCTTGAGGCGCTCTTGTTACCCAACACCGGAGTCTTGCAGACAGTTTAGTATATGTTTTCGAGATCGGGATTAACCTCCGGGCGCATTCCCGAAGGTCCAATCCCCAACAATAATTATTCCGTTGACCCCAAGTACATACAGAAATTAACTAGGACAACAAGTGCTGTTGCTGTTACGTACGTGACGATCGAGATATCCACTACTACCATACAAGAGCAACAGATTGCTACCGACGAATCCTCTGGGCGACGGCGACGGCTGCACAAGGGAACGATGGACGGGCGAATCCGCGGCCGCCTGGCAACTAACGAGATTAAGAAAATCGCAAGTGCCGCTTAAACAAGGCGAGCAATCAGGCGTTTCAGGCTGTCGTCGCTCGTGTACGCACGCCTCCTACTTGTCGACATGCACGCCTCTCCTCTCTCCGCGCGAATGATTAGCTCTCTGCTGGTCCTTGGCCTATAATCCTATATGATATGATGATCAGGACGATTGCTGGTCAAAGATGAACAGATAAGCGTCCGATTACATATATAATAATAGGTAAAAAACTAAAGAATGGAGTACGACGAATGCGATCGGCAGATAATGCCAATATGTTGGTCATCTCCACGCAAGCTAGGAGCAAACCAGCAATGTTCAGGATTACCAAGTTGTAGGACATGCATCTTCTTTATTCTTCTTTTTTAAAGAAAAAAAATCAGAGGAGGATAGCATCTTCTGATGAACGATCAAATTCTGAAAAGAGTTCATTCCAAAAATTCTCATCCGATCCGGGACAAGAATGCGGCCTTTTTTTCATTTTTATATTTAAAAAAATTAAATTTCAAAAATATATGGCCACTCCAAGAAATTTCAAAAATGGGCCCCTGTCGCCCTGGCGACAGGCCTTTTTTGTAAATTTTTTTTTACAAACCGGTCATCGGTCAGCGCGACGCGGGGGCTCGGCGACAGGGTCCCTCCTCTATATAAGCCCCCACCCCCATTCTCTCCTCATTTGAGCCAAAAAATTCCACCAAAAATCCAGAAAAAAAGAGAGGAACTTCCACCAAAAATTCTGAAAAAAAAGAGGAGTGAGGAGAAGGGAAGCGGCGAAGTTGTAAGCATCTAGGCCCTCAAAGTATGTTTTGGTGATTAATGACAACCATTATTGTGACTAATGAGTTTGTGCAGCTTAATAGATCATTATCGCTCATTTGGTCATATGTCAAAAGAGGCCCCTCATTTCATTATTCAAAAAGGCGATCTCGGTATTCAACTCAATTTTATGTCAAGACTAAGGATCTTTCTAGTCCTAAGTGTCATAAGGTCGAGAAGGACACTTAGGTTAGTATAGGTTTTATAGTTTTGTAGTGATCGCACTATTAAGAGGGGTTAAGGCTAAGTAACTTGAGCATTGACATGATCATTTGAAAATGGATGCACACTGTGGTCACTCAGGTTTCTAGAAGTTCAAATAAGTGGTTCTCAAACTATATCTCAAGAATATTTGGATTTCATTCAAGACTCAAATCAGAAAAGACAAAATCAGAAAAAGTCTATACACCGGTTTAACCGACGCTCTCAATTTTCTATACGTCGGTTAAACGAAGTCAGCAGAGTCTGGACAAATTCAATACACCGGTTAAACCGACGTGTTTGAAATTAATGTCGGTGCATTAGTCCAGAGTTAGTTTTTCCAGGGTATTTCAAGTTCTATACACCGGTTAAACCGACGCTGTTTAAATCAAGACGTCGGTGCAATTGACCAGTGAGATGGTTTTTCAGAGGAATTCAAAAGTTGTACTCACCGGTTAAACTGACGATAGGTTTGAGTTAACGTCGGTGCAGTTGTCCAGAGACTTGGTTTTTCAGTTGATCAGTGGACAACTACACTCACCGGTTAAACCGATGATACGTCGGTTAATCTGCCCAAGTGGTAACGGCTAGTTTTCAGAAGTGGCAGTTTACATTCACCGGTTAAACCGACGATGACTATTGGAGGGACGTCGGATTAACCGGCGCTACGCAGTTTTCTGGCAGATTTTCTCCAACGGCTTTATTTGTGTGAGCTGCCTATATATACCCCTCCAATGGGTCATTTCGCCCACTCTTGACACCAGGCAACATCCATACACTCATACTATAGTCAAGAGCCACATTGAGCTTCATCATTCACATACTTGTGTTTTCAATCAATCAAGAAGCAAGATTAAGGACTTGAGTAGAGAGAAGCTAGTGTGCATCCGTTCTCGGTGATCGGTTCTTGCTCAAGTGAAGGCCTTAGCTTGTTACTCTTGGTGATTGGCATCACCTAGGCGATCTTGGTGATCGGGGTGTTTCTCGCTGAGCTTGCCAAGGATTGTGGGAGCCCGGAGAAGAAGATTGTACGTGGCTTGAGCTCCACCACGCCGGGATGGTGAACGGAGACTCTTAGTGAGCGCCCAAGTCTCGGTGACATGGGAGGTGACAAGACTCTTAGTGAGTGTCACAACGTGGACTAGGGGTGTGTGCCAACACATCGACACCACGGGAAAAAATCCGGTCGTCTCTTGTCCACTCTATTTATTCAAGCATTTTCTTTCATGCAATTTACTCATGTGCTTGACTTAGATATCATAACTTAGCTCTACCTTGCTAGGCTTTACTTTGTTTTTATCTCTCTTAGCTTGTGTAGGTAGCTTAGTTATCCGGTTGGTGAATTGGTGCCCTACTAGTATTGCATAGGTTAAGGTTGCTTTACCTTGTTTTAGAAATTGAAAAAGGCTCAATTCACCCCCCTCTTGGTCCATCGATCCTTACAATTGGTATCAGAGCCTCGTTGCTCATTTGGATCATTAGGCTTCACCGCCTAGAGCTATGGCCAAGATGGGTGGTTCGCCGCCTCACTTCGAGGGCAAGAACTTTGCTTATTGGAAAGTTCGCATGGCCGCATACCTTGTTGCGATTGCCCCCGAAGTGTGGTTGGCCACTAAGACCGGGTTCACCGGAACTCCCACCACCGAACAATTAAAATGGAATGCCAAGGCTAGAAATGCAATTTTCGAGGCCATTAGTGAGGAAGTCTTTGCTAGAGTTAATGGCATGGACTTAGCAAGTGATATTTGGAAGGAACTCATTGAAATTCATGAAGGCTCCACTAAAGTTCGTGAGCAAAAATATCACTTGTTTAGAGCTAAGTATGATTCCTTTAAAATGTTAGCTCATGAAAATTGCAATGATATGTACTCTCGCTTGAATGTCATTGTCAAGGACATTAATGCTCTTGAAGTTTCCAAAATTGACAGTGGCTCCATCAACCGCAAGATTCTCATGCTCCTTCCGAAGCCCAAGTACAACATTATCAATGCTATGCTTCAAAAGGAGAATCTTGATACAATGGAAGTGGGAGAGCTTGTGGGCGAAATTCGCGCTCATGAAATGAGTATCCTTGGTATGACCGAAGAGCCAACAACAAGCAAATCAATTGCTCTCAAAACCAAGGCCAACAAGCACCGCAAGCTCAAGATGGTCAAGCAAGAATCTAGCTCAAGCAATGAAGAAGAAGATCATCATGAAAGCTCATCCGATAATGAAGAAGATGGGGAACTTGCTCTCATGATGAGAAAGTTCACACGCTTGAGCGATAAGATAAACAAGAAGGGTTACAACTTTGACCCCAAAAGAAGGATGTTCCGGTATAAGGAAGATGTCAAGTACAAAACTTGCTATAATTATGGAGAAAAAGGACACATCTCTCCCGATTGCCCCAAGCCGGACAAAAGAAAGAAGGACAACAAAGGCAAACATCGCCATGATTCAAGCGATGATGAAGAAGATGAGAAGAAGAACAAGAACAAGAAGCTTGGAAAGAAGAAGAGTCATGACAAGAAGACCAAGCTCTTCCCAAAGAAGAAAGGGCACACCAAGAGAAGCTTCTTGGTGGAAAAACAAGAATGGGTGACCGATGTCTCATCAAGCGAAGATTCAAGTGATGAAGAAGACATCGTCACCATCGCCCTCACCAATGAAGAACCACCACTACCTCCGCCTCCTATGTGCCTAATGGCAAAAGGTAACACCAAGGTATGTGAGGTGGATAGTGAAGATGATAGTGATGAAGAGCTTGATCCTTATGAATTCACTAACCTCATTAATGAGTATACATCCGTCATCAAGAGGGAAAAGGGCAAAGTCAAAATTCTTGAGAGCACTCATGCCAAGTTAGAGCTTGCCCACTCCGACTTGCTTGGCAAGTACAATGACTTGCTCAAAAAGCACAATGAGTCACTTGTACTTGCTAAGCAAGTTGAAGAGAGCCACAAAAAACTTAAACAAGAGCATAGGGAGTTGGCTCACAAATATCAAGAACTTGAATTTGCCTATGAAGCAATTGACCCAAGTCTTGAGAACTTTGCTCATGAAACTATTGAGAAGGTCAATGCTTCTACTTCATGTGATGACCTACTCATTAATGCAAATGCCACTAATGCTTTGCCCAAGCTTGTACCTTCTAGGGAAAAGGAGTTGATGGATCAAGTGGCAAGCCTCAAGAGTAGTGTGGAGAAGCTCTCAAGAGGAGAATACATCCACAAGGAAATTCTCTTCAACAATGCACGTGACTATGGCAAGAGAGGTCTTGGTTCATTTCCGGAGCCAAATCAAGACACTACTCCTTCTCCGGAGATCAAGATTAGCTTCATCAAGGAAGTTGGATCATATTGCCAACATTGCCAAGTCACCGGGCACCACACTAGGGAGTGCACCTTACCATCACGTCCTCTTCCAAATTTACCCAAGAATTACTCTTCAATGTTTCAAAATAACCATTTTCTCTTGAGTAAAGTGAAGGGCAAGGTGAAGGCCAAGTTCATTGGCAAACTCACTAAGGAGTCAAAGAAAAAGCTCCCCAAGCAACTTTGGGTCCCAAAAGCTCTTGTCACACATGTGCAAGGCCCAAAGCTTGTTTGGGTTCCCAAAACTCAAAAGTGAATTCTCATGTGTGTAGGTGAACTACAAAGCCGGTGGAAAACATTGGGTACTTGATAGCGGTTGCTCTCAACACATGACCGGCAATGATAGCATGTTCACCTCCCTTGAAGACCCCGGCGATCATGAACATGTCACCTATGGTGATAACTTAAGGGGGAAAGTCTTAGGTTTGGGTAGAATAGCAATCTCTAAAGATTTATCCATCTCTAATGTCTTGTTTGTAGAAGCACTTAGTTTTAATCTCATTTCTATTGCTCAATTGTGTGATCTTGGACTAACGTGTACCTTTGACAAGAATGGTGTTGTAGTAACTCTTGAAGAAGACAAGTCAATGGTATTCACGGGGTTTAGGCATGGCAACATCTATTTAGTGGACTTCTCTTCAAAGTAAACAAGCACCATGACATGTCTCTTCACCAAGTCTTCTCTTGGGTGGCTTTGGCATAGAAGAATTGCTCATATTGGCATGAGCAACCTCAAGAAAGCCCACAAGAGAGGGATGATCACCGGCTTGAAGGATGTCACGTTTGACAAGAACAAGCTATGTAAAGAATGTCAAGCCGGGAAGCAAGTCGCAACACATCATCCCATCAAGACGATGTTGTCTACTTCCAAGCCGCTCGAGCTACTTCACATGGATCTCTTTGGTCCAACTACATACAAGAGCATTGGTGGTAACCTCTATTGCCTAGTAATAGTTGATGATTTTTCACGTTACACTTGGGTTACGTTTCTAGGCGATAAGGGTGAAACTCCGGAAATCTTCAAGACATTTGCAAGAAGAGCTCAAAGGGAGTACAACTCCCCAATTGTGAAGATCCGGAGTGACAACGGCACCGAGTTCAAAAATATGAAGATTGAAGAATGGTGCGATGAAGATGGCATCAAGCATGAGTTTTCCGCCACCTACACGCCTCAACAAAATGGAGTGGTGGAAAGAAAGAACAAGACACTCATCACCCTAGCTAGAGCAATGTTGGATGATTATGGCACGTCCGAGAAGTTTTGGGCGGAAGCAATCAACACGGCGTGTCATGCATCCAACCGAGTATATCCTCACCGACTCCTCAAGAAAACTCCATATGAGCTCATCACCGGGAAGAAACCAAATATATCATACTTTCGAGTTTTTGGTTGCAAATGCTTCATCTACAAGAAGAAAAGGCTCGGTAAGTTTGAAAGTAGATGTGATGAAGGTTTCTTTCTTGGTTATGCATCAAACTCCAAAGCATATAGAATATTCAATCAAACCTCCGGGTTAGTTGAAGAAATATGTGATGTGGAGTTTGATGAATCTAATGGCTCCCAAGAGGAGGTTGTTGGCTATGAAAATATAGGTGATGAGGAGATTGATGAAGCTTTGAAGAATATGTCCATTGGGGATATCAAGCCGGAAGAGGTGTATGAAGACAATGATCAAGGGGGAGGACCTTCCTCATCTACACCAAGCACCTCCACGGCGCCCCAAGTGGATGAAGATCAAGAAAAAGATGATACACAACCTGAAGAAGATGTGCCAACGCCAACACCCCAAGTTCAAGAATAAGAAGAGCAAAGTGTTCCACCACAAGCACAAGTCACCCATGATCCACCCCAACAAGCATCCACGCAAGTACCGCTAGTGAAGCATGGTCGCATCTCCAAGGATCATCCAATTGGTCAAATCATTGGTAGTCCATCAAAGGGAGTAAGAACTCGCTCTAAACATGCTTTATTTTGCGAATATCACTCGTTTGTTTCTTGTATTGAACCCACTAGCGTAGAGGAAGCGCTTGAGGACTCGGATTGGGTGATGGCCATGCAAGATGAGTTGAACAACTTCACCCGCAATGAAGTTTGGGTCCTCGAAGCTCCTCCGAAAGACAAGAACATCATCGGCACCAAGTGGGTCTTTCGAAACATGCAAGATGAACATGGGGTGGTGATACACAACAAAGCAAGACTTGTGGCAAAAGGGTTCTCTCAAGTCGAAGGTTTGGATTTTGGTGAAACTTTTGCTCCGGTCGCAAGACTTGAAGCTATCCGTATCCTTCTTGCTTACTCTTCACATCATAACATTAAGTTGTATCAAATGGATGTGAAAAGTGCATTCTTAAATGACGTTATTAACGAACTTGTTTATGTTGAGCAACCTCCCGGGTTTGAAGATCCGAGGAATCCTAACCATGTTTATAGGTTGCACAAGGCACTCTATGGGCTCAAACAAGCTCCAAGGGCTTGGTATGAGAGGCTTCGTGACTTCCTAATCATGCAAGGCTTCAAGATCGGGAGGGTGGACACCACTTTGTTCACTAAAGACGTCAACGGGGATCTTTTTATTTGTCAAATTTATGTTGACGATATTATCTTTGGCTCAACTAATGATTTACTAAGCCATGAGTTTGCTACCATGATGTCTAGGGAATTCGAGATGTCCATGATTGGCGAATTGACCTTCTTCCTTGGTTTTCAAGTCAAACAAATGAAGGAAGGGACATTCATCCATCAAGAAAAGTACACCAAAGATATCTTGAAGAAGTTCAAGATGGATGAGTGCAAGCCAATCAAGACACCCATGGCAACCAATGGGCATCTCGACTTGGATGTGGACGGTAAACCGGTTGATCAATCCCTCTATCGTTCTATGATAGGGTCTTTGCTTTACCTTACCGCATCTAGGCCCGATATAATGTTTAGTGTGTGCTTGTGTGCCCGCTTTCAAGCTAACCCAAAGGAGTCACACCTCTCGGCTGTGAATAGGATCCTTCGGTATCTCAAGCACACCCCAAGCATAGGCTTGTGGTACCCCAAAGGCGCTAGCTTAGATCTCTTGGGATACTCGGATTCGGATTTTGCCGGAAGCCGTGTGGATCGTAAGAGTACCTCCGGGGGTTGCCACTTGCTTGGGCGTTCTCTAGTTTCTTGGTCGAGTAAGAAGCAAAATTCCGTGGCTTTGTCCACCGCGGAAGCGGAATATATAGCGGCCGGTGCATGTTGTGCCCAAATCCTATATATGAAGCAAACCCTTTTGGACTTTGGTGTGAAACTAGATAGGATCCCACTCCTTTGTGACAATGAAAGTGCCGTAAAAATTGCCAAGAATCCGGTTCAACACTCTCGCACAAAGCACATTGATATTCGCCATCACTTCTTGCGTGATCACGAAGCCAAAGGAGACATATCTCTTCAAGGTGTGAGATCCGAGGAGCAATTGGCGGATATTTTCACAAAACCATTAGACAAGAGTACCTTTGTTAGGCTAAGGAATGAGCTTAATGTGTTAGATGCGGCAAACGTCATGTAAGTTGCCATGTCATATAGAAGAATGCATACATATAGGACACTTGTCTAACCATGGTAAGATAGTGATGAGCAAGGGTTTAGCTAGAGGTGGTGGTCCACTTGTGTTCCTCTAGGCTTGTAGAAAGGCTCATCATGAAGAAGCTTCCCGTGGGTTCAAACTTGACAAGTAGATCTTAATTTCTTGTTATGCATTTCTTGTCATATAGATGTGCACTTCATGTTTACTTTACTTTCGCATGTGGTTGTAGCTTGCATTATCATTGCATGCGTAAGGGTCACAAAGGAGATCACTTGATGAAAATGAGACTTGTTTTGATATACAAGATCTTAATTCATGAAAAGTGAAAAGAGCAAAGAGTTAGGTGCGTTATTGCCTAGTGAGCATTGTCATGATGAGTTTGAAGCTTTCTATCTTCAATATTCCTATTACATGGCTCATACATTTTATTTGGCGCTTTGTCTCTCTTGCGGCTTTTCCTTGTGTTTAAAAAGAAATTTATTTAAGCAAGTGTGCTATCCTATTTATTTTGAGGGGTAAAGTCGTCTATGCAAGTCCATTAACTTGAGTTTATTTGAGTTTTATAAGTTTATTGGACTTAGCATAGAAGAGTGAGCTGAGTGTGGGGTTTTTGGCTTCACCGGATAAACCGACGTTCAAAGGATCTCTACCCATCGGTTTAACCGGCGTTACTAAAGTTGGGTCTCAGCTCAGGCAGTTTCAGGAGTTTAACCGACGTATACAAAAGTCAGAGCATCGGATCAACCGGTGATCATAATTGCAGATCAGACCAAGCAATCAACCGATGAGTTCACTTTTGGCATCATCGGTTCAACCGGCGTTCAAAAACAGATCTCGCAGAGTCTCGGGTGAACCACACCGACGCAATCAACCGGCGTTCAAACCCTACACGTCGGATCGACCGGTGTTAAAGAAAATCGCGGGTCCCACCTGTCATATATGTGTCTTGTGCGGGCCGCGGTTTCTCCTTCCTCCTCTGTTTCGCCCGACTCATCTCACGCCGCCGCCGCTCCACAGCCGCCTCCACGCCGCCTTCCCTTCGCGCCGCCGCCGTTCTTCCACACCGCCGCCGTGCGCCCGCGCTGCCACCGCCGACGTGCGCCCGCGCCGTTCTCGCACGCTCGCCGCACCACCGTGCCACGCCGCGCCACCCGCACAACCGTTCTGCGCCGCCTGCAGCTGCCATCACCGCCGCCTGCGCCTCACGCCGCCACCACCGCTTTCCTCACAGCCCACGCAGCCACGCCGCCTCTCCCACACGCCTTGCAGCCCACGCAGCCGCGCCGCCTTCGCCTTTCACGCCGCAGCAGCACCCGATCAGCGCTCACCAGGTGCTCGACAAATTGCTTGTTCGAGATGGGTCGCGAGAAGAGAAAGGGAAAAGAAGTTGTGGTCGAGAAGCCCGCTCGCAAGCGGACTCGTGCAGAAAAGGAGGCCGAGAGGGCCGAGATGGTAGCCAAGGCCGCCGAGGAGTAGGCATCAGGCCGTGCTCGTCCGTTCCAGATCAGGGAGGACCCCAGAGGCAGAGGCAGAGGCAGAGGCAGGGGTATGGGCAGAGTGAGAGGTGCCAGGGCCACCAGAGCCGCGACGGCAGCAGCAGCAGAGTCAGATCAGTTAGATACAGCTGCAGATTCAGATTCAGAGGTAGAGCAGTCTGAGCAGTCTCAGGGGCAGAGCACACAGGAGTCACCGACTCTACGACGGTCTGGCCGCACTCGGCAGACATCCCCAGCAGCAGAGACTTCACCAGCGACCGAGCGTCGCACTGGACCGAGGACGCGAGGAGGTCACCAGCCACAGGAGCCTCGCAGGTCCGCAGCTGCAGCAGCAGCAGCTCGTAGAGCCGAGGCCCTAGAGGCCGAGCGCGCAGTGTTCCGTATGGACACTGTTGTGCGTCTGGAGCCAGGTGTGCTGCTCCAGAACTTGACCAAGGCCAATGCGGCGAAGGTCAAGAGGCTCAGGTGGAGTGTTCAGGAGGAGGACTGGTTCCCCGTGACCCGTGACAGCCGAGTCGACCGTAGGTTCTGGACGCTTCTTCAGGCCAGTTTCTACAAGACCTACCAGAGGCGGGGTCACAGGATCTTCCCGCACAGAGTGCTTGACTGGGTGTCTCTGAGGACAGCCGCAGGGGGAGCAGATGTCAGAGAGCACTTCGCTCACTTCAGGGGCCTGCCCAGGTTACTCCAGATTGAGCAGAACAGATATATTGAGGACTGGGTCAGAGTCTTCTATGCCACGGCCTGGATTGCTCCCGAGCGTCGAGCAGTACACTTTGTTTATGGAGGCTAGGTCTTTGGTTTGTCGAGAGCGACGATAGCAGGGATTCTCGGAGTTGACTTAGTTGACGTCTCCCTGCACGAGATGGTTTACGGAGATGCAGATCCACCGCGCAGAGCGATGATTGGCGGGATTGCACCTTCTCATGAGGCGATCTCTCAGTGTTTCCGCCAGCCGTTCCCTGCCTCCTACGCCAGAGTTCCCAGCCTGCTGACCCCAGAGGCATACGCAGTACACATGGCACTCCGGAGGACTTTGCTACCGAGGAGTGGCTACCCAGAGGGGTTTACAGGACTGCAGCAGCTCCTGCTTCTACACATCCTCACTCACGAGCCGTTTGACATAGTTGACTTTATTCTGGCTGAGATAGAGGATGTGATCACAGACGGGATGGGTGTGGTGCGACAGTTTCCCTTTGCACACTGGATCAGCTATATATGTTCTATGATTGTGCCAGCAGAGTCACCCATCAGCGCTCCCTACCGTCACGACGAGGCTCCCCGGTTCCCAGTTTACCGACCGACAGCTCCACAGGACCGGAAGGAGGGGCAGACAGGCAGAGAGAGCTGTCATGGCACAGTTGTCACCAGAGGCACAGGCCCGTGTGGCACTGGAGGACGAGGCACTGCTTGCCGCCGAGGCACAGCTTCCCGGAGGAGAGGATGAGATACACTGGTCTGAGCTTGAGTCAGACTCCTCCGAGGACGTAGAGTACTTCCCTGCAGCAGCCCCAGCTAGTCACGACCACGAGGCAGGGGGGTCTAGAGAGCCAGCTCCAGAGTCACCAGCACCTGCTACAGTCTCTGAGTCCCAGGTGTCTCAGCCGTCCGAGCTCACCGCAGTTCTACAGCAGCTCGTGACTCAGCAGAGAGAGGACAGGCTTGCACAGGAGGAGGCCAGGAGAGCCCATGAGGCTCAGCTTGCTGCTATACAGAGAGAGGCCGCCCGAGAGCGGGCTGCGACCGAGGAGCGTTTTGTCGGGCTTATCGACAGGGTTTCACAGAGGACAGACGCTCAGTTTCAGCAGATGCAGCAGGGGATGATGGCGATGTTCGGAATGATCTCACAGCTTTACTCTCACACCGGACTCGCCCCGCAGCAGCCAGGACAGCCAGGCCTTCAGGGTGTTGGAGCACCTCAGCTTGCCGTTACACCAGCTCCAGCCCCTACTGCAGCTCCAGCTACCTCAGCGACACCGGAGACCACGTTCTCGATGTCCGCATTTCTTGGGTCTGCCGGTCGTCCACTGTTCTCTCCACTGCCAGCGACTTCACTCTTCCAGGAGTCTCCTTCAGCAGTCCAGTCAGTCGCCCTCCCCGTCGTACCACAGACACTACCTTCAGGGGGAGGAGGAGAGGGTTCCTTGCTTTAGCAGCCGTCACAGCCGGCAGCTTCAGCACTCACTACTTCAGATGTTGACACATCTTCTGCTGAGCCGGTTACTACTTCTACGGACCCTCTTCCAGGCAGTGCCAGCACGCGAGCCTCTACCACAGCTACACCCCCAGTCACTTCAGATCCAGCAGGCAGTTCTGACCAGCAGCTCCCGTCTGTCACCGAGGGTACACCGTCCGACGACGACGACGATGATGACCCGGACCGCTTCCTTGCAGTACCATGACAGCCGGACCAGTAGCTCGCCTTTTTGGTGCTTTGACGCCAAAGGGGGAGAGAGTCAGGGGGGGTCAGAGTTAGGGGGAGGGTAGAGATAGAGAGAGCTCGTAGTTATCAGGACTTTGATTCTTTGTATCACATTTGGTGTTAATTCATGGATATGTACATTTGTCGCTTGAGTATGCCGTTATTTGAGACATATCTATGGATTTCATTTGAGCCGTTGAGCTCTTTGGTCCTTCTTTTCGAGTTCGCTTGTGTTTATCTTGCTTTATCTTTCTCGCTCTCTCGTTATTTATGGTTGTGTTGTCATCAATCACCAAAAAGGGGGAGATTGTAAGCATTTAGGCCCTCAAGGTATGTTTTGGTGATTAATGACAACCATTATTGTGACTAATGAGTTTGTGCAGCTTAATAGATCATTATCGCTCATTTGGTCATATGTCAAAAGAGGCCCCTCATTTCATTATTCAAAAAGGCGATCTCGGTATTCAACTCAATTTTATGTCAAGACTAAGGATCTTTCTAGTCCTAAGTGTCATAAGGTCGAGAAGGACACTTAGGTTAGTATAGGTTTTATAGTTTTGTAGTGATCGCACTATTAAGAGGGGTTAAGGCTAAGTAACTTGAGCATTGACATGATCATTTGAAAATGGATGCACAATGTGGTCACTCAGGTTTCTAGAAGTTCAAATAAGTGGTTCTCAAACTATATCTCAAGAATATTTGGATTTCATTCAAGACTCAAATCAGAAAAGACAAAATCAGAAAAAGTCTATACACCGGTTTAACCGACGCTCTCAATTTTCTATACGTCGGTTAAACGAAGTCAGCAGAGTCTGGACAAATTCAATACACCGGTTAAACCGACGTGTTTGAAATTAACGTCGGTGCATTAGTCCAGAGTTGATTTTTCCAGGGTATTTCAAGTTCTATACACCGGTTAAACCGACGCTGTTTAAATCAAGACGTCGGTGCAATTGACCAGTGAGATGGTTTTTCAGAGGAATTCAAAAGTTGTACTCACCGGTTAAACCGACGATAGGTTTGAGTTAACGTCGGTGCAGTTGTCCAGAGACTTGGTTTTTCAGTTGATCAGTGGACAACTACACTCACCGGTTAAACCGATGATACGTCGGTTAATCTGCCCAAGTGGTAACGGCTAGTTTTCAGAAGTGGCAGTTTACATTCACCGGTTAAACCGACGATGACTATTGGAGGGACGTCGGATTAACCGGCGCTACGCAGTTTTCTGGCAGCTTTTGTCCAACGGCTCTATTTGTGTGAGCTGCCTATATATACCCCTCCAATGGGTCATTTCGCCCACTCTTGACACCAGGCAACATCCATACACTCATACTATAGTCAAGAGCCACATTGAGCTTCATCATTCACATACTTGTGTTTTCAATCAATCAAGAAGCAAGATTAAGGACTTGAGTAGAGAGAAGCTAGTGTGCATCCGTTCTCGGTGATCGGTTCTTGCTCAAGTGAAGGCCTTAGCTTGTTACTCTTGGTGATTGGCATCACCTAGGCGATCTTGGTGATCGGGGTGTTTCTCGCTGAGCTTGCCAAGGATTGTGGGAGCCCGGAGAAGAAGATTGTACGTGGCTTGAGCTCCACCACGCCGGGATGGTGAACGGAGACTCTTAGTGAGCGCCCAAGTCTCGGTGACATGGGAGGTGACAAGACTCTTAGTGAGTGTCACAACGTGGACTAGGGGTGTGTGCCAACACATCGACACCACAGGAAAAAATCCGGTCGTCTCTTGTCCACTCTCTTTATTCAAGCATTTTCTTTCATGCAATTTACTCATGTGCTTGACTTAGAGATCATAACTTAGCTCTACCTTGCTAGGCTTTACTTTGTTTTTATCTCTCTTAGCTTGTGTAGGTAGCTTAGTTATCCGGTTGGTGAATTGGTGCCCTACTAGTATTGCATAGGTTAAGGTTGCTTTACCTTGTTTTAGAAATTGAAAAAGGCCCAATTCACCCCCCCTCTTGGTCCATCGATCCTTACAGAAGTCCTGCCGGATTACGCACTTGTGATCTGCAGGTAATTATATTTGAATCCATTGATATTGTATAGCAATTTAACATAATTAGTGCTATAGTAGAACAATTTAAGTACGAGTTCGAGAATAGAATTAATTTTTTGATAGTGAAATATAGAATTGTAAATTTATAATGACAGTACCTTATTGATATTACATCATAAGGCAATGGCTGCCTCCAATTCTGGAGGATTTTCATGGACCGAAGAAAAATCTAGTATAATACTTGATATCATGACATATTTTTTAATCAGTAAGAAGTTGGATCCATTAGCGGATGGTACGATAGAGATGGTGTTGTCCAAAATAGTAGAATTTAAAGATTTCACAATGTTTCGAGTTATTATAACTCTATGCTAGAATTCTCTTTACATCTTGCATTGTAATACCTCGAAATATTGGGAAATCTTTAAATTCTACTATTTTCGACAACACCATCTCGCCCGTTGGGGGGGCGACCCCCCCGAGCCCCCGCGCCGCGCTGACCGAGGACCGGTTTGTAAATTTTTTTTACAAAAAAGGACTGGCGCCCCCTGCATGGGCGACAGGGGCCCATTTTTGAAATTTTTTAAAATAGCCATATATTTTTGAAATTTATTTTTTTTAATATAAAATGAAAAAAAGGCAAGAATGCGAGTGTTTGCCCGCTTCATGGCCCATACACGATGAGACCCATGTTCACTTGGTTCTGGCGCTTTTTTCTTTTTTATATTTTTAAAAAATAAAAATTTCAAAAATATATGTCCGTTTTGAAATATTTCAAAAATACCCCCCGGTCGCCCCCCATAGGGCGACAGGCCTTAAGTGTATTTTTTTTTTCAAATTCGCAATGAGGTCCCTGGTGAAAAAAAGCCCTGTCGCCCCCCCAACGGGCGACTGGGGGGGCGACAGGGGCCCGTCGCCCACCCCTGGGGCGACAGGGGCCTGTACATGCCGCCATTCCCTTTGTCATTTGAGCCTGTCATATGCCGCCATTTCCTTTGTCATTTGAGCCTAAAAATTCAGGAAAAAAGAGAGGGGTGAGAAGAAGAAAAACGGCGAAGCTCTGCCGAATTGCGTACGTTTTGAAATGGTGGAAGGGCACTGCTATTGGGTCACATATGTCTGGGCAAAGAATGCCACATTTGGGAAACCCGTGATCGCCGTGCTGAGCAGTGGCAACCTGTGATCTCGTACTCGCAGCTAGATACACTATGGTTCCTATTTTGAGCTATTCGAGCGTGTAGTCGTCATCATCGTCGGCAGGATCTCGGCCGCTAACTCCTACCGCACCTAACTTGTCCTTTATTAATTCACGGGAAAAAATCGCAAGAACTTCCCTTATTTCACGAGCATTATGGAACCCACAAACATAATAAGTTCACATCAATAGTATGAATAGAAACAAATGACAAGTAAACTAGGACAATCATAAACATCGGATACAAATAAGCGGTCCACAGCTATCTCATTACAAATAAACATCAGAGATACAAACATCAGATATATCTAACCACCCCTAGGGCATCGGACCCTCTTAGCCCTCTGCTGGGCACGGACATGGCCCTCGGAGTAGGTGAGAACATCCGGAGACCTCACCTGTCGCTCAGGACGCGCAAGGGGTTGCGGTGTCTGCTGCTGAGAGATCCCAAGTGGTTCTCCTCCTAGCTGTGAATACCCCAAGACATCGGGGTCACCTTGCGCGGCAGGCTCTTCTGGACTCAAGCTGTCGAAGTCGTCTAAGGTGAAGGTCTCGTTATCTGGTCGAAAGGAGGAAGAAGAAGGTCCGGCGCCCGCATGGGGGTAGAATCCTACGCAAAAAATTTGGATGTTAGCGTACGCTCGTATATTTTGTCATGACATGTAGAAATAGAAATACGAAACATAAACTAACCTGTGTAGGCCGGTATCTGTGGCTCCGGTACCATCCCTGGATACGGTCCGCCAACTGGTGCTGTCCCTTTAAACATTCCAGTATGGCCGAACACAGTAGCTGGATCATATCTTGTATGTGATATTAGTAAATATATAGGAACACTTGATGTAATTTTAAAGAGATATGTACGTTATCTGCACTTGGGAAGAACTGCGACGTCAGCCCGTGCACGGTCGACGGACACGGGAACGACGACGAGGCCTGAGACGACCCATGGCTGTCTTCGTACTGCACACGGCTTCCGAAGTTGTGCACTACCTGACGCAACTGATCACGCTGCCTCGACCATGCCTCTGTCTGCTCAAACTGGGTCATTGGGGATCCGGCACGTACCCTCGTCAAGTAAGTCGAGCAGTCCGTCTCCATCATGTTGCAAAGGCGAAGCTGCATCAATTCAGTAAAGGTACAGTTACAAACACATGAATTATCTTATGAATATGATTATATATATATATATATGCAAATATGATCAAGAGACTCACCGCGCCAGCTAGTGACTCCACGTGGTGCCGGGCATAGCCATCCTGAGACCTCGCCTGGTGTGGCTGCGGGTGAGTGTCAACAAAAACCAGACGAGCCCGAGTCCGGGGTAAGTACCAGGTGAGGTAAGCCCTAAAGGAGCTGTCTGTGTGTGGTCCTGTTGGATGGATCAAGTGCTCGTCTGCCTGTTCCCATTGGTCCACCCACGGCTGGATCTTGGTGAGCCAATCATCAGAGTATGACAAGCCACTCCTAGACAACCTACAAAGTGGACCACGAAGAATCGTTAGATTCGACACGAATGTATGAGCCAAGTTCATTCATAATTACCTGTGATCCTGGCGACTGACACGCTCCAACGCGGTGGGCACCGGAAACTCCTGGCGCTACCCAAACTGTCTCCTGACTCTCCAGGGGCAATATGCCTCAACCGCGATGTCATAAACCAGGACGGCGGAAGTAAGCCACAGGCTCGCATTCGCGGAGCAGTGCGAAGACAGGCCTGCTGGTGCACGGGTAGCCACAGCCTCTGGGCTGTAAGGCTCCCAGACAACGTCCTCGGGCGTCAGCATGTCGAGCTCTGAAACAAACTCAGGATATGCGCGTCTAACCTGCGCATGCGCCTAGGACCTCTGCATTCGGAATAAGTAACATTAAAAGTGCGCTAATGCATCATGTAACAATGAATAACAAAATTAGATGTATAAGAACGTACCTGACGCCAGATCCAGATAGTTCCCATAGTGGGCCTCTCGTCCTCCTCTTCGCCGTACATGCTCCCGTGGTAAGGCTCGTGGCTGACCATGGGCCGACCAACGGCTAGCCTCTCGTACGACCAAAGCTGTAGCAGTAGTGGGCACCCTGCCAAGATAGCGTTCCCATGTGTCTTCATGCAGCCGTCGCAGAGTCCACGGTAAGTGGCTGCAAGTACCGCCTCACCCCAGCTGTAGGGCGGTATGTCCTCATCCCCATCCGCAATCTCCCGTGCATACGGAAGGAGAATCCTATCGATCGAGTTGCCATGAGTGTTGTTGAACATGATGTAACCAAACAACCAAAGTAGGTACGCCTCCAGCGATCTGGTCACACTGTACTCGTCTGCATCCGCAGCCAACAAGGCAGGCTGCATAAACAATTAAGATTAATGGTTTCAACTGTCAATGGAACATGTGAATTGTAACAATTAAATTTATATATGGAATGAATACGTACTGTAAACTGTAGGAACCAGGTCTTCGAAGGACCTGCTGCTCGCGGGTGCGGGTTGATCGGACCTGCTTCTTCCACGCGGTCAACCAGGGCAAAACGGGCCTCCAGCTCATCCTTCCACGAGGCCGCCACCACACGCGGACCTACAACCTCCCCGACGATAGGGAGGCCGAGGAGGTAGGCCACGTCCTGCAGCGTAGGAGTCATCTCCCCACACGGGAGGTGGAACGTGTGTGTCTCCGTCCTCCATCTGTCAACGAGCGCCGTCAGGAGGGATCGGTCGAGCTGAATAGGCCCAACCTCGACAAGACGGCTCAGAGTCAGTAGACCGGCATCACGTAACCTGAAAATAAACAAAATTGTCGAAACAAAGGAATACCGACAAATACATAATTGATAAACAATAATATTTCATTACATACCGGTCACACCAATCGTGGTGTATAGAGATCGCCTCCCCGGGTGGACGAGGACGTAGCACTTCTAGGGCTCGGTGCTCAACAGCTGCAAAGTAAGACCTGTGGCTCGAGTCGATCACTGGGTCTAGCAAGGAGTCCATCTTCATACCTGCATTCAAAAATATATAAGAACACATAGGTAAATATATATTTCATACAAACTCTCTGAAATACTTCATGCACCCATACATGATGAACTCAACAATTCTCACAAGAGGAAAGGCACGACAAGAATGCATAACCATATTGAAACACTCTGCATGGTTCGTTGTCTGAATACCATACCGTATTCCGTTGGTATCATAAAGGAATGGCCATTTCTCCTTAGGTGCACCTCGAATCCAGTGTGAAAATGGCTTCTCAATTGAATCCCTAGCCTCTGCAGCCTGACTCGTGCCTGCTCCTGATGCCCTTGCCTTCACTAGCTCTGCAGTCAACTGATCAAGCATCTGCAATAATGCATTGAATTTTCTCTGTTGATTTTGGGTGCACAACCTCTTAAACAGGTTCTTAAGATCCTTGTTCTTGAAGTGCTCATAGAAGTTTGCACCCATATGCCTAATGAACCACCTGTTTTTGACATCGGGCCACAATGGAGGTGTTGTCGCAGTTCCACGTTGCAATTTCAGTATTGATTGCAGGATACCTGAATGCCTATCACTAATAAGGCACACATCTGGGCATGCAGCAACAACATGAATCTTCACTCGTTCAAGGAACCAATACCAACTGTCTATGTTCTCATTCTCAACAAATGCAAATGTGAGCGGAACTATTTGGTTGTTGCAATCTACACCGATTGCGGTGAGTATCTGACCTTTATACCTTCCAGTCAAAAATGTGCCATCAATGCAGATCACCGGAAGACAAAACTGAAATGCTCTAACACAAGCACCTATGCAAAAGAAGGCTCGTTGCATAATTCTTTGTCCCCTAGTCACGGCTGGTACGAGGTATGTGTCATAAAAGCTTCCAGGATTTCTAGCAGCAACCTGGGATAATATACGAGGTAGGTTATCATATGAAGCCTCGTATGTGCCGAACCGCATCTCCAACACCCTTTGTTTAGCCCTCCATGCCTTCAAATAACTGATGGTGTACTGGTAAGTCTGCTCAATGTGTCGAACAATCATTTTTGGCTCATAATTAAGGTTGTCCATAATAAACCCATACATTTGCTTTGCAACAAAGTCGCATGATATATTGCGATGCGAGGGAAGAACTTCTGACAGCAAACAAGTGTGCTCTGTGACAATGGAACATTTCCATTTGGACTTCCATTTTCCCTTGAATGCATGTACTCGCCACGGACATCCATCATTCACACACTTCACCTCATATTCTTTACTGCCAGACTTTACGACTCTGAATTCTCGTTTCAATGATATTGCCCATAGTCTCACAGTATCTTTTACGGCTTCAATGTTTGGATATGTTGCACCTTGCACTACCTCATTCCCTCTGTACTCCCACTCCTGATTTCGTACATCTTCTGCGACATGACTGCCAAAACCATGCTCTTTCCACTCTTTTGGCAATGAGTACTGCTCGTTATCAGATGAGCCCTCATATTCTTCCATCTCTATTGCGGTTTGGTCTTCTGCCTCCATCTCGTCGACAATGCTATGTATCCTCTCTCCCTCATCAGCAAGGCCCTGTGGTCCCATGTTTTGGTTCCCTGTGTCTTCTGACTCATCTTGCTCAACATAATTGGTCTCTCTTTGAATACTCGGAGTTCCTTGATCTGCACAATGTTTGATTTCATTTTGTGTCTTCTCCCGGATTTGAACAAGAATGGCCAGAGGCCACCCACGCTCTAGAGCTGCTTGCATGTACTTCTGCCAGTCATCAGTGCTGTGTATCATCATCAATTCCCATAATTCACTTTCTACCTCCCAATTAACAAGAGACTGGACAGTGATCACATGTGTCAACGGATCAACATGGAACCTACGCTGCAACCACTTACATATGGAACCAAAACTCCTTTCCAGAGGTTTATCTATGCCGCTAGATGTGCGCTTAAAGGCAGAAAGATCTACTCCATTTGGCCCATACATAACATTGTATTCATCATAAAATACTTGAAACTGCATCTTGCTCGACATGTCTGTATATCACATAATACTTATCGAGTTATACTCTTTACTTCACTACCTTATTCAATAATCCGTAAAAACTAAGTATGAAATTCAACTACAACGTATAAGTATTCATAACTACGTGATGACACTCAAATTCTATACTGCATATGCCAAATTCTATTCTAAATCATAATTAATTTATAAACACGTCTCTAATAGTACTGCAATTGTAATAATAAATGCGTAGTACTCATTTTCTAAACTAATTTACTACTACATAACTACAAACTAAAGTATCATTAAACTCCTACTTAAATGATTTTACTATAGCACTAATTAAATTAAATTACTCACTCCTACTTAAATTACTCATACTTAAATACGTAGTACTTAAATATAGCAATATATAAACTAAATGTACTAACTTGCAGATCACAAGTGCTGAATCCGGCAGGGCTTCGCCGCTTTTCTTCTCCTCACTCCTCTCTTTTTTTCTGGATTTTTGGTGGAATTTTCGGGCTCAAATGAGGAGGGAAGGGGATGGTTGGAGCTTATATAGGGGGTGATACCCGGTCGCCCGAGGGGGGGGGCGACAGGCCCCCCTGCCGCGCCCGTGGGCTGGGCCCAGCGGTCGCTCGAGGGGGGGCGACAGGCCCCCCTGTCGCTCGTTGGGGGGGCGACAGGGCCTTTTTTTTCAGGGACCTCATTGCGAATTTGAAGAAAAAAAATACACTTAAGGTCTGTCGCCCTATGGGGGCGACCGGGGGTATTTTTGAAATATTTCAAAACGGATATATATTTTTGAAATTTTTATTTTTTAAAAATATAAAAAAGAAAAAAGCGCTTGGTTCTGGGCTTCAGGAATCATGATGGCCTTGGCCCATGAAGAGCAAGGAAACCCACCACACCCATGTGCCGGTGTGCGCTTCGCCGCTGGCCTGTTGCCGAGATGGACGAGGGAGCGAGGAGGAAGGCGATGGAGTGGCCGCCGCCGTCGACGTCGCCGTCGCTGGTGGTGCGCAGCCCCAGGCAGACGGTCAGCCTGATCCGCAACCGCCGTCCCCACCGCGACTGGGACAACTCCACGAGGTCCCCCTCCTTCGCCGCCCGCGACCACGGGCCCAAGCCGTCGGAGGTGTACGGCTTCGTCGGATCCATCACCACCGCCATGGCCACCGCCGTCTACCTCGCCTGGGCGTACACGCCCGAGCCCGTCCTCCGCTCTCTCGGCATCACCTACTACCCTAGCAAGTACGAAACGCTTCTCAGCTCTCACACTCCAATCCTCCTGTCCATGATGGCATTCTCTTCCATTTCGGTTTTCGCTCATTCAAATTTCTGTATCGTCAGCACCCGAATAGGCACCGGATGATCGGAATCCGGACAAAATTAAATGAAACCTGAGTTTCGTAAATGAATGGCAGCAATAGGATTGCCTCCTTGGTCTATAAATCAGCTCAATTCGGAATGGTGCGCTTTGCTGCAGCTGATTTCAGTCTTGTTTTTCGTTCAGGTATTGGGCATTGGCGGTGCCATCGTTCGTGATCGTGGCCGTGGCGCTGTCCATGGCCATCTACATGGGTCTCAACTTCGTCGCCACTCCTCCCCCGACTTCCTTCAGTACAATCTTCGGTGAGCCTGATTTCCCTTCCTCCTCCAAATAATTGCATCTGTTGTTGTTGTAGTAACAGTTGCTCTTGTAAATTCACCAGATGAAAATAGTCGGGAGCGCATGACGTTTTCTCCTGCAATGGAAGAAGAGATGCCGATTGAACCTATTTCAGACATCAGTATTGACCAAATCAACGATCTCATGTTTGGTGGTAGATGATTTACTACTACGGATGGAAAATGGATCTACCTCGGAGCACAATACTGGAAACAGTAGCAACATAAAGAAAGCATCCTCATCAGATTGCCTTCATAACCAATTGAGGAACTCCATTCTTTACTCTTTAGGGTGGATTTTATATGTGTGAATTCATTGTGAAGGAACCTTCCAGCATTTCTCTGTCTAGAATTTCAGCTGTATACCCCTCAAAAAAAATTCAGCTGTATTTATTTTTTCAATTCGACAACGGAGCTGCAAATGTTTGCAACCAACAATGCTAGTGGCAAATGGCAGAGTGAATGGAATCCAGAAGGCAATAAGCTAGCTGAATAACTTGATGGGCGTATGCATCTAGTTAATTCTGATTGATCAACCGGATAAGCTCTTGAAAAGACATACGGTACTTCACTACCGGGCTTCTGTATCAGAGATAACAACCGCGAGCTACACTGCCTCTGCCTGAAGAAGTTGTGGAAGATACAGATACAAGTTTTTCCCCCGGGAGACAGGAAAGTTGGGAGTCCATTGATCTTCTACTTGTTCTCACCCTCTTGGCTTCTTTCTTGTGGAGTATCATCGCTGTAGCTTGTAGGTCTTGAGTCAGCATCAAACCCAATATTTGCTGCAGGAGTTGCTGAACCGGATTACTGCAGGAGGATGGCTGCTTATCTTGGATTGGGTTTGCATCTTTGGTATGAACATTCTGCACTACAAGAAACAGAATCCATTCTGAAAACACTTTTCTTTTTTACGAAACTACGGCAACCTGGGGGTTGGCTGAAAAACTTGTACTCATCCGTTTTGTACCGTGAGCACTTCTCTGAAACCTGAAAGCCGAGGTGCCGGCGATAGTGAACCAACTACAGTAGTAGTAAGTAGTAACCAGGCGGTTTGGACGTGTCAGCATTTCAGCAGCGTTGATTTTTGCTTGCTGGTAAACTTCACTAGTTCGCTACACCGGACGTGGGACCCACGCAGGTTTATTTTGGGCACCACTCTACACCATGGAGAGAGAGCCCTTGAGCCCGTTTCGCGGCTCAACTTTGCTGAACATTTGCCGAGCTAAAAACCGGTGAAAGCGTAAAAAGACCATCGGCCACGTAGGACGCCACATCATCCAGAGCCCCAATGGGCCTCTCCTACGTGTCACGCCCTGCGTCCACTCGTTTGCCGCACGCTCACGTGGGCTCATCTGATCCGTGCAAAACAGCAAGATCCGACCGGCTGCTCCCATGCACCTCCCCATGCTGCATAATTGCACATTTCAATCCGCTGCTCCGGCCCCAAGCACAGTGCACCATCTGAAGCAACTAGCACAAGGATTTGCCCCACCAGAATCACCAATGAGCCGTCACCACGTCACCAATATTGTTCACGAAAAAGACCGCGCCCCCACGGAAGATCCCGGGACGTCGCCGTCGCTTGGCGGAAGGAAACCAGCAAAAATATCCCGCGGGAAAATATCGTCCAAGAAAATCCGGGCCACGCGCTGCGATTGGCTGGGGAAGCTCCACCGTGGCACCAGGGCCCACCCCTTATCCTATCTCCGTGGCGCTCCACGCTCCTCGGGCCGCGTATAAATGCCTCCCGCCGGCGAGCTCTCCGCCACTCACCGCCTCCAAACACGGTGACCTCGCCGCGAACAAACAGCCCATCTCGCTATCGCTCAGCTGAACTACTCGGCTTTAGCTACGCTCCAAGTCACTCCGCCACGCTCCTACCGGCCGCCATGGCTCTGCAGGCCGCTGTCCTCCCTTGCACTCTCTCCGTCCCCCAGAAGCACAAGGGCAACCTCGCCGCCGTGGTGAAGGACACGGCTTTCCTCACCGTTCACCAGAAGGTTAGTTAGCACCTGTTCTGCAAGAATGCACGTTTGCACAATGCTCTTTGGATCACTGATGCATTTGGTTTTTTGGGTAATAAGCAGAGCACCCAGAAGCCGCGTGTTCCGTCGCTTTCGGTGCGGGCGCAGGCCGTGGCGACGGCGCCCGTGGCCACCCCGGGGGCCAGCACCAGCACGTCGGCCAACAAGAAGACGCTGCGGCAGGGGGTGGTGGTGATCACGGGCGCGTCCTCGGGGCTGGGCCTGGCGGCGGCCAAGGCGCTGGCGGAGACGGGCAAGTGGCACGTCGTCATGGCGTGCCGCGACTTCCTCAAGGCGGCCAAGGCGGCCAAGGGCGCCGGCATGGCGGAGGGCAGCTACACCATCATGCACCTGGACCTGGCCTCCCTCGACAGCGTCCGCCAGTTCGTCGACAACTTCCGCCGCGCCGGCATGCCGCTCGACGCCCTCGTCTGCAACGCCGCCATCTACCGCCCCACGGCGCGGACGCCGACGTTCTCGGCGGACGGGTACGAGATGAGCGTGGGCGTCAACCACCTGGGCCACTTCCTCCTCGCGCGCCTCCTCCTCGACGACCTCCGCAAGTCCGACTACCCGTCGCGGCGGCTCGTCATCCTCGGCTCCATCACCGGCAACACCAACACGCTGGCCGGGAACATCCCGCCCAAGGCCGGGCTGGGCGACCTCCGCGGCCTCGCCGGCGGCCTGCGCGGCCAGAACGGGTCCGCCATGATCGACGGCTCCGAGAGCTTCGACGGCGCCAAGGCGTACAAGGACAGCAAGATCTGCAACATGCTCACCATGCAGGAGCTGCACCGGCGCTACCACGAGGAGACGGGCATCACCTTCGCGTCGCTCTACCCCGGCTGCATCGCCACCACGGGGCTCTTCCGCGAGCACATCCCGCTCTTCCGCCTGCTCTTCCCGCCGTTCCAGAAGTTCATCACCAAGGGGTTCGTGTCAGAGGCGGAGTCCGGCAAGAGGCTGGCGCAGGTGGTCAGCGACCCCAGCCTCACCAAGTCGGGGGTCTACTGGAGCTGGAACAAGGACTCGGCCTCCTTCGAGAACCAGCTCTCGCAGGAGGCCAGCGATCCGGAGAAGGCCAGGAAGCTCTGGGAGATAAGCGAGAAGTTCGTCGGCCTAGCCTGACCACCAGGAGCTTGCTGACACTTGTATCGAGCAGAGGAGTTTTTGCTTCGTTGTTTCATGTGGGCAACGTATCTAGTGCAAACCAAGGACCTTGTGCAAACCTGTGCAAATCTACTAAACAAAGTTTCAAAAAATTCTGAAAAAAATCATGAATGTGCTTCTCAGATTACATCATCTATATATAAAATTTCATGGTCAAATTCGTCTTACTCTAGAAGTTACAAAAAAAGACAAATTTGAGATGCATTTGAACCATTATTGTTGTCAGAAAATTTGTCTTTTTTGTAACTTTTAGAGTAAGATGAATTTGACCATAAAATTTTGTATATAGATGAGGTAAGCTGAGAAGCACATTCATGATTTTTTTCAGAATTTTTTGAAATTTTTTTTAGTAGGTTTGCACGGGTTTACACAAGATCCTTGGTTTGCACCAGATACGTTCCCTTTCATGTGTACCATTAGCAACCATTTTGTTTATTAGGAGCTGGCGATGACAGTCGGAGAAGCCTGTAATTGATCGATCATGCACCATGCACAATTGTTTTTTTCTCACAAAGTATTATGGAATAAAACGACAGGCTTAGTATGAGATTATGTTTCTTACTCGCTCCCAATTTTTAAATATTTTTCCCTTAATTTGCGTGTTCACGAGATGGTTATGAGAGGACAGGTGTCGCATTTAAGCTCAATTTCCTATGAGTACGCTTACGAACTACTACAAATCAGAGACAGGCCTGCCATTTTATTTGGTTACCAATGGGCTATGACAGTTGATAAATGCCTCCGCAGTAACATAAAAGGGTAAATTTGTCATCGAAAAAATAATAATAAAGAAACATCAAACTAGTTTTGACAATGTCAAACGGCGGGAGTGTCAGGCACGTGGGATCTGTTTGATGCTGTGTTTAGTTCCAAAATTTCTCTCTCAAAATTTCACTATTCACCTATCACATCAAATCTCTTGCCTCATGCATGAAGTATTAAATATAGGTAAATAAAAAACTAATTGTATAGTTTTGATGTACACGACGAGACGAATCTTTTGAGCCTAGTTAGGTCATGATAGGATAACAATTACTATAAACAAACGAAAAGTATTATAATATACTACAGTATCCGATGTGACTTTTTTACCATTATTTTACGGATAACAGCAAAAACAACCGGAGAAAGCAGTAGTTAGAAAAAGTATGGGTCCCACATGTCATTCTTTATTTGCTTTCTTCCTCATCTCCTAGCGGCCGCCGCAAGTCCCTCGCCTGCGACTGCGAGGCCCACGTCCTCGCGTGCCTCGCTGAGGCCTCCGCTGCCGTGGTCGATTTCGCCGCGCCGTCGGCCACTGAAGCCCGAGGTCATCTCAGAGCCGCGCAGCAACGCTCCAGTAGCGATCCGAGCAGCGGCGCGCCGACCGCCGGAACGGATGGGGTGGATCTGGACTGTCTTCGCGGCGGGAGCCGTGCTCCTCTGGGCGATCTCTCTGGGGCGGATCCTGTCCTTCCCCGCGCCGACCTGCGTGCCCGCGAGCCCGCACTTCATGCCCCCTCTTCGCGGCGACAGGAGGAGCCGGAACGTGCTGCTGGTCGTCGCCCACCCCGACGACGAGTCCATGTAAATCCTCCCGCCTTCCTCACCGATCCGTGCCTGCTGATTTCCCGTACTAGTTTTGTTTTTTGAACTTTTCCTTACCGTGCATTATGCACGCCACATGTTCGGCAATATTCCTGTGCACACCGGATCGAGCTGGATGGAATGCGATCGAGCGTTCGGCATTGTGTGAGCTCGGCTTAGTGGGAAAAATCATCATGCATCTGTTTTGTGCAGAATTCGGATGAAACATTCCTGTTATTCTTGTGATGAATGCTCAGTGGCCTTGGTTTCTGAAACGTGTGCTTACCTCTAGTTTGCTTCATTGGTTGATCCCTTATTGCTTTCTCATTTTTGTTATATCTACAGGTTCTTCGCTCCAACTATTCTGTTCCTCAAGTCAAAGGGTCACAATATTCACATTCTGTGCATGTCTCAAGGTATTTTTGCTGTCCCTTACATTTGTTCCTTTGAACCAGTATGGCTGATGTAATGTCAGCTAGGATGCATTACTCCATTTTCATATGAAACCATGATGTCCAATTGTCCATTTAGTCTTTTACTGTATGCTTCAGCACTTTGAGATCACAGAGCAGAGATTCATCTCTGATCATGCATGGTGCTTACACATGCAGTGCCCTTGTGTATGCATAATTTTTGTTGACTTAATAACAATGACAATTGACAAAGTGAAAACGATAAATAAAAGTGCTATGGAAGCTTTTACTAGTATTTGTTTCCTTGACATGCCATGCGAACTGTGAATAACCAAAACTTATGTACTCCTTTCACAGGTAATGCTGATGGTCTTGGAATTACTCGGAAACAAGAATTGTACTGTGCCTGTGACACTCTTAAGGTACTCAGATGCTAAACTAGGTCCATTTTACACTCAAGAGCAAGTTTTGTACACTGTACAATTACTAACTCGGCTTCTTCCATTACAGATTCCACGTGAACAAGTTAAAGTCTTGGACCACCCAAAATTGCAGGTATTTATTTTGAGTCCATGCTTGCATAACTGTACATGTTCGGAAAACATGTGATCAACCCTTATACATTTCATAGGATGGATTTCATGAGAAATGGGACCATGGGCTATTAGCAGAACTTACCATGGAACATATCCAACTGTGGGCCATCGACACGGTAGTAGCTACTTCTTTGAGACCTTATGAACTTCAAAATACTCTGGATTTTTGTTCTCATAGTATGCTACTGGCTGCTCCTCGCACTCATATTGAGTGCACATGTTTCTTCCATCCTCCAAGATTATAATGTTCAAGGAGCAGGAGTAGTTGAGAACACAAATGAGCCGGTGTGCATTTTGTGCAATATAAGAAATGTTTACACTTTACAGAGCAATTATCACCAAGTTACCAGTTCTCCTTTTTTACTTTTCCTGAATAATTAGGCAAGTTACATATATTGGGGATATGCTTGTTCAAACGTCTACAGTTTCTGAACTCTACCTAATCTTGAGTGAAGTGTTGTTATCTGATATGTTTACATTAATTTCCATCATTTTCAATCCTCAATATGATTTCTTTGCAAATAGTTACTAAATATCATACACCAAATGACTGCAAGATGTACAATTTAATTGCTTTAGCTTCATTGCAATGTACCTCTTTTTTTTTGTTATTTTCCTTCGTCAGCTCCTGTTTATTGATGCAATATTTGCTGCCATTTTAGATTGTGACATTTGATTCATATGGAGTATCAGGCCACCCAAACCACCAAGATGTTCATCACGGCATATGGTCAGTTCAGTTATCTGGTTTCACACTTTATGAGTAGCCACAGTACCATAAACTTGAAATTGTTAATATTTTGATTCTGATATGACTGGCATCAGAGCTGTTGTTATTTTTGACTGTGCACTACCTTTTCTCATCTCATTTTCTTATGGATTTTTGGAGTACACATATGCCTGTTACATTTATGTTGTACGTTTGTTTATGTTCCTTAATAGTCTAAAAAGGGTCTATCTCTGTGTGAACAGCAAGTTTCTCCATGCGAACGGGCAAGGAAGCATTGAAGCTTGGGAACTTGTAAGTTTCTTCCCTTAAATCCTTGGATCACCTTCTTTAGGCTTATTGATAAAGGTCATTTGTGTGCTGAAGTTCCCAGCCACCTTATCTTTAGTTTACCCTCCCCCCTTTTTATCTTTAGTGTGCCATGTTTGTTCTTGTTTTTTTCTTCTCCCTGGAAGCAACACATTAGTGTAAAGGAAAGATGATCCAGGTTGGATTAATTGTAATTGTAGGCAAGCCTGAATATTCTTCGCAAGTACAGTGGTCCGCTCGACATTTGGTTATCATCGTTGATCTCCTTCTCAAGTTCAAAGCAACCAATCTATACGCTGGTTAACAATAGTCCATCCAGAAGTTATGAGGCTATGGCGGCACACAGAAGTCAGTGGATTTGGTAAGTACAAAAGTTTCGTATGTTGAATGTCGTCTCCATATTTGCGGAGAAAGAATCATTTCTGGCTGGAGGCCAGTCTGTAGTGTCATGAGTTTAAAATGGAGTTTCTGATTCATGTGATTCCACACACACATCATGGACAACATGCTGAGTCAATGACGGGGTGTAGTCATAACATCAACTTGGCCACATTATTGGAAAACAATATAGAATCATGTTTACCTCAGTTAAGGAAGCTCATTGTTGAATAAAAGATTTTTAAGTTCTTAGACTTTTAAATAAATAGGCATAAGATGCTATCTCCAAACTCAGAAAATTGACTAGTTATTTGCTTTGTGCATTTTATGCAAGAAAACCTGTGTATTACATGTGTTTTTGGCTTTTTGCAGGTTTAGAAGATTGTTTGTCATGTTCTCAAGTTATACATACATTAATGTGCTACAGAAAGTTTAGCATGTGACGTCATATCAGAACAAGTAAATATTCTGCCATACTTGCCTCCAATGTAACTCGTTCTTCACAGGGCCACAGGCAACTATAAGCGAGCTTCTGAAGAAAAGTGTTGGTTCTGAGCGGGGACTTCAGAAACACAATCGAGGTTGCACAAGATTTTTTTTTTTAGAGTAGTTGCACAAGAATTTAGGAATGCTGGTGGCTCCTTGTCTTTTATTATCGATTGTTTTCGTTGTACGCTGTCCATAGTCAGTGCTCATAGGGTGATGTTCATAGAACTCTTGATCCCAAACTCTGTACTGTTTGCGTGGGTTGTTGAAGTTGAAATACAGTCAATCAGTATTGCAGTATGCTCACCAGCTTATGGGTGTGGTCGCACAATTTTCTGGTTCAAGTTTGACGTCCGTGGCGAACTGACCTGCTACCAAATGCGGTCGTTTGCTGGAGTACAAGTTGGGTGGCGTGTTGACTAGATACCAAACGGAATCAGACATGGCAGAAATTACAGATCCCCTGTGTTTGAGGCCACAGTTCACAAATCACCAAGAGTCCAGGGGTCTTACAGGAAAGACGCCACATTTGAAAATGCGACTCCCGACGCCAAAGATCGAGTTGAACGACGACCGAATCGCCTGTAGCGAAAAGTACACGATGAACGTATTAAAATCTTCTTCCTTCGTCGCCTCTCCTGCCTTTCGTCTTCGTCCTCCGTCCTCAGATCAAGCACTGTTGCCTCCTACTACTAGTTAACCGCTACCATTCTTTCGAGAGAAACCGGAAGCTTTCTTAAAAAAGGAGAGAGAGAAACCGGAAGCTCTTCTGAATTGAAAGAAGTTGGAGAAGAAAGCGCGGGAAAGCGGAGCAGAGCATGATGCTCCCAAGTGCCGAGCTGTCGGCGACGTCCAACGGCGGCGGCGCCAATGGCCTGCCGGCGCTGCCGGATTTCATGGGCAGGAAGAGCAGATACGTGCGCATGGACGACGTGCTCCCTCCGGAGCAGGAAGGGGAGGAGGACGGCGGCGTCCGCGTCCGTGAGCGCCAGAGCAGCAGGAGATACGTCTTCGCCTGCTCCGTCTTCGCCTCCCTCAACTCCGTGCTGCTCGGCTACGGTAATTAAACCTCCGTCCCCGGCGCTCGCTAGTTCATTCGAAAGAAATTAACGGGGGGAATTACTTGTTGGTTTGGGTTTTCAACTTTTCATACGAGTTTCTTGACGAGTTCGGGACTTCGGGTAGGATTAGAACTTTAGGAGTTGACTTTTTACCCGGGGTGGAAATGGCTAGTGTTTACAGCCTGTTTAGTCTTTAGTGTGCTAGCAGTAACAGAAAAAAAAAACTGCCTGATTGACAGGAAAAATGAAACATCACAACTAGTCAATGCAATCCTACACTGCGGGTGTAATCTGTTTTGCTAATGAAGTTTCATAATTCATACCCAAATGTCAGATGTTGGTGTGATGAGCGGTTGCATTCTGTTCATTCAGAGGGACCTCCACATCAACGAGGTGCAGCAAGAAGTCCTGGTCGGCTGCCTCAGCTTCATCTCCCTCCTCGGCAGCCTCGCCGGCGGGAGGACGTCCGACGCCATCGGCCGCAAGTGGACCATCGGCCTCGCCGCCGTCGTCTTCCAGGCCGGCGCGGCCGTCATGACGTTCGCCCCGTCCTTCCGGGTCCTCATGATCGGCAGGCTGCTGGCCGGCATCGGCATCGGGTTCGGCGTCATGATCGCGCCGGTGTACATCGCCGAGATATCCCCCGCCGCTTCCAGGGGCTCCTTCACCTCCTTCCCAGAGATCTTCATCAACATCGGGATTCTTCTCGGGTACATCTCCAACTACGCCTTCTCCGGCCTCTCCGACCACATCAACTGGCGTGTCATGCTCGCCGTCGGCATCCTCCCGTCCGTGTCCATCGCCTTCGCGCTGCTCGTCATCCCGGAGTCGCCGCGGTGGCTGGTCATGCAGAACAGAGCCGACGAGGCGCGCGCCGTGCTTCTCAAGGTGACTGACAGCGAGGACGAGGCGAGAGAGAGGCTTGCCGAGATCGAGGCTGCCGCGGCAGCCACGAACGCCGGCAAGTACGGGGACAAGACGGTGTGGCAGGAGCTGTCCAGGCCGTCGCCGGTGATCGCCCGGATGCTCGTAACCGGGCTGGGCATCCAGTGCTTCCAGCAGATCACGGGCATCGACGCTCTCGTGTACTACAGCCCGACCATATTCCGGAATGCCGGGATCACCACCGAGAGCCAGCTCCTCGCCGCCACGGTCGCCGTCGGGTTCTTCAAGACGGCGTTCATAGCGCTCGCCATCGTGCTGATCGACCGCGTCGGCTGGAAGCCGCTGCTGTACGTGAGCACGGTCGGCATGACCGCCTGCCTGGCCGTCCTGTCCGCCGCGCTCCTCCTCCTCGCGCACGGGTGGGTGTCGAGAGGCGCCGGCATCGCCGTCGCCATCCTGACGGTGTGCGGCGACGTGGCGTTCTTCTCGGTGGGGATCGGGCCCATCTGCTGGGTGGTGAGTTCGGAGATCTTCCCGCTGCGGCTGCGCGCGCAGGCCGCGGCGCTCGGAGCCGTGGCGAACAGGGTGACCAGCGGCGCGGTGGCCATGTCGTTCCTGTCCATCTGCCGCGCCATCTCCGTCGCGGGCGCCTTCTCCGCGTTCGCGGTCATATCCGCCCTCTCCGTGGTGTTCGTGCACAGATTCGTGCCCGAGACCAGCGGCAAGACGCTGGAGCAGATCGAGTTGCTGTTTGGTGGCGGCGACGGCGAGGGCCGGGGAGACCTGGAGCTCAACGACGTGGAACATTTGGTGCACAAGCACAAGGGATGAGTCTGCAGTTACTCGCCACGAAAGGAGAGGTCTTCCGATCATTCAGCTCAGCACTACACTACAGGTGCTCGCTGTTTCCTAGCAGGGTACAAGTATAAACTGGGTCTCTGATGCCGTGGTACAGTACAGTCAAGCTGAAGCTGTATCTGAAAGAAACGCAGCGGTTCAACTTCCAACTTCCATGTCATGGAATTGTAGGACGAGGTAGTTTGGTACAGACATGCTAGAGGTAGAGGTGACACTGATCGCATGGGGATGGATTCGAATTCACTTCAATCTTCGCTTATGCAGAGAAACTAACGGTTGGATTTCTTCCTTGATGAAACACTGAACTTAAAGAGACACATTTACACATAGTATACATTCATATTCAGATCCAGTGTACTGTACTAGCACTCTTTGGAACTACAGTACTGTATGTCAGGAGTTGCAATGATTTATACCTTACTGGAAACTATAACATGGATTAATTTCAAGAATTTCCTCTGTTAGCTTTGCTGTCCAAATTTCAGTTACTTACACTTTCAGGCCTGTTGATATTGTATACATTGGTCATGAAGCTAATGTACTAATATTCATATTGCACATTGCTCAAGTTTCTAGTATGAGCCGAAAATCAGACATCAATATCAGAGTAGGATCCTGATCTGACAATCCTGGCTCACCGCACTACTCCAACTTTGTTGAAAAGTGGCCATTTCAAAATGAGTGCAGATTCCTCATTTCTTTGAGTTGAGTGAGCTGATAGATACAAAATCGCACGGAAGCCTATAAAAAAAAGTGCCATCGGTCTTAAACAAATCCCATCTTGTTTCCTCCTGGATTCCTTCAGCTTCCTCCCTTCCTCAGATCCATAGAACTCTTACCATTGCCAGACCAACTTCAACGTTGCTGGGAAGAGCAGAGAGGAGGAGAGCTTCGAGCAAGCCGGGGCGCCCGGTTACCTATCATGGGGACTCCAGGCCCCGGTGCGGTGGCCGGCGGCGGCAGCCTGCTTGGTTTCTTTGCAAGGAAGAGCAAGTACGCGCGCATGGACGACGTTCTCCGGCAGGAGACGGAAGACGGTGGCGCCGGTATCCATGTTCGCGGCAGCGGCAGCAGCAGGAGATATGTCTTTTGCCTGCTCGGTCTTCGCGTCGCTCAACCACGTCCTGCTCGGCTACGGTGGGCTCCGATGAATGATAATTTCTTGATTCAGATTTGGTTATAGTAGTTCAGAATTTTAGAGTTCAGAGATGCCATGACTTACAATGTGTTTGATGATGCGTGTCCAGATATCGGTGTGATGAGTGGCTGCATCATCTTCATCGAGAAGGACCTCCACATCACGGAGGTGCAGCAAGAGCTGCTGGTGGGATGCCTCACCTTCATCTCCCTCCTTGGTTGCCTTGCCGCCGGCCGGACCTCGGACGCCATTGGCCGGAAATGGACCATCGGCCTCGCCGCCGCCGTGTTCCAGGCCGGCGCTGCCATCATGACGTTCTCGCCTTCCTTCGCCATGCTCATGGCAGGCCGGTTGCTAGCTGGCATCGGCATCGGCTTCGCCGTCATGGTCGCGCCCGTGTACATCTCGGAGATCTCACCGGCCATGATGCGGGGCTCCTTCGCGTCCTTCCCGGAGATCTTCGGCAGTCTAGGCATCCTCCTCGGCTACGTATCCAACCTCGTCTTCGCTGGCCTGCCCGACGGCATCAACTGGCGCGTCATGCTTGGTGCCGGCATCCTCCCCTCCATCTCCATAGTTTTCGTGCTGCTGGTCATCCCGGAGTCGCCGCGGTGGCTCGTGATGCAGAGTCGGGCGGGCGACGCGCGCGCGGTGTTGCTCAAGGTCACGGACAGTGAGGAGGAGGCGGAGGCGAGGCTCGCAGAGATCGAAATGGCCGCGCGTGTCACTACCTCCTCCAGCGAGGCGGTGTGGCGGGAGCTTCTCCGGCCGTCGCCGGCGATCCGCCGGATGCTCGTCACCGGGCTGGGCATCCAGTTCTTACAGCAGATCACCGGCATCGACGCGCTGGTGTACTACAGCCCGACCATATTCCGCGACGCCGGCATGGCAACGGATACCCAGCTCCTCGCCGCCACCGTCGCGGTGGGGTTCTCCAAGACGGCGTTCATCGTGGTCGCTATCGTCCTGGTCGACCGCATCGGCTGGAAGCCGCTCCTCTACATCAGCACGATCGGCATCACCGTGTGCCTGGCTCTGCTGGCCGCGTCGCTCGCCCTCCTCGCTCACGGCGTGCTGCCGACGGGCGCGGCGATCGGGCTCGCCGTCGCGACGGTGTGCGGCTTCATGGCCTTCTTCTGGGTGGGGATGGGGCCCGTCAACATGGTGCTGAGCTCGGAGATCTACCCGCTGCGGCTGCGCGCGCAGGCCGTGGGGGTGGGCGTGGCACTCAACAGGATGACCAGCGGCGCCGTGTCCGTCGCCGGCGCGTTCGCCGCGTTCGCGGTCATCTCGGCGCTGTCCGTGGTGTTCGTGCACAGGTTGGTGCCCGAGACGAGAGGCAAGACGCTAGAGCAGATCGAGTCGCTGTTCGGTGGTGGCGGCGCGGCGCTCGGCGAGGTGGAGATGGAGCTCGGCGACGCGGAGCTTCTTGTGCACAAAAGATTAGTTTCACACGCTTCGAGGCTTCCAAATGAATAGAGGATTCATCCGCGAACCTGGTTCATTTGAACCTGGTTCGTTGTTTTTCTTTTTGAGCATCACTAAGCCTCGTATGCAGGTTACCGGTGCCATGGTGTACAAACACCATTGTATAAATGATGAGTATTGGATTCAGAACATGTTTGGTTAATGGTCACATCTTGCGATACTTTGTCAGATATAGGTGAATTTAGTCAACTTGGACACATGCTTAGTTTATAACAGTGTAATATTCTAGTTTCAAATGGCTTTACTTCGATAAGTCCGAAGCTGACTGACAATGTTAGAAAAAAAATAAAAGACTCATGGAGTTAATTTGAACTAGATCCTGAAAATTCCTTTCCAATGAGGCCCTCAAACATTAGAGAGGCAGCGGCTGCACGTATCAATGGCAGATCAGCGACCACCAAAACTCCCGGCTGGCCATGTTTGGTTTACACCATGAAATTTTTTTCACAAAATTGACGAATACATGCATGAAGTACTAAACGGAATTTATTTGCGAAACTTTTTCACGTATAGATGTAACTTTTCGAGACGAATCTAATGAGTCAAGTTTTATCATGATTAGCTACAGTGATACTACAGTAACTACGACTAATCATTCCCTAAACGTACGGTCAAAGGTCTTACTAGGTAGAGTAACTGCTACAATACCATAGTTGTGGAGATAGTTTTATAATTAGACTTTATTTAATACTCTTAATTAGTAGTCAAAGCATCGACATGAAATTTTTTTCAGGGCAAACCAAACACGGCAACAGCAAGAAAACGAGCAGATTCTGGCTCTGCTAGTGAGCTGGGCCTTGTTTGGATGCGCGTTAGAATCCTAGCGCTAGAAGAGAATCTTTCCCGCATGAAGGACTGAATGAAGTCTATTTGCAAAACCTTTCTAGGGATGGGTGTAACTTTTCGCGACGAATCTAATGACGGTAATTAATCGATGATTAGCTACAGTGATTCTTCAGGATTACTAGCGCAGGGGTTCTGGAGTTGATTTTGTAAACTGACTTTGTTTGACACGTAATAATCGGTCAAAGTGTCACTATTCACTAACACGCTACGAACCAAACGGACCTGGTACCGCCTCGCCTGAGCTCAGCTGAAAAGCACAGAAACATATAAAACACCTGCATGTCTTAAACAAATCCCGCCTTGTTTCCTGCTCCATCTCTCTTCCTCGCATCCTTCCTCAGATCCATTGCTGCTCTTCCCGTTACCCGGCCTCGCCTCGCCTCGCCTGCCAGGTTTCTCGGAGGAGGCGACGAGGACGGTCTGAGTAAGCTAGAGCCTAGAGGTGATGGGGGCCGAGGTGGCGGCTGGCGGCGGCAGCCTGCCGGGTTTCTTGGGGAGGAAGAGCAGATACGCGCGCATGGACGACGTGCTCCCGCCGGAGCCTGAAGATGGCGGCGGTGTCCGTGTTCGCGGCAGCAGCAGCCGGAGATACGTCTTTGCCTACTCGGTCTTCGCGTCGCTCAACCATGTCCTGCTCGGCTACGGTGAGATCCTCCTACTCCAATGGCGTTTCTTGATGCAGATTTGGCTTTACCTGTTCAGGCAACTTGGCTTGGGATTAGAGGGCTGCGTTGACTTCTCTTCACTGCAAAATGGGTGTGCTCTATCTTAGTGTTTTGTTTAAGCGAAAAGTTTGATCATGACCATGAATATTGTGTCCACACTAAATTGCACGAATCAACAGACCAGCAGAAATCCTTTTGAAGTCTACCACAATGGGATGATAGCAAACTGCTATGTAAATTCAGATGATAACTCATTTAACAGGATGCTCAGTCTCAAACTGAAATTACTGAAATAAACTGCTTGAGGCATCTGGAAATGGTTGTTGTTGTGGAGTACAGTACCCAACTAGTAGCTCAATGCATTCTGATGCCTGCACAAATTGTGATCTTGCAGTGACAGAATTCTTGTGTTGGTGTGTCCAGACGTCGGCGTGATGAGCGGCTGCATTATCTTCATCCAAAAGGATCTCCGTATCACGGAGGTGCAGCAAGAAGTGCTAGTCGGGTGCCTCAGCTTCATCTCCCTCCTCGGCAGTCTAGCCGCTGGCAGAACCTCGGACGCCATCGGCCGGAAGTGGACCATCGGCCTCGCCGCCGCCGTGTTCCAGGCCGGCGCGGCCATCATGACGTTCGCGCCGTCCTTCGCCGTGCTCATGACGGGGCGGCTGCTGGCCGGCATCGGCATCGGGATCGGAATCATGGTCGCGCCCGTCTACATCTCGGAGATCTCGCCGGCTACGCTGCGGGGCACTCTCGCGTCCTTCCCCGAGATCTTCATCAGCTTCGGCATCCTCCTCGGCTACGTCTCCAACCTTGTGTTCGCGGGCCTGCCCGACCACATCAATTGGCGGGTCATGCTCGGCGCCGGCATCGTCCCGTCCATCTCCATCGCGTTCGTCCTGCTGGTCATCCCGGAGTCGCCGCGGTGGCTGGTGATGCAGAGCCGGGCTGGCGACGCGCGCGCGGTGCTCGCCAAGGTCTCGGACAGCGAGGAGGAGGCGCAGGAGAGGCTCGCCGAGATCGAGGAAGCCGCTTGTGCCACTGCTTCAGGCAAGGCAGCGTGGCGGGAGCTCCTGAGGCCGTCGCCGGTGGTCCGCCGGATGCTGATCACCGGACTGGGCGTCCAGTTCTTCCAGCAGGCCACCGGCATCGACGCGCTGGTGTACTACAGCCCCACCATATTCCGGGACTCCGGCATGACGACGGAGAGCCAGCTCCTCGCCGCCACCGTCGCGGTGGGGTTCTCCAAGGTGGCGTTCATCGTGATCGCCATCGTCCTGGTGGACCACGTCGGCCGGAAGCCGCTCCTGTACATCAGCACGATCGGCATCACCGTGTGCCTGGCCGTGCTGGCGGCGTCGCTGGCCCTGCTCGCGCGCGGCGTGCTGCCGACGGGCGCGGCGATCGGGCTCGCCGTCGCGACGGTGTGCGGCTTCGTGGCCTTCTTCTCGGTGGGGATCGGGCCCATCAACATGGTGCTGAGCTCGGAGATCTACCCGCTGCGGCTGCGCGCGCAGGCCGTGGGCATCGGCTTCGCCCTGAACCGGATGGCCAGTGGCGGCGTGGCCATGTCGTTCCTCTCCATCTGCCGCGCCGTGACCGTCGCCGGCGCGTTCACCGCGTTCGCCGTCGTCTCGGCAGCGTCGGTGGTGTTTGTGCACCTGTTCGTGCCGGAGACAAGCGGCAAGACATTGGAGCAGATAGAGTCCCTGTTTGGTGGTGGTGGTGGTGTGACGTCCGGTGAGGTGGAGCTCGGCGATGCCGAGCATCTTGAGCACAAGAGACTAGTAACGCGCTGATGAGCATATTGGCTCATTGATGGTAGACACTGGAAAAGATGATATCAACAGTCTTTTCTCTTAGGAATTCCTGTAGGCGTTTGTATTCTTTGTTCTTTCTCCATATTAGAATAAAGACGACTTTTAACACACAACCACATTCATGGTTACTTCAAACGCATCATCATCGATAAAAAGAATTGAGATTTTTTTGAGGGGGATATAAAAAGAATTGTGATTTTTTTGGAGGGGGATAAAAAGAATTGAGATGCAAATTAGAAGAAAAAAAGAGAAAAGGCAAGCAATCCAGGCCTGTTGGGCTCAATCTGAACCATGACAACGCGAGAAGCCCATTTAGAAACCCACGACCGACGCGGTTTTTTTTTCGTTTTTTTACAAAAAATATATTTTCGATTTGAAAATTTACATGAATATATCCCGGCCGCCCAGCTGCCGGGCGGCCGGGATCTGGCCGCCCGGCAGCAGGGGCTTCTGTGCAAAAAAATTTGCAAAAATAATTGCGCGCAGGTCCCTGGAGCCGGTCGCCCGGCAGCGGGGCGGCCGGCCCTGGCCGCCGGCTGCTGGGCGACCGGCTCTCCCACCCTTATATAAGGGTTGGCTAGTCCCCGCCCCTCATTTGCATCACAAAAATTTCATAAACCAAGAAAAAAGAGGGAGGGAGGGAGAGCGGCGAAGCCCTGCTGGATTTTCGAGCCGGCGACCACAGGTAACCAAAATTCTTGTACGCTTTACAAATAGATTATGTTGTAATTATTTTTGTTGAAACAGTAGATTAGCAATCAATTTAATTATTGTTAGGAGTGATTAGTGGTACATTTAGGTGCAGTTACTTGTAATGATTAGCCTTGATACAGTACATTTAGTGTTAGATTAAGTACTAGAAAATTGTTAGAGAAGTATTAGAAAGTCTTAAAAATTGGAAGATAATATTAAATTTTTTTAGAAAATGTTAGAAAATTATAGAAAAATTGTTAGAGAAGTATTAGAAAGTCTTAACAATCAGTTTAATTATTATTAGGAGTGATTAGTGGTACATTTAGGTGTAGTTACTGATAATGATTAGCGTTGATATAGTATATTAGCAATCTGATTGATTACTTGTGATTGCCAGTGCTCAACACCATGGCATCCTCAGGATCCACCTACATTCCATGGAATAAGGTGACGGAAACAGTCCCCAAAGGAGTCCAGGTGCCTATGTGTTTTTGCGGATCCTTGTGCAAACTAATGAAATCAAGGGTTTTGGGGGGACGACTTTGGCAAGAGATTCTTCATGTGCGAGAATTACGAGTACGACCCGCCCAAGCATTATGGCAAGGACCGAGCAAAGGTACTACAAAACACTATCAGAGTTTGTCACTTTCAGATCTAGTAATGACTTCTAACATGATTTGGGGAAAGACTCCACCGCCTCTATGTGATTTCATGCAGTGGTTAGACACCGAGCAATCTCAGCAGGATAAGGACTACGTGGAGCGTCAAGCAAGTTAGGCTGCACAAAGGCGGCAACGAATGCTGCATGAAGAACAGATGGAGGAGAAGCGCAAGAAAAACCAGGAAGAGATTCAGAAGAGGATTGTAGAAGTGGAACGTCAGAAGGCAGAGAAACGTGAAGTTGATAGGGAGAGAAAGCGAGAGAAGGCCCGCCGTGCTAAGGAAGTAGGGTCTGAAGCTATTCGAAAGGAAAAATATCCCCGGTGCACTCAGTAAAGCACCACCATGTAATCCCGGCATTTTACATTTCCTAAGGCATGTTAGGTTTACTCACAACACGAGGTTATCGTGTTGCACATGCCATGCTTTTCATTGTTTAAGTATCTAGTAGTACGAACGCCTTAAACCTCTGCTTTGCAATTGTAGCATTGTTTACAAAACTGTATTGCAAACCGAAAATTTATGATTCGTAACTACCCTTCTATTTTCAGTACACTACATTCAGTGAGTAATATAATTGAACCAACCTACACATTTAGAACTACAACCAAGAAATCTTACTACACAAATATCTTCGTAATATTACATGCTACAATCTGGTGCAAATACATATCCATACATAACGAAATGTAATTATCACATACATGTCCGAATACATATCCATACATTTGGTTCAAATACATATGCACACATAACGAAATCTAGACGCGACGGGCTCCAAAATCTGGAGGCAATCCATCGGTGGGATTTCCAGAAGGTCCAACCTCAGCACCAACATTATCTTCTTGCATTTTAGGGCACTTCTTGTAAGTGTGACCATCTGCTCCACACAAGTTGCATCTTTTTTCTTCTTCCTGCCTCAGACTCATCCATTCCGTTACGGATACGAAGTATCTGCCGTCGACCTACCCCTCTCCTAGCATCTGGATTGGGAATGTACATTGGAGAGATATTTGGTGTAGTAAATGATCCCAGACTGCCTATGCCATATATCTCATGGCCCCAAGTGTGCACAGCGGTTTCTTTTCTAAAATATTGTGAAACAAAAACCCCAGGATCCAACCCAGATTCTGAACATGCCGCAATGACATGGGAGCATGGTAAGTGAAGAAGCTGTGGCTTCTTGCATCTGCAAAAAACCTTGCCTTCCGGTGTTATCAAGCAATCCTGAACGACCCTTTGTCTGCGGACACACTGCCCTGTCCTGTCCTTGCATGAAAACTCAACCTTTGATCATTTGTGCCCATGGAGACCACTCTGTGATATTGAGTCTTTTCAATCTTTTCTTTCATGTAGTTAGTGATCCTATTAAAAAAATCACTCTTGGATCATTAAGTAAGACAACAGCTGCCTGGTACCGCTCTCTGAAGTACCTTGTGCATCCGTACATGATGAACTCAACTATGCCAACAAGAGGAAATCCGCGAACATGACGCATTACCATATTTTAACACTCTGCATGGTTGGTTGTCTCGATCCCATATCGACGACCACTAGTGTCGTATAGAATTGACCACTTCTTCTTAGGTGCATCTTTAATCCACTGTGTGAAAGGTCCGCCGCCGGAACGTCTCCGGCTGGAGGTTGAGGCCTGTTCCTTTAGCAGCTCGGCGCACATGTTATCTAACACCTGCCACAATGCATCAAACTTCCGCTGTTGATTCTGAGTGTACAATCTCTTGAACAAATTCATAAGTTCCTTATTTTTGAAGCGCTCATAAAAGTTTGCACCCATATGCCTTATGCACCACCTACTCACAACATCTGGCCATAGAGGAGGCTGTCCTCGACTTCCTTCATGTACTTGCCTTATTGCTGCTAGAAGACCAGCATGTCTGTCACTGATGATGCAAACATCAGGTCTTCCAGCAACAACGTGAATCTTCACACGTTCAAGGAACCAGTACCAGCTCTCTATGTTCTCATTCTCAACAAAAGCAAAGACGATGAGAACCACCTGCTTGTTGCAATCAACTCCAATCGCTGTCAGTATTTTCCCCTTATATCTTACTGTCAAGAATGTGCCGTCAATACATAGAACATGAAGACAATACATAAATACCCTCACACATGCACTAAGGCAGAAGAAAGCACGAAGCAGAAACCCAGGTCCCCCATCTAAACTCGGTACAATGTAGGTATCAGCCGCGCTTCCAGGATTTCTTTGCACAATTGCTGACAGCATGTGAGGCAGGTTATCATATGATGCCTCATATGTACCAAATCTCATCTCTAACATCTTTTGTTTTACCCGCCAAGCCTTTGCATAGTTGATTTTGTATTGAAAACGGTCGTCGATTTCCCTAATTATCAATTTTGACTCATAATCAATTTTGTCCAGAATCACCCCATACAACTTCTTGGCCACGAAAGTGGATGTGATGTTACGGTGAGTTTGCGCAACAGCAGTTAATCTACATGTATGTGGTTTAACAATTGAATACTCCCAGTGTGTTTTGTACTTGCCCTTGTAGGCATGTACTCGCTATGTACAATCGCTATTGACACACTTCACCTCATATTCTTTGCTGCTAGACTTCACAACTCTGAATTCCTTCCTCAACGATATAGCCCAAAGCTTCACAGCATCTTTCACAGCTTCAATGCTAGGATACTTTGCCCCCTGCACAACCTTATTCTCTCTGTATTCGTACTCATTACTCTTAATATCCGGTATCACTGGATTTCCAAAACCCTTGCCTCGCCATTCACCTAGCAACGGGTAGTCCTCATCGTCTGATGAGTCCCCACATTCTTCCATCATTCGAGTCTCTTGGTCTTCATTCTGTACAGCTTCCACTATTCCAGGTATCCGCTCCCCCTCATCAGCTAAACCTTGCGGCTCAGGTTGAATGACATGCACGTTCTGATCTTCTTTTTCTCCTACCTGATCAGATATACCTTGCGGCTCAGATTCTGTGATATGCATGTTCTGATCTTTATTTTTTTGTTCCACTGCTTGGTTCATATGAGATGATGTACTTGTTGACCCTTCACCGAAATGGGCTGTCTTCTGGTGAATCTGAATTAGCATTGCAAGAGGCCACCCGCGGTCAAGAGCATGTAAGTCCGTCATTCTTCGGTGTTTGATATAAGCATCAACTCCCAGAAATCCCCTTCAGTTCCCCAATTTGTCACAGTTTGAACGGTTAGGAAATGAGTCTTTGGATTCACATTGAATTTATCGTGAAGCCATTTGTGTATGGAACCAAAACTCCTCTCTAAGGGTTTATCTATTCCGCACTCTCTTCGTTCAAAAGTTGATAGATCTACTCCATACACATCATGAGAAATATATTCGTCACCATAATGAACTTAAAAATATCTGGACACACAATCATGATATTAAATTGATTGCTAATCTACTATTTCAACAAAAATAATTACAACAAAAATAATTGCTCGACATATCTGGACACACAATCATGATATTTGTAAAGCGTACAAGAATTTTGGTTACCTGCAGTCGCCGGCTCGAAAATCTGGCAGGGCTTCGCCTCTTTCCCTCCCTCCCTCTTTTTTCTTGGTTTCTGGAATTTTTGTGATGCAAATGAGGGGTGGGGGGACCAGCCAACCCTTATATAAGGGTGGGAGAGCCGGTCGCCCAGCAGCCGGGCGGCCAGGGCCAGCCGCCCCGCTGCCGGGCGACCGGCCCCAAGGACCTGCGCGCAATTATTTTTGCAAAATTTTTTGCACAGAAGCCCCTGCCGCCCTGCTGCCGGGCGGCCAGGTCCCGGCCGCCCGGCAGCTGGGCGGCCGGGGTATATTCCTGTAAATTTCCAAATCGAAAATATATTTTTGTAAAAAACGAAAATAAAAAATAAAAAAATAAAAAAACCGCCACGACCGACCAAATAATTTTTGTAACCGGCTAGGCGAATTTAATCAGCAGCCTGGCGGGCCCAGCAAAGCAAAGCAAAGCAAAGCGCGCCCATCCGCACGCACGCGCACAGCACCACCACCAGACACCACCAGTCCACCAGGCCGGCGCCGCCCAAAACCTCCGCGTCGCGTCTCCCCTCCACCATGGCCTCCTTCTTCGCCGACGACGGCGCCGACGAGCTGCCGCGCACCACCTCCCACCCCTTCGACGCCGACGACTTCGGCGCTGCCGACCCCGCGGCGGCCGGCGGCGACGGCGCCGGGGGATACGGCGGCTACGCCTCCTTCGCCGATGGGGGGATCGAGGAGGTGGAGGAGGAGATCACTGTCGAGTCCGATGGGGTCCCGATCCGCCACGTCTCCGGGGGGTACTCGCCCTCGCCCTTCTCCCCCGACCTCGAGCCCGACGCCGGCGACGGCCCGATCCTGCCACCGCCGACCGAGATGGGCCGGGAGGAGGGCTTCCTCCTCCGTGAATGGCGGAGGTGAGCACCGCCGCTTCCGATCTGTGTGGGGTTGTGCTGTTTTTCTGTCTGTATGGTTGCTTGCGTTGCGTGTGAGCTAGGGTTCCTGCTGCTCGAGTCAGATCTGAAGTGTTCCTGTGCTATTTCGCCTAATTCAGCCACTTCAACAATTCAGAGGTAGTTTTGGGTATGGGATTCAGCGGTTTCTATTACCTGGCTCTATTGATTGGGTCAAACTAGAAATTGCTGTGAAGGGAATGACCAGTTGTGGACTACAGTAGTTTCTAAGCTGAGGACTGGATATAGTTACAGGTCTTCTCCTTCTCCATCAGGTAGTTGATGCGTTGCTAAAAAATAGCGCTTACTATTGGAGGGTCAGTTAGCTATTGGCGTATGGTTTAGATTTTAGAAACTGTGTTTTCAATACTGTTGTCGTGTGTAGGCTGGTTGGGAGCTATATAATCCATAAAATATGAACTTGTGAATATAACTACATCAGTGATGGTCCATGATCGTTAGTTGGTGCATATAGTTTCAGTACTTCGAGTCGGTTTCTTATTTTTTGTGCTTTTACCTCTCTTTAGTTACTTAAAGAAATCCTGAAGTAGCAAGTGTGGTTACAGTTTTTTGTTTGGAAATTTGTGTTTTCTATTAGCTCAATTTTATTTGGAATCAGGATGAAACTATATTGCTATTTAGAGATCCGTTCAGTGTTGGATTACTTTGCAGGCTGAGAACCAGAACCCAGTACAGTTGTTAAGTTTGGTTCTCTATCAGATGGTTGGTGCATTTCTAGAAGTAACTGTTGACTGGAGGATGTGTTAGCAACAAGTGTACATGTTGTGAATATAACTAGTTAGTTATTCACAAGTTATCTTCTGCAACCAGTTAATGCTTCATCTAGTGCTGCCTCATATGTTACTCTTCCAGTTGTATGTTTTGTTGATATTGCTCCCAGTCGTGATCCTTGACTATAAGGTGGGCATATGCTTTTTGTTCTTTTAGACGTCTATATGCGTTGCTTTGATTTGAAATCCTTAAACTAGGAGAAAAACCATACATCTTTTTGTGATCACGATGCATACTCTATGCACTAAATTGTCTTTTCCATACAACTTCATTTGTTTTATGAGTGCATGCTCATTTTTACTTTTGAATCCGCTATAATACTTGAATACGGATAGCAGTTCTTGAGCAAGGGAATTGTTTTTTATCCTAATTTAAGAGGTGTTTGATATGATCTGCTTCATTGGGAGACTTTCCCAGTAGCAAATTTTTCTTGCACTGTTTTGGCTGTAATGCTTGTCTTGTATAAAGCCCAGTAAACAAAATTTTGCAAGGAGCCGGTAACCATTTTGTAGGGTGCTTGAATACAGGCCATGTTACTGTCCTAAATTCTGATAGCTGATTGTTACCTTTTTCTTGCCCTTAAATCAAACAAGTCATTTTTATATCTTCATTAACTATTTTGTTGTTTTTGCCTGTTACTCTTGTTATAATTAGATCTGCTTCCTTTTTTCTAAAATGCTTTCAGGCAAAATGCTATGGAACTTGAGAAAAAGGAACAGAGGGAGAAGGAGCTACGTGCCCAAATAATTGCTGAAGCTGAAGAATTCAAGATAGCTTTCTATGAGAAGAGGATACAGAACTGTGAGACAAATGAGGTCCACAACAGAGAAAGGGAGAAGGTATGTGAGAAAATCATTCGACTTATTAGTGCATTTGTCTATGTCTGTAAGCTAATATATTTTGATTACTAATTTTTTGGTACTACGCTGCAGATTTTCGTGGCCGGTCAGGAGAAATTCCATGCTGGTGCGGACAAGCAGTACTGGAAATCGATTTCAGATCTCATTCCGCATGAAATTGCCACCATTGAGAAGCGTGGAAAGAAAGACAAGGACAAGAAGCCATCTATCACAGTTATTCAGGGCCCGAAGCCAGGCAAGCCCACCGACCTCTCCCGGATGCGCCAGATCTTGGTGAAGCTGAAGCATGCTCCTCCACCACACATGCTGCAACCTCCACCAGCACCTGCTGCTAAAGAAGGCGCAAAGGATGGAGCCAAAGAAGGTGCAAAGGATGGTGCCAAAGAAGGTGCTGCAGCCCCAGCAAATGGCACCAAGCAGCCTGCAGAGAGCAAAGAAACCCCCGCCAATGGCCCATCGGAGGCAGAGAAAGAGCAGCCTGCAGCGTCTGAGTGACTTATAAGGGTAGCATTACAGAGACACGAGAGCCTTGACTGTGCGTAGATGGAAGCGTGTTTATTTCTGATTTCCAGACTCAGTGTATCCTGTAGCGATCTTTTGTAGAGATTTGCGTCAGGATGGCTTTATATCAGCGAAGAACATTCATGTTAGTATCACAGAAGTTGTATCTTTACTGTTTTCTCCTTGCCAAGTAGCTCCACTGGATGCTTGCGATGATCTCAAGTTCAGTCCTGAAACTGTTGTGAGAGCTTAACCCAATGCTGGCTGATAATTGCCGGAATATGATATCTCAAGCTGTGGAATGAGCAACAATCTTGCATTGCTCTGGCATGAATCCCTAATCTATATGTACAAGATCTAGTTGCCGCATTTGCAGTTGGAAAAAAACCACACACCAACACATACGCACACGCACTCTATTATGCCGTCAGGTCGGTCAGCCACTGTACATCAGTACATCGCCAGTTCACAACGCAAAGATTACATCTGCTGGTGCTGATTCATTCCTTCACCTGGGGCTCATCTCAGTCACTGTTGGAGGAACAACCGTGCTGAACATGTTGGAGTCCTCTGACGCCAAGTGCTTGGACTTTGAGTTGCTCGACGTGCTCGCCTTGGACACATTGCTCCTGTACTCGTGCATGTACGCCGGCGCCGTCAGCTCCTTCTCATTGATCCGGATCGGCTTGGACAGCATGGTCACGACCTGCAGCATCGACGGCCGCCGCGCCGCAGCTGCCTGTATGCAGAAAAGGGCCACCTTGATGTACCGGATGACTTCTTCTTCAGGGTAGTCTCCGAGGGTTGGGTCGATCAGTTCCTTGAGCTTTTTGGCTTCGTACAGCTCCCAGGTCTGTGTGAATGTTCGGGATTAGACTTGGATGGAGGCGGGTGGTATGTGCTTGTGATTATTTTCACAGCTAAACAATTTACAACTTCAGCAACCTTTTTCCATGAACTGCTGTTGTGAAGTTGGGTTGCAGATTTCTGCCTCTTTTATGGATGAAAAAACATTCAGAAAATGCAGATGATGTAAAAATAGACTGACCTTCTCCAGAAGAATCTTGTCATCTGCTAGTATGCTCCTGGAACTACTTGTGCCGCTTACTATCTCCAGCACAAGGACCCCAAAGCTGTATATATCTGCTTTCTTCGTTAACTGGCCGTGCCATGCGTATTCAGGTGCAAGGTAGCCTCTGCAAGCAGCACAACAATCTAGTTATCCTAAGGAAACACGACAACAAATCGAGCCAAGCGCCAAGACTGCCAATAGGTCGATACTCACGTTGTTCCAGCTACCCGGGTGCTGATGTGGGTGACATTATCAGGAAATAGCTTGGCCAGACCAAAGTCCCCGATCTTGGGGCTGTAATTTTTATCGAGAAGTATATTGCTAGCCTTGATATCTCTATGTACAATCGGTGATGCAATCTCTTCGTGCAGGTATGCAAGACCTCGAGCAACTCCAAGACATATAGCAGATCTTATGCTCCAGGTAAAGTCAGCAGGCACACTGTTAGAACCTGCAGAAGCACAAGGTAGATTTCTGATAAGGCAACTGAAATCTAGGTGGCAAATGCATTCATATACCAGAACATCCATTTTAGTATAATGGCATAAGATTCATACCCAACAGTGCACGGTCAAGACTGCTGTTCTTAAGATACTCATACACCAAAATTCGGTTATTTCCTTCAACGCAACAACCAATTAATTCAACCAGGTTGGGATGCTTCACGTTGCTAATGACATCAATTTCTGTCAAGAATTCTCTAATGCCCTGCCTGGATTCAGCAGAAAGAACTTTCACCGCAACCTCTTGCCCATTTCGAATGGTTCCCTGAAAAGTTATAAGATATACTTCTAACTAAGAATGCAAGGACTAAAAGATCATGCATACTTTGAGGATAAATAGCCATCCTTTGGTTCCTCCCCTCAACCCTCAAACTGAACACCATCAAGAAATGAATTGTTACCTTATAAACTGTCCCAAAGCCACCTCGACCTACTTTGTTTGTGCGATTGAAGTTATCTGTGGCAGATCTTAACTCAGCATAGGAGAAGAGCCTTATGTTCTTCTCAGAATAAATACCTGAAATTACTCAAAAAAAAAAGAATAAATACCTGAAAGCAGCAGCACTTGATAATGATGAATGTACAAGATGGGCTTTATAATTTTATATTGCAATGCTAAAAAGGGTAAAAACTAAAAAGAAAAGGTACTGCACAAGTCCGTTCATCTTGTATTTTGCTACACACCCAGTACATATACATCTGCTATAAACCCCTTCTTATAGTTCTATTTCAACCGCACCAAGATATTGCAAGGTTGAAGTGTTGAAAAGGACACTGATGAAAAGACAGATACCTGCTGGCTAAATACATCACAATTCGCAACTAGGAAACTTTGTTGGTTAGCATGTTAATGCAACAAATCTTGCAACATGCTAATACATTATTCTTACCGCCTATGCTGTTGAAGTAAGCATTCTCTTGTTTCTTGGTTCTAGGAAGACAACACCAACTCATATCCTCACTTGTTATGGTAGTCGTGTGGAATTCAACATGCAGCACAGGAATCTTCAGGAAAATTTCAGTCTGCAAAAATTCATTGTGATGCGTTAGACAAGTCTTGTAAATGCATCTCGCATTTGCATGTTAAGACAAGATGGTGAATAAAAATAATAGACAAGCGTCGGCGAACTCTGTCCTATCGCTGGGCACAGCACTGATGATTGGAACACAAGTGAGCTCAGTGCCATCTCGTCCCTATCCCAATTCAGGAACACCTGGGTAATACAGAGCCATGACCTCGTGAAGGGAAACATTTCTTGCATCTGGGCACCTGCCGCCTCGTCCGGCAGTGGAAACCAGCATATTATTGTTATTTTTGTAGGGAAACTAGACTGGATTTATTTGTTCCTGCACCATCCTCCTCCAATCAGTGAATCTGCACGTCTGCATATCCCCACAGGGCAACATCCCCTAGCCTACCCTGTCCCCAAGTCAAACGTGCCATTAGAACCGCATGCTGGCTGAACCCTTATTATTTACCGGATCACAACTACTCCTGAATCCTGATCACCTTGCTAATCCCCTAGAGGAAGAATTGCCCCTAGAAACACAGGTATTCAGCATGTCTCGCCTTCTAAGTCTCTCCTTTGGAGTATTTGAAAAAAAAAGGAAGCCTCTCCTTTTGGAAACAACTTTTCAGCTCCTGGACAAATTTAGCAACTTTGGCTTAGGCTCTTGTTGGCTTCATATTGCCGGATTTCTCCTGAACAAATACTCCAATCGAGGAGAGGCTCTTGTTGGCTTCATATTGCCGGATTCTCGTAATTAATTGACTTAGAGCACGAGACAGCTGATCGAGCAGACACGAGAAATCAGGAACTGCAGAAGAGCCTTATTATGTTGAAGAGATCCTGTCCCGACCTACAAAAGGACTAAGAAACTGGATGCGCCAGCGGCAGAAGAGATTCAGAGATGAAAAGCGCAAGACAAGGACGCCTTGCCCGCAGCACCTTCAGGATCCAGTGCAAGAAAGAAAAAAAGGCGACGAACGACACAAGTGCTTGGAGAAAAACTGCCGGCAGAAAGAGGGGCGATCGAGAAAAGATGAAGACTTGATGGAGTGATACCTGAGGAAGAATTAAAGCAGCTAGCTAGCTCTGGCTAGCAGGTCGTCGTTGCTGTACGTACGCTTCCGTTGTTCTGGGACGAGCTAGATCGATCGGTGGCGAAGCAGGGGAGCGAGCGGATTGCAAGGGAATTAGCAGCAGCTAGCTCTGAAGCTGTGGGGAGGAGGGGAAGGAAGAGGATGAAGGTGGTTGGGACTTCAATTACAAGTAGATTTCTGTGGTTGGCGTGCGGGTCCAGCGGCTATCCTGGCCTATTGGCGCTGCCGGTGTGGAAAAGGAGGCCGCCGGCCGGAGAACACATGAGCAGGCGACGCGACGGCGACACGAGCACCACAGTGCCAGGGAAGAAAGAAGAAGGTAGGAAAAAAGAAAAGACGGCAGCAGCCGGGAAGGAGGAGAGGAAGAAGAAGGGGTCTCGTGTCGAGGTGCTGCCGCCCGGGCTCGTGGACCTTTTTTTCCCCTTTTTGAATAATCAAATCAGCAGGGGCGTGGATTGAATTCGTCTCGTGGTATAACCGTGTTTAGTTAGGTTGCAAAATTTTTTTTGCAAATGCATACTAATTTGAAGTACTAAATAAAATTTATTTATAAAACTTTTTGCACAGATGAGTTGTAAATCGCGAGACGAATCTAATGATGCTAATTAATTCATGAGTAATTAATAATTAGTGGATGGTTACTGTAGCATCACTGTTGCAAATCATGGATTAAGTAGGCTCATTAGATTCGTCTTGCGATTTACAGTCCATCAATGCAAAAAATTTTGTAATTAAATTTCATTTAATACTCCATGTATGTGTCGAAATATTCGATGTGACGTTTTTTTCGTGTTTACAGATTTACAGAGTCGGATGGGCCATAGTGTGACGGAGCTGCAGCAGCGAGGTGGATTGGGAGAGGGGCCGGGCTCTCTCGCCTGCCCACTAATATTTCTGCCGCCGTCATTAAGTCGCTTAACAAAGCATCATTTGCTATGTTGGGCTGGTAAAAAGCTGACCGATTTCTATGAGAGATAATAGTAATACTCTAAATCGGAATAAGCCGGCAACAGTGCCATGTTTGATGTTGCGTCGCTAGCTGCCGTGGAGGCGCTGCGACTAGTAGTACTACTTGTTGCGTTGTGGGCAGGTGCGGGCGTGGCGTGCGGCGGGTCGTCCCGTGCGCGGACTCGCCCGGTCACGGCGCCGGCGCCGCTTCCTTCCTTCCACACCCCGGCGGCCGGCGGGCCCTGCAGCGGCCTCTCGCGATGATGGGGCGCAGAACAGAAGAGGCCGGGCCGGCAGCGGCGCACCCACGAATATATCAAGCGGTTGGGCTTGCTTGGTCTGTCAAGTCAGCTCTCTCGGCCGATCAGGAGGGATACGGTAGCCGCCGTCCGTAGTGCTAGGGCTCGCGTTCAGACAGAGACTTTTTGACTGGGTGAACGTCCAATGCAACCACGCCACCCCTGACCCTGAGTGAACGTACATTTCCAGAATCCGATTACATAGGTTCCCAAACAATTCTTTACAGTAGTACATGTCATATCAAATCGTTAGACACATATATAAAATATTAAATATAGTTAAAAAATAACTAATTACATAATCTAACTGATTAGTACGAGATGAATCTTTTAAGCTTAATTAGTCTATAATTAAATATTATTTATTAAATAATAACGAAATGAGCTACAGTACCAAAATCCAAACCTTTTCGCGAACTAAACATAGCCATACTTTGATTATTAATATGAATCGCAGAACGTCCATGCTAGTACTACAGTTACTCTAGTTGGTACAGTATCTAAAATTTATTTGCTACTTGCTCCTTGGCGCCCTTGAATATTTTTTCACCAATACTAGTACCATATACTAGTAGTAAGTAGCATGTACTCAAACGGAGTTGCATGCATCTACATATCCCTACCTAACCTTTTGACAAACTTTGGAGCGAGCGAGGCCGTTTGATTAGTCCCTCCATCCTACAGCTCTCTAATCAAGTCTGGTCATCAGTCAACCCCGTCGTGTTTCCATTTTGTCCGCTGATGTTTCCTGTGTTTTTGTGCCTCGTCAGCGTCTGTCCCAGTCAACTTTATTCCGTCCCACTGTGGGCGTTCACATTTCTAATAGCATGCTTCATTGCTAGATGCACGATATTATATTATATTGCAATTAGTCAACGCGATCGACAGATTCATACTTTCTGCCATGACCTAATCAATAATAAGCTCATCACTGACGTACGGCATCGCACAAGAGTAGTATGCACATCTTCTTCTTTTTTTTGCCCTCCTTTCCTTCTTCAAGCTAGCCTGCTCAGCTCCCCATGCGCGAGGTAGCCAGGTAGGTGACTAAGGTGAGGCGAGACTAGAGCAACCGCACGTTAAATATAGATCGATCGATCATGAAGAAAACGTGGCTGTCTAATAATATATATAGGAAAAATCTATTCTATATGTACTTGTAGTTACTCCATTCTATATCTCTACTACATATATATGTATCTCATGATGTATGACGTTTCTGATCCAAAGAAGAGCATATACGTGGAGTATGTGATCATACAAAAGAGTATGTGGACATACTAACTTTTATATGCGTGGTCAGAAAATTTTAGATACACATATATCCAGATGCCAATTTTGATGAATGGCAATTGTTTACTAGTAAAGAAATCAACAATTGGAGTCTTGGCTGATGCACAATAGTATGCGGTGGAATGTACTTTTTCTACATGATTATGATTTCATATTCATGTTTTTAGGTTTTAGTATCGGAATGTACTCACTCCATCCCAAAATAAGTGTAGTTTTAGCGTTCAAATTTTGTCCCACAAAAAAGTGTAGTTTTAGCTTGTAATGAAATCCATCTAATTAAAGCAATACTAAGTACTACCAAGAAAGTATTGTATAGTAAAACGCATAGAGCCAATTAAATATTTAGTGGATATTACTTTTCTAGTTTCAATGCATATGCATTTATTGAGGATACAGAAAACCAAATAAATAATATGAATTACTAGAAGTAATTAGAGATAACAAAATCATTTCTTAGAATGAGTAATGTAGCCCTTTTAGATTTGCAGTCACAAGTGGCATCTCTATTTTTTAGTATATCTTTATTGAAATGCACTATATATAATTCTATTCTTGCAGTTATGATAGGGCGCGTGCAGCAAATGTTGTAGTCTGCATTGATGATGCATCCAAGTCGCCTGCCCGCAATGATCACCGGCGACGGCGAGGAGGCGACCGCGACATAGCCGCCGGCCGGGGCGCGGCGGGCGTGGCCAACCAATGCAAGCCCATATTTAATTTAATTTGTCTAGGCTCCGCCGGCACTCCCAACCATTGACCGTTATTACTCCACCTCCATCTTATAGTTTGGATCCTGACTCTTCGCAGCATCTTTTTTTCTCTTCTTTTTTTTTTCCGTTCTGCGGATGCATTTTGACTCTTGATTGAAAACAAGAGAGCAAGGAACAAGACATGCAGCTAGTGATGTCCACTTGTCCAGCTTGAGCTTGCCTACATCAACGCACGATCTAAGAAGAGCTTGCTAGCTGGGCGCTGTGACTGTGACGCTCGTACTTGCCTCCGAGCCTGTGGTGTGAGCGAGGCCTCAAAAGTAGTTTCCGTATTCTCTGGGTCTGGGTACCCCAAATCCAACGTTTTCCTCCCAAATGAAATTAACGCTTGCCTGGCTGCACATGCCTTTTCTTTTCTTTTCTTTTGAGATGCGTTTCAGACTGAATCATTATATTCAACGCGAGGGTACAGTTTCAGAATAATCAAACTAGTACTACTACGTAACAGTGCCAGCTGCAACATGATGCTGAGTTGCACCAATTAGGCCGCCGGAACACTCTCGATCATCAGCGTGCCCTTGATCTATCCTTGACTCGCTTCTCTCCCGTCTCCTGCACGTACCTACGTGCTAGTCTTGTCCTGATTATATAAGACGTCGATCGATCGATGCTTGATAGTCCCTTCTTCTTAATTGCATTACTATTGGATAGGACGACGGCAGAAAAGTAAACGATCCGCACTGCGAATCTTCGTCTCCGCGTCGTCCCTTGTTCATCACTAATCCCGTACGTCTTCTTTCCAGAAACAGCTAGCTGTGATCAGAATTTGACCACACGTAGGCCACGGCTAAATTTTGGCCAATGTATTCTCTCTCTCTGAACAAATTGGCCAATGTATTCTCAATGAAATAGACATAATCTCGTGCCCGTTCAATTCAAATGGTGCACGCAATTATATTAATTACATGTTCAAAAGACCGATCATATCGTTGGTCCCGTAACTAATCCCGTTTGAGAAGAGATCTCTCATTGGCTTTTCTTGATCGGCCACCATACGGTCGGCCTTCAATCAAACCAAACCAAATCAAATATGTAATTCAAGTCAGAGCGTGATGACGTCACTGAGTTTGGTGCTGCCGGCCGGCCGGCTTAAATTCCAATTCTTTGAAAACACAACCATATCATTGACAGTTCAGCTAGCAACGCCAACCACAACGATAAACCCGACCGACCGACGACCATCCGAATTAATTTTGTGCGAAGTCCACACCTGGCTGGGATCTCTATCCTACTGCAATGCTATTGTGGATATGTATACAAGAGAGATTAGGTCAGTCTCAATGGAAGTTTCATGCAGGGTTTCATGATATTAAATACCATCAATTTTGCTGACATAACAAAGAGAGAGAATGATAGAGTTTTATGGGATGTGAGGAGAGTTTCATCACCATAAAACTCATCTAGTACAATTATCTAGTTCTCAATCTAGATAATTATGCCAATAAAACTCCCACTGAGACTGGTCTTAAAGATTATCGTCATGGCACGAGCCAGATGGGAATGGATATGGTCGCTACTTGCTAGATATATACTCCATTCACATTCTAGCTATAAAATACATTAATAAATTTGGACTAAGTTTTTCTTAAAAAATGCATTAATATGTACAAAATCAAATTAATTTAATTAAACCCACCAGCCACTATAAAATATGTTACGATAATATATTTGATTGGCATTGTAGTAGGTGCTGATATATACTATTACTTTCTGTAGACTTAGTTAAAGTTAGAGAAATTCAAATTAGAACACCAGTACACATTCAAACCGGAGTAGTAGTGTATATTCATTCCCCGCTCTTTTTCCCCTGCTTATTAGTCAGTCGGGATGCAGGACAAAACTATCTTGCTCCGTTTTCAGATGGCGTGACGAGAATCTCTTCCGGCACCGATTGTCAGCAGCCATGTTTATTCCTTGTGCTTTACTGCTCGGTCCGGCGCGAAAAGGGAATGAAGCAGGTGAGAAGCATCGCATCGCATCTCACTGCGTTGGAAAAGAAAAGAAAAAGACATTTTACCGGTGTTGGGCTAGGTTTTTTAGATAATGAGAAAGAGAGTATCCAGCCTTAACCTCAAAAGAGGCTACACCTGATTATTACAAATTTTTCAAAACATCCGTATGCGAGAACACTGATAAGACTAATAGCCAATCCGAAAGTTTTGATGAAGACATTTATTAAGAGCAAATTCTATTACTAAACTTCCATCTATGGTTGGCAAAGAACTGCATGATCAAAACCTCCATAATTTGACATGCCTTCTGTAACACCTTCTTGTCTTCATCACGTCTTTGTAGCTGTGCCCAAAATCTGAGTCAATGGATGTCTCGATAAAGTAACTGCATATAAGTTTTAGTTGGAGATTTGTCAAACACCATATCATTCCTATTAAGCCAAATAATCCAACATAAAACAGATGCTTCTACTAACAGTTATCTTTTTAACTTGGTTCCAACCCCCCTAAGCCAATTACTAAATAAATGAGTAATGCTATGATGTGGATTTAAATTCAAAGCAAACTGTACAACTCTCCATAGAAATTTAGCTACGTGGCAGTCAAAATGGAGGTGTTGAATAGTTTCATTACTAAAATGGTGTTGAGCTAGGTAGCCGGACAGGTCAAACAAGAAACATTTTACCCCTGCGCTGTCGCAGATCAAATAAAGATGCTTGTTTTTTTTGAGTAGTAAATAAAGATGCTTGTTGGAACGGACATGGTGTTTAGACGAAACGTAATTTTTTTTATGGAATTTTGCTAATTTGAAGTACTAAATGAAATCTATTTATAAAATTTTTTGCACAGATAGGTTGTAAATCGCGAGATGAATCTAATGATGCTAATTAATCTATGGTTAATTCATAATTAGTGGATGGTTACTGTAGCATCACTGTTACAAAATCATGGATTAAGTAGGCTCATTAGATTCGTCTCGCGATTTACAGCTCATCTATGCAAAAAGTTTTGTAAATAAACTTTATTTAGTACTCCATATATATATTCAAATATTCGATGTGGTGTTTTTTTACGTCTACGGGATTTACGGATTGCGATCTATACAAGCCCAGGGACCGTTCGTTTCTGAATCTCGAGAAGAAGGGAAACAGTCGCCGCCGCCCGCTGTTCCGGCTTTGGACGCTTGCTGCAATTGACAGTGTTTTCAGGCCTGGCCGGCTGTTGTCTGGTGGTCCTGCAAGATATCACCGCGGGTCGCCCTGACTTTTCGGAACCGCACGCGTGTTCGTGTGCTGCCTGAAATACAGTAAACAGCTGCAGTTCGTGTCCTCTGCCACCTGGCTCAGGCTGTGCGTTGAACAAATCTGGGGTCAGAGAGAGGGCTGAGATTTGGGGTTGATTTCCACGCGTTTTAAATCTGAAGCAAACCAGAGCTTTCTTCTTTTCTGCGGCGGCGTCAACTTTCCTGGATCATCTCTGCCTCTGACAAAATGTTAGTTGTGATGGTAGTTGGTAATGGTAGCAGCAGCAGCGACCTAACCTTTTCATGATTAATTAATACTACTAGTTAGCAAACAATTGTTTTGTTTTTGAGAGGAGCAAACACAATTAATTAGGCGGCCACAAGGATCCGGAGCCGCGCCACCCAATGCCGGCCCACTAACAGCCGGCCCAGGGACCTGCGCAGCCCAGCCGCCTAACCTAATGGATTTAAAATGGGCCTAAGCGGAGGGAAGAACATGGGCTTGTTGTCCTCTAGGCTAGGCCCGACTGGTATTACTTCTTGGCATTGGCAACGACCTCGCCCATTTTAAATAGTGGGCTGGCTAATTGGCTAACTTGTACTTTCCCACTGGTTAATGGATCTTAACAGTGCCTAAATTCATTCCCAAATCTAATCTCACTGCCCCCCGTGGCCTTTCAATCAGTATAATAACAAATAAAAATATAAACCTTACATACAGAAGCTAAACGCCTAAACATCAGTAAGTTACATAAGATTATTGAGGCAAACAAACTGTTATTGATCATGTTCAACAGCCAAGTCCACAAGCACAGGGAAATGTACAATGTGCCAACACAAGGAGGAAGAGGACGACATCAGGCAGTAAAACAAAGGCGGCATGCTTCCGTACGTGGTCTTGAGATACATTAGTGTAGTGGATCGGAAGGAAAAATTAAAGCAGCAGCTAGCATATATAGCGGGCGACGAAGAAGGAAGAAAACAAGAAAGAAAGGGCACATGGCTAGCAGCGGCGCTCTTGATTTGATTGAAAAAAAAAGAGAGAGTGAAAAGATATGATGTTCTACTAGTAGCTAGCAGCTCTAGATGGCTTTGTCGTCCCATGCGGCGGCCCAGTTGGTGGCGCTGCCGACGCGCGGCATGGAGTTGATCTTGGTGAAGGTGTCGACCTTGAAGGTGGCGCCGCACATGACGCCCTCGCTGTCGACCCGGGGCATCGCCTTGAGCCTGTTCATGGGGTGCTCGAAGCTCTTGAGGCCGCCCTCGCTGTGGAACATGCACCCCACGGGGAAGGGCGCGTACGACTTGCCGCACCCGCGCTTGACGATCTCCCGGTCCTCGCAGATCACCACGGAGCCGTCCGCCGCGATGCCCCAGTAGAGCGGAACGCCGCCGTCGGCGCTCTGCATGCGTCACATTTTTTTTTGGTTATGTATCAGTCGCGTACGACGATCGAAGTTGAGCCAGCAGAAGGTACCAGCCTACCAGGGCTGCGAATACGGCGCCGGACTTGTTGTCGAAGACGACGAAGGCGAATGATCCGGCGAGGTCCTTGACGACCTGGTCGGCGGGGTAGGGCCCGCGGTCGCGCAGGGTGCGGTAGGCCTCGATGACGAGCAGCGCCTCGTTGGTGGACTTGCCGCAGAGGCCGTACTGGCGGATGAGGGCGCTGAGGTTGTCGAGGCGGCCGAGGAAGACGCAGTAGATGTCGTCGAGGCCGCAGAACATGCGCTGGTGGTGGCCGGCCCCGGCAGCAGGGCAGGCGCGCGCGCCGACGCAGGCGAGCGCGGCGCCGCCCCCGAAGGAGGTGGAGAAGGCGTCGGCGGGGTGCGCGGCGTGGAAGTCCCGGAGGATCTCGTCGGGGCTCCTGGGCTTGGCGGCGCCGCCGCTCCGGGGGCTGTTGAGCTCCTGCGGCGCGTGCGCCACCTGCTTCTGGAAGATGGCCAGCATCCTTGCTTGTAGTCGGGCGGATCGGTGTCCTGCTGCTGCTGCTGCTGCTGCTGCACCCACCGGCTGCTAGCTAGCTAGCTGTGGAAGAAGAAATGAAGAAGAATAGTGGCGGATCTGAATGGGGAATTGGAATGGAACGGAGCTCCGGATCTTATAGCGTGACGGCTTGTTTAACTTGGGGCTTGGGAGTGAGAGCTGCTGCCTGCTGATGTGAAGGAAGGGATGGTCCGTCCCAAGAGGATAAGATCATGACGTAATCCGGCTCCCAATTGGGAAGGGAATCCGGTGGGCTGCTGCCCAGCCCAGCAGCGCGCCCGTGTAACCGTGGTTTGCTATCTTTTGGGTGCTGCTGTTTCCCGGGGACCCTGGTCGTATCCACTACTGTACACGTCTGGTTTACGACGACGTCTTGTACCAAACCAAACCTCCGATGTTGAGGCGATGTGACACGGACTTTAATTTGTCCCCATCGATTGAGAAAAACAGCATCATCCATCCATCAAGTCGAGTCGTGGGAGAAATGAGTGGATGACTAATGGATGATCGTGCCGCGTGGCAATTAGCTGCAGGCCGGTATAATCTTTTTTTTTTCTTTTTTGAAGAAACACCGGCCGGTATAATCAATCACCCATGGCTCATCTGGGAGAGAGAAAGAAAACAGCTTGCCCATCATACGGCTCGCTGCACGACACAGGTCCACCCGAGCGGACACGACGTGCCGCGCAGCAGTGCGGGCTCGTACACCCACGCCCCTCGCCGGCTGGCGCGTGTCATGGCCCGCGATTCAGGCTGCCGCTGAGACTGTCGAGACGGGCCCCACCCCACCCCACCTCGCGTGCGGTAAGTACGCGCTCGCGGTTGGATCCATCCGATCCGCTGCGCACGGCACGGGCGGATAGGGATAAGGTTGGCACGGCATGGGCGCGGGGCACACGTCACCCGCGCGTCGGACCGCGAGATAAAAAAAATAAAAACAATTGGCAGCGTCCGTCCAGGACCAGGACCGGTTGGTTGGGCCGAGGAGGATGAGGAGCTCACGTGTCCACCTCGGCCTCGGGTCACCTTTCTCTTTATCCGGTTACACGTCATCCTTCCTCTCCTCGCGTGTTGATCCCTCCACTCCCGCCCACCAGTACTGACAGCCTAGGCTTAAATGTTAACCACCGAGCATGTGGCGTGTGTTACTACTCCTATGCTATCTTATAGAGCGCGTTAGGTAGACTAATTAAGCCGGAATGATCTAGTGCCACGTCGGCATGTGTCGGCGTCGCTAATTTTGACGAGATTAGTGACTGGATCACGTTTAAAACAAAGCTGCTGGGCTTTTCTTTAAGCCGACAAGATCTAGCTGCCGTGTGTCCTAAACGTGCTGCCACACGAAACCCCGACTTCTCCCGTGTTTATCAAGGACCAGGAGGAAGATGCCCCCCTGCTGCATAGTGCCGTCGTGAAACAAGTCAACTCTGGATTTCTGCAGGGGCAAATGACCTGGCTTCCGACATGCATAGAGTTTTGTTTTTGTCCCAGTCTGCTTGCCTAATTTTTTCTTCGTCGTAATCTGATCTTTGTTCTATTTTTTGATACAATACGGCAAGCTTTATTCAATCAAAATAGTTACATCGTTCATCAACGAGTCTAAAATAAAACTAGGGGGCTCATCAACCCAAATATAACTTGTTTACATTGCTGAGCTCTTCTAGCTAAATTGTGAGCCACCTGATTTGCCTCCCCTGCTACAGTGTTCAATAGATATATCTTGAAACCCACTCCAGATGATATTGCAATCATCATATATTGCAGCTGCCAAATTTGCGGAGAAGCCTCCCTCTTTCATAATTTGTACCACTTCCATGCAATCCGATTGAACGATTAGTCGGTTGCACCCTATATGCTGAGCTAGCATTAATCCCTCTTTCAGCGCATAAGCCTCTATCATCGGAGCATCAACAAGATGTGGTACGAAACTATGAGCTGCTATCAGCACACCTCCAGAGCAATCTCTTATGATTGAACCAACACTTCCACAACCACCATTTTCGTCGTAACCGGCATCAATGTTAACCATGCCTTAAAACTGGGGTTTTCTTCGTTGCCAGCTTGTAATTTTTGGTAAGTGCCGCAATGGCCATGGCAGACCTTGACAGTCGCTGAATAGTCTCTCCATGAACCAATTGTCGACGTTCCCACCATATGTACCAAGCAGCTGTAATAACAAGCTCAACAAAGCCCACATCTAGATTCTGAATTTGCTCCTCCCTTGTAATAATTTCCTCAAGAATCACTAAGCCCGATCTATCAGTCAACGTTAGGCTCTGTATCTTCTCTTCAATTCCCAACGATCGCCACACTTTCTTTGCTCGTTCACATGTAAAAATCATATGTGTAATATCCTCGGCTCCACTCTGACAAACTGGGCAGCCACCAGAATCGCCAACATGCCTGTTTGCAAGGATAGCACAACATGGAAGGAGGCCTTTGAGTGCCCGTCAACCAAATATCTTAATCTTTGCAGGGACCTTCAATTTCCATAAACTCTTCCAAAGCCGACTTCTTGATGCAGTACTCGGCTGCACTTGAATACTTCTTACCCCATATTTGTATTCCCATTGGCAGTGATATGCAAATTTGACTAAAAAAATACCACTTCTATTATACTGCCAGGCCACCAAGTCTTCCCTACCCGAGCGGATAGGGATTTGCATAATTCGGTAGACATCAGTCGGCCAAAATATAGTCTTCAGCAACTCTTCATCCCAAGTAGAATTTATAGGATTGATCAATTCATCAACAGTAGTCACCAAATTATTCCCCCTAACTGTTTGTATTTTCAGGTTATGACTTCCCGGGATCCAATTATCTTCCCAAATCTTTATCTGTGTCCCATCACCTACTCTCCAAATATATCCTTGCTTGAAACATTGCAACCCTGCTAAGATACTCTGCCAGGTATATGAGCTCCCACTCTTTACTCTGGCATTTAACAATTTACCATCCGGATAGTACCGAGCTCGGAGCACTCTAGCACATAAAGAATCTGGATCACATAACAACCTCCAAACCTGCTTTGCAAGCAAAGCCAGGTTGAAAGACTGTAAATCCCTGAAGCCCATGCCACCCTTATCCTTTGGCATACACATCTTCCACCATTCTTGCCAATGGATTCTCTTATGATCATTATCATCCCCCCACCAGTACTGCGAGATGGCACTTGTAATTCCTTTGCAGATTTTCCCGGAATTTTAAACACCATCATGGCATATACTGGGATGGCCTGAGCTATAGATTTAATAAGAGTCTCCTTCCCTCCCATGCTGAGGGTTTTTTCCTTCCAACCATCTATTCGGGTCACCACCCTATCCACCAAATGACGGAAACAATCACTACGGTCAGCTCCTACCAGAGCAGGAAGACCAAGATATTTGTCACTTAGTGATTCTGTCATAATGTCGGTACCCCAGAACCGGGGTACCCCCTCTCTTGCTGCGTCTAGGCAAGAGTCTCGTAGTTATCCTTAACTACGCCCTGACGGCCGAGCAGCCGGACCCCGCTTGGGAGGGTCCGGTGAGGCCACGTGTCCCGAAGGAGGTAGCCCTCAGCCAAAACAGTTGGGGGGCCCAGACCTCCCGCGGAGTCCCGGACCCCCATATACTATCCTGACCCCTCAGCGGGGTGGAACCGACACCCCGCCTGGGGCTGGTCCGGAGCCGCCACGTGTCCGTGGGTGCGGGCACGCGTGCGGGGCCGCGTGGCTTCCACTGGAAGACTCGCCTACCTACCTGTAACACCCCTGTGTTAATTTTACGCTAATCCCGTGTTTAATTGCTAATCGTGCTCTAACCGCGTCATTAGTGTTAATCGTGTTCGCAAAGTAATCATTGTTTTAGCCGTGTTCGTCTACGTTTTTCTCCTTGATCCGAGCTTCGAATCAGTTTTCGCCCAAAACAAAAGTTGTAGATCTTCTTTTCCTCTACAACTTTTATTTTAGTCAAATTCGAGTCAAAATCGTTCAAACGAAGAAACAGTGGTTCTCCTGTGCTCAACACGGTGTAGCTCGCCGGCCATACCGGTGACTGTGATCGTCGGCGCCTCCTCCACGCGTCGGCCATCGACGATCCTCGCACGCTGCGCTGCACGTCCTTATCCGGTCGCGGTGCCGTCTCCGTTTTCCCCCCTTCCATCGTCTTCTCCTTCCTCGGAGCACGTCGTGCCGACGCGAGCAGAGCTCGTCGCGCCAGCCACTCCTCGCCGCCACAGCTCGATTCATCGCGCCCTAACCTACCTAGCCTCGCCCCGGACCTCCTCCACCCCTCCACGAGCTCGGCCAAGCCCCAACCCCGGTCGAATCGGCCCTACGTCGCCCCGGCCGCCATTGCCGTTCACCGGAGCTCCGCCCCGCTCGACGACCTCCTACCTCCGGCCCTTCTTCGCGCAAAACAAGCCCTCGGTGAGCTTCCCCATGCCACGCTCCTACTTTCCGACCACTTCCCCACTCGATTCCGTGGCCACCTTCGCCGATTTGCCGCCGTGCCGCCGTGACTACGTGCCGCCCCACTACGCGCGCCGCGGGCCGCCCTGCGCGGGGCTCGCCAGCCGCTGCCGCGCGCCTAGCAGTCGCCGGCCTCTGCAGCTCGCGCTCCCGCCGCCTGGCTCGCGCCTCCACCACCGGCCTGGCCGGAACGCCGCCGCCGACACGTGCGCCGCCGCCGACGCCGCGCGCCCCGGCACCCCGGCCGCCCTGGGCCGCGGCTCGGCCCAGCCGCGCCGCCGGCCGGCCACCGCCGGCGGGGAGCGCCGCCTCGGGCTGCGCCGGCCGCGCTTGCGGGCGCAAAGCAGAGGAGGGGGCGGGCTGGGCTCCCTGGCGGGTGGGGCCCGGCTGTCAGCCCCCCTTTTATCTTTTGTGATTTTATTTCTTTAATTCGGCTGATAATTCATAATTGCATAGTAAATCGCAGGAAAATCCTAAAAATACAAACCCAATTTTGTTAGGTTTCTAAAATCAAAAGCTTTTGAGGAAAAATACTTGTGCCTGTGAATTGTCACTTTTGCCCCTGATGAAAATTCAGTTTGTGTTTAAGCTAGTTTAATTATTACCGGTTGTTCTATTGCTCTAAAAATTATGAAAAATTTGCAGTGGCTTAACTCTTGCATGTGTAGTTCACTGAAAAAGTTTCAGGTGCATGGTCTATGTGCAAGTGTGTGGATCTATTGTTGTTTAATTTCTTTTCTAGGATTAAAATGAATACTCTCGATCGTTGATAAATGTTGGAAAAATTTGGGTGGCATGCTTTACTGCTTTCACGTTGAGCTGATTAATTTTGTTGCTAGATCATGTATGCAAGTTAGGGTTTTGCTTATAATTTTATCCCTAGCTATGCTCTTTTCTTTATTTATTGTTGTTAGTTATTTTGTTTCATACCTGTGTAACCTCAACAAAACAAGCGTCTGTCTTAATCCATGCTACCCTAAGCTAGTTTAGTAGTTGTTGTTTTGAAGGAAACACTTCAGGCTAAAACAAGTTGAACTTCTGAACCGTATTGCATTACATCGTTTTGAAATGCATTGCATCATAAGCACTCATGTGTCGCACTGTGTCCTAACGGTTGCATGGCATTCTTTTTCATACGTGTAGACACCGCAAACGAAGCTGTCTACGAGCTAGTTGCTGAGCCGGTCCAGGAGCCACGAGCAGAAGAGCAGCAGGAGGACGCCGTTGAGCACGCTCCAGAAGACCTCGTTAACCCCGCTGACCTGCAAGGCAAGCCCCGGAGCATAACCATAATTTAATTATTCAATGTCTATTTAAGTATTTGTGCATTTAAGTTTTAGGAGTTGTATGAAACCCTAGTATGCATGTTCTCCCTAGGTACCTGTGAGTCCATACTAGTGTGCAGGTATCATTAGCAATGCTTTGCTAAGTAGGATCTCGGTAAAAGTCGAGTGATTACTGTCACTCGCGAGTTTTAGGATCTTGATTCCTTAGCTATGGCTTTGAAGTGAGTTGTTGAGTAAAGAGAAATGGAGACCGGGCGGAAATGAGTTGGATTATTGGTATGGAATGGATGAAAGGAAATCTCCGCCTGTGTCGATTGAGGACCGTGCCGTTGTTGGCAGTGTTGATCGAGGTTTGAACAGTACTAACCACATACCGGAAGTAGGAGGTAGTCGAAACCGGTAAGCTGTGTACCGCTTTACAACGGTAATTTGAATTCCGTCCTTCTACGCTGGGCGCGGAAGTTGGCGGGTGTTGGATAGGATGCCGCCTCCGGGTTCTCCGGGAGTTCGCCGCGAGGGGCCCATCACCTGGGTTTTAGCAGGCGTGGTTCAGATGTCGTGGTAATGATGGAAACAGTTGACGCGCGTGGCCCGACGGGGCTTACATGCGTCGTGTGAGTTAGGTCCACCTTGCAAGGTTAAATCGGATCGATTCGCCGTGACTCGCGGATATGAGAGCCTTGGTCACTTTGTCACATCGTAGTAAGAAAGTGGAATGAAAACGGATTGGAAAAGGTTGGTTTGTGAGTTACTGAAGAATAATCTGCTCCACCATGTGTGCTCTAGATGTTTAGGCGAATTTAGTTAATACTCGCTGTACTAAACGGAGCTAAAATATTGAAAGTAAGGATTTACTTCTAGCAGCCTTTTAGCAAAAGAACTCCAGAGCCAAAAAGCTTTGCATGTCTAGATAATGGGCTAAGTATACCCAAAGTCGGGTAAGCCTTGCTGAGTATTAGTATACTCAGGGTTGTTGTTGAACCCTTCTGAGCAGGTTGTGTTCCCGCTGACTTCGAGGAGGTCTGCGCGTCCTGGATTGGACAGCCGCTTCCTCCTGGGTGGACCGTCGAGTGGGCCCCGTCTTCCCCGTGAAGATCGGGCAGGTTGGCGTCACATCGGTGGGCAGGATGTGGAGCTCACCTTATATCATCGTCGTTGTTACCGTATTGTATTTCGAACTCGATTTTTAAACTTCCGCTGTGCTTTTGAACTCTGTCGTTTGTACTTAAAGCTTTTATGTAAAACCTGTGTTTTAAATTAATTTGAAGATTTCCGTATGCTTGTATCACCTGTGCACGTCTTCGTACGGGTCTACTAGTGCAATTGTGATCATCGAGTACAGTAGTTTAATCGGGATTTACCCGACAGCCTGTCAGATTACACTGTTTTAAGTGCACAGTAACTTGATTAAGTATTAAGATGATGGTTAGTGCATTTAAGCCAGTTTAATTTGGGCGGTGCTGCTACACTACCGCATTCAATGCGGTAGGCGAAAGTGCGCTCTGCCACAGCAGAGCCCAAAGCGGCTTTTGCCAGGTTGCACTGATTAGTCGCGTGTTACCAAGGTGCACAGTGCAGTCGCTGGCGCCGCCCATGCCGCATAGGTCAGTCCACTATGCCAGTTGGACACGACGGCTCGGCTTCGCCCATTATGACGCCTACACGGTAGCCTCGATAGACTACGCCGCAAGCTACATTGCCCCAATGGGCGCCTCGCCGATGGGACAAATAAAGACTTCCCTCGGTCAGAGAGTCTACAGGGCGATGAAGCGTATCCGAGAAGAGATTCTCAACCGCTGTAGCTCCATAAAAGCTTTCTGCGCAGTATACTATACGTCCACGTTAGACCCACCTTTCGGGGTCTGAACGCCTGTGTACGCGTCCCCTTGGTCTATAAAAGGGAGACGCTCGCTAGAGGAAGGGGAGGCCCCGGCTGGGCAGAGGATAGACTCATTCATACGAAGAGCAATACATCTCACAGTGGACGTAGGGTATTATGCTTCGACGGCCCGAACCACTCTAAACCCGAGTGTTCTTGCGTTCATGTTCCCAAGCTAGATCAGCCTAGTCGCTTAGCACCTTCCCGAGTACTCCCCCTCTGGGATTAGGCGGGTGCGTTCCGCCACCCGGCTGTGGGTACCCTAAAAAGCCCACGACACATAATATTCAAAGTTTGGAATACTTCAGTCTTTATCTCAACCTCTGTATTGCTGGAAAAATAAATACTTGATTTAGCTTCGCTTAACTTTTGTCCAGAATTAGCACAATAGCTATTTAATATATTAGCTAAACAATCTGCATTCTTCTTATCAGCTGCATTAAGATGAGTGAGTCATCTGCAAAGAGGAGATGAGAAACTGTCGGTGCTCCTCTGCAAACTTTCACTCCATCCAATTCTCCTCTTCCTTCTGCTTTCTTTATCATACACGACAAGCCTTCAACTACCATCAGAAACAAATAAGGGGATAGCGAATCCCCTTGACGCAGCCCTCTAGTAGGTGTAAAGATATCTGTTTCAAAATTATTGAAACGAGCATTATATCTGACCGAAGTAACACATGCCATCACAAGCTTAATCCACCGTTGGTCAAAACCAATTTTAGCCATAATCTTTTCCAGAAACCCCCACTCAACTCTATCATAAGCTTTATGCATATCCAGCTTGATTGCACATAAGCCCTTACTTCCTTTCTTCCTCTTCATTGTGTGTATGCACTCATAAGCTAATAATATATTATCTGTTATCAATCTCCCCGTAACAAAAGCACTCTGATGGTCACTGATAATCTCGGGTAATATTGCTTTCAGTCTAAAGGATAACATCTTGGATATAATCTTATACACAACATTGCATAAAGATATAGGACGAAATTGAGTCACCTTGTCAGGACTGCCGATCTTAGGAATCATGACAATGGTTGTATCATTCCATCCCGTCGGTATACTGTTGCATTCTGGATTGCTCCTAGCACCTCCCCCACAAGCTCATCCTCCAGCAGATTGTAGAATCTTTTGAAAAATATTGCATGAAGACCATCCGGCCCCGGAGCTTTCAAATCACCAATGCTAAATAGAGCTCTTTTCACCTCCTCTCTGGTAAACGGTGCCAGGAGGAGTTGGTTCATCTCAGCTGATACTTTCCTATCCACATCAGCTAAGATTCCTTCATCAATTTCCACTACTTCCCTTGTAAATAAATTTTCAAAATATTCCTTCACCATTGCACCCATGGTTTGCATATCTTCGTGGCGTACCCCTTGTTCATCCACCAACCCCTTCACTAGTTTTTTTTTTCTTACGGCTGGATGCAAAATTATGAAAAAAAACTAGTATTTCTATCACCGTGCTTAAGCCACTTAGCACGTGCTCGTTGTACCCAAAAAAACTCCTCTTGTTCTAACAGCAGCTCTAGTTGGAGAAGAATTTCCTTTTGAGCTGCTATTGACTCATCCGTCATCGGACCTCTTTTTAATTTTTCCAATTCCTTTCTCAACTTCTTTATACGATGGACAGGTTTCTTTAAAACTTCCTTGTCCCACACATGCAGGTCTGAATGGAGTTGATTGACCCGCATCATCAATGGCGTTCCCTGTCCTTGGGCCAAGGCCCTCTTCCAGGCTGTCTGCACCACCTCCTGAACTGTATCTTCTTTTAGCCATCTAGCTTCAAAATGCCTCGGTATGCAATCAGCATTAACCTGTTGTGCACCAGTCGGTTCGGTAATAACACATATAGGCCTATGATCTGATTTCAAAAATTCGCCGTTTACCAATTCAGCATCAGGAAACAAATTCCTCCGTTGGGCATTAGCAACACCTCTGTCCAGTCGTTCACGAATTTTCCCTCTATGCCAGGTGTAGATGTCACCTATATAGCCAATATCAGTTAGCTCACAATCATCTAAAGCGTCATGAAAAGCTTGGAGATGCCTCTGTAATCTTGCCCTTCGTCCTTCCTTCTCATGGTGATACAAAATCTCATTAAAATCCCCTACTGCCAACCAGGGTAAAGAATTTGTATCCCTAGACAAGATAAGCACGCGACTGAATTTCTTCTTTTCGTTTTAGCAGCGCGATTGAATTTCTTTTGTTCGAGGACGACAGCAAAACGGTCACTGCTAGTTTCGACGCACTTATAAATTGGGCTGCACGAGTTAGATGAGCTGCAAGCCGCGTGTCGGCCGAAAATACGAATTGTATGTGCTTCTGCTGGGTGTAGCTTGGTTTCCTCCATTTTATAATTAAGCCCAGCCAAACAGATGCTCTGGCTGGCCCGCGAGAATTTAGGTTGGGTGCTGGGAATTTTTTCTTTTTTATATTTAAAAAAAATTAAAATTTCAAAAATATATGTCCGTTTTGGAAAATTTCAAAAATATACCCCGGTCGCCCTATGGGGGGCGACAGGGATCAAATGTAATTTTTTTTCTTCAAATTTGCAAAGAAGTCCCTGGAGAAAAAAAAAGAGAGGGGCCTGTCGCCCCCCCAACAGGCGACAGGCCCCTGTCGCCCACCCCAAGGGCGACCAGCCGGTGGGCCTAGCGTACAGGCGCCAGGGGGGCCGGTCGCCCCTCCTGCGGGCGACAGGGGGGCCTGTGCCCCCCCCCCACGGGCAACCGGGTCAGGCCGCCTATATAAGGCCTCCCCCTCATTCTCTCCTCTCATTTGACCTCAAAAAATCCAAAAAAATCCAGAAAAAAGAGAGGGGTGAGAAGAAGGGAAGCGGCGAAGCTCTGCCGAATTCCGCACTTGTGATCTACCGGTAACTTCCGTATAAATTCGTTGATATTGTATAACAATTTAATTTAATTAGCAGATTAGCTGAATTAGATTTGGTGCTTTAGAACACTGGTTTAGTATTACAATTTGAGTACTATTACAGACTTTTTCAAAAAAAATAATTATACATTAGAATAGAATTATTATAGTATCTTATTAATATTGCAGTATAAGACAATAGAATTATAACAGTACCTATATTTTCACGCATCGATTTGGTATACGATATGTGCATTGCTTAAATTATTGTTTGTTATTTGGCGCACCACACTATAGCGCCAATGTCTTCGTCAGGATCAACCTACATTCCGTGGAGCAAGTGTAAAGCCACCGTACCCAAAGGAATTGATGTGCCAATGTGCTTCTGCGGTTCGTTATGCAAGTTCATGCAATCTGAGGTTTTATGAGATGACTACGGCATGAGGTTCTTTATGTGTGAGAACTATGAATATGATCCACCTAAACGATATGGCAAAGACCGGGCCAAGGTAGCAGGACAACATACGCTATTTTTCTATATGACCTAACATTGAGTTATGATTCTAACTTGTGTTGGACAAAGTCTCCTCCGCCTCTTTGTGATTTTATGCAGTGGTTCGACACCGTGCAGTCGCAGCAGGCAAAGGACATTGTAGAACAAAAAGCAAGATGGACTGCAGAACGTTGGCGCCGAATGAAGCACGAGGAACAGCAAGAGGAGAAGCACAACAAAGAGCAAGAAGAGATCCGCAAGAGGATGGAGGAGGTGGATCGTAAGGCGGCGGCCGAACGTGAAGCTGGCAGGGAGAGAAAGCGAGAGAGGGCACGCCGTGCTAAGGAAGCCGGGCCCGATGCAATTAGGAAGGGCAAATATCCTAGGTGCACTCAGTAGAGTAGTACCATACAATCCCGGCATTTTACATTCCATAAGACATGGTAGGTTTAGATGCAACAAGAAATTATCTTGTCGCGTGCACATGCCACTGCAATTAGTTGTTTATGTTTTAAGTTGAGAGCTTAACTCTGTGTGTTGTAGCCTTTACCATTAATTTGCAGTTGTAGCCGGGAGTCTATGAAATCTTTGAACTTTTTCTTAATATTTTCGGAGCTTTTCATGTCACTAGAATACTAAAAAACACACATTAATATAACGATAAGAATTAAGAACTAAGAAATACATCAGGGTCTGCTGCTAAAAAGCTCGAATAGCTCAAAATAGGAACCATAGTGTATCTAGCTGCGAGTACGAGATCACAGGTTGCCACTGCTCAGCACGGTGATCACGAGTTTCCCAAATGTCGCATTATTTGCCCAGACATACGTGACAAAAAATGACAACCCAATAGCAGTGCTCTTCCAACATTTCAAAAAGATGTGACAAGACGGCAACCACAGCAGCTCACCTTCAAAACAGTCTCTCTGGCGAGGACGACGGACCTGTCATTCTACAGCGAAGGTCTGTGGCGTGTAGTGGGGAAGGCGGCATCTTGGCGCGATTGACCGAGCGGCAGTAATGCAGTGCTGTGAGTCTGCATGCACAGAGATGCATCGAGTAGTCATTTCGAGAATCGAATCTAGCCTTTTCAGTGTTAGGTCAGCTAGCCTCTTCACTGTGTTGTCATATAGGTTTTTTAGGTGCATTTACACTCCACACTCCGGGTATCAGACCTTTGTATGCCTATATATACTCCCAAGTTTGTGAACTCCCAGCACAACTCAAACATCAAACCTCATTGTATACCCAATGTCTGGAGATGGGTCTAGCGGGAAGAATTACTATGGTTTTGGGAAAGGAAAAGGGGGAAGAAAAGGAGACCCCATAATATGGGAGGGGCCCCTTGGACCTGATTCCTTTCCGGAACCAGTGTTTGAGTTTCGGCCACAGCACAAGAGTGAATTTACCAATGAAACCCCTCTTCGACAATACGATAACCGTAGAGAACCGTGGCCAAAATGCAGACATGGTGAGGACTGCTTAGTGCAGATGTGCACCGACGGGATGGATGGCGGTCGGCGTTTCTTTAAATGTCCACACGCATGGGTAATACTCGGTTGTTTCATTTCTTTATCTTCAATGAGACACCTTACATGGAATTTGTTTTGCAGTCTTCCGATGCTCCAGAAAACTGTGGTTTTACTAGGTGGGTAGATCCTGCACCAATTGATTCTGTTCAGGAGTTCATCGAGTACCTCCAGATAAAGATCTTTGATCTGGAATGTAAGGTGAACCATTATGAGGAAGTGAGCGAGGGTAACAAAGACGACGAAGTTGATGATACCAGCAATGCAGCCGGTTCACAGGATGAACCATGCACTATTCCTTACTGTAATTGCCCTTGTCACAAGAAGAAGGGCCATGCGCCTCCGGCACCACCGCGTGCACCACCTGCAATGGGTGGATACTGCGGAGAAGGCTCAACGCAGTTTGCTACGTGGGGGTACGGCTACTAGGACTACCCTAGTGCTAGTGACATGCTGCATCATTGTGTTTGTTCTGTTTTTTTTTAAATTACCTAAGGCATGTTAGGTTAGTCCGGAATCTGTTTACCGTAGTTTGCAACGGGTTCTGACATGCCACTGCATGTGTGATGTGTGTTTCATTATCATTGTATTATGATGTAAAATTTGGTGGTTCACATTACGTAATGCATTTCTTAGTTCTTATTTCTTATCGTTATATTAATTACATGTGTGCTTTTTAATATTCTAGTGACATTAAAAGCTCCGAGGGCCATGTCCGTGCCCAGCAGAGGCCTAAGAGGGTCCGACGCCATAGGGGTGGTTAGACATATCTGATGTTTGTATCTCTGATGTTTATTTGTAATGAGATAGCTGTAGACCGCTTATTTATACACTTCAACGTTCGCCTCTGATCACTCTCGTATTTTCCATTACAATCAATAGATGGTATGTTTATACTTCGATGCTCCATTACGACTAAGTACGATTCAAACTCGACATTATGTACATGTCCAGTGAATGCAAGTTTGGTACGAGACATACATACAAGCATAATACAACATTAACAATACTAAATGCGAATACATCTTAAACCGATGAACATCATATGTTATAGATCATGGCATGAAATCATTTAGGTCGTCATCCCAGTTGACAGATGGTGGTGCTTCAGATGGTGTAGTATGGCTCGACGAACCTCTTGGCTTTCCCTTTCTCTCTTTTCTGATTCTAGGTTCATGTACAGGGGGATGAACATCATGTGTTGGAGGCCATGGTTTGGGGGGCATGAAGTCATCCATGTCATCATCCCAGTTAACACAAGTTTGTGCTGCAAGTGGTGCAACATAACTTGACCAACCTCTTGCCTTTCCCTTTGTCTCCTTTCTGATTCTAGGTTCATGTACAGGGGGAGGAACATCATGTGTTGGAGGCCATGGTTTGGGGGGCATGAAGTCATCCATGTTATCATCCCAGTTAACACAAGTTTGTGCTGCAGGTGATGCAACATGACTTGACGAACTTCCGGGCATCTGTTCTTGCGCAGGCCAAGTACTATCACCCGAAGATCTTATCTGCCTCCTTCGTCTAGTTTGCGGCATAAGTCCACCACCGAAGATACATACCAATTTATGGAAATTTGGTATCGTTTTGTTAATCAACTCCGTATCCTCGGGGTAATCCTAGCATATAATTAAAAAACAATGTTACTATTTCATAAATATGGATTCGAAATGACGGACGGGATTACAACTGAATGAGAGTTACCTTAATATGCATCTCATACACCTCTGGCCGCATCCATATCATACAAGAACTTTGTAAGAATCCAATGATATTAGGATGATTCGCTAGTTCACATACTCTCATGTATATCTTTCGACGTTCTATCAGGTGTCCCTTTACATCTTGCGTCGTAATACCTCGAAATAATGTGAAATCTTTAAACTCTACTACTTTGGACAACACTATCTCTATCGTACCATCCGCTAACGGATCCAACTTCTTACTGATAACAAGATGGGTCATGATATCAAGTATTATACAAGATTTTTCTTCGGTCCATGAAAATCCTCCACAATTTGAGGCAGCCATTGCCTTATGCTGCAATATCAATAAGGCACTTTCATAATTCTATTCTAATTCATAATTAATTTTTTAAAAAAAGTCTGTAATAGTACTGAAATTGTAATACTAAACGAGTGTTCTAAAGCACCAAATCTAATACAGCTAATCCACTAATTAAATTAACTTGTTATATAATATCAATGGATTCATACGGAAGTTACCTGTAGATCAGGAGTACGCAATTCGGCAGAGCTTCGCCGCTTTTCTTCTCCTCACCCCTCTCTTTTTTCTGAATTTTTAGGCTCAAATGACAAAGGGAATGGCGGCGAATGGTGGCCAGGGGGTTAAAATAGGGGAGAGGGAGCCTGTCGCCCCCCCCCAACGGGCGACAGGCCCCTGTCACCCCCCCAACGGGCGACAGGCCCCTGTCGCCCATTGGGGGGGGGGGGGGCGACAGCCCCCCCCTCTTTTTTTTCTCCAAGGACTTCTTTGCAAATTTGAAGAAAAAAAATTACATTTGAGCCCTGTCGCCCCCCATAGGGCGACCGGGGTATATTTTTGAAATTTTCTAAAACAGACATATATTTTTGAAATTTTAATTTTTTTTAAAATATAAAAAAGAAAAAATCGCTGGGTGCTGGGTCACGCGTGTAGTATTACTTCTCCACGAGAGAATAAGCAGAGCATTCACAAAAGCCAACAAGCCCAGCCAAACTTGCCAGCAAGACGAACGAGAAGAGACGGACCAGGCTGGAGTGTTTGGGCCTCTGTGGTCTCTGAATCGGAATGGTTAAAATCTACTGCTCTGCGCTGTGCTCCCCGCAACCCCCGTGCGGAATGGGACGCGTGTCGTGCAGCGCTTCAACCTTACCCCCGCTCCGCGAGCGCCCATCCAGCGCTGGCTCTCTGCCCGGTGGGACTGCATCTGTCGTGGGCCCGTGGTGTCAGCAAGAGGAGGAGATTCTCTCTCCCTCCCCGCCCCCAAACCCGAACCCTCCTCGTCCCCGCCGCCACCTCCCCTCCCCATGTCCCGCCCCTCCGGCTCTCTCTCTTTCGTAGATCCCGGTTGTGGGCAGAGGCGACGGCGGGCCAAGAAACAGCCGGCCCCGGTGCTAGGGCGGCACGGCAGCCCAGCCACGGCGCGGCACTAGCCAAGCGCAGGCCGCTGTGGCCTCAACGGCGGCCGACCCAGCGCGTCGTGATGGACGTCCCGGCTGGTGGCTAGGGGGCGGTGCGACAAGGCGCACCCGCCCGGCCACGGAGTGACGACTCCAACGCAGGGAACAGCCCGCTCCCGCAGGATACAAATGGTCCGACGCGGGGCGCCGAGGAGGGAGAAGAGGCATTTTTTTGCGAGACCCGCGATGGCTCAGAAGACGTGCGCCGTCTACGAGCTCGAGGACGGCGGCCTCGTGCTGGAGCTCGATGAGATGCGGTTCGACTTCGGGACCTGCTACGAGCTCCGCGGGGACGACCGCGCTAACACCGGCGCCGCCGAGATCTTCGCGGGCACCGCGCCACAGGCCGAGCGTTGCCTCCAGGCCCGCGCCGCCAACGCCGGGGACGAGGCCGCCTCCCTCCGCGCGCACCTCACCGACACCACTCCTAGCACCATCTGCATATGCTTCCCGACTTTCTTTGGCTAGCGCTCGGTCGCTGCCCTGGATTCGATATCGAGATAAGTGCCCTCTCCTAGCACCATCTGCATATGCTTCCCCACTTTCTTCTTCCTCTTGTCCCGGTTATGAACCCTTTTGATTCCCCATCTCCCTTCCTCCTCCCGTTTCCCTGTGGCAAACCCCTTTCGTGCAGATCTGTGAGCTCCAGCTCTTTGCACACTCCTCTTCAGACCTGATCCGCCAGCTGTTGCTCTTCCGGTGTAGGTGCAAAGGTAGCCATCGATTCGGTGACCTATGTCTACGAACGCCCATTGTAGTAAGGTAGCCCAACTAATTTTGATTTGGATCCTTCCTTTGCTTCATCTCATGCCGTGGATATTGAGTGCACATCTAATTCTCTTATCTGTGCCTGCAGTGAGTTTGTTGAATTGCGTCAGCAGGAACTCAGGGTGAGTTTCAGCCTTCTCTAGGCCTTTTCGATTGCTTATGTTCACTGTATGTTGTGCTTTGCATCAGTAGAAAGGCATAGTGATTACATCTTGTGTTTTTTCTTATGCCTGCAGCATCCTTCTTGGGTTTGAGCAACAGCATAACAGGATGAGCTGGTCCCTCCTCTTTTTCTTGCCATGTGTTATTGTACATCTGATGAGAGAACAAATTTCATTCAAGTTCTTGCTTTAGTATCCAGTAAGTAGGGATTGTATTGCTCATTTAGTCTGTAGCAAAGATTGCATAGAATTCTAACCAGTTGCTGATATTGTGTAGTGTGTAGAGATGTAGGTAAGTAGTTCAGAGCATGGCATCAAACTAATTTAGATTTTTTTTCTCAGTTTCTAAAAGCTTTATAGGTGCAAATTTCTGCTGTAGATTAGCAACATCTATGCATATATTATGAATAGGCAAGCCTGAAATTGATATACTCCCATTGTACCAAGTTGGTCAATATACACTGCTTAAAAATATCAAGTTCGTGAAAAATGTCAAATCCCATGAAATTAGCTAGATTGGATAGATAAATCTGAAATTCTGTAGCATTGAATCAGAGGTACCTTTCTTATGCATTGAAGCTAATAACAGTTTCAGAGATGAAAGAGTAACTATTTTCCCAAAGATATGTCAAAATAGCCCACAGGTTGTTGGTTTAGTCTTTGGCTAAATTAACTGATCCATACTACATGTTTGCTTAGGAATATAATTATGTACTCCTGGTTTGCTCAGCATGTTTGTTTTCCTGGCATGGCCATCTAAATGACCTCGCTATGAGAAACTAAGAAAGAACTTTCCTTTTTGATTGCCTTTGAAGAGGTTTGATCCATGTGATGTTTTTGAGTAAAGGCATATGATTTACTTTTCAGAGATTGGTGAATAGCAAGAGAAAATGTTATCTTATCTGATTCATGTCAATTTGTGGCTGTGATTTATATCTTTAGGACCATTTCAATATTGAGTAGAATACATAGCTGCATTGTATTTTTTTCCTTTCCTATTTAGCATGGTCAGAATTAAGTATCTGTACTTATGCAGAAGCAAACAATCTAACAAATGCAGACTTGTATATTTTACAGTGCTAATTGACTAAAAGAGATAATTTTGTTTCAAGATAGAATAATTTTGTATTGAAAGCTTCATCTTTGATTGCTGAATCATGGAAGTTTTTTTGCAGTGATTTGTATCTTTAGGACCATTTAATATTGAGTAAAACACAAAACTGCACTGTGTTATCCCCTTTCCTGTTTAGCTTAACCAGAATTAAGTATCTGTACTTATGCAGAGGCAAACAAACTAGAAAATGCAGGCTTGTATATTTAGAGTGCTTATACACTTTTTGAGCTTTTCTTGTGAATGCCATCAGTTGCCTATTCGGTGTGTCTTACATCTTGTGCTTTTTCTTGTGCCTGGAGCAATCTTCCCTCTGTTTGAGCAGCAGGTTCTTAGGGTAAGCTTGCCCCTTTACTGGTTTTTTCTATGTTTGCACGGCTTCTTTCTGTTTGCCGACTGCATTTGCTTTCGAGCATGATAATCAAGTTTGTTGTTTGTTGCTGGATCGTCTCCTGCCGAAAAGACGAAGGTTCGTGCACGGTTGCTGCTGCTTTCAGCTGTGTGTGCTCCAAGGACTTGCAGAGGTCAGTTTGCTCTTGCTGCTTGTTTCCTTTCCATGCATTGATTTTCCTCTGATTTGGTGTCCAATGTCTGATCTGCATAGAAAGGGTCTTGGCTGCTCCACGGGCACGGTTGCTCCTGGCGCAGGAAGGCGAGAGGCGTGTGGCGCGGATGACGCCACACCCTCCGTCATCTCCACGTCATCGTCGTGGTGGGAGTGCTCAACCACCCGAACCATGGAGATGGGCAAGAGATGAGCTAAAACTAGCTAAAGCGACCCCTACCTGGCGCGCCAAATGTCGTGGTGTGCTGACCCACAGCCGGGTGGCGTAGTGCACCCGCTTAAACCTAGAGGGCGAGTACTCGGGGGTAGCTAGGATTAGCCCAATCTAGATGCAAGAACACGATGAACACGGCATGTTTAGAGTGGTTCGGGCCGCCGGAGCGTAATACCCTACGTTCACTGTGTGTTGTATTGCTCGTGCTCTCAAGAGGTTGAGAACGTGATTGTTCGGAGTGAATCCGAGCTTGTGTTTTGAGAGTGTCGAGAGAGTCTCCAGAGAGACTTCTGTGTGCAGCGAGCGCCTCCCCTTTATATCTCAAGGTAGCCGCGTACATGGTCGTTGAGTCCCGGACAGGTGGGCCCAACGATGTTGTATTTAATACGAATGGCCTAGCGCTATTATGGTGCTACGCTTGGGAAAGATCTTATTCCGGGATTTCCTTGCTTTTCCCGTGGGAATCTTCTGTCCGGCATAGCCATGCCCTGTCTTGTCGAAACGGCGCCAGGGCGTAGCTTGCGGCGTAGCCTGCCGCGTAGCTGAACATGCCGTGTAGCTTGCGGCGTAGGCGGTATGATGAAAGGGTGTCGTGCTGTCGTATCCATTTAATGCGGCAGACGGGCTCTGCGCGGATGCGGCGCATGCGGCTGCACTGTGTACCTCGGTAATATGCGTCTACAGTGAGGCCTGACAGAAGCTGCCCCGCGTACCGCGGCGGCAGAGCACGCCTCAACCACCCGCATTGAATGCGGTGGGTGGGCGAGTCTTCCAGCGGAAGACTTGCGCCCGCGCCTGCGCCTGCGGGACACATGGTGCTCCCGGACCCCGCTTCGGCGGTATATTGGTTCTACGCGCGTGGGAGGTCCAGGCGGACGCGGGGAGGTCCAGGGCCCATATGACAGGTCCGGGCCCTCGGCTTTTTTCGTGGAGTTTCCCCTCCTCAGGGACACGTGGCGCCACCGGACCCGTCCCAGAGCCCGGTGAGGTAAGAGCCTGACCCCTGGGGCCCGGCTGCTCCGCCCCTTAGTGCGTAGTTATGGATGACCACGCGAGTCCTGCCTTGCTGCAGTAGGAGTAGGTATCCCTGTTACAGGGTACCGACAGGGACAAAAGCCTCCATTGGTCCCGGGTCTAACGGCGGCCAGGACAAATGTGGGGATGAAAGGCTTGTTCTGTAGTAGTGAGAGTGGCCGGCGGGGAGGTCACCTCCACTGACTTGGAGGGGGCAGTGGTCCTCAGCGCGGTACGCTTCGCATCGCCACTCTTGGAAACCGGCCCGCCACCACTCATGGCGCATCGGCGAAGGGGAGGAGAGCTCGATGCGGAGAGGGGCAGAGGGGATCGGGAGAGGAAGAGGCGACGGGACGGTGAGCGGTAAGTGCAGTAGATAGGGTTCTGAGGAAGAGGCGCACGGTGCCTTTTAATTGGGCCGAATGGGTAACCATACCGGAACAGGCGCACGATGCTCACACCAGGCCCAATTCATACAACCAAACAGGCCCAGGTTGCACTAAGCAATGCAGGCCACCTCAACATGCAGGTATCCAAACAAAAACTTAGCCGGGCCAAATGTTCTAATGCACACCCAACCAAACGCAGGGACAAATGCTTGCAATAGTCTGGTTTGGGGTGGCCATGCTTACAACTTGCGTCTTTGTTATTTTTGCATTTTTCAAAAAAAATTTTACAGAAATATATTTTTGGTTTTAGGTTTTACAGTTCTACACCCCTACCGCCTGGCAGGGGGGCGGCAGGGGGCCTACCGCCCTGCAGGTGGGCGGTAGGGACCTATATGTAAATAATTTTTTTTTGCGTAGAGGTCTGTGGAGGGAGCCTGCTGCCCCCCTGCCGGGCGGCAGGCCCCCTGCCGCCAACTGGTGGGGCGGCAGGGGGCCTGCCGCCCGGCAGGGGGGCGGCAGGCTCCCTCCACTAATATAAAACTCCGCCTCTTCCCCCTGCGCCCTCATTTTCTGCCCACGAGATCCAGAGAGGGGAGAGGGAGGGTGAGTGAGATAATTCCACCGGCGAAGCCCTGCCGGATTTTGGATCCGAACCGCAGGTAACCAATATTTCTCAACTTTGTCATTCCAGATATTTTTTATATTTAATTTTATGATTAGTATTTTTTATTATTGTAAGCACTTAGGGTTCGGATTAGTGGTTATAATTGAAGGCATAGTATTTTTGTAGATATTAGATTAATTAAAATTAAGTCTTTGCATGGCCAGATATGTCGAGCAAAGTGGCATTTCAAGTTCATTACGGTGACTTCTATAGAATTACTCATAATTCCTATGGAGTAAATCTATCAGCATTGGAAAGAAGACAGTGCAGTCTAGAGAAACCCCTAGAGAGGAGTTTTGAGTCCATACGGAAATGTCTTCACAAGATGTTCAATGTGAATTCAAAGACCCATTTGCTTACGGTTCATACCTTGACTTCCTGGGAAGCTAATGGGGATTTCTGGGAGTTGACGCATATAAGTAGTACGGAAGAATGACAACATTACATGCACGCAGCTCTTGAAAGTGGTTGGCCTCTCGCAATGGTAATTCAGATTCACCAGAAGACCGGTGATTTAGGTGAAGGGTCAACACACACAACATCTGACTGCAATGATGAGATGGAAGAGGATAAAGAAGAAGAGAACGTGCAAGCTCCAGAACCAGAACCAGAACCACAAGGTTTAGTAGATGAAGGCGAGCGGATACCTGGAATTGTGGAGGACATGGAGAAAGAAGACCAGGATGCACAAATAATAGAGCAATGTGGGGACTCATCGGACGATGAGGATGATGAGCGCTTCCCAGTGCTAGGTGAATGGCGTAAAGAGGGTTTTGGTAATCCAGTGGTACAAGATATTAGATGTCCGGAGTTTGAATACAGAGTGAATGAGGTCATACAAGGGGCAAAGTATCGTACCATTGAGGATGTGAAGGATGTTGTGAAGCTCTGGGCTGTATCTCTGAGGAAGGAATTCAGAGTACTGAAGTCTAGCAGCAAAGAATACGAGGTGAGGTGTGCAGATAGAGACTGTACATGGCGAGTGCATGCATACAAGGGAAAGTTCAAGACACACTGGGAATGTTCAATTGTTACACCACATACTTGTAGATTGACAGGTGTAGTGGGACATCATCGTAATATCACATCAACTTTCGTGGCTAAGAAGATGTATGGGGTGATTCTTGACAAAATGGATTATGAGCCTGCATTGATAATTAGGGACATTGAACAGAATTTCCAGTATGTGATCAGCTATGCAAAGGCTTGGAGGGCTAAACAAAAAGTATTTGAGATGAGGTTTGGCACTTATGAAGCATCATATGACAACCTACCTCGTATGCTTGAAGCAATTGTGCAAAGAAATCCTGGAAGTGCTTTTGATACATACAGTGTACCGAGCTTGTCAGGGGGGCCAAGCATTCTGCTGCGAGCTTTCTTCTGCATTGGAGCATGTGTGAGGGCATTCATTTACTGCCTTCCTGTTCTGTGTATTGATGGCACTTTCCTGACAGGGAAATATAAGGGAACAATATTGACGGCAATCGGAATTGATTGTAACAAGCAGATAGTTCCGATCGGCTTTGCCTTTGTTGAGAATGAGAACACAGAAAGCTGGTACTGGTTTTTTGAACGTCTGAAGATTCACATTGTTGCTGGAAGGCCTAATGTTTGCCTTATCAATGATAGTCATGCAGGTCTACTTGCAGCTATAAGGCAACTCCAAGAAGGTAGTCAATTTTCACCTCCTATATGGCCAGATGTTGTCAATAGGTGGTGTGTGATGCATATGGCTGCTAACTTTTATGAGCGGTTCAAGAATAAGGATCTGATGAATCTATTCAAGCGATTGTGCACTCAGAATCAGCAGAGCAAGTTTGATACTTTGTGGGGTATAATTGATGACATGAGTGCTGAATTGCTTAAGAGCCAGGCCTCATCATCCAGCAGGAGACGTTCTACAGATTCATTAGTTGGACATGCTAAGCCATTTTCACAGTGGATTGATGGTGCGCCTAAAGAGAAGTGGTCACTTCTGTATGACACAGATGGGAGACGTTATGGGATCGAGACGACCAACCATGCTGAATGTTACAATATGGTAATGCGTCGTGTTCGTGGATTTCCTCTTGTTGGCATTGTTGAGTTCATCATGTATGGATGCATAAGGTATTTTCGGGAGCGATACGCATCAGCCGCTCTCTTACTTAATGATCCAGGAGTGCATTTTTGCAGAAGGGTCAATGAGTACATGGAGAAAAAAATTGAAAAGGCTAAATTTCACTCAGTCATATCGATGGGCACAAAGGAGCAAAGATTTGAGGTATCATGCAGGGACAGGACCGGACAGGGTGTCCGCAGACAAAGGGTAATTCAAGAAGTTTTGATAACCATTGACGGGAGGGTGTTCTGCCGATGTCAGAAGCCAAAGGTGCATCACTTACCATGCTCCCATGTCATCGCGGCTTGTTCTGTATCTAGGTTAGATGCTGCGTCATATGTTTCTCAATATTTCACAAAAGAAGCCGCAGCACAGACTTGGTGTCATGAGATATACGGCATCGGTATTCTAGGCCCATTCACTCAAAAAAATCCCCATCCAATTCTCATCCCTGATGCAGCTACGAAGCGGGGCATAGGCCGACGGCAGACACGTCGTATCCGGAACGGAATGGACGAGGCCGAGGCTGGAAAGAAGAAAAAACATTGCAACTTGTGTGGAGCGGACGGTCACACTTACAAGAAGTGCCCACAGCTTTCAGTACCCAATGCTGCTGCCGAGGCTGGACCTTCCGGGAATCCGACAGATGGATCGGCTCCACCTACAAGAATTCGCCGCATCTAGTTGTGCATTTATTTGTGTGTACGAAATTAAGTATATTGTGTATGTACTATGCCTAAATGTCTTGTTTAACTAGTTGGCAGTGCGTATTTCTATAGAATTTGGTTGTAATGAACGTAACCTTTAATGTAATATCTTATGTGGTATCTTGTTTAACGTTATATTTATATTTTGTTCATTGTATCAAATTGGTTAGCCCCAAATGCTTGGACACATGGTTTGTCGCCACCTATAGCACAAGCCACCACATAATGTGACACATAGAAGATAGCTAAATGAGTACACATCCATGATACTGAAGAATCCAAATTATTTCAGTACAATTTGCTTCACAATCTAGACCGATGAACAATATATGTTACACATTATTTCATGAAATCATCTAGGTAGTCACGCACAGGGGGAGGAACATCATCTCTTGGAGGCCATGGTTTGGGGGGCATGAAGTCATGTAAGTTGTGACCCCAGTTAACAGAACTTGGTGCTGGAGGTGGTGCAGTTTGACTTGACGAACCTCTTGACTTTCCCTCTCTCTTTTATGGTTCTACTTTCATGTACAGGGGGAGGAACATCAGGTGTTCGAGGCCATGATTTGGGGGGCATGAAGTCATCCATATCGTCATCCCAGTTAACACAACTAGGTGCTCGAGGTGGTGCAGCACGACTTGACGAACCTCCGGTCACGTGTTCTTGCGGAGGCCGAGAACTATGACCCGAAGATCTTTTCCACCTCCTTCGTCTAGTTTGCGGCATAACTCCACCGAAGATACATACCAATTTTTTGAAATTTGGTATCGATTTGTTAATCAACTCTGTGTCCTCGGGGTAATCCTACCATATAATTACACAATAATTTTACTATTTCATAAATATGGATTACAAATAACGGACGTGATTAGAACTGAATAAGAGTTACCTTAATGTGCATCTCATACATCTCTGGCCGCATCCATATCTTACAAGTAGTTTGTAAGAATCCAATAACATGTTGATGATTCGCTAGTTCACATACCCTCATGTATATCTTCCTACGTTCTAGCAGGTATTCCTTTAAATCTTGCATTGTAATACCTCGAAACAATGTCAAATATTTAAACTCAACTAATTTGGACAACACCATCTCTATCGTACCATCCGCTAATGGATCCAACTTCTTACTGATTACAAGACGTGTCATGATCTCAAGAAATATACTGGATTTTTCTTCGGTCCATGAAAATCCAACAGAATTGGAGGCAGACATTGCCTTATGCTGCAATAACAGTAAGGTACTGTCATTCTAAGTTTACTATTCTATATTTCACTATCCAAAAACTAAATCTATTCTAATTCATGATTATTTTAGAAACAAGTCTATAATAGTTGAGAAATATTGGTTACCTGCGGTTCGGATCCAAAATCCGGCAGGGCTTCGCCGGTGGAATTACCTCACTCACCCTCCCTCTCCCCTCTCTGGATCTCGTGGGCAGAAAATGAGGGCGCAGGGGGAAGAGGCGGAGTTTTATATTAGTGGTGGGATCCTGCCGCCCCTTGCCGCCAACTGGTGGGGCGGCAGGCTCCCTCCACGGACCTCTACGCAAATTTTTTTTATTTACATATAGGTCCCTACCGCCCACCTGCAGGGCGGTAGGGGTGTAGAACTGTAAAACCTAAAACCAAAAATATATTTCTGTAAATTTTTTTTTTGAAAAATGCAAAAATAAAAAAGACGCCTTACAACTTGGCCAGGCTTGGACTAGTCCAATCAACCAATCACCCCCTATGTAAACAATAATTTGCTACACAACAATCCTAGCTATCTGCTTTAGTAAAAAACATTGCGCAAGTAGCAATTGCTGAAAAGGGAACACCATGCTTAAGTAAGTTGCACTTGCACATTATTACACGCTAATTAGATGATGGCAGGACCATGGACATGGGATGGGACTACCTAATAAAATATTCCTCGCTCAAAGGGGAAAAAAGGAGAAGGGAGGAAAACGAAAGCAAAATCTAGCTAATGTATCAAACATTCAAACAGACCGCGCCTGGATGGTTCCAGGAACAGCAAAGAATACGACAGCCAGTTTAAGTTTCTAGTAGTATTGTTAGATGCATGATGGCATGCAGCAGGTACACAATACACCCCCGGCCCTTCATAATTTTTTTTTAACTCTGGATGTTCTCTCACAGCCTCAAGAGGTGCCCAATTAACCCTGAAAATTGAAGGACAGTCAGGCCTGGGCGGGGCGACCATACTGATTGAGAGCCAGCGGCTAGCTAGTTCTCTTCTTTAGCAGGCAAAAAGGTGGCTGCTAAAGAAGAGAACAGGTACGTACGTACGTGTAATCCTTGAGAGAGGCACTTGCTTGTTTCTATTATGATGGCATGCCGATTCGTGCATATCCAATCTGCTCTAGTGGCAAGAGATTCGATAGCCATACGTCAGGACCTGTTTGGGACCGCGTACCAAAAAAGCGTGGCGCGCATAAACGTTAAGCGGCACGGAGCTTGTTTCTCGTGATTTTGAGGCTGGACGTTGTAACTCTCGTTTATTCGGTTGCCGGCGGCTGAGCAACACGCGACAAACGCAAGCAGTTTGGCGGGATTAAACTGCTTATTTGGCTCAGAATCCAAGCAAACGCAGAAACAAACAGGCCCTCTGTCTGGTACAAGTCTCCCAACAGATGCTGGGCATTGCAAGCACGGTAGCGAAACGCTAAGCAAAGGAGAAATGTAAGCAAGCAGACGTGAGTACGTGAGCCGGTAATAACGGAAACGGAGCAGCGGCGTATGGGCCTCTGCTGGCCCGAGAAGCCCAGCGATCTAAGCCCACCAAGGCTGCACAAGATTAGAGCAACGGGAAGCTGCACAAGAAATAGTCCTTATTTGCAATTACACGAGACTAACCAAGTGTTTTTCATCAGCAAAGAAAAAGACTAATCACCCCAAGAACAAACAGGCCCTTAACTACCGTAGCGCAACGCGTGCGTGACGGCAGCACCGCACCAAACCCATTCGGCGCCTATTCTCGTGCGCCCGGTCCAGGAGGATGCCAGGGCCCAGGAGCCCACTACTGACTGCACACTGGAGTACTCCTATTTAGTGGATTATTATTACTCCAGGATGGCATTTTATTAGTGGCAGCGCCGGCTTTACTGTATTTTGAAAAGGATTTATGTCCGCCCGCCGCCCTTTGAAATTCATTCAAAAGCCGGCGTGGACGCTGCCTGGGCGGGTGGGCCCTGGCCGGCGACCGATGACTCCGCCGCTCGCGGTGCATGGACCAGGCCTACAGTACGGGAGCGCCGCCCGCCTCGAGCGTCCGCCTCCTGCCGCGAGGCCCACATGTCCACCTCCACCGACGCCCCGCATCCTGCTGTCCCACATGTCATCCTGTCTTCTTGTGGGCCCCGCGTATCAGTCGGAGCTCCCGCCCGTGGCGGCTCTGGCTCTCTCGCAGCGGGCCGGGGAGAGACGCGTAACCGTGTTCTGCTCGAAAAAGCTCCACGCAACGAATAGAAACAGAAGCAAGCGAGCGGAAAGCCGAGGCGAGAGTGGAGCCAAAAAGCGGGCGGCACCGCCCGCCACCACCGCAGGAGGAGCCGAGCCTTTCGGTGTGGGGGTGGGGGTGGGGGTGGTGGAGCCTTGTCGCGGTCCAGCGGCTAGCCGGCTAGGGGTGGGGTTCCTCCGCGCCTGCTCGCTACTACTTCATTCCATGGCGGCCGGGCCGGCTGAACCCTGACAGCGGCGGCGGGCGGTGTGGAGGCGCGAGAACAAGCCACGGCGAGGCGGAGATGGTGGTGTGCTCCATGCGCAAGTCGTCGTTCAAGGACTCGCTCAAGGTGCTCGAGGCCGACATCCACCACGCCAACACCCTGTGAGTTTTTTTTTTTTTTTTGATACTTACACCCTGTGAGTTTAGTACCAACATGTCATCACCCCTCGATTTCACGCTTCCGGTTGCTGCTTCGCGCCGCGCTTCACAATGGCCCCGATTTCTGGGTGAAATTGGGGTGAATACGAGTTCTGTTTGTTCGGTGGATGCATGCTTGCTACAGTGCTGGCGGTTGATTGATTTTCTTTTTTTAAGAAGCAAGTTCAATAGTTCATGCTGCGCGCATGACTGAGTGCCGGTGGTTGCCGACGTGTGTCATGGGAATGGGATGGGACTGACCGACTGCTGACGCGCGCGTGCCATTGGGTTGTGTTTGCCTCAATTCCACAGGGCAGCTGATTTCTCCAGGGACTACGATGGGGCCTGCCTCCAGATGCGGATGTCCTACAGCCCCGCCGCGCACTTCTTCCTCTTCCTCGTGCAGTGGACCGATTGCAGCCTCGCCGGCGCGCTCGGGCTGCTCAGGATCCTAATCTACAAGGTTTCTTTCTGACTTTCTCTTTCTGCGGGGTGTGCTGTCAGGATTTGATGCCATGAATGACATGGTGGTTTCGTTTTAATTCACTGTGCCTCAAGGATCTGCTGTGCAGGTTTATGTGGATGGGAGTACCACTATGTCCACACATGAGAGGAAAGCAAGCATCAGAGAATTTTATGGCAAGTGCTCTATGCTACAACTAACAAGACCATCGTCGGTGAAGCATCTGTTCTCACTTAGCTTCCAATATATATTGACACACATTGCTTCTTGCAGCTGTTATATTTCCATCCCTCATGCAACTGCCCAAGGGGATCAGCGACCTCGATGACCGGAGGCAGAAGGCGGTCTGCACAGAGAGATACAGGAGGAGAGACCAGGACGAGAGCAAGAGGCCAGTTTCTGAGATTGATGTCGAGAGGGAGGAGGAATGTGGCATTTGCATGGAGATGAACAGCAAGGTGGTGCTGCCCACCTGCAGCCATGCTATGTGCATCAAGTGCTACCGCCAATGGTGAGAACCCGGAACTGAACCCTGTCATATTCAATCCGCTTTTGCTGTTATGTTGAAAGATGGTGGCTTGTGCATCTCTTTGATCAAGATGACGTATGTGTTGCTAACACGTTCGGTTGACAAAAGTGCTGCATTTTTGCTTTCTTAACTGTCACCATTGGGCCTTTGTGCTCAAATGTCGATTTCCTGTAATAAAAAAAACGCTAGCATACAACCTCGCTTGTACTTCGTACCTGATGTTTACATCAGTGCACATTAACTTGCAACAGCCCCTGCATTTGGCCTGATCATTCAGATACTTGTCTGGCGTTTCATATAGTTATCTTTGTGTGATGTTGTGCTAGCTGTCAATTCGATCCATTTATTTCTGCTAGATCTGGCATTACATAGGAGAGTGGTCCCTAATCCTGATGAGAGAAGCAGGACATGCATAGCATTTGGTTATCTCAATGGTAGCCATCTAGTTTCCTTAACAAAAAAAGATGGCAGCCATCTAAAAGCTGTGCTGTCAAGCATATGCACCTTAATCGTGCAGTACTCCTGCCTTTCTTTTGAGGAAGAATGGCCAAGTACCTTGCATGAAATTAACAAGGAAGAAATTACTGTCTACTTTCAATTGCATGTTCCTACCCAGTAAGGCCCTAAACAGCCAATTATTGAGCAGCCTCATTGCTTGAGCTTTAAGACACCTTTCTCTGCTGAATGCTGTATGATATGAAGTGTGAATACATGCATTCACTGAACTATCTGCTGCAAAGATATAGTAGCTGTATTGATTGAATCATGTGCTATTTATCCTGGTTTTGCAGGCGCTCCAGATCCCAGTCCTGCCCCTTCTGTCGTGACAGCCTCAAGCGAGTAAATTCCGGTGACCTGTGGATGTTCACTGACTGCCGAGACGTAGTTGACATGGCTACGGTGAGCAGAGAGAACATCAGGCGCCTGTTTATGTACATCGAGAAGCTGCCTCTGGTCATGCCGGAAAACATCTTCTACGCCTATGATTCTCATGTAAAATAGCTCGAGCTGCACATGATGACTTGCTCACCATTGTTTTCTGAGAGTGATGACGCATGGCTTATTGATTCATGCAGAGGATGTTCCTCGTCCTAGGATGTGGCTAATCTTGGAGCAGCCTGTGGACTCTGACAAGAGACCTTGAGAGCTCTGACTGGGTGTAGAGTCTTGTTCAGGTTTTTGTAAATGTGCTGTACATATTTATGGTGCAATGAAAAATCTTTAGGGAAAAAGCGTTGTGTTCCAAGTAGGGAAGCTCTGGCTGAGATACACTTGGTGCATGTATTGGGTTCGATTTTAAGCTTGAAATGCTCTGTAGTTTAAACTGGATATATTTGTGTTTCGACCCTTTTGCTTGCTGTCGGTGCAAAGCTATGATGCTGAAATCTTTTTGTTTAGAATGGTTAGTTTCGGTGATAGAATTCCCTACCGGTCTGGCTTAAAATTCACTGCAAGGGCTACAGGCAAGGGCTCAACGGTGTCGGTTGAGACATCATGTACAGCGAGGCTGCCTACAAGCCTACAACTACTCCATGAAGGAATACTCCGTACACGACATAAGAACAGGCCATTAAATGATTAAATAGCATGGAGGCCAACACACTCTACCGTGTGGAGCTCCCGGAATATTTATGGACCAAGCATCGCGGCAGGCGATAGCAACCGCTGGCTATAAATTAGGCGCACCGTACATGCCATACCATAACAACCAAACAACTGGACGCTGATTCTCTTTCATTTTGAATTTTCAGGGGAAAAACTTTCATTTTTTCCCTGTAAAAAATGTCGGTATATGCAGGCTGTATTATGTGCAAAATAGGCAAACCTCGTATTTCATCTTTTGGCATCGAGTGGCGATGCAAACTAGTATACCAAGAACAGACAATCAGATAGAAATAAGTGGATGAACCAGCTGATGGAAAATGAAAAACAAATCAAATATTTCTGTGTTTGGTCAGTGAAGGCACCAGTCATGCCCTCATCTCTTTCTGAAATATTTCAGTGCAACATTCTTCCCCGGGTTTATATGGGTCAGTCACATGCTACTCAAATATCTGTGCAAGTTGAAAGGCATTTAAAAGTAGCCATTCAAAACTATTCTACCACTGCTGCTGCTACTCCATCATAAGGATCATCTCTCCAGAAGAAAAAAGGTATAATCTTATCATCCTTCCAATACCCTTGGATCAAAATTCTGTCCTAAGGGTTCGTCATATGAGATCAGTAAAATCTTAGTTGTTGACCTGAAATGAAAAAGGTTGCAAGGCTTTACTAATGGTGAACACACTCAGAACATTGGAAGCTGCAAATGAAAGCACTTGTCTAGAAACATCTCACCTTGTCTAAAATCCGCAGTTTCCATGAATCACTCCTACGAGATGTGTTAGGTTCAGCATAGTCTGGACCATGTTGGGACTGGTTTCTTAGTAGAGGCAGCCTTGCAGGCACGGTGGTGTCATCATCACTGTCATAGTCAGCCTCTCGGTCAGGCCCAAGGGTCCTAAGTACCATCCCAAGAATGATTGATAACACCTGAAAGTTAACTAAATGTGTTAACAGGGGATCACTAATGCTCAAAAGCTTGGTTTCTCTTCAGAAGGTACAATTGCAGATGCAGTAACTCTAATAAAAAAGAGGCAGAGGTCAAACAAAGTTTTCTTTCTCCCAAAACAAGACAGCCCCTGATGTCACTTAAAAATCAATTACTAACAATGTTAGACAAATGAATGTAAGATCACTGTACCAGTTGTGTTTGGTTGCTTCTCAAGCACTTGTAACAGAGAATGTGCCCGAGGTCAGATTTGTTTCTAAGCATTCTACAAAGCCAGATTGTTAAAACCTACTACACAGTGCCACCATACTTAAACTAAGCATACTAGTGTCTTCTATGTTCGTTCACAAGAACTTCCACATCATGTATTGCTCATAGGCCAGGTAGAACTACACAACGATGAAGATTGCATTATTAATTTATTATGCAGTCGGGGTGCAGAAGAACCTCACCTGAGCAGCTACCACTGAGAGGCCTACCCATTCGCATATCTCAAAATTTGACCTCACGAAGTCCTTGAATTCATCAAACTTGCCTGATGGGTCAGGGGGGAAATCCTGAAGGTTTGAAAATTATCAAATAGAAGATATAAGGAAAATAGCAGAAAGTATCATCCATAGTCTGACAGCTGAGGAGCTCTTTACCTCTTCCCAGTTGGTATTCAGAAATACATCCACAGTAATTGCACCTTCCAGTATAATAAGCACAAATACAATGATCATGTACTACATGTAACATTAAGGAAAAAGAGACGTAATATAATTGTCAGATCACACTGCAGTTAACGTTACAGAACTCAAACAATATAACTGCAATTTGGAGGCTTCTGTGAACTAGTGGCCTGCGCACTCAATTCAGTTATACCATATATCTTTGTTGCATCTCATAGGTAAAGATTATATAATCCAGAAGAAAATATAGCTTTCGCTCTAATTGAAAACCTTGGATAAATCAGCAGCAGCTACTAAAAACTAATTCATTGTAGGTAGTCAGAAAGCAAAACGTAATGGATGGAAGCTGGTATATCAGACAACATGTAATTCCATGTATCTAGCAATTCACTATAGGTAGCCAGCAAGTAAAATACAAGTACCAGAAGCTGGTATATCAAACAACATGTTTCCACGTAGTATAGGGGTAGAGCAATTCAAAGGATACACAAGAGAGGCAGTGACCATTTGCAGTTTCCGCAGCAATATGCCCAGAGCAAGTCAGCAGGCACAGAAAGATCCCAAGGCCAAGAAATGTGTAGATGAACCTGCATGACCCGTATTTTTTTCTCAGTAAATCAACCACCAAAGAATATAAATGCAAGTCGCGGTTTTTCGACATGGTGGCAAAATATTGCTCAACAAGTACATCTAACTACTTATTCTTAGATTATCAAGTGCACGCAGCCCTGACATCATAGTAGGTTCGTAACAGCAGCAAAAACATGGGTGATTGGCCCATTCGATTGTCTGTTTGATACTACAGTGTTAAGATGACGAAAGCAATTGTTAAATCGTGGCCGCTATTTGGTTGTTTAACACCAGCATCATCATTCTTTCCATATTCTTCATCAGTGCGTTTTTTTTTTGTGAATATTCTTCATCAGTGCTCTTGCCCCCACCAATCAACTAACCGTGGATCTCCTTTTGAGTTAGGCCGTCCCTTGCATTGCATCACATCATGCGCTCCAATCTGACGCCACATTGCAGCCGCCACCTAAATCTCTAGAGTACAAGTCCACAACAGCGACACGAAAGCAGATCACCCTGTCCACCGAATAGCACTAGCATCCACTAGACGGATACTATTTCTTTTTCTTATGCGTCACTAACTGTAACCAAATCTGCAGCGATAGTGGTATGCTGAGCTGAGGCCCTGCCCATCCCCCATCCAAAAAGAGTAGCCTTTAACTGCCACAAAAGAAAAAAAAAAGCGCTTTCGGTGGTGTCCGAGTGGGTTCGTTTTGTACGCCATTCCTTGATCTCTTATTTCTGCACGGCATCCTCAATTGGTTGGTACGGCTATGGGGAAAAAATGATCCAATAAAACAGTAGAGTAAAACAATTTGTTGCGAATTTAGCTTGAAACCAAACGCATTTCTCCAAGCGACGGGCGGATTGGGGGAAGAAACCAAGAACAGCGAAGGGGGCGAGCAAGCTGCAAATCTAGGAACTCAGCTCCTCCTAGCGCGCGCAGAAGTGGTAAGAACGGAGAGCTAGCGAGATCTGCTGAAGCAGGATGAGGAGGATTGGGAGGGAGAAGCGGTTGCTGACCAGGGGACGGGGAAGCGTTGGTCGAGGTCAGCGACCTCCCTGTACCAGGCGCGGAGCATCCAGAGCGCGTAGAGGATGACGGCCATGCCGGCGAGCCCCACGACGGAGTTCACCGCCTTGAGCGCCGTCTGCACGCAGCTCCGCACTATCCGCCCCGCCATGCCGCCGCCGTGACAAACCCGAGCAAGAAGAGCCAAGACCAGCTCCGGCCGCCCTTCTTCCTCCTAGCCCTTCGCTCCCTGGGGCCTCGGCGAGGTCGGCGGCTCGGTATGGTTTTACTTTTTGTCGAGCGCCGAAGCAAGCGGTGGTCGCAGGCAGGCAGCAACTCGTGTCGTGTGGGAGAATGCGGAGACCGTGTGTGCGGGTCGAGCTTCTTCAGCGGCCGTGGGGTTTGACGTGGCGTGGGGTTCTGGTTCTGGGGAAACGAAACGGAGAGCGGGGGACGAGCGGCGCCGCGGGCGCGGGGGAGGAAAAGAAAACGCGGCCGCGATCGCTCCGGACGGCGACGGGTACGGGTGTAAATGCTTGCACACTTCAATTGGGTAGTCGCCGGCAGACGGACGGGGACTTCGCCGTCACGTCCCGCGCCGTATGTCTCTACTTGATTTTGTGGATGCGAAATTTGATTCGTGGTACAGCACGACATTAACGTGCCAAATGATGTGCAATGATGACACCAACTGCACGAGTCGATCCGAGTAATCGAGTTTAGCACCGCCCATGCGAGGTCTTCGTTTTCGCTCCAGCTAGCCTGCGTGTAGAGCTATCTTCTTCTTGGAACATTCAAATTTGCTCCAGACTAGTGGTTATGCACGTGCCCAGGAACGTGTTTATTCAGTGGTTTTGCACGTTTCCAGTCACATGTTTAAAACTAATTTTATATCAACTATACGGAGCTATATAATATACTCCATGGTGTAAGAGTTTCGACAAGTATACAAATCATGAATATATAAATCACAAAATTCAACAAAATAAAATTAATAACAATAATAATGGTGCATAAGAACTTGTCTCAATCCATTATTGTTGATTATTGATTGATATGAGAATTTAAAATATGACCAACACCAGCATGCAAGACTTAAAAAATGTACAAATCCATCCATATTTCTTGCCCAGATCAGCCATGGAATGCGATTAATTTATCTAGATATATTTCTCCACGCGGGTGTTACATATAGTCTTTAGAGCTCCAGCTATATCTTCAGAAATGTTATCATTGCTCTCATTCCATAACCACTTCAGTAGATCTATGACCAACCACTTTCTGGGAACTCTCGCGTCCTGGTATACAAGACATCACCACAACAAAAATGTTAGTTAGATGGCTAATGTCACATCATAGCAAGAGCATTTAACTTTGACGAAGAGTATTACTAACCACCCATAGTAGTTGATGAAATAGTTTACCATCCCACATGTCCATGAGAATGACAGAAATAAACCCCATCAAATTACTGCAGAAGATGGCTAGTCGAGATGCTATTTAAAAATAGTTGAATTGCATCAAACGACAGCTAAAAATTAATTTTTTTATTTATATCATAGCAAAAATGTCTAGTTGATCATGTGGCTCACTCTATTAACCATACATGCAGCAGGGGAACATTGTTAATACTGTGCAGGCAAGCTGTAATAACAACTTTTACTATCCTACCATGCTTCAAAATAACTCCAGTTATTTAAGGCCAAATAAACTAACTACTATTGTTTCAAGAAATGGAGACTCTATATAGTTATGATAAGGGAAAATAAACAGCTCTGTTTCCATTCAATGCAGAGTGATCGAGGCCCTGAAACAGAGGCAACAATGCCATCTTCAGTAGCTTAAATGGAAAAAGGAAGCATATAGCATTGTGTTATTGAATCAAGTAGTAGTAGCTGCATGTCACAAGCTCCTTGGACAAGCAACAAGCTGACATACACATGAAGTTATTTTCAATTCGACATTACAGAAGAAGTGGAATTTATCCATGAAAAATGAGCAGTATTTCTAAGAATAAGCACACAGGCAAAGATAACCTATTTTAAGACCTTTTAAATAGGCAATCCTTGTGTAGATAACTAATTAATATGACATCATCTTGTGATTCTTCTATCTTACAGTTTGCCGTCGATCTTGATCTTCATGCTGCTACAAGACAATGGTCGAAATAGAAAAGAAGAAAACAAAGAAGAGCACCAGAAAATCACAGTTAGCTTGATTATGTGATTTACCTTGCCCCCAATGTTTCTTTCTTTTTTCAATCACCTCAGTGGTGCTCTACAAATCTGATTGAAACAGGAGGAAAAGACATACAGTGAACGCCATATGCGGAACCAATTCTCTAATTATTAAATTACTTACCATAGCATTATCCAAGAAAAACTGCAATTCGTCACACATAAGAATTTCTTCAAAACAAATATTTCTAAAGGGGCCAACAAATATTTGACGCATTGTGCGCCATGAGCTGCTAAAGCTAAGAACCCTTGCAGTGCAATCTAGGTCGCACAAGTTACTTACCTTGGCGATATCCAAACTCTAGGTGTTGAAGGCACCACATTAATAGGATTCTTCTCAGCATGGTCTAGCAGTTAGGCATTTGAAAGTAACTGCTATCTTCTCGATATAATTGAGACAAGTCTTGGGCCACGGTCGTCTCCAACTCAGCCCCCCTCTAAAAATACATCCACTGTTGCTATCTGCAAAAGTTTAATAAAAATATAAGGTCTTAAGACTTGTAGCACTAAGCATTGGGGCCATGCATACAGGCGGATACTGCCAATACAACAAAGTATAGCATATATATAATAAACACCAAAAATGATTGCAAATAAATTAAGCACCATGGTCAATTACAGCCACTACTAAAGGAGATGTGAAGCGGATACGAATAAGCCAATTAGGCATATATGCAATAGATATTGATCATGAGATATTAAAAATTATAGATTATTCGATTAAGTTACAAAAACTGAAACCATTTTCATGCACCTACTTCTAATGTGGAAACATAGAAAGAACAGCTGACTTAGGGTGCGCAAGACCATGGTGGTCGCCGCATTCAACTTGATCGCTGGTCACGTGGTTTCAGCATCCTCCTGCCAATCTAGGCAATGGTGGTGGTGAATGCAGATATATCTGCCTACAAAGAATATGGCCAAGTTAGCTATGCAATCTACAGAAAGTGGTAAAGCTAGGACAACAATGTACCGTGTAGATTCTGAAAATATGGCGAATAGTTGCAACAATACGTGGCACAAGAAAGATGTGAACTATATACGCTTAGCTATGCAACATACCTTAAATATGCCTTTTTAAGCTTTGAATGGCAAGATGTCATGATAGTGCTAAAAGTTTTAATGTTAAAAGTATTATACTTGTACATGCAAAATTTTTGAAGGTGGTCTTGGAAATATAGTATAGACAGATATGAGACCAGAAATCCTTCAACGCAGAAAACTTTGCTATGGGCAACAAAAATCATAAATTACATAAGTTTGTTTTCATGAAAATTTGCACAGCTAGTTGAAACTTTTATCCATAGTCATAGGTAGGTGATATCTGATACTATGCTGGAACCTGGAAGGTTGAATCAATGAGGAAAATGCAAAGGTAACAGGCTCTAATATGATCACTAAAGCTGGAAGCAAAAGCCAGAAAAATTGATCACTCCATAAGACATCTAGTGTTCTGCTAGGTTCAGGGATTCACATTTACTGCAAAATCTGATCTTGTTCTCTTCTAGGTTCAGAGATTAGAAATTTCAGAGCTTTACACGTGAGGTAATTAAGTTATTAGGAACTATAAACCACTATATGAGATAATTAAATTATTAGAAGGTATAACCACTACAAACATGCTTACATGTTATCATCATCTTGTGACATTAGGCTGACATCAATATAGAACATTATGTTGCAACATGCGGCAGTTCAGATATCATGAATAACTCTAAAAGGTTATCATGACCATGCCAGATTCCTGGTGTAGACTTACACACTATATCCTTGGAGTACAGCGGCATAGAGCAACCATCTCACTCGCCAATATCTCATCCCAGCGTAAGAGGTTAGTATGGTCGCCTAGAGATGTGCCCAATTATTATCTGACTACTCGAGTAGTCATAAATCTAGCAAGGATGTTAATGATATCTACCGACCATCCGAAAGTTTGATATCAGAAATAATCAAGCCAAATAAAAAGTCCACTCCTGAACACATGCACCATGGAAGTTTCACACAAAGGGATAAATTAGGCAGCGCAAAATAATTGAGAAAGAAAAAAGCATCAAATAGGTGTAGTATCTGACGGTGCAGATCCTTGCAGGTTTTATGATGGTACAAATTAGTACAATTGATATTATCTAATCATCTGTAAAATCATCCATGTCAGCATTGATATTCAATCATAAGAGAATTGAACTTTTACAATTCACAATTTGAGTGATATATTTTCAAGATTAAAAGAGTGAGTATAGCTGTGAATTATGAAATAATTACCTGACGGGTTGGAGATAAAAAACGGAAGGGGCGGACTGGTGGAGGCTTGTAGGATGATTGGGTAACGAATGCCATGTTATACTCATGATCTATACTCACAGACTGAAAGACTGAAACAAATGCCAAAAGATCGAACTGAAGAAACACAAAAATTCAGAAACTTGAGTCAGTATGTAATTACAATCGATATGTAGAGTACGGGTCGGCCGCCAACCACATACATGCTAAGCTGCTAGAGAAGCACCTCCCTGATCTGTGCATCCCACGCAAGCAAAGAATTGAGTGAACTTCCTGTGTCCTATCAGCAACGATTTGAGAGCCACAATCTGTTAAGCTTTTGCACAAATCCAACCGCACAGCAGGCAAAAAGTGGTCATCCAGAACAAGCGAGAGCGCAACGAATCGGATTGGAGGCGGCGAGAGATCTGCGGCGGGGAGATCGGAACGTACACCCACCTTGATGATCAGGCGCGGGAGGTTGCTGTTGGCCATCAAATCGGGGCTGGGGCACAGGCTTCCTCCTTTGCGAAGTTGCGGCGCCGCTGGTGCCTTGAGGATGGCGCGGAGGAGGAAGCGACGACGCCGACGCCGGGGACGAAGCGGCGGCGCGGACGGCGCGGAACAGTGATGCCGAGGACGGCGCAGTGGCGGTGAGCGGACGTCGCGGCGTCGCGGACGGCGGCCGGGGATGGGGGCCGGCGGCACGTGGACGGCGCGGCGACTGGAGACCGCGCCGCGGCCGGCGCGGGTGAGCAGCGCCGCCGCGGGCGAGCTCCGGCCTCCCCTGCTCTCGAGGACAGGCGGCGAAGGCCCGCGCGGGGCGCGGGCGGCAGATCCGCGACGACGAGGCGTCCCCGAGCGAGCGGCAGCGGGACCCGGCCTCCCGAGCAAGGAGCAAGAGGAGGGGAGGCTGCTGAGAGGTGGCGGCGGGAGGGATGGGCTCTGCGGGGACGGAGATCGCCTGCAGTCGCATTAGCGACTGCAAGATAGCGACTGCACTGAGCCATCCATTCCCCCAGTCAACGGACCAGATGGATCGCTACAGTGATGCTACGGTTGAATAACATAAGCACACAGGATATGTATATACGCTTATACACCAAGCTCGGCAGTTCGCAACATAGGCACGCATGTACTCAACTAGTGATCAACTCACGTATATATCTCCCGAACATATGTACACGAGCGTTCCAGAATATTCCGGACCATATATCGAGTCATATACGTCGCGCCGAGTCGACCCGACCAGCTGATATATATATATATATATATATATATATATATATATATATATATATATATATATATATATATATATATATATATATATATATATATATATATATATACGAGAGAAATACGTGATATAAATCGGCGTATATACAAGTTCATCTACGCCCAATTCTATTTGTATATGCACATACATCTGGTAACTTTACTTGCTAGCTTGTTTATTGCTTGCTTGGATATTCAGGTGCGTGTGTGTGCGCATGGCCCTGTGCACAGGCACCGTATACGCATATACGGCTGCAGCAGGTAGAAGCCTTAGTTTCTTAGCTTGCTTGCATTCCTTGTTGTATGGAACGAACGCACACACATATAATTTAATTTTAGCTTGCCTTCCTTGCCTTGCGCGGGACGTCTGCGGTGGACGTGCCACGTCGTCGGCAAAACCAGCCTGGTTTTGGTATTTGGATCTAGAGTAAATGGGTTCGCAAGTTTGAGGGGCCAGATGCCTGGTTTGATAGTTGATGAACCTATTTTAACACAGTCGTGCAAATTTATGGGCCTACGGTGCATTTAACTCTATTATTTATACCAGTGAAGCAAACATATATAGCAAAGTTGGTCAGCATACAGCAGGAAACGAAAATATGATAATGTTTCACATTAGTAGTGATACCAAACATGATTTACAAATATCTTGACTATTTTAACAAAAAAATGACCAAGCAACTGAACTGCTAGGATCATCAGTTCATCAGCTTTTACAACCAGGAAATAGAACAGTAAACCTGTGCAGTTTGTTGTTAGCTCACATCAACTTTAATTTACTACTTACTATTTTCTGTTTAGTGTACTGCTATCTAGAATGGTAGAGAATGGCACCGGACATATTATCCAATTGTACTGCAAGAAATAAAAGTTGTGGTAATTTGCCAACTTCTTATTGTTCAGAAAACAAAATTTGAATGCCAGTAATTTAAAAGAAATTAACCTACTTCCTCCATTCCAAATTATAGATCGTTTTGGATTTTTTAGATACATGGCATTTGTTATGCACCTAGATATACGCTATATCTAGATACATAGGAAAAACCATGCATATAGAAAAGCCAAAACGACATACAATTTGGAACGGACAAAGTAACTGTCAAGGCAAGGTAGCTAGATGGAACCTTGAACTCAGAAGACCACACTGAAATGTCTTCATCATGGAGGAGCTGAAACTTGTCCCTTTTTCGACTGGAGATGAACTGATCAATTGCAACAGGAAGCGCTGCTTTCCACAGAAATCAGAAAATAGGCACTAGGAAATAAACACTTCCAGGTGGTCTAACTCTAAAAGCCAGATTTAGTGAAGGAAATGAAGAGATGATATAAAGAAGAGTGAAATAGGCATGGTAAAACATTCTGAATTAAGCTTTGTCATCCTATCCTCCCATTGATCAAGATCATAGGCTTCCAGATCTGCTGATGCAGTCAATTGACCAGTGACACTTAAAGGTTATTGGTTCCCTCAGTAAACGTCCACTGCAACAAAAGTTCAGAAAAAGTAGAAGTGGTATGATCAACTAGTTAATACGCTCCACAAATAGAACTCATAAAACAAAAGGCTTAAACATCACCAGCTCCAGGTATATCATGCTATATCATTTTAAATAAACAAAACCTGTACAGAATACTATACAACAATCATTTTTTTCATTTAAACAGTGGTAGTGCAATCATCTGTACTTGAGTGAGTACTTCCTCACAAAACAGAAAACACAATATGGATATAGTTTCCCATGAGGTAATATGATATTAGCAGGGGCACAGGGTAATTTCATAAGGAAGAATAATTACTACTCTTATAACTTGGTAATATATGAGCATTATGGAGTTCACATGCAGTAATGCTCTCAGCTCCAAGTTTGAGAAAGGATCACCCATGTTGTTTCAAACAAAGAAAAGATTAGTTGCTAAAACCATACCTGTCAATCAAATACTTCTGCATGTTACCCTAGTACTTTTGCTTCACCTCCTTCCGTCTATATACAGAGCAAAACCTTGTGAGTTAGAAACTGCTTAAGCCCAGCAGTCACCGTAGCAGTAAGTAGTTAATAATGAGCTAGCAATATTCCCAGGAGTAAATAGTCAGTTTCTGTGATTAATCAATCTCCAACTTAAATAAAATAGAATGAATGTCTTAAAAAAATAAGCAATCATACCAAGCCATCATTGTACATGCAAAAAGGATGTCATATAAATTTGGTAAGACAATCTTTTCTCTCTTTTTTCGAGGAATACGATCTAATTAAGCGAAATTAAAGAAACACGCGAATCTACAAGTGTGATTGCTCAACCAATCAGGGTCCATATGTAAATTTTAGCATCCAGAGGCATGCCCATGATCATAATTTAACAAATAACAACATAGGGATCATAAGCTCAAGCATCAAGGTGAGTGCTATGAATGATAATACTGACCATACCTCATGTGATTACTGCTTATTTCATCATGAACATGTAAGTTGGCCGACTAAATGAAGGATCTGCCACAAATATATTTATTACCTTGCTACAACCATACATGCAACACTGAGTATTATGTACAGAGGAAGGCACTTAGTTACCATAGGAAGCATGGAATGCACGGCTGACTTGCAAATTATTGCTTGCTTTGAACAATGAATTGCAGAAAGCGCGAAATTTTGGACCTGAGTACAGCCTCACCGATAAAGGCCGAGTCATAGAGCATATCAAGATTGGAGGCAGGCAGTGCACAGTGCAGCCACCATATCCATGAAGTTCCGCGCCACAACCATTTGATTACCTGCGGCATCTTCAGAGCACAGGTGGAATAACAGAGGGCGTGGGTTTTAAATCCGGCCGGATGCTGTATCTTGCTCGCCGTCAGGCTCTCTCCGCTCAACATCGCGACAGTTTCTGCAGCGATGCGCCCTCCAGCATCCGCTCCGGCCATGCACACCACCGGTCCCGGCAGCGGTTCTTGCCGCCCCAACGCGCGACGCAGCCGTCGCACCGCGATGCAGCGTCTGCTTTTTTTTTTTTTTTTTTTTTTGAGGGACCGATGCAGCGTCTGCTGGGATGGGCAACTGCCAACTGGGGAATTGGGTGGGGGTTTCTTAGCAGGAGGTTCCCTACTACAATGGGCCTTGCTCTACGGTCTGGGCCGTTGGGCTGGCGGCTTTCCCTCGGCCCGGAGCCGGAAGGCCCCGAGCCCACCGGCGGCGGCGGACCGACGGAGATCCCTTCCCTGCCGTTGGTGAAGGCAAGGCAGCATCGCGAAAATCACCACACCTCACCTGCTGAATATTATTATATTATTACTACTACTATTTTCGTTCTGTCTTGATCCCTCAAAGCAAAACAGAGCAAAACGAGAACCGATTCTTGTCATCTCGATCTTCTTGCAAAACGGAAAACAAATATCGCAAACAACCGGCACGGTCCTGCAGCTATTTCTTCTAAGCAAAATAGAAAACAGATCCAACTCCACCAAAACGAGAACCGATCGATTGCATGAAAACTAAAGATGGGATCAACTAGAACATAGTACCATGGCACGCGTCTTGAGGGGCATGCATCTTACTACTGCTAGTAGTGTAGTACTAGATCCGGCGGCGCGGCGATACAATTGATAGATTTACTTCCGACTCCGATGATCCGTAACACCCACCAATACTACTAGAAGTACTACTAGTATATGTACATATAGCAGCGACTCAAACTATACTACTAGACGAAGACGAGCGATACTAGTACTCGGACCGATTGGTTGCGTGGTTGTCGGGGCAGCAGCAGGTCGCGTCCCCCCGGCCCGCTGCCGCGCCGACGCCTGCTTCAAGCGGCGGCGGCCTCCTCCGCAGCACCAGCCGCTGCCGCACCGCCGGCGGCCTCCTCCGCAGCACCAGCAGCCGCTTGGGCATCCTCCGCCGCCGCCCCCGCACCCTCGGCGTCGGCGATGGGCGCGAACGCCTTCACGGGCGAGGAGAGCACGCCCTCGGGTAGCGCCTTGGAGAGCCTGGCGGCGTCGCTGCCGCCATCTTCCTTGAGCAGCACGATCATCTTAACGGGCTTCGGCATAGCATTGACAACTCGCGCGGTCTCCGCCGCCGCCTTGCCGCGCGCCCCGCTGGTGCGGCGGCGGGGCAGCGCGCAGCGCACGTTGGCTCCTCCCTTTCCCATCCTAGTCGGTGATTGGGCTACTTGCGGCGAAAGTAAATCTAGGGTTCGTGGAGGAGCGGGGGAGAGGGGCTTGAGGTACTGGCAATGGCGAAGAGGCAGCAGGTGATGAGATCGATGAGAGAGCCGGTGGGATGTGGCATCTTTTATAGAGACTTCTCTCGAGAGCCTGTGGTATGTATTTTATAAATTGGTCCTTTCTTTTTTTTGCTTTTCGTTTTGATCCTCTCCGGCATGAGGCTTGTGTATCGACGGCCGGGCTGGATACTTTAGGGTGTTCTGCATCGCAAATATAGTCATCCACTGGAGTTTTATGTAAAAGGATCGCTCATCCTCGTGCTTCTGATGATACGTACTACATGGGGGCCCGGGCGGAGGATTATTTGTACCATACTATGGAAAATGTAGCACATCATTATTAACAAAGTTTTATCGTAATATTTCTCTAATTTCACTGCAAAAAAACATTACTGCAAAAAAACATTACGTTTAATTTGGAGAGGGGACGACGGGCGGTATGCGTGGTGAAACGAAATCGGAAAGGCTGCACGTACAGCTACAACTACAAGCCTGCCCCCACGTATACAAGGCCGCGCCGCAAGAAATGTAGCATTGCTACAATAATGTAGCAAGGAGGAGACATCATCTCCTACGTAACACAGAAGCCAGCAGATCCCTCACGTTCTGAACATCTATCTGATACGATACATTCAAAATCTGATAAAACTAATAAAACAGTTGCTAGCTGCGCGTGGTACAGTCGGCCAAGAACGCCGCCGCCGCCTTGCGGGGAGGTGGAGCGCGGCCGGCGGTGGTCGAGATGATATCGCCGGGGGTACGGCTGGGTAAAAGGAAGGAAGAAAGAGAGAGAGGGGGAAGGAAAAAGTGGAGCAGTTTTGGATCGTGTGGTACTGCCAGCCACTGCAGGCAGGAAGGTGCAGGTTCTGAGTTCTGACCTTGCTGTTCCTTGTCTCCTCCTTCCCACGCAAAGACTCCTGTAGTACAGGGTGGATAGCCTCCGCTTGACTTTCAAAATACTTTTTGACGTCTTGTTTAGATCCAAAACTTTTTAAATAAAAACGCCAAATTGAATATTTGGACACATGCATGGAGTGTTAAGTGTGGATGAAAAAAATCAATTGCACAATTCGCGTGTAAATTGCGAGACGAATCTTTTGAGCCTAATTGCGCCATGATTTGACAATGTGGTGTTACAGTAAATATTTGTTAATGATAGATTAATTAGCTAATGACAATGTGGTGCTAATGATAGATTGATTAGACTTAATGAGTCTGTCTCGCTCGCAGTTTACACGCTGAATCTATGATTTGTTTTGTTATTAGTCTACGTTTAATATTTCAAATGTGTGTCCGTATACTTTAAAAATTTTACACCAAAAGAACTAAACACACCTTGCATTAATTTCTCCAACAGAATGTTTGTCCATGTTATTTCAAAAAAAGGAGAAAAGAATGTTTGTCCATCACTAGTAAATAGTAATGGAGAGAATATTTATTTCACCAACAGAGCTTAAAAATACCAATAAGGGGCCGTTTAGTTCCCAAAAATTTTCACCTTCCCTTTGAACACATGTATGAAGCACTAAATATAATTAAATAATAAAACTAATTACACAGTTAGGATGTACACGACGAGACGAATCTTTCGAGCATAATTAGTGCATGATTAGACATAAGTGCTACAGTAACCCCACATGTGCTAATGATGCGGTCAAAGGCCTCAAAAGATTCGTCTCGCGGTTTCCAAGTGAGTTCTGAAATTAGTTTTTTAATTAGTGTCCGAAAAATCCTCCCGACATCTGGTCAAAGTGTCGATTTGACATCCAAAAATTTTTGTTTTTGGAACTAAACGGACCCTAAGTAAGAGCATGGGTTATAGTAGTAATTAACACAAGCCGCAAAAAGACAAAAATTGCGTTCGTGAGCCCCAAGGAAGGCATTCGCTCTGCACAACAACAGCCACACCTGACCCACGCCTCCTCTCCTGCCCATCCATCGGCGCGTCGACCGTGGGGCCCGTCGGGTCCTTTTTTTTGTGTGTGCAACGAGAGCACCGGTGGCGCCGGGGAGGTTCGCGTTTTTTGGTTTTACGGCTGGTTGCATGTTGCCTCTGCAAGCGAGGGGGGGAGAGAGAGAGAGCACGTCGGACACGCCCCCCTCTGCTAGAGTAATTCCTTGCTTCAACACCCGCTGGCCGTTGCTCTCTGCTTGTACTCCCTCTATATCTTAATAGATGACGTTTCAGACCAAAAAATTGCACTAAAATGAACTAACATTTCTTGTCTTAACGACAAGTAAAAAGATATGGAGGGAGTATCTTTTTTCCGTCTTCCTAACTCTCTATCTGTAATAGAAATTGTAATAAAGTGGCTAATACTTTAGCTGTTTTTGGAATGAGAGTGTTAAACTGTGGCTCTTATATGTTGATAAGCCAAGTGCCTGCCTTTGTAAGAGAACTGGTCTCCGACGATTTGCCTGGAAATGAAGTTTAATGCGAGCGTGCATTTAAAAAAAAATACTCCAACTCTAACCATATCGGCAGGCAGTTCTGATCACATCGGAGTAATTGTTGTTGTATCGTGAGCTTTTTGCTTTTTACCCTGGCTGAGCTACACAACGGTGGCAAAAAAAAAAAAACACACAAGCTGGTTGGGGGTTTAGGGCTTGGAGCCTTGGACGGATGAGTGAAAAGTAATTGCTTGCTCCCTGAAGTACGGGTCAGATTGTTTCTTTTTTTCCTTTTTTTTGGGACAATACTAGCTGTACAACGAATTGCAGTTGCAGGCCAGTTCGGTTGTCTAAAACATTGAGCTGCCAAATTGTTTAAGGGTGAGACCATTGACGATGGTGACTATCAGGAAGCGTGAACATCCTAGATTCATGTAGGGTTTAGGGTTTTTGCGGTTACCTAAATTCATGTTACATGTCCTTTTCCCCTTCCTCCCGGCTGCATTTCATCCGGGTAAAATTTTGCTCGAACATAAATCATCCCGTAAGTTATTTGGAGTTTGAAATTCACCCCCATGAGCCATTTTGTTGCAAATCCCCACCCACCTACTCAGTTCTGTTGCGAAAACCACCCCAGTGCAGATGTATTTAACCGAATCAACTCGTTTTCGCCGATGTAGAGCAACCAGAGGACAATCTGGCCAAGACACGTCTTGCCCAAGTACTTGGATTAAAATTATTCACATGTTGCGTTGAGATTTTCTATAAAAATAACGAAACTTAGTGCAACAATGTTTAAGCTCTCGTTATCAAATTTATTTGTGCAATCTACAATTTTATTTGTGAAATCTACAAAGAGTGTCGACAATATAGTCCTATAAGTATAATATCACTAAATACCACATTGACGACTCATGGTGTATAAAAACATGCTGAATCACATAAGTATGTGTGAACTGGCGAGCACCAGAGGGAGGCGGGTAAGAAAGGATGATCGGATGTTGAAGAAGAAACTGACTTCTGAGGCCCACATGTCAGCGAGTGGAGGAAGATAGAAGCAGCATGTGTACTTTGGTCCATACGAAAGATACGTACGCGTACAGTGGTCTAATAGTGGGCCTGGCCACCCAAAAGATGTAGAAAATGACATGGATTAGGTAGGCGAAGAATTATAAACACATTTTAAAATAGGTGAATTGTACTGGCAGATCAGAGAATTTGAAAAATTATAATGATATGAATCTAATTAACTCGATAATTTGAGAACAATGTTGGATTGCGAAGAGACCACGACTATGGTCCCTTTAGTTGTAGGCTCCTAACACTAGCATCCAAAAAGCCACAGCAGCTGATGCCAAAACGGGCCTCTAGTTCCAGAGTGATTAGTTGGTTGGCGTAGGCGTTTGGGCCAACCTTGTCACCAGAGCCCGGCCGAGCAGAACCGGGTAAAAAAATGGCGCGCGGGCCAGCCTCCTTACAGCTACTGATTCGGTTGGCGGTGTTGTGGGCTGGATTTCATGGGGAAACAAAATCCAGCCAGGCCCAGCTCGGTGTCCAGGAAACCCCCCTCCTGCTGGCTGATGCTGCTGAATGCTCTGTTGGTTCAAGAGCTGATCAACCCGCTAACTATGGGGTGGAATCACGAGAAGTTGCAACAATTTCTTACACCGATGGATGCAGATACAGTCAGGTCTGTCCCCTTGTCTACAAGGAGGTATGATGACTTCTGGGCTTGGCATCATGATAGGACAGGCCTATTCAGTATTCACAGTATGTTCGGCATACCGCATGCTTGTCCAGAAAAAGGAGAATGCTATAGCTTGGCTGAAAAATAGACCAGTGAGATCGAATGTTCATGCAGAGGAGAAAGAGTGGTCAATTGTTTGGCTACTTAAAGTTCCCTCAAAGATCAAAGTCTTCCTGTGGAGATTGGCGAGGCACTCCCGACTGCAGATGTTCTTCATAGGCGACATATGGCAAAGCAAGCTGCATGTTTGATCTGCGGTGCACCGGATTCTTGGAAGCATTCACTTCTAGACTGCAGCATGGCCAAATGTGTGTGGGCCTTGGCGAGGGAGGAGACAGTGGAGCATATTTGTAACATCCAAGAGCAGAGCGCTAAGGCATGGTTAGCAACAGTTATCTCCTCTCTATCGATGGAGGAGTCACGATGTACGATGGTGACCTTATGGGCATTGTGGCATGCAAAGAGAAAGGTTGTCTATGAGAATATATTTCAAAGCTCTCTATCGACGCACAGCTTCGTGGAGAGGTTCATTGCTGATTTGGACCTTACAGTCTATAAGCCGGAGGCAAGACCAAAAACGGCTACTAGCTTCCCGCGATGGATTCCTCCTCCGCGCGGTGTATCAAAGATTAATGTGGATGATGTTTTATCCAAAAACTCGAGGAGGGCTTCAACTGCTGCGGTCTCGAGGGATGAAGCTGGAAATTTTCTGGGAGCATCGGCAGTGACAATGCTGGGAATTACTGAGCCAGATATCATGGAAGCTTTGGCACTCAGAGAATGCATGGCACTGGCGAAGGACCTCTCCCTCTGCTGGGTTGGTATGGCCAGCGACTACACAAACACTGTGAGGAGCATGAAGGGCCCACGATGGGTGTATATGGTCAGATTATCAGGGGGCTCAAAGAAGAGGCCGCGACTTTCCAGTTGATGGAGATCGTCCATGAGAAGAGGGAAGCAAGTCGCGATGCTCATTCTTCGGCGAGAAGCACACTCTTCATGGAGGTGGGGCGTTATGTCTGGTTTTTTGATCCGCCTGACGGCGTCTGTATTTCCTTTGTGAACTCTTAGTCTTGGGGTTCTTCAACCCCCCCTAAAAAAATCCAAAATTAAATGTACTAGTATTAACTGGTGGTGCATAGACATAGCATTCTAGCCGCCATGACCATACATCGCCCGTGCTACAATTCACGGATCCATCACCTAAAGGTAATGTTAGGCTATTTTCTCCTCCTTCCACGGCCTCTCACGGTCCACAACGGCCCAACCACTCGCCTTCTTCTCCCTCGAGCTGCCCTCAATGATTTTGAGTAAGTTTTTCATTTTTTCTTTGTTATCTTGCTAGTTTTACTTTTTGCCTTAATTAGTTGTTTAGTTGTTTTTTTATCTGCAGGATCCTGAGCTTGTGTAAATAGCAAGTTCTACCTATTAAAGATTACTTTCTACCTAAATACACGGTAGGAATAAGTAGCTCGATAGCTATAGGCATGGTGCCTTGGCTTGATTAGCTATCTCATGTTGTGTTCCACCCACCGTATCGCAGTGGTAGGCGGCAGGTGATGACAACCATGTTCATTCTTTGTAGTCCACCATGCTCGAGTGCTTTCATAGCAGTAGTTATCGATTGACGTCAGACTCCCTTCTCATCCCAGTTTGAGTCCTTCTTTGAGGCCGCTGAAGTAAATCAAGCTAGTGAGTAGCAAGTTATTTTGGTAAATTAGTAGGATATCCGAAGTTAGACCCTCTTTTCTCTTACCTCTTCTTTCCTGGTGGGTCCGGTTGAATAGTTCTAGGCCTAGTCGAGTCTTACCATTCCTTGAATTCGATATCTCAAGTATACTCCCTGGTGAAAGTTACAATCGGTCTCTGTGCGCTTACAGAGTAATTCATTTAGGCTAAGGAGTGCCAACACCCGCCATGACTAGGGTTTGCTTTGGGTTGCCGGGATTGCTTCTCACCACCGGCCATAGAGGGAGGGATCGGTGGCGGGGGAGGATGGATGATGATTTCATCACCTGAAGCGATGCCTAGACGCGCCCCATTCTAGCAAGGTGAGGAGAGGGAGGATCATTTATGGAGAAGGAGGCCTAATGCATGCTAAGTTCATTCTCATCGATTGCCGATGCTCGGGCTTGGCAAATTTAATCAAGATTCGAACTGGAAAAACTAAGAACTGGAACCAAAAGAATTGGAACCGAGGAAATTTAGTTACTGTTCGGTTTCTATTTCTCAAGAACTGAATTTACTCGGTTAGTTCAGTTTGGTTCCTGATTAACCGAGAGAACCGAAACAAACAAACACTCAGCCTAATAGCCCATTAACAAACTAGCTCAAGAGCCCATTAATCAACTCTAAGATGATTCCAACCCACACCCCGCCCCCTCCTCCCAGGACCACGTGGGCCCCACACATCAGTGACTCAATGTCACGAAAACGTCACCGTGCAAATCCCCTCCCAGGTCCCAGTCGCCACCATCCCCAACTCTATGCCGCTCGCGGCTCTTGGCTCGCCTGCTCCGCTTGCCAACTGGCAACCGCGCGTGCCCGGGACGGCCACTGGCTTGACGGGCCTCTGCCGCTGCGAACGCCGCCCACCCTGCCGCCCGTCGAGCGCCCGCCATCGCTCCCCGGCAGCGCCCTCCTCCCCTCCATGGCACGCGCCACCGCTCCATCTTCCACTCTCTGCCGCCGGAGGTGCGGGCGCGAGCGGCTTGCATGGTGGCGATCGAGGCTCCAAGCCTCCAACCATAGCATCCAGCAGGCGGCGGCGGCACGTCTCTGCACGCGGATCCAGCGTATGCGGCAGGCGGCGGCCATCTCGGTGCGAGGCGAACAACAGCATTGGTAGGCGATGGGATCGATTTTTTTTTTATTTTGCGAACCTGCCGTTGATGTGTTGAGATAGATTCGGTTAATTCGGTTATAAACAGACGAACCGAAATAACCGAAATTGAATTTTGGAACTGAACCAATCGGTACGCGAGTGATGCAAGCTGACGCGGACAAGCTAGACGCCTAGAAGGCCGCCGTGCCGCATGACACAGCGCAAATATGCAGGTGCCGCGATCTGGCCTCCCTACTGCTACTCGCCATGATCGTCGACTACTCAACTCCACCGTCGGCTTCAATCAGGTAAACCCGCCTAGGTGACGCCCCAGCTTTGGCCTTCTAAGGTTCGAACTCTCTCCTTGTCCACTCTCTTACGATTTAGTATATATGCTGCTTAATTTTGATGATTGGTTTAGCTTTGCTCCGTTCCTCGCAAAGCCGATGATTGTTGCACAGGATCTCATTAATTGGTAATCGGGATCGTATTTATTGGGCTGAACCTTGACAACACTGAGGGCTGATTCAGGCAGACGTTGGGAAATAATCCTGGTCTGTGTTAGTCACTTAATTAGTCATAACTCATTGCTGTCATGACATGGATAAATGTGGTCCCCTTCAATGCCCTTGTTGTATCTGTAGCAATGTTTTGTTACATTATATTGAAGGTATGATTCACTGTTGCAGGTATCTATGAACAAAGAAAGATCCATGTTATGCTGTTGACACAGTGTACATATCTGATTTATATATGTTCACTCATAACTGTATTCAGCTGCCTAGATAGTCAGTGATGAACCCTCCAAATAAATCAGTATTACTATATATGTTTTTTCAATAAACTGCAATTCAAAGACGAAACCTCTTCTATGGAATCAATATAATTACAAAACCTATAAATACTGAACCTATTGTGCACAACAGTAGGCTCTTCGCACACACCTTCCGCAATGTCGTCTTCAGGAGGACACTAACATGTACCGAAGTGCTGGATGCATTCCCCTTTTTGTTGTACGCAGTTAGAATCTTCCTCTCCCTTTTGATATCTAGTCTTCGCCTCTTCAATGCTTCCTTCAAGGGCATGCGATACAAAGGGCTACGAAGCAAGATGTGGCCAGACTTATTTGGAGGCGGGCACAGATAAAAGAGTCTTGTTCTCAGTCGACGATGTTTGTGAACGTCGATCTGGCGATAGATAATCTGAAGTAGACGGTTAATAGCTGCCTCTTCCTCCTTGTAAGATGGCCATTGTAGCATCCCTATTGACTTGAGATGGTTGTATTCAGCTTTAATAGAGTACATGGCAATACGCAAAAGAATTTCTTTCATGAACAATGACGTTTTGATCAACTCGTCAGGATTCCAGAACGCACGTGTGCCGTATATGTCCTTGATGTATAGGAAGGACCTTTTTGCCCTTAACTTTTTTGAGAGGAACCTCCCCCCTAACTTCACCAGAGTCCGGTGGAATAGCGGCCTGCAAACCATATGTGATTCACTCAGTATTAATATCTCTTGGAAGTTAGATAGCCCAGTGATTTTAATCCGCCTATTCATCGGATAGAGATTTATCAAGCATTGCATTTTTTTTTCTGATATAGGAGGTAAAACAGTCCCACCAGCGGTATCAAACCATGGATGCTCAAAGGAATCCATTATTACAACTTATTAAGACCTACTTCAAAGGTTAGAGATAGTTGCTAGGTCATACAATAGTGTAAGAGATATGTCCTCCAATAATAGCTAGAGTCCGATACTAGCTTATACATCTAGAGATATGATGCCCTCCAATAGTTAGAGTCAAACACTAGCTTATACATCTAGATAGATCCACATATCAATCTCATCAACTTATTATTGATGATGTGTGCACGAGACTATCTCTTGAACAAGATTAAAAAAAACCTAATGTCTGATGTGGTATAATTATGAGCTAACTGACTCATCTGTTTTCGAGGAATCCTGGCTAAGTGAAATATAAAAAGATGAAACACACCACGGTTGTGTTTTAACATATATATGCTAATACAAATTGCAAAAGAGAGGAGCAGTTTCCCAAAGGCTAAGTGAAAACTCATCTGTTTTCGAGCATAATGCATGTGTGTTGCTACGGGTAATATAATAAATCTATGTAATACCACCAACTTTATGTTCATTCACTTCATGTGCATGCTATGTCGTGGTTGTGCGAGATATTGATTGTCCGTGTTACGATTGGAATTTCGATTGATTTATTCGGGTTCCGGTTAGAATTTGGATTGATTTTTTCAGACTCCGATTAGAATTTCGATTGGCGGATTAAGCAAACATTGATTTGCTTGCTTTAGAAATAGTAGAGAAGAGATAGAGATATATATACGAGCCAAAGTATGTCCCCAAAAAAAAAAGTAAGTACCTGTCTCTTTTCTTGTCCTGATCCATCAGCTCCGGAGCTCGTTGATATGCGACTTGGCCTGAAGCAATGCAATGCAGCAAGCAATCGTGGAGAGCGAGCCTATTTTGAAAAAGAGAATCTACGCGGAACCACACCAGTATATATGACGACGAGGACGACTTGGGACGCGACTTGTGTTGGTTTCTGACTGTAACTCGTAATAGTACGGCCTAGTATTTATGATAATGCTGCAGGCCCATGTATTTCTGATATGTGCAGCTCGCCTATCGGGCCTGAACTGCAGGCCTTTTTTTTTTCTTTCTTTTTGCCCCTCTATTGGTATTGAGCTTCATCTCTTGGAGCTCCGACCTCCTCCTTGCACCCGACCGCCCGCGCCCCGCCTGCCGCCTCCAACCCTATATCCCTGCGCCTCCGTCGGCCGCTGCCCGCCTGAGCCTCCGCCCCACGCCGTGCCGTCGCCTGCCCCTTGACTCCCCCGGACCCCTGCGGGGAGCTGGCCTGCTGGGGACGACTCCGCAGCCCCGCACCCAGCGGTCACCGTCCTGCTCCCACCGCCTCCCGCCCGCCGCCCCGAGCGCGCGCACCTCGAGCGGCAGGGGGCACGAGCACTAGCCGCAGCAGGCCAGCAGCCATTCCGGGTTCCGGCATCTAGCATCCCCAGTTCTCGAATCTCCACTGCCCAATTGCAATCCCCTCCCCCTCACTGGTGTGTACTGCTCTCCCTCCCTCCCTCTCTTCTGAATTCAGACATTGAGTGATTCATTGAATAATTGGTTGTATTGCTGCTGTGTGTTATCAGGATGTTTAGCTATGAAGAATGGAAACGTTGTTGAATTCAGCATATTATGGGACCTTTGTAGTAGCTATGTTCTTGTAAATTTAGTTACCAGTGATTGTGAATGTTTCTTGTGGTACTTCTGCTCTGGTTTTTTTTTTTGATTACGAATGGGAATACCAAACTTTGAAATCCTGGCTCCACCAGTCTTAGATATTGGCCCTAGGCTTGTGGATTCACCAACCTTGCGTGTGCACTGATCCCAGTCCTCCACAAGTTTAAATGGAAGTTATCTGGTAAAAAAAAGTATCTCTAGGTGTTAAAGAACTGGAGATTTAATATTGTAACTCAGGTCGATCAGATGACTGTAATTTCAAACTAGCCAATTTTGGAGCAAAGAAGGATTTAGAACCCACCCTCTGTTCTCCACAGGTGCATCAAAGATGCCGCAGGTAATGGTGGTGGCGCGGAACTTCATGGATATGGTGGCTGCGCTGCCTGCCTCCAAGCTTGATATGCTCTATGACTCGGCCTTCATCTGTGAGGCTGTACTCAGGTCCAAAATCCACATATTCTGCAGTGTGTTATTCATTCTCAGTGCTTTCAAGATCTTGATCCAGTTAAGTTTGCAGGTCACTCCCACCATTGGCAAAGAAATATGCACTGCAGATGCTGTACGTGTTGGCACCGGTGACCGCTGCAGCTATGGAAGAGTGGGTGCTCAATGAATATGCTGCCAAGCATAGGGTTGCCATTGATAAGCTGCTCCAACTCAGGGTCTTCGTTGAAGTGCGCGATAGGTAAGACACCATCTATCTCCATGAGATACTGGGCATTTTTTTTACTTGAACTATGAGCAGACCATAGCTCACCTGGCATAGATAAGTTATGAGTGGCCTCAAGTGGTGATACGCTGATATGCATCTCACCTTTGTTCTACTGTTTTGATTTCATTTATTACCTTTTTTCTGCATTCACGGGAGATTAGATTTTCACAGATAGCAAGTTGCTAATTTTTCGCAAAAACTGTTTTGCCCCATGACAACCAATAATGCATGTTTTGTTCAAAGCAAGCAATAATTTGCACTTCAGCCACAAATTTGCATGCTTCCTATCGCAACCAAGTGGCTTTCTCTGTACGGTATATTCAATTATTCATGTATGGAAACATGTGTTGTTGTAACAATGTATTAAGTCGTGATACATCCTTCATTTAAATATTTAATCATGATGACGTATCAGTAATGCAGGAAATATGATCAGTATTTACATGCTTGTGATAGATATGTAGTTAAATTAGCATCATGAGATGGCCGTGTCTTTAGAGGCAAAAATTTACACATGGTTACTGATTGGTTGAGCAATGACATTATAGATTCTTATGTTTCTTCACTTCGGCTTAAGAGATTATCATATATTTATAAAAGAGGTTATCTTATGAAATATGCTTCAGACATGATGAGGCAATGTTTTGTTTGAATATATGTACGGAATCCTTATGTACATTGATGGCTTGGCACGATTCCTTATTTCTGACGACATTCACACTATTTTATTTAAGGTAGAGAAATGAGGATTGTAATGATTTGATTAATCATAGTGACTGACTCTTTACTGTAGACTTCTCTGGAATGCTGCTAACTTATTACTAGCTATTTACTGCTACATTGACTGCTGTGCTTAGCACTGCAAAGCATGCTGGTGCATGGTATATAGGCCATTCCTAACTCTCATGGGTTTTTCTCTGTATATAGACGAAAGGAGGTGAGCTACAAGATGAATCAAAAGTTCCAGAGTAACATGCAGAAGTATTTGGTTGACGGGTATGGTTTTCTCAACTTCTGTTCTTTGTTTGATATCACATGGGTGATCCTTTCTCAGACTTGGACCTGCTATGATGGTGTCAGCAATACAGCTTTCCTGCATGTGTTCTCCATAATGTATATAAACACCAAGTTAAGACTTAGTAGTGATTATTCTGCCTTATGAAATTACCCTGTGCACTGCTAATATCACCACAACATGGAAAAAAAATTGAACTCTTTCCGCATGGTGTTTTGCGAGCAAGCAAGTAATTCACTCTACCACTGTTTATATGAAAAGAAGATTGTTGTATAGTGATCTGTACATCTTCATTTTTTAAGAAAAAAAAATCTAAAATGATATACCTTGAGCTGGTGACGTTTGAGCCTTTTGTTCTACGACTAATATTTGTGGAGCATATTAACTATTTATCATACCACTCTTACTTCTTTTAACTTTTATTGCAGTGGAAGTTTACCAAGGGAACCGATACCATTAAGTGTTACTGGTAGATTGCCTGCATCAGCAGATCTGGAAGCCTATGCTCTTGATCAATGGGAGGTTAGGATGACAAAGCTTAACTCAGAGTGTTTTTACCACGCCTCCTTTCCACCTTTTTTTTTATATCGTCATTTCGCTTCCCTTCAAATCCATTAGAGTGGCTATTTTTTTATGTTGGTTTGCCAAAACCTAACGCAACCCTCCTCCTTTACCCGGGCCAAGGGAACTTATTTCTTTCGGGTTTCATCTCTAGCCTACCCCAACTTGCTTGGGAAAAAAGGCTATGTTGTTGTTGTTGTATTTCGCTTCCCTTGTCGAAACCGATTCTTAGAGTAACACTCAGAAGGCTTCCAGTGTTTATTTCCCTTAGTGAAGGCTTATATATATATTCTATTTTCTCTTGTAATAGTGCTTCTTGTTGCAATTGATCAATTCATCTCAAGTTGAAAAAGGGACGAGTTTCAGCTCCTCCATGATGAAGACATTTCAGCGTGGCCTTCTGAGTTCAAGGTTCCGTCTGGTCACCTTGTCTTGACAGTTAGGTTAATTTCTTCTAAACTAGCGACTGTCAAATGTGTTTTTTTATGAATAAGTGATTGACAAATTGTCGTAACTCTTTATTTCTTCTAGTACAATCGAATAATAATATCCGATGCCATTCTCTACAATTTTATATAGCAAATCAGCAATACGCTAAACACATAATAGTAACTAGTAAATTATAGTTGATGTGGTCTGACAACAAATTGCTGTCGGTTTACTATTCTATTTCCTGGATGTAAAACTTGATTAACTGATGATCCTAGCAGATGATTAGGTTCATTAGCTTGGTCTTCTTTGGTTAAAATAGTCAAGATATTTCTTAGTCATGTTTAATGTCCATTATTCATGTTAATCATTTAAATCTCATATTTCATCTGCTGTTGCATGTTGTCCAGCTTTGTCTTCATTGATATATACAATAATTTCAGCGACGTGGTTTCCTGATTTGGCATGTTCGCAGGGATGGTGAAGCTCCAAAGTTGACTGAGAATGGCTTCCAATTTCTTGTGAGTTTTCAGCTTTCAGCTCTCATCTAATCCGATAATTGTCATCTTCCATATTTGGTTCTTATTATTTTCTATTATACTAGCTGATGGAAACAAATGCACAACTTTGGTACATAATGAGAGAATACATTTCCTCTGCAGAGGTATTGGTGGCATATTCTTTTTATATTTATTTTAGTTCACCTTGGTGACTTTTATGTTGAATTCGTTGTTGATTATTCATGTTATTGAATATAGGAACGTGGAGTGGATCCTACGGAGCTGATATCATTTCTCTTGGAACTTAGTTTTCATAAATTGGGAGCGGTAAAGTGAACTTTCTTTCTAAAGATCATGTTAGCACATGTAGCATTTTGTCCTTGGAAAAAATTCTATGTCCAGAGCACCTTGTCTTGTGGTGATACGGTACATGAATAGGAAATTAAGTGCTCATAAATGAAATATACTAGAAGAGCATCTTCAAGAAGTTGTAACTGTTCCACTTCATCTAACATGACAGGAAAATCAAGCTTGCCTGCTTAAGAATGTTTGAAAAGAAGTTAGTCATTATAGTTTTGAGTCTAATAAAATGAAATCTACCAGCTTCTTATTCAAAGTCTGCTGTCTGAGTTTGAAAATTCACGGCCATACTTTCTGTTTGCCTTGTTCATGTTTCAGGCTTATAGTTTGAACACTCTGACTGATGTCCAAAGAATTGCCATCAGGGATCTTGCAGAGTTGGGATTAGTCAAGCTGCAGCAGGTAGAAATTCTATTTTTGTCCCCCCCCCCCCCCCCCCGATCATCGTGACGATAATGATGAGTACTGAATTTCAGGGTCGAAAGGATAGCTGGTTCATTCCCACCCAATTGGCAACAAATCTCTCAGCAAGCTTGTCAGATTCATCGTCTAGCAAAGAGGTTGCATAAAATATCTTTCCCTACTACAGCTATTTATGTTTTCCAAATCTTCTCTGTAACCTCCACCTACTTGTCCCCTAATCAATGATCAGGATGAAGATATGTATTACATTTCATCTAAGAGTTGATATTGGTAATGTGTTGCAGGGCTTTGTGGTTGTGGAGACAAACTTTAGAATGTATGCATACTCTACTTCCAAATTGCACTGTGAGATTCTGCGCCTTTTCTCAAGGTACATGAGGGTCCATATGAGTGACATAATCTATCTCTTCAATCTACCACTTTTTCATTAAAGCTACAGCATGGTAGTTCACTACCTCCTGTTCGGGAATTACTGCTTTTGTCATGTTGCATGCAAAGAGAGCAACTGATCTGTCATAACTGCATGGGCTCTGTACTGTTTCTTAAAGCTTATTTACCTGATGCACTTGAGTATAGGCCAATTCAGTTGTTCTGCCATTCCCAGTAGACTGGTCAGCAGTTACTGTTGTGAATTCTATGCAGCTACTTGTTTATTTGTGCTCTTGACCTTTACAAATTAGACTGCATATGTTAAGTTTCTAGTGTAGTCCAGTGCTGACTGGTCAGCAGTTACTGTTGTGAATTCTATGCAGCTACTTGTTTATTTGTGCTCTTGACCTTTACAAATTAGACTGCATAAGTTAAGTTTCTAGTGTAGTCCAGTGCTATATCTGGTAAAAAAGTTTAACTTAATAAAGCCATCTATAGACATCTCTTGGAGGTGCTAAGCCCTTCAGAATTATGGTGCCGTAGCCCCTAGGCGGCTTGTAAATCTAGCTGTTTGAACCACCTGCATCTGAAAATAATAGTTGTCCCCTTTGCACTGCTGGGTGTAGTGCATTATTGCACTTTGCTGCCTTGCGCTATTGCCTTGTTCTATAGATGGCAAGGAGGAATTATTTTTAGCATCCTACTCTGATTTATTTGAGGTTCCAAGAACAGAAAATTTGTTTCGAATGAGTCCAGCTGGCAGGTTTTGTACTCTTGTTCTAAAGGCTTGATTATAATGGCATGGTTAGTTGTTTGTGCACTCATTTTGAAACGAAGTTATTGACCCCATCCTTCTCTTTTTAGGGTGGAATATCAACTTCCAAACCTCATCGTGGGAGCTATTACAAAAGAAAGTATTTATGGTGCTTTTGAGAATGGAATAACTGCTGAACAGGTAATGTCTAGAATCTAGATTATACTATTTCTGTGCTGTTTTACTTTTAGCCTTAAAATGCATGCAGTCGAGTATTCTTATATAACTAAAAATGTAATGGTCATAGGTGTGTTTCAGATTATATTTACCAAAATGCCAAGGGACAGTGGAGGTATTATTGCTACAAAATACATTGCATACATACACATGACGTTTTTTAGGACACTTTAATTTGAAGTTTGTGCCCACTAACAGACCCAAACTTAATTATGGTTATTTCTTGGGCACTCTGTAAATTTTGGTAACATTTTTGTCCACCAGCTTTCTGTTCTCTTTCTTGTCTTGTATAAAAGCTGCTACATTCAAAATCTAGCTTGCATCTTGTTTCAAGATTGATTGTCTTCTTGTTTTTCAGATAATTTCATTTCTCAAGCAAAACGCTCACCCTCGTGTTGCCGACAAGATACCTGCTGTCCCGGAGAATGTCACAGATCAGGTAAGAAGCGAGAGTTCCACTCTTTTGACAGCTATCACTTACTTTGCAGAAACAGTACAGTGGAAAAGTAATTCAATTGTCATCTATGCAGATTAGGCTGTGGGAAACTGATCTCAACAGGGTTGAGATGATTCCATCACATTTATATGAAGATTTTCCTAGCAAGGTGAACACAGTATTATCTGTACCCTGCATCTTTGTCCAAGGGTGCTTGCTGTACTCAGCGATTTTTCTCGTGAACTGACAGTTTACCTAACTCTGCTCCCTTATGCAGGAATGGTTTGAACAATGCTGTGATCATGCAAGGGATCATGGATACTTGCTCTGGGAGGACTCGAAGAGGATGAGGCTAATTGTGCGAGGGGAGTTCCACCCTGAAATGAGGGAGTTCCTCCGCAGGCAAAGATGAAAAGGGACCATGCGTTTGTTCTGGTACACTCCTTTATGATTGAAGGGAAGGGCCATTTTGGATAGAACAAACAATCTGTGTGCATAAAGCTCCTCTATGCAAATGCCTTCCATTTATACTAGTCTGCCAGCAATTGTTCCATTTGTTCCAGCAATTGCGTCAACAGATGGTTAGTTTAGATTACTGAAAGTTCCATTTGTAGTGATGTGATCAACGCGACATTGTGAGTGGGTTGTGGTGATACCGAGGGGCGGTCTCTATTTTTTTTCTTCTTTGGTGTCTCTGATGATCCAGGGTGAGTATCCTCAGCTGGTGGCTGCTGCTGTAAAATCTCAAATGACTCTGAACGATAAATATTCATTTTTTCGGTTTTCATTTCTGTAGACGATATTGACTCACTGTACCGGATATGTAGAGATCCATTGTTTTCTTTTTTGAGGGAGGAAAAAAAAAGAAACAGCAGAGCTCCGCAGTCCGTATGCGGCCACTGCGGAAGCAGGAGCAGCTGGGAAAGGCCAAATATTGGGCTTAAACTAGAAGTCGGCCCGGTAAAATCAGGCCCAGCCCGTGTGGCGTGTTGGCTTGGCCCGGCCATTTCCCGTCCCGTCCCATCCCCTCCCAAACCCAGAGGAACAACAAAAATCCGCCACGTCGCTTGATTCCGCTACTCCTACTAGGGTTTTAACTCTCCCGCCACTACCGCCGCCGCCGCCGCCGCCAATCCCTGAATCCCAGCGAGAGCCCCGAGTCCACGAAGCTATGGCGGGGAAGAAGCGCAAGTCCGGCTCCGAGAAGCAGCCGAAGCATCGCCTGCCGCTCGGCGCGGATGCCGACGCGGTCGCCGCCGCTTCTAAGCGCCGCCGCTCGGGCGCCGCCAAGCAGCACCAGGCGGATGAGGAGGCGTCCATCCCGTCCTCCCTCAGCGCCAAGATCCTCCGCGAGGCGCGCAAGCAGCAGCAGGAGGAGATGATCGCCGACTCCGGCGACGAGGGGGCCCCAGCCGCCGCCGCCTCCGGGGCGGCCGCGGGGCCGTCCGCGTCGTCCTCGTTCCCAGTCCCCGCCGCGGATGACGAGGAGGACGACGACGTCGACGAATTCGACGGGTTTGACGCGCTGAGCGAGTACGACGGTGGCGACGTGGGTGGCTTGCAAGAGTAAAAATGAGCAACTAACTGTGCACAGTGACTGAGCTTGTGTCTGAGATTCGAATTTGCTGGCTTTCTGGTGTTGGCAGGTGGAGATCAACGAGGAGGATGAGAAGGCCCTTGCTGCCTTCATGTCAAAGGACAAAGCTGCCGAGCGCACACTTGGTGATATCATTCTCCAGAAGATCAGAGAGAAGGACGCCGAGGTCTCAGCTGGTGCGTATGCATTTTGAACTTGTTACTTCTCTCATACTTGGAATTGTAGCCCGTTCAGCAAATTGTGAGATATTGTTATGTAGCTTTAACTGCATTTTTTTGTATCAAATAGAGTTAAATGTGTCGGTAATTGCCAACAAACAGTAATTTGTTGATTATACAATTCTTCATGTTTGTATTTCTTTGCACAGAAGGGCGGCCTCGTGTAAAATTGGACAACAGCATCATTGAGCTTTATAAAGAGTATGTGTCTGCCTTTTTGTTTACAGTGAAAGAAATATTGCATGTCTTTGACCCAGTGCTGATTTTTGTATATGTCTGTAGGGTTGGGAAGTTCTTAAGCCGATACACAAGTGGGAAGATTCCAAAAGCATTCAAGCGCATACCATCATTGGAGTGCTGGGCAGAGGTGCTGCAGCTAACTGAGCCAGAGAATTGGTCCCCTAATGCAGTATATCAAGCAACACGCCTCTTCTCTTCGAACATGAATACGAAGAATGCTGAACGGTTCTATGAAGCCATTTTGCTCCCTCGTGTTCGCAATGACATAAGGCAGAACAAGAGGCTTCATTTTGCGCTCTACCAATCGCTCAAAAAGTCCCTGTATAAGCCTGCAGCATTTAACAAGGGAATTCTACTGCCACTCTGTCGGGTAATTGTTCTCTTCAGAGATCAGCATTGTATAAAACATAGGGCCTATTAGTTTCCTTTATAGTAACTTGCTGAATTAATATCTCAAACGTTCATTTGGATGGTGAAGGATTGCATCTCTTATTTGGTTACACAGCATTGTTAAATTTCTGGTAAACAGCATTTCCCCATGATAGGTGATTGAAAGTAGTTATATTGTACAACACAATATGAGAAATTGTATGATAGCTGGTTCTTCTTCCATCTTTATTATGTTTATTACTGTCAGGCATCTATTTTGTCTATTACTCCCTTGTTCTTAATTTAGTCCAGCAGCACAAAAAGGTTATTGTTTCACCCTTTACTTGTCCATTTCATAAGCTCTCCTAACTGCAGGAAAGGAATTGCACTCTCCGTGAAGCAGTAATTATTGGGAGTATTATCCAGAAAGTTTCCATTCCATTTCTTCATGCAAGGTCAGCTGAATCAGTGAATTGTGTATATCATTCATGCCCAAGATGATTTGAGTTAGTGTCTCATTTTCAATTGGTTTTTGGATTGGATGCAGTGTAGCTCTAGTGAAACTAGCTGAGATGGAGTATTGTGGCACTACCAGGTAAGTGAGTCACGTCAGCATATTTTGTATTGTTTCATCGTTTATTAGTATTTTTTGCATCTTTTTTCAAGAGCTCACTTTGATAAATGCTCAATCTTTTTTTCATCGGAAATCATTTGTTGATGAATGAACTTCCTGTGTATTTATTCATAATAATATGTCGACATAGCATCTACATTCTTTATTAAAGCTGTCAAATGTACGTGATGCAGAAAGTTCACCATAGCCTTTCCTTTATTTATCATTTTTGCCTGTACTTTCTTCTACATTCTATGGAACCTTAGTTTGCTAAATGATTCCTATCATTCTGCACAGGCCAACAATCCACCAGCATAATCCCATCTTATATGTCGACTGTATAGAAGTTTCTGGCAGTTCTGCATATGATCTCCATTTGTCTATCACATAAAATAACATGGACCAAATGTATGCAATGCAATGCTGTTGTTTCCATGAACAGTGTGCTCCCTTGTTTGACAAAAGGGTGCATGATGTTTACTTGCTAAATGTAGCGCATCTCTTCTTATTACCTTGAAGATGCTGTAATCTAAGCTGTCTTTTTTGAAGAGATGCTGTAATCTAAGCTGTCTTGCAGTTACTTCATCAAGCTATTTCTAGACAAGAAATATGCTTTGCCATACCGGGCGCTTGATGCAGTGCTTGCTCATTTCATGCGGTTTCTTGATGACGAGAGAATCATGCCTGTTATATGGCATCAATCACTGCTTGCATTTGTGGAAAGGTTAGTGATGGATGTGTAGAATTGAAAGCATGTTTTTGCTATTCCGAAACTGTTCATCCTTTTTTTCATGGTATGGAGCACTATAATTTTCATGCTTCAAATATGAGAAGTTCCATTTACGTTCTCTGTTCCATTAGTTTATGCATGTCTTTGTTTGCTGGGACAAAGTGGTTACCTAGAAATTTTTCATTTGGAACTGAGCCTGTGTGGTTATATAGTCTGAACTCTTTAGTTTATGTGGTTCCAGACTAAAAAATTCAGAAGTGTGCCTGTGTGGCTTTATAGTCTGAACGCGCGCTTTGGTTTATGTGGCTCCAGCCTCTAAGTTCCAATGATGAATGTGACTGTAAATTGATTATTGGTTTCCAAGTGTCCTTGCTAACTGGTTTACTCATACTTTCACTAAAATTTTTGTGACAGATACAAGAATGAATTGGAGAAAAAGGATAAGGAGAAACTTGTACGCTTGTTGGATCGCCAGAAACACTATTTGGTACTTTGGTCCTATCATTTTATAAATATGCATTGGCATCAAAGGCTGTTTACAGAATTTTATGAGTTAACTGATATGTGATAATCCTTGAAATAGGTTACTCCAGAAATTCGAAGGGAACTTCGGGGCAGCTGCAACAGGGGTGAAAAGGATAATAATATGGAGACTTATATCCTTGCAGTGCATGCCTTGTTTTACATGCATTCTATATTCAGTTGAATAGAAAAAACATTTAAATTTTGTGAAATTGGAAATTTCTGCTGCTCAGTTCTTTTTTATTTAAACGAAATGCTGCTCAGTTATCTTATTGATGATATCTGTTCCTGATTATTTCCTTAACGTTTTGTTCTTACCCTCGCCTATCTCTGTCATCACAAAACCTATTGAGGAAGACAAATGGGACGTACCACAAGTGCCAATGGAGGAGGATTAGTCTGTTTGAATATTTATCCACTGTTGAGTGTCATTCCCCATTGTCAATTTTTGCACAACTTTATTGAGTGAAATACAGAGAGATGCTGTAATGAACATTTACATGTTTGAAATGAACTTGCCATTTGTTGTGGTGGGGCCGACCTGGAAGGCACATGTAGTTAGCTGGCGACATCCTTTATTCTTGAGATGCATGGCCATGTGATAAGTACCCCATTAGGCTTTGGGATGAAATTAAGCTGAAAGTTACAAAGACTATATGGTCCATCAATCACTGATGGCCCCTTTTGCTTCTGCCCTGGTAATGGCAGTTGAATATTTGGCAGGAATCATTACGGCAGTGATTCTGCACGTTTCTTAGGGAAAAAAATGGAAACATGGCAAAAACACGAGTTGACACATTTATGCTACAATATACTGGAATTATCAACCGTGTTTCATGATACAGCCGGTGTGTGGAATAATGAGAATCGGTTTTAACTCTAATAGCATTTGGAATTTGCCACGACCAGCTTAATTTCCCAATTTGCAACACTTTGCAATGTTTTAATTTAGAGAGAGAAATCGCAGCTGGTGTGTGGAATAATGAGAATCGGTTTCAACTCTAATTGCATTTGGAATTTGCCATAACCAGCTCAATTTCACAATTTGCAACACCATGCAATGCCTTTAATTCAGAGAAAAAAAATCGCGCACAATTGTGGGAATATATTTTCTTGAAACATGAATTGTAAAATCAAGGGGAATTCCAAATGGCGTGATGACAAGCCGTGGAGGATGTCGACAAGGAGAGGGAGGAAGCTAGCCAGCAGTGACCGCGTTGCCTCGGATGCGAACAGATCCTTGTCACCAGCCATTCTTGTCTTCGGTCGGGCTTCCGCCATCAAACTTCGGCGGCGGTAGGTCCGCGGAGGGCAGTCGGAGGCACCCAATAGCACCGCCAGGGCAAGATCCACCTTTTCTGGGTCGAGAAGATATTCATACAAAATATATGATTATGATGAATTCTTGTCTTGCCATGAAGCATGTCAACTCCTCTTTGTTGCTATTTTTAATTTTTTAGAACATTTTCAAACATGCATTATTATTTTTAACACATTGTTTCGTTAGCACTTGTGCGTGTGTGGTAATGTTAGGAGGATGAACTGAGTGTAGCTCAGCTGATATGATTCTTTGTAGTGGAACTGTCCACCTCGGTTCGAGTTCTCAACTAGACGTGGGTGCTCACATTTTTTGGATTATTTTAGAATTTATCATTTCTATTCTTTTAATGGTAGCAGACGTGTTCATCGATAACAAGATGCTTGTGGTAACTTCTTCAATCTCGAGGATCAGACGGTCTCCATTTTTTTAAGATGTGCATGCATGTATTTGAAAGTCTACACCTGCACCATATTTTAAAAATGTTAGAATTGTTTGCTCTTTTTTAGCAAAGTTAGAATCGTTTGCTACATATTATCTATCACTCGCTTAACATTTACGGACAGCATCGCGAAGCAGGGTTCTTTCATCACACGGCTCGCGGGCTACATAGGAGCCGCGGCCTAGGTGTCCATCCTCTCCATCTGCAGATTTTGGTACTGGACCTGGACTGCCGCTAGAAGACTAGAGGCAGGTGAGATCAAAGTTCTAAATAGCTGGGTATAGCCACCGCTATAGCCTGCTATAGCCTTTGGAAGAGGAGAAAATTAGAATATCCATCTTTTATTTTTAAAAAGCTAAATCCGCTAATAGACAGCTATATCCCGCTATAGCCACTAATTAAAGTTTATTTAACTAGCTAAACCATATAATTAATCTTTATTTATTGTTAGTTTAGTATTGAACTTTGTTATTTACAAATTTTAGTATTTCATCAATGATGTAACAAGAGAATGAAGGCTCTGTCTGAAATATGTCATGCCCTTCATCAAGTAAAACTATCGTTACTTGTGCACAGTCATGATTGCACTCCCCTCATCATCTCTTACTGCCATAGCTACAAATTCTTCACTCTAAATTTGTGATCACCACTGACTATAATAAAAAAAAACTTTCCATATGCTTTCCAGAAAGAGAGGGGGGACGAGTAAGGAGAACATAACAAATAGAAACACATCCAAGATTTGAAATTAGAGGCAACTATGCCGACGTGCATGGCACGTCTTCTGGAGAGTTGGGAAAGTAACTGCTACTGTGAGCCACCGCCCGGTCCGTCTGCCTTGATCACGTTGAGCTCTCGATCACTCTATTACTAGCTACTACCTTCGTTCCAAATTGTAGTTTGTTTGACTATTTTGACCATAAATTTGACCACTTGTCTTATTCAAAAAATTTGTGCAAATATTGCCAAATTTAAGTTATTCTTGAAGATCTTGTATTGATAAAGCAACTCACAACAAAAAAAATGATATTTTGCACAAATTTTTTAATAAGACGAGTGGTCAAACTTGAGGTCAAAAAAGTCAAACGATCTATAATTTGAAATAGAGAGGGTACGTACATGCTACTGCTTGCTCTCGATCGTTCAGCACCTGGGAAACATATATCTATATCTACTTGTGATAACTAATAAAAAATAGGTCATCAAATACCCAAACTACAATAATGCAATATATATAAAAATATAGCACAATAATGCAACCTAAAAGCATAAGCTATTTTGTATATCGATCAGGAGTCTCGTGGTTGTTTTACGAGCGGGCATTTAATTTGAGACAACTGTGTCGTTGTTCCAGGAAGAAGCTAGAATCCCTGTCCTCTTGTTGATCTCTTTCCTCCTGTTGATCTCTTCCCTGTGTTTTTTCAAGGCTTCCTTCAAGGGCATGCGCACGAGATCGCTCTCAATCTTAAATCCGTAAGGATAATCTGGACACCGCCTGAACTGAAAGAACCCTGCTTCCAGGCGGCGCTGTTTGTAAATGCAATGCGAGCGATAGATAATAAGTAGCAAACGATTCATGTTAGCCCGTTCCTCCTTATAAGCTGGCCAATGAAGCATCCCTATAGACCTCCAAGGCTTCATCAACACAAGAAGAAAGTAGAAGAAACCCTCTCGCCCCCCGTCGTCCCAGGGGCGACTCGGGCGGCGCCGCCCCTCTCGCCCAGGCGCCTGCCCCATCCTCCCCAGCTCGCCGCCGCCGGAGCTCGCCGGTGGAAGCCCTCTCGGCCGCAATGAGGGCGGCGGCGGGCGCACTGCACCCCTCCCTTGCCTCTCCCAAGAACTCCTCCGCCCCTCCTCTCCTTTTTCCCCTGCCGGAGTTGCGCTCGATGCTGGTGGCTGCCGCCGTTCCCCTACACTGGCGTCCAGATCCGCCCCCGGCAAGCCCGGATCCAACGCTTCCTGGTCCGGTGAGGCCTGCCCTTTGTGGATCCGCTTGGGGGGCGGTGCCTGTCCTACGGCGGTGCCGCGCTCGGGTACGCTCGGGCTCGGGCGCTTGAGGGCCTGTGCGGGCGCGGGGGGCGCTGCTGCGCCGCGCCGCTCGGCCGCGTGCAGGAGCACCTGGTGCCCACTCCTCCACGGCAACTTCGGTGAGCGGTGGACCTCCCATTCGTGCTTGACCCCTATGGCCGGATCCGGCCTCTCGGGGGTCTGATCTGCCATCAACGGGGAGGTCCAGGCCTGCGTGTGCTCCGGGGCTCGGGAGCTGCTGATGATCCGGCACCTCCAGGGCCGTCCTGGCCTGCCCCCCCCCCCAGATCTGCCGGGGCACGATGGACAGCGCGGCTCGCGGCGAGGTGTCCCCGGACCTGCGTGCGCCGGGGCTGGGGGCGCGATGGCCGGCGCGGCTCAGGGGCTCGTCCGGGCTGTGTATCCGCCGCCGGCGGCGTGCTGGCATGGATCCGTCGCCCCTAGTGGCATCTGTCGCGCCGGTGCGGATAGGCAACGGCTGCTGCCGGTTGGTCGCGGCCGGTGCCAGTGCCGGCGGCGACGCCCTGGTCGGAGGGGGTGCTCGACGCAGCTGTGCGGCTGCCGCATGCAGCCGGCGCGTCGATGCCCTCTTCTGCGGTGTGCCTTGCTGCAACGCGCGCACACATGAGGAATTCTGGGTGAAAATCCATTCCGATCTTCCTGTCTTGCGGTGGCGGCGTCGGTTCGACGTCGTTCCCTTGGTGAAGGCATCGCTTTGGAAGATCCCCTCATGCCGCCGTTCACGATGCCGCTCGCACATTCTTTTGGGACTGCCGGTTTAGGTGCCGCTTCTTCGAAGGTCTATGCTCTATCTCCTCCTGACTCTTCATTGACGAGGCGTGCACTCGCTGCTGTCTGCCATCGTGGTCCGGTGAATGTCCTCCTCTGGCGCCTCTGCTTCGTCGGCGTTCTTCTTGGTGGTGCCAGTAAATCAATTGCCGGGTGGTGTTTCCACCGCTACTGTCATTCCCCTCATGGGTTCCTCCCCTTGGATGGCGTCGGATGGCTGTACGTGGAGCCTGGATGTGCTGTAGGTGTCGCCATCAACTTCAAAGGAGACCGTCGTGTCCGGTAAAACTGTGGTTTGCGTGTCCTTCACCTCTCTTAGTCCCCATTCCATTGGGTGGTCCCTCAGATGGAGGGCGGCAGTGGAGCGGCGTAGCTACGAGGAGCGGTGTGGGGATGCATTGGTCATAGTGTAGCCGGCAAGTATGTTGTTCGGTGGTGGCGTAAAATCGGCGATCGGTGGAAATCGGCTTGTGTCATGACTCTTCTGTGGTTAGTTAGCGAGTTGCGTATCTCTTTTCGTTGTATCTTGGTGTTGGTGTTCTCTTCTCCCCCTGGTTTTTCCCCCAATATGCTGAAATTGTAATGTGTGATTTTGGCTGCCAAAAGCCCTATCAATGAAATTATTCAGGTGGGGATTCTCTCTCCCCCCCGGTGACCGTCAAAAAAAAAAGCATCCCTATAGACCTGAGATGGCAATAGTCATCCAATGACCATGAATTTTTTACTGAAGCTTAATAATATAATTATTAGCTCACTATAAAAATTTCACCATAATTTGACAAAGGAAGATGTATATATGAATTAATTACAGAAAATTATATCTTTAAAATTAAAAATACAATTTTTACTAAGTTATATTTATAATATGTTAAATGCATAGATCTAATTTTGTGGAGTCCAACAAAATTTAGTTTTTCATTTTATGATTTTCTTGTGATTTATTATAATTTTTCAAAGATTGATCCAAAATAAATATAAAAGAAAAAGAGGAAAACCACTTAGAGAGGTCTTATTTCCGGTTTTGCAAGTTCGAGGAGGCAAAATATCCGGTTTTCGAGTTCAATGTGGAAATGTAAACTAGCCTATAGTTCAGGGAGGTAAATAGGACTTTTTCCAATTTGGAGGGGTCAGCTGGGCTCCCACTCGGATCTGATCCATCGAAATTTTTCTTGGAAATTTTGCTTTCGCTGTGATCCATCGGCTTCCAATTTTGACTCTCGTTCTGATCCAGCTAGCTTGTCCCTCCCTTATGTATGTATTGCCGCTGAACGTCGTCGAGACTGGATCAAATACGTAGAGGCCGCCAATAATAGATGTACGTAGCTTGCGTTTAAAGGGAGGCCCCGGGTATATATACTTATTGCTACTGACGTGCCGTGTTGTACTACAATATAATTCTTATCTTCTCTCATACTGATTTACTATTTCTTATTTTGGTTTCGATCACGGCATGCAGGCAGGCAGTGGACACGGCCCACGGGCTAAATAGGAGCCACAGGCCCGCGGCTTAAGGTGTCAGGCCGCTACAAGACTGCTTGCTAGCAGTGGCACCTAACACATGACTGATACAGTTTGAACGGAACGATGATGCTTCACGCTCGTGAAGCTCTGAAACATGTCATGTCATTTATCAAGTAAAACTCCTGTTACTTGTGTACAATACATCGCTGCACTCTCCTCGCCATCTCTTACTGCCAGTGCTACAAATTCTTCACTCTAAATTTCGCGAGTACCACTAGCTATGATAACAAAGAAAACTTCCCGTACGTTTTCCAGAAAGAGAAGGGGGAGGACGAGTGAGGAGAACAGAGCAATTAGAACATCAAAGATTTGGAGTTGGAGGCAACTAGGCCGATGTGCATGGCACGTCTTCACGGCTCCCAGCAGCAGAGGCTGGACCCGTAGTTGGCTTCACTTCAGGAGGTGGCGGCTTGGACGGCCTGTTGGGCTTGATCTCTTCAACCTTCTCTGTTGGGATCTCGAACTGCAATGCGATGACACGAAATGACTGTTATGTTTCTGATGGACAGGTTAAACATACATGATACATTACAGCTATCTATACAGAAACCAAGAAGCAGCAAACATAAGAGATACAGTGCTGTATGTATGTACCCTGAATCCACAACCAGACACACAAGCATTGAAGCACTCCTGCAGGCAAAATTGAATTTGTCAGAAAGCACAACTATAGATACAAACATATTGGTCCTGGTGCTTGTATCTGTCTAGCATAACACGGTTATAGGCTTTTGTCTGAACTTTTTTCTTTAATTGCTAGATAAAGAGAACAAATAGAAAATTAGAAATGTAGTGGAAGGGTGAGAATAACTAGAATAGATGGTAAATAAATGTTTGACCTTATATACTTATACATGCTGTAGTAACCAGATCAAACCAGTAAGGCGGTAAAATGAAGTTCTCACCAAAGAGTAACTATCCTGCCCTGGAGATCGATCAATGTAAGCACTCCACTGGCGATCTTCCAACACTGGATCTTTGTAGCAGATTTCAGTACATTTTCCTATGCCTGAAGATTTCACAGCGAGTAAGTTATCTTGCACGCTGCAAATATGGTATTGAGAAGACACAACAATAGGCTACTTTATGAGTTGATACAGGAAGAATTTTGCTGTCCTGAACCACAACACCTTGATTTGGTGACAGAAATCAAACTCTTTAATACACCAAAAACATGGAGAACAAACAAAGTAAGTTATCTTGCACGCTGCAAACATGTGTTGAGAAGAAACAGCAATATCCTACGTTATAGTCCTATATGAGCCGACACAGGAAGAATTTTGCTGTCCTGAATCTCATCTTGATTTGGTGACAGAAACCAAACTGTTTAGAACAGTAAATTCGTTGAACAGATTAGGCAATATGACAGCAAAATAATCCACTGCACATCCACTAAGTACCAGTATCACCAACATGAAAGCCCCATTATACTGCACAGATGGTATCGTTCATCAGTTCATTTACCATTGTGACTGTCATATGCGCATAATGAGGGTACCGACTACCATGTCGCGGTAGATGCTGAGCCAATTTTCACGAATATGAGCAATACACGCCTAATCTTAATTAGCCACCTCTATTTATCCTAATAACAGAGGCATACGGACAGGACACAAAACCAACGCGTACCTAACCTAAAGCAATGCTCAGAGTTCAATTGAACCTGAACAAGCAAGTCTGAAACCAAACAATTCAGCTCTCAAACCAGTTGATCCCACAACAGCAATATGCATTCCACTGTAAGCATACTCACATTCTTCCCAGGTGTCTCCGTCCGCGTTGCACCCCTTCTTGCAGAACACCCTCCCTGCAAAGGCAACGCCCAATTGCGTCAAATACCAAATGGCAGAAAGGAAAAAAGGAAGGGAAAAAACCGCTAGTTTCGCATAAACGAGCCAAATCAATTCTTTTGCGCGAGAGGATGGACCAAGACACTGACATGGGATCTGCACGAGGCTCGCGTACTTCTTGGTGCAGCAGCTGCCGCACGGCGGCGTCCAGTCGCCGGAGAACATCCCGTCCCGTCCGCCCTGGCCTGCCTCCGGATTGGTCGGCGAAGCGAGCGGCAACGAGACTGCAGCGGCTGCCCAGGACGCTGGTTGTGTCTCCGGTAGGGGGGGAAGGCGAAGAGAAAGGGGGAGGAAATGGAGGTGGAGAGGGAGCGACGGCGGCGGCGCGCTGTTCGGTTCGTGGTCGGTGCGGAGCAAATTGGGGAGGAGGTGGCTAAGGAAATTCTCCGACAGGTCCCTCGACAACCGTTTTATATGTAGGACACCCCTTGCTTCAAGGCAATTTTGCATCAGGAATCAAATCGGTCTTGTAGGTCTTTTTGTTAGGCATGGTCTTTCTATTTTTCAAATTCTAATTCTAAAAGATGGTATAGTATTTTTTGGAGACAGCTGGGATTTTGATCTTGGGGATTAGGGATGGTCCGCTTGTCCGCTTGTCTCCCTTCTGGAGCCCGGCGACCGGTGTGGCGACCACGCCGTCGACGCGCCGCCGGAGCGACTCCTCTCAGGCTTCGTTCTCCTCTCCACATCCGTCTGAGGGCTCCCTTCCGCTTCGGGTTCCAGTTCGGGCACGGGTTGGCGATCCAAACCCGCTTCCATCATCAGGTAACCATCTGGCTCCTGGGCCATGGCGGTCAGAGAGCTGCCCGAGTCCTGAACGGGGGGTCGACCAGGGGTTTCGCCTCCTGTCTCTGCTTCGGCAAAGGGGCATCCCTCTTTCTTCCCTGCGCCGCCTCCCATCTCTAGGGTTGGGGATCCGGTGAACCCTCCGTGTTCATCGGGGAAGATCCAGGAGGGGGCTCCTTCCTCTCGGAACCCTCGGTGTTCTAGAGACTGGGAGGAGAATCCGGTGCTGGCGGACCGACTAGAGCACCTCTAGAAACGCAGCGAGTCCGTGGGGTCTGCTCTTCAATTCCGATAAGTTTTCCCCAAGTTGTCGCTTCTCTGAAGCCTGCATCCCTCCGTGATGCTAGGTCTGTGAGTTTCTCCACCATTGGGGGAGATACCCGTTCTTTCGCGCAAGTTCTTAAATCAAATATTTCTCATACATGAGGGATGAGGGACTCTAGAAATTTCGGTACTCGCAAACCCCAGCACCCTAACGAGAGAGAAAACTTTGGGGGTGGAAGAGGTAGGAGAGAAGACTTTCAATATGAGGGGAGTTTCAATCAAGGGCACTGGGATGATAGAAGAGGAGATTTCAGATGTGGTAGATTCCCTAACTTTCAATGGAGGCAGAGAGCCCCTGGTAGGGGGGATTTCCATCAGCAGAACGTTGACCCGCAATTTGATCTGAGAAACAATCTTAATCATGGTCGTGACAGGGAAAGGGATAATAGATTCCAGGACGAGCTGAGAAGGAAAGGAGATGAGAAATTGCAGGACACTACTCACTCTGAAACTAAGGAAAATGAAGATGCTGAGTTGAAGGAGACTTCTGGGAAAAAAGAAAATTCCATGAATAGACAAGGGGAAGGAAAATCTGGAGAGTTGGGTAGCTGCACTAGATGTGGGAGATTTGGTCACAAACCTGAAGATTGTCTAAAACCAGTGGTCTATAACAGATGCAGTAAGGAATGTCATCTTCAAAGGGTTTGTTCAGAAACTATGCCTTGGGAGTTTATTGCTCCTTTTTGTGGTTTTGCTGCACATGGACAGGGTTTCCACATCATTCAGGAAGATGATTGTGGAGACAGAGAAAGATATGACAAATTGTGCCTTGATCACAATTACCAAAGGAGAAGTTAACTCCAAATAGATTGAAAATGAATTTAAGGCTCAAGCTGGTCCTCAATCCACCTGGAGGTGGTTTGCTAAGAAAATTGCTGAAAATGTGTACCAACTCAGATTTCCTACTGCAAAAAAGTTGAGGAATTCTCCTTTTTCTCTGGTATGCAAGTGAGAACAGTGCCTGAGGTGTTTTTCAAAGTTGAAAAGTGGAATTCCAATGCTGGGGCTAAATCTAAAATCGACTCAGCTTGGTTCAGAATCTTTGGGATTCCTATGGAGAGAAGATCTGTTAAAAGAGTGAGTTTAATTGGCTCTCTGGTGGGAATTCCTTTGGAGGTAGACACAATCAATCTCAAGAGGTGGGAATTTGTCAGAGTCAAGATAGGATGCAAAGATGTGACTAAAGTACCAGCAGTTGTAGAAGGATTAATGGATTTTCATTTCTATGACTTCACTTTCCAAAGAGAGGTTCCAGTGGAGGGCATTACTAATTCTGCTGGCACACAATGGACAAGGAAATCTGATAGGGCTAATGATGACAATCCCTCTCCCAAAAAACCAAGATGGGGTGATGGTGGTGCTAGGCAAGATAACTTAAGTGGTAAAAGTGATGCTGGTGCTGGTCCTCCAGATTATCACCAAGGAAGGCAACATAAATCTCAAGCTGTAAATGGTGAGCCAAAAACTGATGAAGAACCAAGAGAGCGACCTACTCAGAAAAGGGATAGAAATGAAGGGAAAAAGTCAGCAAACTCTCTCCCGTTTCATCAACAAAACAATCTGGGTAACATTGGGGAAAATGCCTACCCATCTGAAGAAAATCTTTCCCAAAAAGAAAACTACAAGCAATCTGTTGATACAAACAAAGGAAAAACACAAGAGGTGGGTGAGGAGGAAAGTGAGGATCAGGGGCTAAGTTTCGACAACATCATTTCTCCTGGTGGACAACATTTGAATTTTGGGACCTTTGAAAACATGGAGATCAAGAATATTTGTCACATGCAACTTGCTGACAACTCTATAGTACCTATCAATGAGTATGGGACAAACTTGTTTGGCTCCAAATTTGACCCTCTAGCTGCCATTGAAGCTAAATTTGCTTTGAAAACTGGTAAACTCCCTGAGCCTATGGAGGCTGGGATGACAAAAGGGGATGACAAAATCACAGAAATTGAGGGCTGTTTCAGCCAACAATTACAGGAAAATGCAGTCTGTCCTAGCCCTCCTACTGGGACACAAGAGCCTCCTACGTTGGGTGTGTCTAGCCAAGAAGAACAAGAAATTCAAGAATCCACCATTCATAAGGAACCTGCTGCATATGTGACTGAAAAAGAAGTTACTGTGACTGAAGAGGTAATTCATGGTGAACCATCCCTCCCTATTGAGCGAGACATCAACTCTGAGCTGGTTGAGAAGGTTGTGGTTAATCTGGTGGCAGTTGTAACAAATGTTGTTCACACAATAGACCCAAATGCAGCTAGTATTGGTCATATTTCAAATGCTTCTGAGTCTGGACAGACCCATATTGATGTGGTCAACTCTGTGACACCTGATATGAAACAAAACTACATGCGACAAAGTGAGAGATTGAAGAAACAAGGACCGGGGGATATCAAAATTGCTGATAAAGCAGAGACTGCCATGATTAAAAAGAATCTAGAAGGTACTAAACTCAACTCTAAAAACTCTTTTTCTGTTCTCAGTAATTTAGATTTAATGCTTAGATCTAATAAGATGGATGTTGATACTAAAGAGTTGGCTTTAGAACAATTCGATATTATCAAAGATTTAGAACATGTTAGAATGTCTGGAAAATAAGGATAGAAATGATGAGGCTGTTACAGAGGTAAACCAAGAGGAAAATCTTCCCCTAGGAGAAATTAAACTTTTAGATTGGGAATCAGATTGCTCTGATCAGGAAGGCTTCACTTTAGTTGAGAATAAAAAATCAAAGAGAAAACTTGGGAAAAGGAAAGTTACGAAAGCCAGGAATGGGAAAGCCAATCCTCCTGATGGTGATCTCCATCCTGAAGAAGGAATAGCCATGACTATCTCTGGCTATAAACTTAGGCAAGGAGTAGCTCGAAAAAAAAAAACCAATTATCCAAAATGATAGGCATTACGTGGAATTGTAGGGGGGTGGCAAAAAAAAGGTATGCGGACTTTTGTGAAAGATTTACTATAGGAATACCAGGCTGATTTTGTAGGCTTCCAGGAGACCATCAAAAAAAGATACCCTCTGAGCTTTTTTAGAAAAATTGATCCTCAACAAAAATATGTCTGGCACTGGATTCCATCTAGAGCTAATCTGGAGGAATCTTAAGTGGAATAAAAACAGAAAGATTTGATATTCTCTCCTCTAAAACAGGCACTTATTTTATAATGGTGAAAGTTTTTGACAAAAAAATGAGGAAAAACCTTTGCCTGGTAAATGTCTATGGACCAGCTCAAGATGAAGGAAAGTAAGTTTTTTTTGACTGAATTGGCTCAAATTTGTTATGAAAACAAAGACCCTATGTTGCTAGGGGGAGACTTTAACATTTTAAGGTTTAGTGATGAGAAAAATAAAAACTTTCGACCCAACAGGTACTCTGACATGTTTAATTTAATTATCAACTCCTATGTTTTAAGGGACTTGACTTTGAATGGTGGGTTATATACTTGGAACAACAATCATGAGGATCCTACTCTGGAAAAACTTGATAGATGTTTGATGAGCGAGAACTGGGAATCTATCTTCCCTCTGTCCAATCTGAGAAAGATCCCAGGATACCTTTCTGATCACAACCCTCTGTTGTTGTGTACAGATCAAGACAAAATCAAGAAGAACAAAACCTTCAGTTTTGAGAATTCCTAGTTTAAACAGGAGGACTTTCTACAAAAAATACAGGAAATTTGAGAGAGAAAAGTCACAGCTAGCTCTGCAGTAGAGAGATGGTACATAAAAATAAATAGAGTTAAAAAATTCCTCAAAGGGTGGGGACTAAATTTGAAAGGACAAGTCCGACGATACAAACATCTCTTACAAGATGAATTAACCAAACTAGAGAAGAGGGAGGAAAGTTCCAGTTTACCTGCAGATTTATTAGACAAGAAAACTTTTATTCAAACGTTGCAAAAATTATTGGAAGAAGAGGAAGAATACTAGCATAAAAGATCCAATCTGAATTGGCTGCTTCAAGGTGATAACAATACAGCCTTCTTTCAGAAAGTGGCTAATGGAAAAAAGAGAAAAAATACAATTTTTTGCTTACAAAAAGATGAGAAATCCATAGTGAAAGATGAAAAGATTTTGGAACATGCTACTATGTACTATAAAGATCTCTTTGGTCCCTCAGAAAATCCTACCTTTAAGCTAGACTCATCATGTTGGGATGAACAAGATAAAGTGATATAGGAAGAGAATGATCTCCTCTGTAGACCTTTCACTTTAGATGAGATACAAACAGTCATTTTCTCTTTGGAAAAAAATTCTGCACCTGGACCAGATCATATTCCAGTGGAGTTTTATCAAAACTGCTGGGAGATTATCAAAGAGGATATTATGGATATGTTCTTGGAGTTTGAAATTCACAATTTAGATTTGGGGAGACTCAATTATGGAGTTATCACCCTCATACCCAAGCTGAAAGAAGCAACCAAAATTCAACATTATAGACCCATTTGCTTACTAAATGTGAGTTTCGAGATCTTACCAAAGCCTTGATGCTTCGGTTTGAAAATTGTATGAGCAGAATTACAAACATCTGCCAATCAGCGTTTATTAAAGGAAGAAACATTATGGATGGAGTAATGGCACTTCATGAGGTGTTGCATGATACCAAAATTAAAAAGAAAGATGGGCTTATTTTGAAGTTAGACTTCGAGAAAGCTTATGATAAATTAAATTGGGACTTCCTGTTTAGCTGCCTACGGCAGAGAGGTTTTTGTGAAAAGTGGTGTCGTTGGATTAAGCTGGTGGTTACTGGGGGTACTCTGAGTGTAAAAGCAAATGATCTTATGGGAAGTTACTTTCAAAGTGGCAAAGGTGTGAGACAAGGGGATCCTCTGTCTCCCTTACTGTTTAACCTTGTAGCTGATGCATTAGCAAAGATGATACAACAGGCCCAAAAAAACGATCTAATCCAAGGCCTGGTACCTGATTACGTTGATAAAGGCATTGCAATTCTCCAATATGCGGACGATACAATTCTATGTCTGCAAGATGAGGACGACACAGCTCAAAATATGAAACTTTTGCTTTATTTCTATGAACAGTTGTCTGGTCTTAAGATCAACTTTGAAAAAAGTGAAGTGCTTATGATATTGCAAGATGAAGGAAAATCCTTGAGATATGCAGAACTATTCAACTGTGCAGTTGGACAGTGGCCTATGAAATACCTGGGGGTTCCGGTGTGTGGTTCTCGCCTTCACATTAAGGATTGGCTGCCTCTTGATGAAAAACTTACTAAAAGATTGGGAGGTTGGTAGGGGATTTCACTGTCCTTTGGGGGGAGGTTAACCCTACTGAATTCTTGTCTTAGCAGTATACCAATTTATAGTATGTCCTTGTATATGCTACCAAAAACAATTCACAAGAGGTTAGACAAAACAAAAAAACATTTCTTTTGGCAGGGAGGTGGAATAAAAAAGAAATACTATCTAGTGAAATGGACAAAAGCAGCCCGACCAAAAAATAAAGGCGGGTTGGGCATCCAAGATCTCTGGAAATTGAATATCAGCCTTCTATGTAAGTGGTGGTGGAAGTTGGAGGCTTGCCAGGGAATTTGGCAGACAATTGTTATGAAAAAATATGTGAAGGATAAAAATATAGCACAGCTGAAAGAAAAACCAGTGAACTCGCCAGTCTGGAACGATCTGTTGAAAATAAAAGACATTTATCTGAAAGGAAGAGTAATGTGTGTGGGAAATGGACAGTTTACTGATTTTTGGAGGGATTCTTGGTGTGGCATGATCTCTCTCAAAGAGAAATTCCCAGATTTATTTGACATATGTAATGAGACTACAGGATCAGTAGCCCTTTTTGCTAATAGAGGTTGGAACCTGTCATTTAGAAGATGGCTAGATGAGAGACAACAAGAGAGCGTGAGAAAGCTGAGGGCAGATGGTAGCTCCCTGTGCGTTGTCAAGTGAAAGAGACTATCCCAAGTGGCTGGGTGAAAGAGATGGTAAATTCTCAGTCAAATCCCAATATGCTTCTCTATGGGCAGCTGATACTGAAGATAGAAATAAAAATCTTTGGAAGGCAAAAATCCCTCTGAAAATAAAAGTATTTATGTGGCTAGTGAAGTCTAATGCTATTCTCACTAAGGACAATTTGTCCAAAAAAGGGTGGTAGGGAGATCAAACTTGCTCCTTTTGCAGTACTCCAGAAACTATTGAGCATCTTTTCTTTGGTTGTGCAATGGCCAGATACTGTTGGAGTCTAGTTTCTATTGTAATTGGAGCTGACTGTAGACCATCCTCCTTCTCACAATTTTGGGTGTGGGCTGCTAAATACATGCCTCGTCATAAAAAGATTTTCATGGTCGGTCTGGCAGCCATTTGTTGGGCTTTATGGAGAACAAGAAACTCTATTTGTTTTGAAGATAAGAAATGTCGATTTCCTACTGAGATCATCTGCTTGGCATCATCTTTTCTCTCTTATTGGGCAGGATTGCAAAAGCCCCAAGGCAAGTTGGAGCTGATGATGGGTGCTGAAGCTCTAAAGAACACTGCTCTGTCCTTCCACCCACAGGAAGCTCCCCCTGAAGACGTGGGCTTGGTTCTTCTTCGGTAGACGCGAGCTGGCTTCCCTCTTTCTGCAGGAGATAGTTTCAGTACTTTTTGCCCTCTGCATTCCCGGCTGGTGGTAGTCTTTGTTGGCTTAGTTTTCGGTCTTGTTTCGGTTTGGGTGGTTGTGTCCCCCGCTTGGTAGACTCTGGCTCCTTAGCCTTTTGGTCGGGCCAGCAATTTGCTGGTTACTCCATTCTTTTTTTTTTGCAGAACCTATAAACTGGTACTTCTGTAATTTCGTTACTTCTTGAAGTAATGAAGTTCGGGCGCGGCCCTTGGTGGAAAAAATTTTTGGAGACAGCTTGTCCGCATCATTGCTGCTCCTTTGTTTTGTTGCTCCTTTCAAATCCAAAAAAGATATCGCGTCCATATGGTGTTTCAACTAATACGGTGTACGGAGTATTCACATGGACATGGTGTTCCAACACATTGAAATTTAGTGCTAGAGATGAATTTTGAAATAAACTCTTACATTTATAAATTTAGTGTCGCTATTTGAAAAGATACCAACCAAAACGTAGCTTGATTATAGACATATAAAAACTGGTGAAATCCTTTCAAGGAAACATCATTATGCTATGAGCCATTTATAGAAGTTTCTCTTTAATTGAGTTTACATTTAACCCTGAAAATTTGATACGGTATACTAGACTAAGAACTTGTCACGTTTCCAAGAGGTTTCCTCTTTACCCGAGCTAGGTCAAATTCAGAAGTACTCCCTCCATCCTCAAATGTAAGGTATTCTGGGATTCAAAATTTGTCCTCAAATATAAGTCATTCTAGATTGAGAGTGGTCCCAAACATCTTAATTGCACATCGTTTTCGGGTCTTTCCCAATAGAAAAATGTGCATGCAATGATGTAGGGGAGGTGCATGTGGGGGAGTTGCACGGAAAAAAGCATACTAGTTTAATTAGCATATTTCCAATGCTTAATAATTACGGATAGGAGAGTTTTTTATACACAACTATAATTTGTCCTAAAAACTCTAGAATGACTTACATTTGAGGACGGAGGGAGCAGTATGTTTTATCTCTGTGTTTGGGTGGCGGTATTTCCTAATTTGATTTTAGTATTGAATTATTTCTCCTTTCACAAAAAGTATTGAATTATTTCTGGAGTAACTCAATGCTAAACTAATTTCCAATGAACACGGATGATGGCCTATTTCCATACAAAATACTACTAGGTGGCATGATGCACAAGTTTTGCAGGAACACATGCAGCTAGCCATCTCTTATGTTTCTTTTTGTTTCATAAATTGCAAAGCGGTCAGACAAAAGAAAGTTACTACCTCGAACACGTGCATCCATCTCTTGGGCAAAGAGTAAAACTGCAAAGAGTAGAAGTTTCTACTTTAAAGAAACTAAGAGTGGTAATGGCCCATGGCTCTAGTGACCTCTTCACGGCCCAACAAGACCTTTAAATATTTTAGCTTAAAATTATATAAGATTAGAGCCCAGTTTCTTTAGAGTCCAGTCCTTATATTTTTTATTTCAAAATTTTGGATCATTTACCACCCAAAAGAAACAGCATGTGCTTTCACATAACACCATACCAGGTTTGCTGATAGTATCTTTAAATTTACACTAGCCCCTCTACAATTTTTAAAGCGAAAATTGGCTCTCTCTTTTTTTGGTTTATGCGACGAAAGAAAGTGCATTCCGAAAGCTCTTTTTTCTTCAGTATACTTGGCTGGGAGCATAGATAATCTTAAATTACTCTTTTTTTTACAATCACTCTATTGTGTTGTACAATTTTTTTTTCTTAGACCCGTAAGGGTAGGCAAATTTGGTGTGATGCGCGCGTAAAGTGAAGGTGGAATCTGCGGGGAAACTAGTGGTGCGGCAGACGTAATCCACCGAGAAAGCGACCGGCAGGAATCGCAATTTTTTTTTCCTCGCGCGTCCACGTCACAATTTTGCCTGACGAACAGACGGAGTGTTTCGGTTTGGCGGTAAATTCTCTGTGTAACAATTTGTCTCACTCAGGTAAAAATAAAAAGAGAGCCGTGCCTGCAATATTCTTCTTCTTCTTCCATCGAGTGGCGTTTGGGAGCCGGAGCAGCCAATCGTGACCCTCCAAAATCGAAATCCGCGTCACAATCGCAATCGCAAGCACGGACTAAACAAAGATTCTCGAATTTATTGGTCGCCCTTGCCCTAATAAATAAATGAAAAGAATCTCGAAATTTTCTAGCACTCCCAAAAGGCTAGAGATTCCCTAAGGTTCAAGCCACTTGGATCGCGACCCATAACGAGACAAACCCAACTTGGCCCACGGTATCGTGCCCCCGCGCCCGGTCCAGTAGGCCGCCCCACGGAATGATTTCGCCGACAACCCGGCCCCACACGAATCTCCTTCCTCACGGGCTGGGTGCTCCGCGCCCACGGATCCTCGCCCGCCTTCAACTGCATCCACCTCAGCCGCGCAGGAGCCGCCAGGCCACTAGCAGTAGAGGCACGGGGGAGGCGCTCGGCGACGCGGAGGCGCAGCAGAAAACGACGGGACTCGAGGAGGCGGAGCAGGAGCCATGGCGGCGTCGGCCAAGGGACGGCTCGTGCCGGTGCTCGCGGTGGCGGCGGCCCTCGCGGCCGTGCTCCTCTACCGCGCGCCCTTTTCCAAGGTCCTCGGGATTCCCGACAGCGATGGGTGTATCTTCCTTCCTTCTCTCTCCGCGTTGTCGAATCTGTGCTGGAAACTGAGGCGGTGTTCTCCCTCTCTCGGTTGCAGAGTTTGGGCGGCGAAGGGTGCAGCCTCCTCCCGCACGACCACTTCTGGATCGCCAGCGAGCGCGTCGTCACGCTCGGCCGCGTCGGACCCGCCGCAGGTGACATGTTCATTCCGTGCCATCTCGCGCGTTGACCGCCATCTCCTTCCTCACCATCGATCCACGCTCTCATCCGCGGCGAAACTGTAACCGAGAGAAATGGAGATGAGAAGCGGATTGCTTCAGAAGTTGGGCCTCTCAGACAGATTTCTGACGCTCTCTGTGATGATTGGTGCTGCGTGCAGTGGAGGTCAAAGGGGGCCTGATCAACGCGATCGCCGTCGGGGACTACCGCAACTTCGTGCTCCGCCGGCCACTCCTGGATTACGGAGACGCTGTCATCATGCCCGGACTCATCGACGTGTAAGCATCTGCTACTTAGTTAGCCTCCCTCACTGAACACTGAATATATGGGGGAGGATTAGAGGCGTGGCCCAAATGGTGGTGCAAACAGTGACTCTTGCTCTGACTCTGCGGATGCGTAACTGTCCCAGTTTTCCTTTTCCCCTCAGTCCCTGATGGCCTCTGATCATTCTCTCAGGCATGCCCATCTCGATGAGCCTGGACGCGAGGAGTGGGAGGGCTTCTCCACTGGTACAAGGGCCGCTGCTGCAGGTGCAAATTCATTTCACTCATACAGCAAACTAGTTAATTACTAGTTATGGCGTGGTTTTGGTGTGTAGACTTGACATGCCCGTATGCTTATGGAGCATGGCCTGAATCTCTGTCAGTGAAGAGCAAAGCACAACAATACATAATCGTGCAAATCCTTTTGCTTCAGGTGGGATAACAACGCTAGTGGACATGCCACTCAACAGCTTTCCATCAACAGTTTCTGAAGAAACTCTCAAGCTGAAGGTCAGGTTTCTCTGTAAGCTGCAGTATGACTGCACAGAAACATAATGCAGATATAGTGGCTAGCTGCCTTTTTCCCGTGATTAACACTGGTTTCGCGTGCCTTACTTTCAGCTGGAAGCAGCTCGGGATAAGCTATTTGTTGATGTAGGTAAGTTGGCTGACTGAAACGCTGAAACCAACTGTACCTTTTCTTTCAGATGTTTTCCAAACTCAAGTACTGTATCTCAAACTCTTTCCTGACACGTACTCGGAAGGGAACAGAAGAAACTCTTGCATTATAAGGTTTGCATATCCTCAAATCTGACTCCTACATTACTCTCATTCAGGGTTCTGGGGTGGCCTCGTGCCAGAGAATGCCTTCAATCCAAGTGCTTTGGAGAGCCTCCTAAATGCAGGAGTTTTAGGACTAAAGGTTTGTTTCTCAGCTAGCAGTTAGCACTGAAATTCGTAGTCGCTAGGTTTTGGACATCATTTTCAGTTTCTGTTCCATGTTCCTTGTTTTGCACAAGGAAGCTTTTCTTGCCGTCAAGCACAGTAGCAAACGTTATAATGATAGAATCAGACAGCAAAAGATTCCAATGCGTAGAGGTTCTTGCTAAGAATTTAAGTAGCAGGTCCCTACTTCTTTTCCTCTTTTTAGCCAGCAGATGTATACACAAACTGACTGCTCTCACTTTTTATGGTTCTAGTCTTTTATGTGCCCCTCAGGCATCGACGACTTTCCCATGACAAATTCAACCCATATCGAGGTATATCTCTCATTATTTTCCTTATTCTAGATTCACATGGTTTTCCAAATTTTTCCTATGGAATCTCTGACATGCTTCTCTCTGTGTTGTGACACTATAGGAAGGATTGGTTACACTGGCAAAATACCAGAGACCTTTACTTATCCATGCTGAACGTATTCCTGATGTTGAGGATGATGATGGACTCGATGGTGAACTAGATCCTCGATCCTATGCGACGTATCTGAAGTCTAGACCACCAGCATGGTAATTATATCATTATGTTAGTCTGTGCATCTCGGGTGAAACAATTAGTCTCTTTGGAGTCAAGTGTCAACTATGTTCATAAGTGACCTCACTTTATAAATTTGCGATCGCTTAAACCTAGGGAGGAATCAGCTATCAGAGACTTGCAACGTGCAATGAAGGACACGGAGGCAGGGGGTCAATCAGAAGGAGCTCATATTCACATCGTTCATTTATCAGATGCAAAAGCTTCCCTTGAACTTATGAAGGTATAAAAATATAAATAAAAAAAACTGCACAACATTGCCACGATTTATATGAACTTCTGGTTTCAACTAAGTTTAGAAATAAGCTGCACATGAACAAAATGAATGCCAGATTCTGCTCCTCTAAAATGCGAAACTATTGTTGTTGAAAAAACTATGCATATTACTGTATTGATGACTTCTTTTCATGCTGTTGTCATGCTGTGATTTCGTACTGTAAATTCCTCTGCTTGTAGGATGCTAAAAGCACTGGTGCAAGCGTGACTGTAGAAACATGTCCTCATTACCTGGCATTTTCAGCTGACGAAATTCCAGATGGGGATACTCGCTTCAAATGTGCCCCTCCTATACGTGATGGCATGAACAGAGAAAATCTTTGGAAAGCCCTGCTTGTATGCTACTTCTTCACACTGGTTCTGACTTCTTGACAGCTTCTAGCAAACTGATTGAGTTAAATTTCGCATGATTAATATTAGGACGGACACATAGACATGTTAAGCTCAGACCACTCACCATCAGCTCCTGATCTCAAACTAATGGAAGAAGGCAACTTTTTAAAGGCATGGGGAGGTATATCATCATTGCAGGTTAGTTTCTCATAGTTTCAGTATTTTGGGACACTAGTACATGTCAATTCACATTAGTTCAGTGCCCATTGACTTCAAAACTGCCAATGCAAACGTTTCTGCAAATTCAATCATATTTCAAGCAAAGCGGAACACTAATACTGAAAAATCAATGTCCATGAATTAATTCTGCACACTCCGTAACCAGTTTGGCATAAATATCTGCAGTTTGTTCTCCCTGTGACATGGTCGTATGGGAAAAAGTACGGCATTACTTTTAATCAACTAGCCGCATGGTGGAGTGAAAATCCGGCTAAGCTTGCAGGGCAAAAGAACAAGGTACTGAAAATGTTGTGCCATCTCATATAGGCAGCTAAAGTTCAGTTTAATTTTATTTTGCTTTCACTTTTCTAGACAAATTGATACCATGAAGCACATATTCGCAAAGAAATGCTGATTATACACAATAAAGGATCTCAAGTGTAGCGCTGATTTGTGTAGGGAGCTATTCTGCCGGGATACCATGCTGACATTGTAGTATGGAAACCTGAGGCGCAGTTCGAACTTGATGAGAGCCATTCTGTGTACCATAAACACCGGGTTTGCTCCCTGCCTCAAATGATCTTATATATTTCAATTGCTATATATTATTGCAAAACTGGACCATTGACATGAAATTCATACAAATTTCGCAGAACATTTCTGCATATTTAGGGAAAGAATTTTCTGGTAAGGTCCTGTCTACTTTTGTGAGAGGAAATCTTGTATTTGCTGAAGACAAGCATGCAAAGGCCGCCTGTGGTGTTACAATCCTCGCGAAGTAAGATTGCAGGTTCAAAGGTATGGTATCTTGGATTATTAGCTTAATCACTACATGCATGCTATGAGAATAAAAACGTATCTGGCATAAGAATTGATAAGATAATGATTTACGTTTTTTCGGTACTAACTTTGTGTTTTCTTCTTGTGTGCCAGGTGGATGCAGAGCTGCTCCAGTGCTGCCCTTGCTGATCCATAGTGTATATGCTCGTATGCGCTGTGTATCTGTAGGTTACCCCTGTGTATAGTATAATTGAAGCCATTTATGCCATTGTTGTAGTGTAGTAGAGAACCCGCAACTGGATTGGCTTTAAGTTTGCCCCAGTTGCCAATTGGTCTGTTGGACCTTCTGTATTATAATTTCTTTTTCCTATTGATATGGAAAAACAACTTGTCCAAATTTATTTTCTCCATATATATGTTCTGTTGATACGATGAAAATTTCTTCCAGATTTATGCTGGCAAATGAAATGAACGGAGACGGATCGTGCGTGCATTAGCTCATGGTAGCAGAAAACGTATTCTACCTTTACGTTAAAGAGGATTGGAAACGGGAAATATGCGGAACTGTCTCCAAGCGATAAGGCGAAGCCTGCTAGTCTGCGCGCCTCGTCAAGCGTGGAGCTCTCCCGCCATCCATCATCCATGGCCATGGCAGCCACCGCGAAGCTTACCCTTCTCCTCCCAACCACCCTCACCTCTACTGTCTCCTTCCCCACCCGCGTCGTACTGAAGCCATTCCCTCCGCTGCAACGCCTCGTAGTTGCCGCTGCCGCCGCCTCCTCGTCCTCCCAAACCTTGTCATCGTCCCACTCGTTTGAAACACCGGAGGCCAGGCAGATACGTCTAGAGACGGAGTCCGCCCTGGAATGGGGCAGCGTATGCGCGCGGCTGGCCGACTTCGCCGCCACCGCCGCCTGCTGCGCCGCATGCGTGGAAGGTCGGGTCGCCGTCGGGCGGAGCCGGGAGGAGAGCGAGAGGCTGATCGAGCAGACGGCCGCGGCGGTGCTTTTGTCGGCGCCACTGGACTTCGGTGGCGTGGAGGACGTGTCCGCGGTAGTCGCCGCGGCGACCGGTGGGCGGTTGCTCGCCGTGCGAGAGATTTGTGGAGTCGGGCGCAGCATCCGGGCCGCCCGCGGAGTGTTCGATCAATTGCAGAGCCTCGCCCAGGAAACGCAAGACGGGAGGTGAGGAATTGTTTAGTCCCATACTGATGGCAATGTCGTTGATCAATGGCAGATGACTACAACAGTTGCTTGCGGTGGCCAGAGACTATTTGCTAGTCACATCCGTTTGCAGATTAAAAATGTTGTTCGATTCATGTTTCTGGAAGGAAACAAGTGTTGATTCATCTTCCTGCAGGTTCTCTCCTCTTCTGGATGTACTGCAAGGTTGTGATTTCTTGACGGAACTTGTGCAACGGATAGAGTTTTGCCTTGATTCCACTCTTTCTCTGGTCCTGGATCGCGCCAGTAAGAAGCTAGAAACAATTCGCAGAGAAAGGAGGAGGAACATCGAGATGTTAGAATCTCTGTTGAAAGATACAGCTTCAAAGATTTTCCAAGCTGGTGGGATTGATAGTCCTGTGGTCACTAAGCGCCGTTCTAGGATGTGTGTTGGTGTGAAAGCTTCACAGAAGAATTTGGTGCCTGGTGGAATCATTCTAAGTTCCAGTGGCTCTGGTGCAACGTACTTTATGGAGCCAAGGGAAGCTGTTGAGCTTAACAACAGGGAAGTTAAACTCTCAGGTGATGAGAGAGCAGAGGAATTAGTAATATTGGGCTTGCTAACTTCAAGTATCGCAGACTCCCAACTGAAGATCAGAAATTTGATGGACAAGATTTTGGAGTTGGACCTTGCATGTGCTAGAGGGTCGTATGCACTATGGACAAATGGTGTCAAACCAAGCTTCAGTGACAGTTATAGCAGCAGCCAGTCGGATCAGAGCAGCGACTATTCAGTTTATATTGAGGGCATTCGGCATCCTTTGCTACTTGAACAGTCTCTTATGGCAGAAGATTCAAATATAGAAGCATCTGAAATGCCTGTTCCATTGGACATGTGGGTGAAAAAGGATGCAAGGATTGTTGTGATCTCTGGACCCAACACTGGAGGAAAAACTGCCACTATGAAGACCTTGGGGCTGTCCTCACTTATGTCAAAAGCTGGAATTTTCTTCCCAGCCAAAGGAAGGCCTAGGATTCCATGGTTCGATCAGGTTCTTGCAGACATTGGTGATCACCAGGTAGTCTCTGTCCTTTGATGCGAATTTCTCTAATCATTTGCGGGGCAGTAATCTTATTGACAAAAATATTTTTTGTGTTGAAGTCACTGGAGCACAGCCTCTCTACATTCAGTGGGCACATATCACGCCTGCGCAGGATTGTAGAAGTTGTATCAAAAGATTCTCTAGTTTTAATTGATGAGATTGGCAGTGGCACTGATCCATCAGAAGGTGTAGCTCTTTCAACCAGCATTTTAAAGTTTCTTGCAAGTAAAGTGAATTTGGCCATTGTGACAACTCATTATGCTGATCTAAGTCGTCTCCAGTCAGTTGATAGCAGATTTGAGAATGCTGCAATGGAATTTTGTTTAGAAACTCTGCAACCAACATATCGAATCTTATGGGACAGTACTGGTAAATCCAACGCACTTAGTATTGCAAAATCAATTGGTTTTGATCAAAAAGTGCTTGATCGCGCACAAGAGTGGGTTGAGAAGCTATTGCCTGATAAGCAAAAGGAACGCCAAGGTTTACTTTATGATTCTCTCCTTAATGAAAGAAACCTTTTGGAGTCTCAGGCAAATGAAGCTGCATCTGTTCTTTCACAAGTTGAAGGGTTGTACAGTGAGGTAGCTTTACTATAATGATTTGTTCTGACATTTTTTTATTTTTCATGGTAGTGATGTACAAAGATTCTCATCACTCACTTGAAATCCTACTTTGTATATTCTGACTTTGAAGATTCGCTTGGAAGCTGATGATCTTGAAAGTCGAGTTGCTGCTTTGAGGACAAGAGGGACCCAAAAGGTTCAACAAGAACTAAAGGTTGTGAAGTCTCAGATGGACACAATAATCAAGAACTTCGAAGTTCAACTGAAGAATTCAAAACTTGAACAATACAATTCACTATTGAGGAAAGCAGAAGCTGCTACTGCTTCAGTCGTTGCTGCTCATCAGCCAAATGAAATAACTTTCAGTGATGATGAAAGCCAGAGTTTGTTTGTTCCGCAAATTGGAGACAAAGTGTATATCCAGGGATTGGGAGGAGGAACTGTGGCTACTGTTATTGAAACTCTTGGAGAAGATGGGAGCTGCATCGTTCAATATGGAAAGATAAAGGTTCAAGTCAAGAGAAGTAAGATGAAATTGGTTCAACGAGGTATAAATGAAACAGCAACTTCCTCTTCTGTAAAACCAAAGGTATGCTAAATCTTCTCTGCATCACAGCATGCTATCTATTCACATCAATTCTAGTTTCAGTAGTTTTTTGAAAGCACTGCATAAGACTACAAGAACAAAATATCTCAGAATGATAGAGATTTCTTAACTAAACCATGGCATTACTTATATGATAAAAACCTGTTTCAATTTAGCAGCGACTGAAAACAATTCCCCCAAGGTTCTAAGTTCTAACCTAAGCTAGCTATAGTTGCTCTGTAGCTCCATATGTGGGATATCCAGCAACCAATTTAATCGATTTTGTCGGTATTCTCTTCATCTAACGCGTGGCATATTGCAACAGCAAGTCAGGGAAACCAAGTTAGCTTGAGCACTGCAGGATGCATTGATTCGGGCCTGTCAATTCCTGGCATTGATGGTCTCCGCTTTAGTTTGGGTAGATGCAGCACACCAGCAGTATGGAAGAACAGGCTGGACCTAGATTGGTCCATGCCATCCAATGCTGGTGCATGCATGAACCTTCGTTAACTCTGCATGCTGTCGTACCAATGAAGATATTAGGCACGTCGGGACCAATGAAGATCAGCATATGGTGGGCAATCGTTGATCGTCGTGGCTTGCTTCAACCGTGTTCTGACAGTTTTTGGTTTCTGGCAGGGCCGAACGCCGAAGCAGCGATCTGCAGCAGCGGAGACGAACCAGAGCCAAGATGGGAGCGTCTCTTTCGGCCCCGTTGTGCAGACGTCCAAGAACACGGTGGATCTGCGCGGGAAGCGGGTGAGCGAGGCGTCCTATGAGCTCCAGATGGCCATCGACGCGTGCAGGCCTTACCAGGTACTCTTCGTGGTCCATGGCATGGGCACCGGAGCCGTGAAGGACTGCGCCATTGATGTTCTCCGGAACCACCCTCGAGTGGCCAAGTTCGAAGACGAGAGCCCCCTCAACTACGGCTGCACTGTCGCCTATATTCAGTAAACAGACATTCTTACAAGCAGCACTCGCCTATATATACAGCCTGTATGACAGGGTTTCCTTGGAACTCTGAAGCCATGGCCTGGTCTGATTTGTGAACAAGCGCCACCATGCCAGACTGCCAGGACGAAACATGGCCCAGGAAAAGGATTTGATCGTGACGCCTGCAGTGATACCATTGCTGCATTCAAGTGTGCCTGCTGGCAGCAGTGAGCACAAGTTCATTGCCTGGCCCTTGTAGGTCACTTGAAAGGAGAGTTGACGAATAGTATAGCTACAGGCTTTGACCTTTTGCGAGCATAACGTAGGCGCCTTTTCTACTGATTATACTCCGTATTCCGATTGTGCAATTCAAATTGGCAGTACGGATCTTTCTTTGTCCGGATCACATGCGTGGAATGTGGAATGGCGTTCGGCGGGTTCTTCATAATGATTCTGCTAGCTGATTGCTGGGTGGATTGGGATCGGATAAATGACCTTGGCAACTGTGATCGAGCAAAATCCTGAACGGAAGCAAGGTGCATGCACATGTGGCACCTTTTGGAACTGTGGCGCCGGATTTTATGTGGTGAGGCCTGTTGTGGCAGCTGCCATATCATACAAGAGATGAAATGCCATAAAAATACACAAGGGATAAGATAAGTGGTGGAAAGCTTTAGAAGTTCTGATCCACAATTTTTTTTTTTTTTGAGATTCAGAATCAACTATTGCATCAGTACTAGTAGGTCTCATGTAGCATGTCCACCAACTGAATTGGGGTGATGCCAGAGTTGCGGTTGCGGACCACATCAAATCCCGGCCAAATTGCAGGATCACACGAACAACGAGGTGATTTGTGGTGGGGGACGGGATGCAGCTCGCTGCAGGATCAAGGCAAGAGTGAGCGAGCGAGGCTGATTAATGCGAGAGGCATCAGCCACCCCCATCCATGCCTGCCCCCATCCAACGGCCGCACCGTACGCTCCACTTGACGCATTCCACGTACTACGCGCCGCGCACATGCAGACGATGAGCCGAAGCTGACAGAGAGGGCCCACACCACCTGGGACCCACCTGTCAGTCCAAGGAATGTCAGCCCCTATCTAGCTAGCTCATGTGCAGCGGATGCGCCCGGGCCCACCACCTCGTGCCCGTGTCAGATCGCTGTACTTGCAGAGCAGTCAGGGCGAGCGGAGGGAGCCACCCTCGAAACTTCTTGCTGCGCGGCCGCGCCATTTGTTTAAGCAAAGTCATGGGGTACTGGAGGGCGAAATCAAATATAAATCCCAATTCTGCATAGCTACAGCTAGTGGTTTGTCGTTCCGAGATCCAATTTTTGGCTGGCAATTTGTCCTAATCTCCCGTGATCTTCATTCTTCCGCTCTGCAACCTCCCCGCTGCCACTGTAATGCAGGCAGGTGCAACAGATTACCAGTACTGTCCTACGTCCTTCTCCTAGCTGCTTGCCTTGATCTTGGAGGCCGCCGCAAGCTCCCAAAAGGAAGCTTCCATTTTTTTGCTCTTCCTTCCTGCCCCGTCCCCAACTTGTTTCTTGCTCCTCCCTCTTCCATTTATCGATCTCTTCTGAAACTGCTGCCCCTGGTTCACTACTCCATGCCATTGCTTCCAGTAGCGAAGCGAGTACTGTGAGTACGTGGTTGGAGTTGTGGAGGATTCAGGAGAGGTCCGCGACCAGGTTTTGCCTGCACCGCATCGTCCTCTCCCCGCAACCTCCAAAAGCCAGGCACTAATTATAGCATCATACAAGACTCATCCAACGCAAGGAAGGAGATACGAACCTTTGTACTACTCCTTGCTGCTCCAAGATCCCCATTTTCTTTCCCATTTCCAGCGTTTCCTCCCTGGCCAGTGTCAATGGCGATGTGATGGAGCTGTTTTCCACGAGGCCAAGAAACTCCTCCGCCTTTCCACAGCTTCTTGCCGGTCTGTCTCTTGATCCTTCAGCTGAGCTTGGCCTACGCCGCCTCCACTCTCCCATGGCACCACTGGTTGCAATGTGATGCGGAGGGGCGGTTGTTCCTGAGGAGGAGTAGGAGGAGGGCGCTCAGGGAGAAGAAGAGCGAGCGCCCGGCTCCTTTGGGAGGCGCTGGTTCTGCGCCTGCTGGATAGAATCGAGGATGGCGGGCGGCGAGGGGGCCGCCGCGGCCGCGGTCACCGGCGAGGGAGAGATGCGGTCGCTGGCGCTCACGCCGACGTGGTCGGTCGCCACCGTGCTCACTATCCTCGTCGCGGGCTCGCTCATAATCGAGCGCTCCATCCACCGACTCAGCAATGTAAGTGCTAATTCCTACACACACAGAAAGATGCTTAGTACTTTTGTGTTATCCATGCTCTGCTCTTTTATTTGCACTTCTTGAATTTGGTAAAGGGAACATATCTAGTGCAAATCAAGGATCTCGCGCAAACCCGTGCAAACTTACTAAACAAAGTTTCAAAAAATTCTGAAAAAATCATGAATGTGCTTCTCAGATTACATCATCTATATATAAAATTTCATGGTCAAATTCGTCTTACTCTAGAAGTTACAAAAAAGACAAATTTGAGATGCATTTGAACCATTATTGTTGTCAGAAAATTTGTCTTTTTTGTAACTTCTAGAGTAAGACGAATTTGACCATGAAATTTTATATATATATGAGGTAAGCTGAGAAGCACATTCATGATTTTTTTCAGAATTTTTTGAAACTTTGTTTAATAGGTTTGCACGGGTTTACACGAAGTCCTTGGTTTGCACTAGATACGTTGCCTTTGGTAAAATAGTTAGTTTTCGATTCAAGAGTTGCACTGTCATAAGTTGTGATAAGGTACTCCTATTTGGACCAATTACCCTTTTTTTCCCAGGAGCTTTTGAGCAAAACATGGGTGGCAACATCTGTTGGTAGCTATTCTTTCCAAAACAAAATTCTTTTTCCATCAGCAGTTCAGCTAAACAGCCGAGGGCTCTGCTGAAAACTTAATCTGATGTTCCTTTCTCATTTACTTCATTAGGCGTGGCATTATCAGCATCATCAGTTTTCCTTTCCCCCTTACTAACTCAAGATAATCTCGTACTTTTTCAGTGGTTGAAGAAGACCCACCGGAATCCACTTTACAAAGCAATGGAGAAGATGAAAGAAGGTATCCACGCGTTCTTTGTTGTATTTTTCTACTAGCTTATTTTATTGGGTTTGTTGCAAAGCGTGAACTAACATTATGCTACCTTTTGCTATAGAAATGATGTTGCTTGGTTTCATATCTCTGCTTCTGGCTGCTACATCAAGAATTATCTCAGGAATCTGCATCGATTCCAAGTATTACAGCAGCAGATTCTCTCCCTGCACCAAAGAAGAGGTCGAGGAATCTATAAATGCAGAGCACACCGTTTCTCACGCACGCAAGCATCTAATTGAGGTCATTCTGCACCATTCGCTTAGAAGAAATCTAAAAGTTGGTTACCATAACCATCAAAGCTGCCCTGAGGTGTGTAATTGTTTTAATTTCCAAAGTGCCTTGAAGAATTTGAGCATATCCAATATTTACTAGAATTTACATTACTTTTGCCTCTTCCTTTTTTACAAAGATCATTTGATGTGCAGGGACGCGAGTCTTTTGTTTCGCATGAAGGTCTGGAGCAGCTGCACCGGTTTATATTTGTGATGGCTGTAACTCATGTGACATATAGCTGTTTGACAATGTTACTAGCAATACTCAAGGTGCTTACTCTATTATACTTCTATATTAAGCACAAACTAATCCTTTCTATCGAAATACATTCAACTGTACATACTTACTTGGAGAATTGACAATGATGAAGCTTGTGTGTTCTTATCTACCAAACAGTGTGTCAGTCGTGATTACAAGTTGCAGGACCCATGAAGAAACACTAAGCATTTTGAATATGCTAGACAGACATCTGATAATATATACATATGAACAGACATAACACTTATTCATGCATTTTGTTAGTTCTTACAAATATTATAATTGGCATTAATATCATCCCAATCCTAATCTTTGCATGCTGGTAGATCCACAAGTGGAGAAAATGGGAGGATGAAGCATTCAGGGATAACCACGAATCATTTTCTCGTAAGTGTACCCTTTTTTGACCCTTTAAGAAATTATAGGATTCAGATCAGAAATTCATTTGATTTAATGATGTGAAATAGATGCAAAGCATACATCATTTCTTGAATCATTATTGTTGCTTTAGCAGTTCATCTTAATGAATCTTGCAGGCTTTTTATACTGCAATAATTTTAATCCTGCCTTCCTAAGAAGTGCTTTTACAACCCTAATAAGAGGCCTCTGATTCAACAAAGCTTCTCTTCACTTACCTTTGTAGTTGGGGAATTTTCCTGTGTCATTGGTGAACTGTATATATTTAACTATATTCTAGCCAAACTGCATCTAACTATTCCTCTTCTTATTTGCATCTGACAGAGATCGCATATGAGTCAGCGACTAGAAGGCAACCAGCACTCACCAAATCCTATTCGTTCCGCTCGTGGAGCCAAAATAGTGTGGTCATGTGGCTTGTAAGTTGAGGCCAATAGTTTCTATAGCTCATTTGAGGCATAAAATTCTATTTCCATGCAAATATTACTATTGCGATTTCATCGTTGCAACCGCACTTACGACTTCGATTATGTTACCATGCAGGTTTGCTTTATCGCACAATTTGGTCAGTCTGTTGTTCGAGCAGACTACCTTATCCTCCGCAAGGGTTTCATAATGGTATATATATACCATTTGTTTCTTCTTCCACCCTAAGTAGAATTCTTATTTGATTGCCTTCAGTATGTTTATTCACATAAATGGAGCTGGGCCTTACCCGATACCCTTTATATTGGTTTATTGACTATTTCTATTTATAACCAAGACACGCTATAGGTCTATTGATATGCTATTAAGACCCTTGTAGTCTTTTTTGAGTTTTTGACTCACTGATATTGCAGACACACAAACTTCCACAAACGTACGACTTCCACACTTACATGATACGCTCAATGGAAGAGGAGTTTGAGAGGATTGTCGGAGTGAGGTTGGTGTAATTGTAAGCCCTGATTAGTGTCAGCGAGCTTGGCTGCGTATGGACCTTTACTATGTTTTATTTTTTTTAGCACTGGAGATATATGATCAGCTAACCTACTCCTTTTATGCAGTGGAGTGCTGTGGGGTTTCGTTGTTGCTTTTATGCTATTCAATGTTGATGGTAACTTTAATCCATTTTCATTCTATTGAGATATTCTTGCTTCCTCACTGTCCAGAATCATATATGGTGATTTTATTTTAGGATCCAACCTGTACTTTTGGATAGCAATTCTTCCTGTAACTGTAAGTTGTAGCCTGCTTCTGGAACATCCTACGACCTAGGTATTTCCTCATCAACATTTTTGGCCTCAACTGTAATGCGAATGTTGTGCAGCTTGTTCTACTAGTAGGTGCAAAGCTGCAGCATGTCATTGCAACTCTGACAGCAGAGGGTGCCAAGATGACTACCTACGGGCCAAGGATACAGCCAAGGGATGATCTCTTCTGGTTCAAGAAACCAGAGTTTCTCCTTTGGTTAATACATTTCGTTCTCTTTCAGGTTCATATATATATACCACTAGAATTTGGAAACAGTTAAGAGATGAGCTAAGCTTACTCATGCTTCAATTTGATAATTGTGCAGAATGCTTTTGAGTTGGCTTCTTTCTTCTGGTTCTGGGTATCACTTCTGTTCATCTTAAGTTCAAAAATGAATTATGTGATCATGGTAAAGACTTCTGTTCATTAAAATATTTATAACATATCTGTTGGTTTTGCTGCAGTGGCAATTCGGTTATGATTCATGCTTTATCAAAAACCACCTTTTGGTATATTGCCGACTTATACTGGGGTATGCATTTCAGAACACCACTTAGTATCTAGTCCTATGAAGCATCAATTTGGTTAACACATTTCATTATTTCTCTTCATATATGTATATGTATGATAAACCATGCCAATAAAAAATTTCAGGTTTGCCGGACAGTTCTTGTGCAGTTACAGCACATTGCCTGTTTATGCGCTGGTGACTCAGGTAACACATTTATATGCCAAAATTAAGCTTCAGACTATATGAACTTTCTGATGAACACATGACGATGACTTAGCAAATCAGCGAGAATCAACAATCTTGTTAAAGTTCAGATGTCATTTTCAGCAAAGAAGATTGCATTTACTAACGACAATGCTTGTACGACAACACAGATGGGGTCCAAATACAAGGCAGCCTTGATCCCGCGGAGGATCAGAGAAACCATCCACGGGTGGGGAAAGGCCACGAGGAAGAAGCGGCGTCGTCGGCGCAGCACCTGGGACGACTCGACGGTCCGCACGGAGACGAGCACCGTGTGCTCCCTCACTGACGACGACGAGGATGACTTGGACGACCACCACGGGCCGTTCGAGGAGACCCCGAGAGCCGCCAGGCCGCCGCCGTTCCTGAAGATCGAGCTGCAGCCGCAGCACGGCAGCGGGCGCAGCCCCAGGCCCGGCACGCCGTGCTTCCACGCCGTGGCCATGCCGGGCAGCAGCTCGACCCACGGCGGCGGCAGCGGGCACCCAATGCTCCTCGGGCAATCGTCCTCGGCCTCGGCGCCGTCGTCCCCGTCGCACCGCGGCGGCAACGTGACGAGGTCGGCGTCCATGCCCGGGTTTGCCTCGCTGAGGACGGGCACGGGCACGCCGACGCGCATGAGCCATGATGAGTCCACGTGATCGATGCGTACATGATAAACACGCAGATGACAGTACTAGTGCTCTAGGACACGGTTGTTGTGGGGTTGCAAGATCGCACGTACAGATGACAGTACATGATAAACACTAGACTTTGTGGTAGGATTCTGATGATATACACGTCTGAATGGAACTGAACATTGTCTGAAAACTCCAAACAGATGACTGAGAAATCTACTGAGACTCCGCTGGATCCTTGGCATGCCGTGTTGCCTGCCGCTCTGCTTGATCATAAATCAACAGTCTACCTTCTTGATCGACTTCATTGTTTTCTGGTCATTGTTGTGCATTCGCATTAATACAGTCAATACAGTTTCACGAGCATTTTCATCAATTTGAGAAAAGGTTGACCCTAGAGTATTACCCCGGCACTGCTCTACTGCTCACTTGGCTTGGAAACTGTCTCACTCCACCCACAGGACGAAATGAAATAATTCAGACTTGTGATGCCAGAGAGGACAAATAGATGAACTCACATACTGATCACAGATTTCAAACCTCCTTCACTAACAGCTAATACTGTATCAGCAATGGTAGGTACATATATTAGATAAGGTTCCTACAGTTGCCAATTAGGCCACGACAACTTGTCAGGCTCAGACTTGTAGAAGAAAGCAGAGTGCAAAACGGCGAACCTCTCCCCACAAGCCAAGAGAACTGGAAAATAAATCATTACATTAGGCTGCTACCAAGTTTCCATTTTTAAGGTCTAGTACCAAGGACAAACCCTAGAGGAAATCATGGTCCTTGATCCAAAGTTAGTCTTTGCAGATCACTCTGTTCATCCAGAGTTTCCATCAGAAGAGGGGGCGCGTACTGCGCATTCCCTTGGTGCTCTTCAGCGTCCTGGCAGAAGGAGAGGATTATGGTGTCGATTGACATCTCAACCACTGCAAAGAAGAGCTTGGCAACTATGTAACCAAGGGCCCATGTTACCTGCAGTATCAGTGTATCATCAGAATGCAGTTAGCTTCAGATTTTAGCAATGGAAATGAAATCGGACAGTCCGAGAAGCGAGAACTTGAATCAACAAAATAAGGTTGAAATTCTCACCAGTACAGGGATCAGTGGAGATGATATCTTGTTGTGCGCAGATTTGTACTTGTGAGTGTCCAACATCAGAAAGGCAAAAAGTGCACAAAAAAGGCTCACACACAGTTTTCCTAGGAAGAGGATCACATCTCCTATGACATTGACTTTTCCAATACGCAGTATATTCTTCATTATCAATCCAGTTGCGAGAACAGAAGCTTTGTGGAAACCCTTCCCAGTAATGGCAATCTGCAGCAGAAAATGAAATGCACAAGCTTTGTCAGTCTTATACAAGAATAATTCAACATGTGCAGCATATGCTTTCACATACAATACAAGCATTGGTGCTGTGAAGTCAAAACTTATAGATGATACAGCATTGGCATAATGGGTTTGAACAACTGCATTGAAACAAATTTTGAGCTATAAATCAAGCACATCTATGGGCAATTTGCATTAAGAGCTTTTAGTCTGTGAAGGGACTGAACTGAACAAGCCCCACAAAGTTAGCAAAATGATAAGTTGATAGCCGAATTCGGGAGGGGGGGGGGGGGCTATTGCAATCCACAAGAAAGCTCTATACTCACCATTATGTAGGCATTCCGATTTACTGACTTGAGGGTCCAGTCTATGCAGCCTAGGCAGCATTCAGAAGACGAAGATGTCGCTTTCCCAAAGCAGCTTTCCCGAGCAGAACCAACAAACTTCAACTTGCGACGAAGACATTCTAGTATAAAACGGACCCACTCAACAACTGATACAACAAGTGAACCCAGAGCAACAGATCCAAGGCTGTAGCGCATCAGCCGCTTCAGTGAAGAGACTACAGTGAGAAATGGTATATCATGCTGCATCGAAGTCGCTTGAATGGTCAGTAAGGGAGAATACACCAACTAAGACGGAGAAAAGAAAACCCTGAATGCAGAGAAGTTTTTATGCGAGCCAATCCAGCTAAACTATGGACTTCAAAACACTTACCGATATTTCACCACGCGCCCAGTAGTAAGAAGCAACTGATCCCGCGATCACAGTTGAAGAGCATGCGAGAAAGAATTGAGTCGCCCAGTAGCAGCCAAATAAGTGGAATAGAATGGCAATGCTAATATGAGGGGTGTAATGGATGCTATAACCACAACAGTTGTCACAATTTACTTTGCCCAACTTCAGATCATATGAACAGCAATCAATATTGCAATCGTTGCGTATGACTTGACCTGAGCTGAAGAGGTGGAGAGTTGCAGCAAACCAGAACATATAAAATATAGCAAGGATAAAGAATGGCACAAGCGGAAAAACTATGAGTGCCTGAACTTCACCAATGACCTTTGCAGCAACCTGAAACCATGTATCATGGTTAGTGTTTAAGAGATATTAGCTAGTACCGCATTCACAACAGAGGTGGCATTCACAGCTATTGACTTACCTTTAACACAGGCGTTGCTATCAGTATACGGCGGACAATAGCTATTGAGGACAGGAAAGCAATGATCATCACTGCTGTCATGAAAATTGTAACAGTATGAAGGTGGCTTATTTCCTGGAAAGAACAGGACTATCAGGTTTCAAGGAGAATATTTAACTTGTAATAGATTTATTCGAATGGATTTACTTACCCGCCCACTTATGTGAACATATGGATCGCTTTCACCAATGACAACAGTTAAAGGGTCATTGCCTATCCAGCCAGCTGAATGTGTGTGCAGCCAGTTAGAAGTAGTGATCCATAAATCAGACATGTGCAATGTGAAATATGAAACTTCCTTTGTGCAAAGGTACCTACTAACTAGGAACTGGAATAATGAATTGTACCTTTAATGTAGCAAAACATTGTTACAGATATAACAAGGCCATTGAAGAGGACTACTGTTACCCAAGTCATGGCAGCAACGAAATAACGAATCATAAGCAACCAGATCACTGACAAGAAAACAGGGAGGATTCCACCACAAACAATAAATACGGGCCACGATTTCCCAATGTCTGCAATGTATCTCTGCAGTCAGAAGATAAAAGAATTAAAGACAGTAATATGCTATATACATTAGGTTGCAACAGGAATTTCTTTAAATACAACAAACTAACTATCAATTGTTAGCAGGTCCATCCTAAAGATGGTCCCAAGTACCAATTACTTTTTGCAATAATCATTGATGACTTGGTCTCATAATAATCTTTCTTTCAAGGAAGAACATTATGTGCATAGTTTAACGAAAATTCAGGATAAAGCAATGCCACTTACTTCCATTACGATTCAGGAAATTTTTGTGAACATAAAATAGACTAGGGCACCAACAAAATGATGCCAGGAAGTCTACAAACCTTTAATACAGCAGACCTTGAATCGATGGCCTTGTGGACTGTTTTATCAATGAGAATATTTTCATCAATGCTGACACCACCCATCTGCTGCCAGTGCTTCAAAGAGACATTGGATGCCCGTGCAATAAATTGGCAGCTCCAATAGACTGAAGGATAAGAAGAATTTGAATGACTTATTATCTCAAATTTTGAGTTTATTGAATGATAACCCAAGCCACACTGATTAGTCGTTGTGTTCAAAAGGCAGCACAAAATGACAGCAGAATAAATATTACCATTTACAGTTGGAAATATGACTGGGTAGCATGGACCTTGGAGCTGAAGTGAGCTATTTCTCATGTCTGGTGTGAGAAACTCAAAATAGTCGTAGTCCCTATTGATCCAATCATCAACAGAGAGACGAATATCCCCTTCTGGGTAATCACAAATAAAGTTCAATCCATCTACTGCTGGATTTGGGCACTCCATCAGGCAGATTGCTTTGGCATCAGCCAGGTTAACCTTGCTGTTCTTGAGTCCACTTTGGTAGACCTGGTTCGGATTCATCCAATATCTAACATCCAGCTCGTGCAAATTTGGGTCACCGTGCTTGTCGCCACAAATGTTCCCTTTGTAGTCCAGTTCATAAGTCAGCCTGCGTAATTAAAGCACAAGATGTCATCTTTGCTCAACCGATGCAGATGCAGAGCATAATAATATTGATCAATCCTTGTTAGGGCAGTCAACCAAACTCATTTGATAGGGCATGGAGCTGCTTTCAGCTAAATATGACCAAGTCTTAGCTAATGTAGTGGGAGCTCCAGCAACCAAACAGATATCAGCAAGAGTTGGCTCCACAGATAAAGACGACCAGTACAAAATATAGTTTCTGCATCTGCACCTAAAATATCAAAATAGGATGGCGGTAGTCAAATGGTAGCAATCTGAAGGATGCACGTACACTCATAAATCAACAGACCTGATTTTTTTTTTACCCTGAAAAGTGTATTTATGAGGAGGGAGGATTCGCTTTCGTCTACTTTTAGCCTATAAGAGCACAATCCTTTTAAACTGTTCTGCTAGGGTTTCGGTAGGGAATGCAATTCCGAGGACCACCAGACAGCTCTTTTATAAGCACTACATACAGGCTCACTTTTTTTTTTACTCTTCAAAGCTAAAGATGCGTCATTCTTTACCCAACCGGTTGGAATACTGCAGCAAAACAAGATTCGCTACGCATTGGCATATCGTATTCCATTAGCAAGCAAGATCCGTTTGGTAAAATCATGAGCAAGCCAACCTCTTTCCGAAAATTAAAAAAGAATCATCAGCAGTCATTAACAGAAGCTCGCTTGTTGTGCTCCCATGGAGTAACAAAAAAAAATAGTAAGTAACTAACTTTTTCTTCTTGCAGTCATTTTCGTCCAAAAAAAATATTTCCTTGTGGAGACCGAAATTTTCGTTTAATCCCACCGAAATTGGTCCTGACGCACTTGAAAAAAGCAGGCATCTGACACATCGGGCGGCCTAACCCAGCAAAGGAAGGCGGAATGAAGAAGCTAGAAGAGCGGGCGAGAAGAGATCCTGAGAGGAATGAAGAGGGAGGAGGCGAATCGGTACCTGAGTGGGTTGCCCTGGTTGAATCCGAAGCTGGAGTTGACGATCATGGCAACCCAGAAGGCAGCAAAGATGACGAGGAAGGCGATGTCGCGGCACCTGCGGTTGTGGCGTATAATGCCGGCGCCGGGGCCGCCGCCGCCTCCCAGCTCGTCGTCCCCGCCGGCGGCCGCCGAAGGGTACCGGCCGATGATCGCGCCGAGGGGCCCTCCCATTCCGCCGCCTCCCGTTGTCGCTCTCCTCGCTTGCTCGCTGCTGGCTCCTCGGTTGCTCGATTGGATTTGGATTGGGCGCTGTGGATTTGGCGTGAGCGAGTGTGGGGAGCGGAGGCCGAGAGCAGCAGCTGCCGCCTCAGCAGGGAAGTGGTGTGAAGAGAGAGAGATTTTGGCTCTTTCCTGCTTGCCCTTGTGAAAAGTGAAGAGAGAGAGAGGTGGCCACTTTTTGGTCTGCTTCTGCTCTCTGTCAGGACTCCTGACTGCCGCTGAGAGAGGAAAATGTACTGTACAGCGTTCACATGCTCAGCACCCACTTTTTCAAGGACGGTGTAACTTTTCGCGATGAATCTAACGACGATAATTAATTGATGATTTGCTACAGTGATGCTACAGTAATCATCCTCTAATCACGCGATCAAAGACCTCATTAAATTCGTCTCGCGATTTACACGGAGAGTTGTGGAGATGGTTTTATAATTAGACTTTATTTAATACTCGTAATAGTGGTCAAAGTAGGGTGAAAATTTTTTGACCCTGCAACCAAACACGGCCGCAGTCGTTTTTACTTGAGCTAAGCCATGCTTTGTATCATGGCAACTTTGACGGGATCGGACAAAGTGTGCCTGAGATCCTGAGCCCACCACGCAGGTACGCACAGCTTGAGCTAGCTGCTCCATGTGAGGCCGACAGGGCAGGACCAGCGCTGGCAGCGTCCTTCTCATTTCCTCTATTTTTTTTCTTTCTTTTGGGCGGACTTCCACCATCTTCAATTTGTCAAGAAATTGCTTTTTTTTAGCAAAATTTGTCAAGAAATTGCTGCCTTCTCTATCACATGAAGCACTTGGTTTGATTGGGGGAAATAGTCAGGCCCAACAGCCCACGCATTAGCCCAACAACACAAAGCGCCGACGGGCCTAGCCTTGCACTTGCTGCAGGCCACACCCAAAGAAAGAAAGAAAAATGGGGCCACATCCATGGCCGTTTTTTTATTTTTATATTTTTTATTTCCGTTTTTTACAAAAATATATTTTCGATTTGGAAATTTACAGAAATATACCCCGGCCGCCCCGCTGCCGAGCGGCCGGGACCTGGGCGCCCGGTTGCCGGGCGGCAGGGACTTGAACGCAAAAAAAAGAAGAAAAAATTGCAGACAGGTCCTTGGGGCCGGTCGCCCGGCAGCGGGGCGGCCGGCCCCCCTGGCCACCCGGCAGCTGGGCGGCCGGCTCTACCACCCCTATATAAAGGTTGGCTGGTCCCCCCACCCCTCATTTGCATCACTACAATTCCAGAAACAAAGAAAAAAGAGAGAGGGAGGGAGAGAGGCGAAGCCCTGCCGGATTTTCGAGCCGGCGACTGCAGGTAACCAAAATTCTTCTAGCTTTACAAATAGCATGATTGTGTGTCCAGATATGTCGAGTAATTATTTTTGTTGTAATTATTTTTGTTGAAACAGTAGATTAGCAATCAATTTAATATCATGATTCTGTGTCCAGATATGTCGAGCAAGTTTCGTTTTCAAGTTCATTATGGTGACGGATATATTTCTCATGATGCGTATGGAGTAGATCTATCAGCTTTTGAACGAAGAGAGTGCGGAATAGATAAACCCTTAGAGAGGAGTTTTGGTTCCATACGCAAATGGTTTCACGAGATATTCAATGTGAATCCAAAGACTCATTTCCTAACCGTTCAGACTATGACAAATTGGGGAACTGAAGGGGATTTCTGGGAGTTGATGCTTATAGCAAACACCGAAGAATGGCGGACTTACATGCAAGCAGCTCTTGACCGCGGGTGGCCTCTTGCAATACTAATTCAGATTCACCAGAAAGCAGGCCATTTCGGTGAAGGATCAACAAGTACATCATCTCATATGAACCAAGCAGTAAAACAAGAAAATGAAGATCAGAACATGCATGTCACAGAACTTGAGCCGCAAGGTATAGCTGATCAGGTAGGAGAAAAAAAAGATCAGAACGTGCATGCCATTCAACCTGAGCTGCAAGGTTTAGCTGATGAGGGTGAGCGGATACCTGAAATTGTGGAAACTGTACAAAATGAAGACCAAGAGGCTCGAATGATGGAAGAATGTGGGGACTCATCAGACGATGAGGACTACCCGTTGCTATGTGAATGGAGAGGCAAGGGTTTTGGAAATCCAGTGATACAGGATATTAGGAGTAATGAGTACGAATACAGAGAGAATGAGGTCGTGCAGGGGGCAAAATATCCTAGCATTGAAGCTGTGAAAGATACTGTGAAGCTTTGGGCTATATCGTTGAGGAAGAAATTCAGAGTTGTCAAGTCTAGCAGCAAAGAATATGAGGTGAAGTGTGTCAATGACGATTGTACATGGCGATTGTACATGGCGAGTACATGCCTACAAGGGCAAGTACAAGACACACTGGGAGTGTTCAATTGTTACATCACATACATGTAGATTAACTGTTGCCCAAACTCACCGTAACATCACATCCACTTTTGTTGCTAAGAAGATATATGGGGTGATTCTGGACAAAATTGATTATAAGCCAAAATTGATAATGAGGGACATCGACGACCGTTTTCAATACAAAATCAGCTATGCAAAGGCTTGGCGGGCAAAACAAAAGGTGTTTGAGATGAGATTTGGCACATATGAGGCATCATATGATAACTTGCCTCACATGCTGTCAATAATTGTGCAGAGAAATCCTGGAAGCGCGGCTGATACCTACATTGTACCGAGTTTAGATGGGAGACCTGGGTTTCTGCTTCGTGCTTTCTTCTGCCTTGGTGCATGTGTGAGGGCATTCATGTATTATCTTCTTGTTCTATGTATTGACGCCACATTCTTGACAGAAAGATATAAGGGGACAATACTGACAGCAATTGGAGTTGATTGCAACAAGCAGGTGGTTCCCATCGCCTTTGCTTTTGTTGAGAATGAGAACACAGAGAGCTGGTACTGGTTCCTTGAACGTGTGAAGATTCACGTTGTTGCTGGAAGGCCTGATGTTTGCCTCATCAGTGACAGACATGCTGGTCTTCTAGCAGCAATAAGGCAACTACATGAAGGAAGTCGAGGACAGCCTCCTCTATGGCCAGATGTTGTGAGTAGGTGGTGCATAAGGCATATGGGTGCAAATTTTTTTGAGCGCTTCAAGAATAAGGAACTTATGAATTTGTTCAAGAGATTGTGCACTCAGAATCAGCAGCGGAAGTTTGATGCATTGTGGCAGATACTAGATAACATGTGCGCCGAGCTGCTAAAGGAACAGACCTCAACCTCCAGCAGGAGACGTTCCGGCGGCGGACCTTTCACACAGTGGATTAAGGATGCACCTAAGGAGAAGTGGTCAATTCTATACGGCACTGGTGGTCGTCGATATGGTATCGAGACAACCAACCACGCAGAGTGTTACAATATGGTAATGCGTCGTGTTCGTGGATTTCCTCTTGTTGGCATAGTTGAATTCATCATATACGGATGCACAAGATATTTCAGAGAGCGGTACCAGGCAACTATTGTCTTACTTGATGATCCAGGTGTGACTTTTTGTAATAGGGTCACTAACTACATGAAAGAAAAGATTGAAAAGGCTCAATATCACAGAGTGGTCTCTATGGGCACAAAGGATCAAAGGTTTGAGGTTTCGTGCAAGGACAGGACAGGGCAGGGTGTCCGCAGACAAAGGGTCGTTCAGGATTGCTTGATAACGCCAGAAGGCAAGGTTTTTTGCAGATGCAAGAAGCCACAACTTCTTCACTTCCCATGCTCCCATGTCATTGCGGCATGTTCAGAATCTGGGTTGGATCCTGGGGTTTTTGTTTCACAATATTACAGAAAAGAAACCGCTGTGCACAATTGGGGCCATGAGATATATGGTATAGGCAGTCTGGGATCATTCACTACACCAAATATCTCTCCAATGTACATTTCCAATCCAGATGCTAGGAGAGGGGTAGGTCGACGGCATACACTTCGTATCCGTAACGGAATGGATGAGTCTGAGGCAGGAAAGAAGAAAAAAAGATGCAACCTGTGTGGAGCAGATGGTCACACTTACAAGAAGTGCCCTAAAATGCAAGAAGATAATGCTGGTGCTGAAGTTGGACCTTCTGGAAATCCCACCTATGGATTGCCTCCGGAGTTTGGAGCCCGTCGCGTCTAGATTTCGTTATGTGTGCATATGTATTTGAACTAGATGTATGGATATGTATTCCGACCTGTATGTGATAATTACATTTCATTATGTATGGATATGTATTTGCACCAGATTGTAGCATGTAATATTACGAAGGTATTGTTGTGTTTGAATTGTTCTGTGTTTTGCTTGATTTGAATTGTTCTGTGTTTTGCTTTATTTGAATTGTTATGTGTTTTGTTTTATTTGAGTTGTTCTGTACTTTTCAACTCTCCTTGACGAATTATGAAAAGAAAAATCAAAGACTCCGCTTTTACAAGATGAGAAGTGTTCATGCATTTAATAGAGTTTCCACTGTACGCTCCCTGATTATATATATATGATGGTTGGAAGAACAATCCAAGAACACAGAAGAGAATGGTAACTCAAAATTCATATCTCACTGGAAAAATTGGAAATTGTCCTGAAAATAGAAGGGTAGTTACGAATCATAAATTTTCGGTTTGCAATACAGTTTTGTAAACAATACTACGATTACAAAGTAGAGGCCTAAGGCGTTCGTACTACTAGATACTTGAACAATGAAAACCATGGCATGTGCAACACGATAACCTCGTGTTGTGAGTAAACCAAACATGCCTTAGGAAATTTAAAATGCCGGGATTACATGGTGGTACTTTACTGAGTGCACCGGGGATATTTTCCCTTCCTAATAGCTTCAGACCCTGCTTCCTTAGCACAGCGGGCCCTCTCTCGCTTCCTCTCCCTGTCAGCTTCACGTTCCTCTGCTTTCTGACGTTCCACTTCTGCAATCCTCTTCTGAATGTCTTCCTGGTTTTTCTTGCACTTCTCCTCCATCTGTTCTTCATGCAGCATTCGTTGCCACCTTTGTGCAGCCCACCTTGCTTGACGCTCCACGTGGTCCTTATCCTGCTGAGAGTGATCGGTGTCTAACCACTGCACGAAATCACATAGAGGCGGTGGAGTCTTTCCCCAAATCATGTTAGAAGTCATTACTAGATCAGAAAGTGACAAACTCTGATAGTGTTTTGTAGTACCTTTGCTCGGTTCTTGCCGTAATGCTTGGGCGGGTCGTACTCGTAATTCTCGCACATGAAGAATCTCTTGCCAAAGTCGTCCCCCAAAACCCTTGATTTCATTAGTTTGCACAAGGATCCTCAAAAACACATAGGCACCTGGACTCCTTGGGGGACTGTTTCCGTCACCTTATTCCATGGAATTTACGTGGATCCTGAGGATGCCATGGTGTTGAGCCTGGCAATCACAAGTGAGCAATCAGATTGCTAATATACTATATCAACACTAATCAGTATCAGTAACTACACCTAAATGTACCACTAATCACTCCTAATAATAATTAATTTGATTGCTAAACTATTTTCTAACATTTTCTAAAAATGTTTCTAACATTTTCTATAATTTTCTACAATTTTCTAACATTTTCTACAATTTTCTAATATTATCTTACATTTTTTTATTTTCTAATACTTCTCTAACAATTTTTTAGTATTTTCTAATACTAAATCTAACACTAAATGTACTATATCAACGCTAATCACTATAAGTAACTGCATCTAAATGTACCACTAATCACTCCTAACAATAATTGAACTGATTGCTAATCTACTGTTTCAAAAAAAATTACAACATAATCTACTTATAAAATGTAGAAAATTTTAGTTACCTAAAGTCGCCGCCTTGAAAATCCGACAGGGCTTCGCCGCTTTGCCTCTCCCTCACCCCTCCTCTCCCTCCCTCCCTCTCTCTTCTTTTTTTCTGGATTTTTAGTAAGCCAAATGGGGGTGACGGGGCAAACACGGCTGGGGGGCCGGCCGCCCAGCTGCCGGGCGGCTAGGGGGGCCGGCCGCCCCGCTGCCGGGCGACCGGCCTCAGGGACCTGTCTGTAATTTTTTTCTTCTTTTTTTTTGCATTCAAGTCCTGGCCGCCCGGCAGCGGGCGGCCGGGGTATATTTCTGTAAATTTCCAAATCGAAAATATATTTTTGTAAAAAACGGAAATAAAAAATATAAAAATAAAAAAACCGCCACATCCATGTGCCGTCGTCGTCCAGCGACCCCTCCGGCCCGGATTACTACAATGTCCAATAGCTGAGTAATGGGCTGTGGGCGTCCATGTGATGAGCTTTAGGATTTGATTTTTTTTTCTTTTGTTCTTACTTAGTATAGTACCACTTTAGACGAGCCATAAATTGTTTATGTCGTGTTTCTTCTTGCTTTAAATGCACTTAGTCTGACTGACGTTCAGAATTATACAATGTCAGATTTGTGCTCTATCATGTTCAGTGCAGTACATTGTCTCATTTGTGCTCGTCAACCCAATACAAAAGTAAGCATACATTGCATGTAAGCGCCAAAAACACATGTATCATTGGAATTTCTTTCACTAACAGACCACTGGTGTTCAGCACAAATCCATCAGTACAATTCTTCTGTGTAAAGCAATACATGTATCATCCAGTATTTGATACTGCATTAACTTTAGTTTTAACAACCGAATTGATGAGGTCGACAAAACAACTCATCTGATTTCCCAAGCTTCATAGAGGACACCACGTAGACTATCTAGTCCACAACTCGTCTGATTTTCCCAAGCTTTATACAGGATAGAAGATACACCAGATGTCCCACAAAAAAACACGCAACCAAGTGTTCTAGGAGCTTAGGTTACAGCTAATATAGGGCAGCGTGTTTCTTGGCAGGAGACGTCAACGTATCCAGTTCACTCGGTGTTGTCAGTTTGCCTGGTTCATAAACGACCAGCTTGAAGGGCACAAGTCACGTGCAGTGTTCCCATCCTCGTCCTTGATCTCAAGATCAGCGTGATGCTTGACGAGCAATTCTGCAATGTCTTCTCTTTCACAAACAACAGCATAGTGAAGTGCCGTTTGTCCTTCATTATCCTGAACAAAGCACAAAAGGTTTGTTAAGTTCAGTTCATTAGGCGCATACACCAAAATGACTCAAAAGAGGCTTGTGCCTCAACTTTGCAGCTTTACGATGCACGACAGGCTAAACTACTGACGGCAATCAAGGGTTAAAGTGAACATAGCCAACAGGTTTTCTATTTACTGTAGTTTAGTAAGTAAATAAAATCAATCAATTTCATTCAACTATAAAACCAATGGTGAAGACAGACCCTGGGCTCCCAAGGCTGCAGCACGGACCCAAAAATCAGTGCGCAGATACTAAAAAATGAAGGGGGGAACAAGATTATGACAGGATTAGGACTGTTTTAGCCATGTTAGCCCTGGCCTTTGCCAATCTCTGGGTCCACCTCTGTACATGACTAGCTCCTATTGCTCCACCCTTACTCATCAAATCAATCAGCGATGAATTAAAGAATGCAATAAGTATACAAATAATTCCAATATACCTTAGCATTCAGATCTGCATTTGCTTTTGCAAGAACTTCAACAGCACTTAGATGGCCACGGTCAACAGCCCAGTGCAATGGAGTTCTACCTTCAGTATCTAAAATCATCATAATAACAAACCATGTTTGCGTGAGCTATGGTCATAAAGAGAACAGAAGCATCAGATTGTTCATAGTTTACAAACACAAACCTCTCGCGTTGACATCCACACCAGCAGTCAGATGCTTCAGTATGTCATCAGTTGCTCCTTCCCTCGCGGAAACATGGATGTCACCGAGTTCTCTGCATATACAGGTAGTATAAAAGAAGGAGCATGTCATTTTACTTCATATGACTTGTCGCATCCACAAAGGTAGAATTAACAATAAACTGCTGCAGAAGACATACATGAGGTAAATAACACTTACGCTTCGTTTCCTTCGTCTTCCTCATACATCAAACTGCTAAACACAGGTCCCATGGGCCCCTTCGAACCTGATGCATAAGCCATGCTATCTTCGTCTTTCCTTTTCTAAAATCATGTCACGAATAAGACAACACTGTCATGAGGATTACCGTACAGATTGCGGCAAGAGTGTGGATGATAAGGACATATATAATTTACCGTGCTCGATCCGGCAGCCCAGTTAGGGAATAGCTCATCAACTATTGTGATGTACTCCTGCATAGCTTCTTCTGTAGGCATAGCACCCAGCTTGTGCCAAGCATTCCTGGCATATTGAGATCACAAATGGATACATGTTAAACTGAACTGACTATTCAAAATCAACAACCACTGGTAAACATGAGTTGAGGTAATAGCTAATAATCCGAAACATAATGCACAAAGGAACGTCTTCATATACTGATATATTTGAGAACTGCAGAGGTATGCAGCATGATGATCATGACGACACACCTCTGGACACAAATCACAACAGAGCAAGGGTACTCAATCTAAGTAAATTTTGCTAATAAGCGCATAAATAAGCTTGATCCATAACAATTACGGCTACTGAATTATGCAGAGATAGAAGTTTCATTTTACGTTTGCTTCCTATCCAGCATGTCAATGAATCCCCAACTAAATCTAAAGCTGAACAAGTGAACAGAGAGACAAATATACAGGGAATCCGAAGAGGAATTCAGCAAGGGGAGACAGGGGATGAGATTGGAATCTACCACTTGGCACGGGCCTTGAGCTTGAGCGCGGACGGCTGCGGCGCGGTGCAGGGCCCCTCGGTGGCGATCTTGTAGAGCCCGTAGAGCCGCAGCTGAGCCTCCTCGGGGACGCTGGTGCCTGACGCAGCGGAGGCCGCGACGAAGGCTGAGGCGGCGCTGAAGTCCTCGTCGAGCTCGGTGCTCTCCACGCCCTCCCAGTCGCTGTCGCTGCCGCCGTCGCTGGAGACGTGGCCTCCGTGGGAGGGCTTCGGGGGCTCCTCGGGCCCCGGGGTGTCCGGGCGCGCCGTGGAGCGGGAGGCGGCGGCGGTGGGGGAGGCCGGAGGAGAGCGCGTGATGCGGAGGTTGTCCTCCTTGAAGGCGATGACGGTGGAGATGAGCTTGGCGACGAGGAAGGCGAAGAGGAGGCCGATGGCGGCCGCCTGGCCCAGCTCCTGCCAGTCCCCGGCCATGGTCGGCGCCGGCGAGGTGGTGACCTAGATGCGGCGGGGCGGGGCGGTGCGATGACTTGGAGTTGGAATTGTGGGGTGTGGGGGAGACTGGTGGGAAACTCCGAAACGGCGGACGGGGTGGGTGGGGCCCGAGGAACAAGGACGAGCAAGTAAAAGAGGAAACCAGCAAGGTCCAAAACGTTAAATGGCTCGTACCCGGGACGTAACGTGTGGTGTGGTGTGCCGTGTCGTGTGCAGTGCAGGCACTCCCGAAAATCTCAAGAAATACACAAAGGAAACAAATTTTACCATCAAAACATGTTGAAATATGTTTACAGCCATTTGAGAATTTTCTCGAACATTCCTTTCAAAAGCATTTCTCAAACATGGCATTTGTTGCGCGACCCTCCCGGCCCAACGTGTACTACAACTTGACTTGATGGTGACTTTATAGTGAGCTAATGACCTCAATCCAACTTGTAGCCTCTTGGAGATGCACGCAGGAGTATGGAGTGCGTACATGTATTCGTACATACTTTGCATTCTGTTTGTGTACTTATGTTTGGTAAAAGGAGATATTATCATGACACAACAGATATGGCATTAAGAACGTATGTATATAGGTCAACAAAGAACACTCCCAGCGACCAAGCTCAACTCCAAATCGATAACATTCACTTCGGTCGATCGATCCAAGAGCTGTTCAGCGAGAAGGAAAACGATGCGAAAGAATAGCAGCTAGCCCAAGTGCTCGTAGCACCGGGACTTTGACTTCACTTACCTTTTTCTATATTAATCGAGGCGGTTTTGTTAGGGTGCCTGTTTCGGTTAATGTATTAACCAAGGCGGCTGCGAGGTCGGCAGCCCTACCATCGTTAACGGAGGTGGACTGCTAGCCTGCCCGCCTCCGAGGTGCTTTCAAAGCGCCTCGTAAAATTCCTTTTTGTAGTAGTGTTCTAGCCCATCATATCTACGTCAGTTTGTTTTTTTCTCTTTTTTTCCTTTTATTATCCAATGGATTAACTCCTCTGTCATTTACTAGCGAAATGGGCCCACAATTGATTGTGTCCTCGGGTTATACATCAAAAGAAATACGAAGCGGTTTCATTCGATTTGTTGTGGATTGGATGATGGAAAAACCAGCAAGCACCAAGAAGTTGCGCATGGCTTCCAGAGCATATATTGTGACTACTTTATACTAAACTTTTGTGCATGTGAATACTAACATTGAACACAAAAACACAAGATATCTTCTTATGTGACGGATCCTCTTCACATGAATTTGCATCCTCCATAACCTGCCATGAAAGATTTCGATCACGTGTTAAATCAAAGACATAATAATTTCACAAAGATAATTATGTGCCATTCACTTCAGAGCTGGAGATGACACGGACATGATTTTTTTTTTGAGCATGCATCAACAGACATGAATAGATATGCCACTCATCTAACAATAATCTTAAAAGAGGGTCAAAATATAATCTTACTGGGGTCAGCAGAAGTAAGAACGGCGGTCTGGCCAAAGTCGCAGTCAAACACGTGCTGGCCATTGGACTGGAAATAGAGGTTCATAGCGTACGCCGCGTGGCCCTGCAGTGTGTCCGGCTCGTAGCAGACGCCGCCCGGCCGGATCGCCGCGCAGTCGACGCCCTCTTGCCCGCACGCGAAGTCGATGTTCTCCTGCAACATCATCTCGTCCGCGCCCGGCTTGGGCACGCACCATTGCCGCCGGCCAGCCGCCGGTGTCACTTTCGTGCTCACCGGCACCACGGTCTGCATGTGTATATGAGCAATAATTATTGTTAATTAGAACTGCTGAAGAACGAATCATATATAATTAATCTAGTGATCGATGATACTCCTACCTCCGGAGCAGTAAAGATGCCGGCGTCGTAGACCGGCGTCATGTCGCCGCGGAAGAGGCCGAAGTTCCTCTCGGACACAGGGCCGGGCTTGAGGTTCTCGTCGAAGAGGGAGAAGATGGAGACCTCGAAGGTGCGGTTGGGCATGAGCGGGGTGCCGACGCCGGACCCGAGGTGCCGGATGGCGTTCTTGTTGTAGTCCCGGGCGAGGTCCGCGCCCACGCCCACCTCCCAGTCCTCCCCGGCCGACGGCCACCCGGTCTCCGACACGGCGATGTCCACGTCGCCGAAGCCCAGGCGCCTGATCGCCGAGTGCACGGCGTCCAGCTGCGCGTCGAGCATGTTGGTGTACACGAGGCCGGAGCCCTGGTCCACGACGCCGGCGTTCACCCGGAACAGCGCGAAATCCAGCGTGTCGCCGGTGAGCCCGTAGAACGGGTACGCGTTCACCAGGAAGGGCGCGCCCGTGGCGCGGAGGAACCGGAGGAGCGGCTTCACGATGGCCGCGTCGTAGCCGTCGCGGAACCGGGCGGCGGACGGCTGCTCCGTGGTGGTCAGGACCCCGAGCGAGTGCGTGGTGGAGACCTTGATCCGGGCGTGCAGGGACGCGGCCGCCAGCGCCGTGTGCAGGTTCTGCATGGCCGGCGCGAGGGCCAGCAGCAGCGTCCGGTTGGCCTCGGTGGTCACCTCGTTGCCGACGAGGAGCCGCGAGATGTTGGTGGCGCGCGCGTAGGGCGCCACGTTCTCGCGCACCCACCGCCGGGCGAAGGCGAGGCTGACGAGGCGCGGGACCACGCCGTTGGGCACCGTCACGTCCACGGCGAGGCCGGTGCCGGCCAAGGCCTGCAACAGCATCGGGTCGGCGTCCAGGAGCCTGACGCGGTCGACGAGGGTTTCGCGGGCCAGGAACCGCGCCACGTCGGCTGGCGGCGGGAGGGTCGTCCCCCGCCTGCCGTAGGTGACGCCGATGCCGCCGCCGTCGGCGCCTGCATGCCGATGCGCACAAGAACAATTACAAATTGTCAATACGAGCCCGCGCCATGCGTGATGCCGGAACTCGACAAGCAGCAAGAGGATAGCTAGTAACATGATTTACCTTGGATAGCAGAAAACGCGAGCAGCACTGGGAGGAGGATCTGGACCAAGACGACGGTGGGGAGCGCCATCGTAGTGGCTATAGAGCTGCGTTGAGTTAGTTACTACTTAATTACTAGCACCAGTAGAGTGATACTTGTTCACTTCTCATCAGGTGCCGAGAGAATGGCTTGCAGCTTGCAATTTTTAAAGAGGGAGGGAGACAGGGAGTTGGGCTTCGTCAGAGGAACGACGCCACGGCCACCCATATCAGGCCACAGGCCATTGCGTGATGCCGGAGCAATATGACTGTTCCCTTGCAGCTTCACTCTGACATGGATGCCTTTCTTTGGCTCTGGGTTACAGCCTCGTGCTCGACCATGCCATGAACTTGGTTCTTTTCTTGACCCTCTTACGTTCTCGCTTGCCAGCTTTGTGCCTTTCTTCGCAGTGACTTCTGGGACATACTGGTGACCCTTAAAGATTCACCAACTGTTGGCATTCTTGAGTATATATATATAAAGAACTTTTGCTATTGATGCAAATGTATAGTATTCACACAGCACACACATTGTTTGCATATGTAACTCTCCAGCAACCAGTTCAGAAGATCAAATTGTTCGTCCTGAGTTTGAATGGCGAGCTGTTGGCAGCAGCTGGCATTGCATATGTAGCATGCCAAAGCCGCACACAGTTTGACTGGTGCAGCTCTAGAAACCAGTTCAAGCGAACACAGCGTGGTGAAATGGTTATTAGAATATGGAATAGAAACATTTAGTCATGATAAACCCAGTGTATGTACGATACAAAGGGATTTTGCATCCGCCCGCGTTTTGAACATTTCCTATGGGACACTGGCGTCCCACGACACCCTGAGATCACAAATAATCTCCTGTATTCACACACAAACAAGGGCATTCCAACAACGTGTTCGGTGTAAGTTTTTTTTTCACTCAATATGTCAATGGTTTTCCTCCCGTTCAGAGGATCTGCCACTCTTCTTCTCCTTCACCAGAGCCATCAAGGTCATCGTCGTTGGCCATGCTACTGCCTGAACAACCCAGCCCACCATCTTGGTTATAAATCTGTTTCGATGGCTCGATTGACTGCACAACAGTAAAGAGTGGCGCTCCATTGGCCTTCTCTACCAACTCAGAGGCCCGAGAACAGAAGTCATCAAAGTCATCTACATAAAGACGTGTAATCAGATTAGAGAAACTCAAACATGTCCTAACAGTCGTCTGAGAGGAACAGAAGTTCACCTTTGTCACGGCAGTAAAAACCAATAGCCAGGGATGGATCTATTTGGTCTAGAGCCAAATCTCGGACAACACTTCACAAAGTGCAGACACATGAATTAGACATCATTTGGGCATGCAAAGGAGGAACCAAGGAAGAGCACGCAGTTCCATTCATCAGACTTCATTCACAAAGTGCACGTACCTGCAGTGGTATGAGGAAGTGTCTGCCTCCAAATTATCCAGTGAAATGTTAACTGCCTGACAAGTAGAGAGCATTCCACTATTAGTACAACTGCTATCGCCAAAAAAGCATGCTTCCTGGTCAATGCATTGGTCCATTATGTATGTATTTTTTCAGAGCAGTGATAAAAAATGGCGCTCCAAGCAAGCAAGACAATGCAGAAATAGGAGTATAATTGAACTGGTTGCTTCGGGATCACAAGGGACACAAATAACTCATAGGCGAATTTAGGACTCACAACACACTTGTCTCCAATAGAAATGACCAGATTCTAATGGTCCACGAAATATGAATGGCTGCATAATAGACATGCCACTATTGTCTTTGAATGAGATGGAACTCAGTTGAAACTTGAAAGGTGCCAATTATACCCGTGATTTTAGATATCAACTAATGCCATTCACATACATTATAGATCGTACTGTGTTAGCATGTGATACTTCTATACCAACTCAGAGGCCCAGTACTTTGTTCTTTAATGATAATTGCAGAGTTAAATAACAATTTACAGTGAGCTAAAATGCCATGTCACCTGAACCTGAAGTTGTCAAGTTCAGGGATTCAATTGCACAAACTTACAAATTCAGGGACAAACAGTGCAGTTTATGCCACCAATAGAAATAAACAAATGATGCTGTCCTATGAAGTATGAATGGGCATAATAGAAATGTCACTATTGTCTTCCAGTGCGAGCATGAAACTCAGTTGAATCTTGAAAGGTGCTGATTATCTCTGTGACTTTTAGAAATCTATTCGCATCCACATACAAGAAAGGTCATATTTTGCTTCTGTTTCATACTTGATTTGGAGTATATTACTTACTGAAGTACAAAACTACAAATGCTCCTTCATGCTAAATAAATATAAATAAGGATGCAGTTTTACCATCTGAACTTCATGGGGATCTAGGTAGAGTGCCCTCTCATCCTGTACCCCAGCAATGTAAGTTGATGTTCCTGGTCTTCCACCTAAAATGCCCAAGCTTTGAGGAAATGTAAATGTCTCCTTTAGTAATGGGATGTACCTGGTAGAAAGTTCAATGCCACGAAACAGTTAGAACAGTAGTAGATTACGTATCAATCCATCAAAAGAAATATCAACTATTATTCACAGGCATCTTTATTCATCACCAAGTCTAATTGATGGCTCGATGGTTGTAACATTGGTTCATCTCTTTAGAATAATCATCTAAACAACAACCCAGCATGTTGGATTATGATATCACAATATTTGTCATATTTACAAAAGTAGGTCCCAGCCCACTTCGCTGTCCTCAGGTTTTGTAGCGCAGAAGTTAAGTGAGTACAGGCAAGCTTAACTTAGGATGACTCCTAAATTCAGATAACCTAGCATGGATCCATATGCAGGCCCCAAAAGCATGGAATTAGTAGCTTGCTGATTACCTTGGATTAATTTTGTCAAGGCCAAGAACCAGAGGAACTAGCAAAAGTATAGGTGACCATGTTGATTGTCCTTTGTTGAAATCAGAGCAAAGCTGAGCAGCAACATCAATGCACACGACTGGAGCTCCACCTCTTTCACCATCTTCATCACCCGAAACCACATAAAGAGCCATAGGGAAATTTTCCTTCCCATCAACAGCATCAGCCTGCTCTCTATTTGTGCGGATAAGGGTCTGCCATGCCCGGCACATAGCATATGGCCCCACCCATGATCCAGCAGCCAGACCATAACTCTTTCCAGCTTGAAGTAAATTGTGAATAGAGAAAGCACAAGCTTCAGAATCACCAAATAGGTGTAAGACCCCTATATATTCTGGGTTGTATGGCTGCATATGAACATTTGGTCATTATAAGCAACCCTACATTAAGAATTAAAAGAGCTCCATCACCTACTATACCTGAGTAGCATTTATTCATTTTTCTTTGAATTGGTAAACCTCTAACAGATCAGAAATTCAGAATACTCAAGTCATATATCTCTCACCTTCTCTGGGGGCTTTCTCCAAGACCTTCCAAGATGGTGAAAAATCAGCGCCTGCAAAATTTTGCCCAAAGGCCAATACAGCTTGTCTGTTACAACTTACAACTGCAGTGGTCATCCCTGGTCAATAAAAGGACACTTTCAAAGAAATAAAGTTTACCTGAGCAACCAGCATCTGACTGCTTCTAACCATGCAGCCCCAGTTCACATCACTAGTTAGCTTGGAATCAGATATTGCGTCAAAGCCTGTGATAAGAACATGTCAAATATCTAGCCACCTGGGTACACGAAATAAGCTTTCACCACAAACGAAGTCCTGAAGAGCCCAACCTTTTCGGTAAGTGATCCATATCCTGGAAGAGAAATCTTCTAGAAACGCAGCATGCCCACTTTCGGAATCCGAGTCGCTGGACGACTCCTCAGGTGACACCTTGTAGCATTTGCCAAGGAACCACACATCACTGGAGGTCAGAACCTTGGTGCATCCCAGAAGACGCCACATCGAGCTGCTGCCCACAAATCTCCTCAAAATCCTGGACCAACCATAGGATCCTGAGGAGGACTTTGGTGACTTCTTCTCGCACGCCGGCAACGAGTCCTGCTGGCCCTCAAAGATGGTAAATGGGGGAGTGAAGACCCCAGATAGGATGGAGGACTTTGACTGCTTGGAGCTGCTATCTTCCTTGTGCTGGGAGCTAGAAGAAGAGGCAACTGCAGCTGCGGTGTCTTCCTCGCACAAAGAATCGGATGGCGGTGCTTCTCCCCTCTCAGGCAAGCTCGTCATCACCTATGGCCGCATGTGTGCCCACAGTAACCTAGCAATGCAACGAATCAGCTCTGAAAATTGTACTCTTGAGAGTTCACACTGAATTCATACAGAGCCAATGTTTTGTTTTGAAAAGGGAACTACAAAGAGCAGCATATCAACAGGAGCACGAAATAATAATATGCTGAGAAGCTGGGGACACGGAAAACTGGCAGCACAAGTCATAATTGATCTACACGTTAGCAGTCTAGCAGATGCGTAACTTAACAATTGGGGCAAGGCAACGCAGATTACAAGCAACCCCGTGGTAAGCGACGTGGTCGACTAGATTAGCAGACAGAACGGAATCGAAGCAATCCAGATTCTACAAGGACTCTGCGATTGCACAGCACGGAGTTGAGGTGGGCAATTCTAGTAGAGGAGGAGAAGACTGGAGACGACAAGCACATGCCCAAGGGAAGAAAGGGAGGGAGAGAGGGAGAGGGGTCGGCTTACCCGCCGGCGATCCGGGAGACGGGGAGAGGAGGTCGCGGAGGCTGACGGCGCGGGGAGCGCAAGCGGCGAGGGATCGGCCGCACGGCGGAGGCGGCGAGGGAGATGGGAGAGGTGGCGTGGCGGAGGCGAAGGGGAAGAGGAGGAAGAGAGGGATGGAGACGTACGGGCGGACCGAGCTGGGCTCTCCCCCCTCTCCCTAGTCCCCTGGTGGGCTTGGCGTATGGCATTGGGGACTATGGGCCCCTTCGGGCCCACGTGTCATGGCCTCATCCAAGTCCAGCAACGTGCCGGTTTGGTGGTCTGGTTTTGCCGGAATTTGCACGGGCACGTCGACGAGAACCCACCGGGACGGCGACAGCGACCGTGGTTTATAGAAACGTGGAAATCCCACTCAAAAAAAAAATATAGAAACGTGGAAATCGTAGTAGCCAGAGGAATCTTGAGTTCAAAATCCCTGTCGTTGATGTATTGTATTTTTCAAATGATTTTTAGATGAACTACTCTAATATGTAGTATTCAAATTCAAATGGGCCGTTGGGTTGCTTAGAGCCGTGGCTTCCACGCACAAGCAAAAGCGAGAGGTGGAAATAACTCCTCCTGCGTGTGCAATGCACCAAGACTACCCACTCCGTTTTTTTGCATTATTATTGGCGTAATCCTCGCCCTCCTTTTTCTGGTTATCTTCCTTTTTTTTTTGAGATTAGAGGAAAAGGCAACAGAAGAATCGTATGTGGCCCATCGGATACTTTTACACTATGGGCCTGGCCCGTTCCAGTGGTTGGTGAAGCCCAAAACCTGACTATCAAAAAAAAAAAAAGCCCAAAACCTGTGCCGTGTGCCGGTGCTTTCCTGACTTTCCTCTCTCTCTCTCTCTCTCACACACACAAACACACACACACACACAAAAATTAAATAAGACAAAAGATGTCATGTCAATTGTTCTAAATAATAATTCGTATTGAAATAAAAACAGGTAAAAATCGTTAAAAAGAACAAGCAATGCAACCAATCAAACCCTGCGTTATTCCCGCGATCCCAAGGAACTTGCATGGCAGTTAGGTGCGAGCATCCGGGCATGTTGTCATGTGCCCATCCAGCTCAAACCTAGCTGTTGAGTATTTTCTTTTCTTTTTCTTACAGCAGAGAACAAGAGAAGAAGGTCATCATAGGAGTATCGGTCAGTTGTACAACTAGACGGACGTGCAAGTCGCAACCAATAATCCTTCTTTCTTTTCCATCCTAATATAATAGGTAATAATTTTCACTAATTACCTACCAGGGCTGTTACATCGTCAGAAGTGCGATGCAGACTGGCAACTGGCATAATTGATTGAAAGCTGCCAAGCTGGGACCGGCCGGCCGTGGACAACATGGCCCTGAAAGACTTTCTTTATATGTGCCATGACTTGCTGTATTGCCAAGGGGAAAGTGTCATCGTCCTTCAGTTCTTCCAACCTCTGAATCTCTCTGCATCTGTGTGATCGAGGAAGAAAGGAGGAGCCAACAAACATGGTGCACGGGAAGCTGGAGGTTCTCCTTGTCTCCGCCAAGGGCCTTGAGGACACCGATTTCCTCAGTAAACCTCTCCCTCTCTCCTTCATTTTCTTCTTCTCCAGATCGCGAAACTTTCTCTCCCTCTTGGTTGCTTGACGCTGCGTGAGTCGTACGCGTGTGGTATCTTCTTCATTTCTGCTGCATCATGCATGTTTCATCATCGGTTAAGGTAGATCTGCGAGCCACACGGTGGCAGGTGCCATGATTAATCGTGATGTTCACTGTTAAGTGATCAAGGGTGCATCTGGCTGCTACTTACAGCATGTTGAGCTCTCTGCTTGTGTTTTACATTCAGTCATTGTGACCACATTGGTCTGTCCATTCCCATGCCCATGAGCAAAAAAGAAAAAAAGCAACAATTTCAGAGTTCCCAAAAGCATGTGGATCGATCTGTCCCATAGTTTTACGCCTCGTCTTCTGATGCTAATGTAGTATATGCTACTAAACCGTGTATCTTTTTTGTGCCCTTCTTTCTGTGCAAATGCTCACCAGATAACATGGACCCCTACGTGATCCTTACATGCCGCACCCAGGAGCAGAAAAGCAGCGTTGCAAATGGTACTTGCCTTTTATCATTCACGAGAATACCCCCGCCTCTCCATTGTGTATCTGCTACTGCTAGAGGGCATCACTTGATGTATATGCAGTGATGCGGAAGTGAACTCGATGCCAATCTGATCGCCAATCTTACTCTCGCTCATTCAGGAGAAGGAAGTGAACCTGAATGGAACGAAACCTTCATCTTCACGGTCTCTGACGATACCCCGCAGCTTAATCTCAAGATCATGGACAGCGACGTCACCAACGATGATTTCGTTGGTGAAGCAAGGTAAGTATCCAAGATATCCAGACTATGCAGTTTCGAGTTTACTCCTGTACAGAATTGCGATACAGTTTTCGGAATCTATGTACTTTCTGCAAAAAGTTCAGTTCAGAGACCATGCCTCTGAACTTTCAGGTGTTGATTGTCGCCTGAAGCCTGACTAGCCTTTTTGTTTACCTGTACTTCTGAACTTTCAGCATCCCCCTGGAGGCTGTGTTTCAGGAAGGCAGCCTTCCCCCGACAGTTCACCCAGTCGTCAAGGAGGAGAAATACTGCGGAGAGATCAAGCTTGCACTCACCTTCACTCCAGCAGTGGTATGCTCCTTGCAAATACCCTTGCGGCTGCAACAGTCAGGCCATGTTATCAGCCTTGACTATATGTCTAGTATATCACAATCCAATGCTAATCTGACGAGCATTCCTCTCCAGGAAACTCGCCGCCCCGACAACGAGGAGGGTACTTACAGCAGCTGGAATTGATCTGCCCGATGTGTGCACTGAGCAATAACATAATTTACTGAAGAATTACTGCTGTTATACAACACTATTTTGCTTTGTCATGAACTGAATATTTGCATGTAACTTCCAGCATTGTGATAACTATTCAGAATTGTTGCTTTGCGCACCTCACGCGGCGTCGCCTGCAGAATTACCATCTTTCCAGAGAAAAAAAAAAGATTTAACCCTGAAAGGATGCACAATACTAAATTTTAATACAGCAACATAGTTGCAGTCTTATCAGTTCAGTAGCATGGGGGCGCCTAAATGTTCAACTGCCACCAAGCTAACATGTCCGTAAGATGAGGACAACAAAAACCAAACGCTACGAGTCCAAAGATTGCAATAAGAGAACCAAAAGACTTTGGGAAATACAGGGCAAGCAATATGCCCACAAGATACTTCAGCTCTCCTCCTCGGACTGATCAACTTTTAGCAAGCACACGGATGAAGTACTGAAGATCAAGCTGATGATGATCTGTTTTCCTTAAGGCCTCCCTCTTGGTTTTGGTGTCTTGCTGGAGCCTGGGGTCCCTGCTGTTGCTTTGCCTTTTGCCCTCCCAGCTTTAGCCTTCTTACCTTGTGATTGACATGAAACAATAAACAAATTAGCAAGACTCGAGTGCAAAATATTATTCCTATTACTAAAGCCGACTACAAAATCTTAGACTAGAGTTCCACATCAATTGTTTGAAAATCTGGCTGCCTTACAATAAAATATAAACTCGAGCAACCTAGAAGAAAACAGGAGGCTTCTAATTTAAAATAGAAGGGCATTCAAATTCGACTCGACTAGGACTTAACTTGGAAGAAATACTGAAATGGGCACCCGAATTTTTCTCGGCGAGGACTTCAACTTGGATGGTGTACGTGTACATTTACGTTCTCTTCTACTTGAGATTACACTCGGTGTATTACAGAATACAGATGGACAACATATGCAAACTAAAGGCATACTAGGCAGGAGGTTTTTTCTTTTTTACTTTCTTGATGTACTATAGATACGAGACAATACAGGACTTAACTGCAAGTCCACTGTAGTATAATAATTTTTCACGTAAACCATATCTCGTGCATTACTCCAAGGTGGCCCTCTACAATTATCACGGGCCCATGAGTCATGGTGTTGCATGTTGTACTAATTTTCAGACACATAAGCATTAATATGATATAAGTGAGCATGTAGCCAGGTGATTTGGTCCTATATATGGGAGTTAGTAACCAATACTCCCTCCGTACTCGTAAAGGAAGTCGTTTTGGGCAGTGGCACGGTCTTCAAAACATAATTTTGACTTTTTATTTCTATAAAAATATTTATCAAAAAGTGATATATGTATACTTTATGAAAATATTTTCCAAGACAAATCTATTCATATAATTTTCATATTTTCAAACTTAATAGCTTGAGAGTTATGCATGATTTATATTTCCAAAGTTTGACTCAAATCTTGTCCTAAACGACTTCCTAGTACGGAGGGAGAATATAGCTAGGTTTGTTGAAAACATTAAGCCAATGTATGGAGAATGGTAGCCAATCAACTTATACTTCGACAACTCTCTATCTCTCGCTCTTATCTTCCTCTCACTCACACCACACTCCATCGAGTAACAGCTCCATACGGTAGGTGTCCGAACTAAAAAGAAATTTAAAGGGGTCCAAAAAGACTCCGATAATATTTGTAGGCCGAGAATTTTGCAATTTCCACTAATTTTTTATTAGCCGTGCTATATGCACTAACTATTTAATTATGTAATGATAATTCACAAAGAAAAATGAGAGCGAGAGTCAATATATCTTATTCATTTTAGTTTTGCCTTGGTTTCCTACAAAGATTAGGTATGATTTAAAAAAATGTATTCTACTATGCAATACAAAATTAACAATGTTTACATAGCACATCGTCTCAGCAATAATATATTTATATATGTTGAAGTATAGACAGAAGCTATAGTTGTGATGGCTAATGCGATCGAATTAATGGAGCGGCAGGTTTGCTATTGCCGTCAATTTAGTTGTGGCTACCTGCCTACTTGCCATCGACGGCTTGTTGTGTGTTCTCGGGATGCCGATCGCGAGTCGTTAGTCCGCTTGGCACCCGAGCAACCGAATGATATTTTGGACTTTTGTTGTGTGTTCAAGTGGGTTACAATTAAGAGATACTTAAGCTAAGATTAAGCTGAGTTTAGAGGGTACTTAAAGAACATCATGTCATTAGGAGGGGGCATGGCCCCTGCCAGCCCCCCCTCCCTCCAGTTCCGCCACTGCATACGGTGGGAGGATGCCAATTTTTGGCATCTTGTCGATTGCTATTTTGAGCTCATTGACAGAGAGGCTGATTTGGAAAATAACATCAGTTTGAGATGTGATGATCTCGAGTTCAAACATGTTACATACAAGATAATCGGACGTTCCAACAATCAATTCAAGATGTTGCCTATTGTATTTTTTTGTTTGTTTCACATCCCTCTTCTCTTGTTGAGGATTTTTTTCCATCCCTTTTCATATAAGTTCAAAAGATGTTGCAACCATTATTGTTCAATCTGGTATATTTTTATCGTAATGTTGTAATGAAAATTATTGGATGTAACAGTGGCTTTAGTTTATTTTTGCGACTGTGAATTTTTCCATATAAATTGTTACATCGTAGACATGGGGATAGAGTTGTTGAATGTTTTACTAATATATTTTGGATGGAGCAATAGCATTTATTTTAAATATTTCAATTGATTGGGTGGTCTGCATTGTGTTTAGGATTAGAAAACCCAATTTTGAAGGATCAAAAACATTTTTGTGCCACTTTATGCCGAGACTGGTCATGGAGATGAACTCCATTAGTATGATGTGATGTTACGGTGGGAATTTTCATTCTTGAAATTGGGGGTTAGGTGGGATCAGGCTGGGACAAAAAAAAAAAGCAAACTTTTGGCCTTAAAAATCGCACGCAGTATGTTCCATAGGCAACTTCGGGCTGAATTTTCGAACCTAGATCTGGCTGGCCTAGATTTAGTTCGGGCTTTCCACTCTATTTAATAAAAAAATAATTTAATTAAATAGTCGGTCCAGGCTCAAACTAGCTCTGGTTTCCTTTAACCTTGACTGGCCCTATAGTTGGTGCATAGTTGGGCTAAAATGTATTGGGTCGGGCCTAAAATGCTAGATATACTTGGAATTAGATACATATAATAAACTATTTTTGTGCATCTTGTTTGACCTTGCGAATCTTTTTTTTTAAGAAGGAAAACTACGGAGGAGTTCCCCACAGCTTCGATTTATATTTAAATGAAAGGAGAATAGAGTCGTACTTACAAGTATGGAAACAAGAAAAGAGAGAGGGAAGTGTCATGAAGGGAGTACAAAAAAGTATCTAGCCATTGAATAATAGAGATCTACAATCTTCTCTAAAGCGCAAGATTTGAAGAAGACACTGCTATCTAAACTTAACTGCCCAGACTCTGGTGTCAGACCTGGCGTGGTAAAAAATCACTGCATTTGGCATCTTCCATAATCCCATGATGCAATTATGAAGACTTCCATAAAGAAATTTTGTTGAGTTGTGATCTCTCTTGTGGTCGACAACCTATATATCATGTATGTTTGCTTCATCAGCCCAAACAATTTGTAGCTTATGCTAGCAACTCGTGGAGAAGGGAGCATTTGAAGAAGAGGTGGCCACAGTCTTCTTCTATGTTTTTGTTGCAAAGGACACAGGTTAAACCTTATTGGATATTAAAATTTATGCACTTAAGGATATTCCTTGTGTTTAGTCGATCCACCAGCAAAAGCTAGGCAAAGAATTTCAGTCTAGGCGTGCAACTTGACTTCCAAATCCAACGAAAACTTGCATGTGCTTGTAGCCCATAATAAGCAAACCTATAGAATTTGCTCGATGAATATGAATTGTTCCCTCAGATGAAGGTCCACTGATCTTTAGAGAGGGCATCATATGGAACATCAGAGATATAGGTCCGGAGCTCCTACAACTCCTAATAGGCTTCCTGTGATAGTGGCAAAGTGAAAAGGGAGTTTAGATCCACAGCTTATTTCCTTCACGGCTAGACCTTGTGAACCTTGACTTTTGATGTACATAATGTTTTTCCATTTCGTGACGAATTGTTGGAGCGTCATGTGGAAAGTTTCCCATAAATGCTTGGGTGCTCGCAGTGCTATTGATTAAATTATTTGCATGTGTTGAAGTTTATTTCCTTTTTAATTGAAATGTGCATATGAAGTCCATCATCTTTTGACTACGACACGGATAATTTTAGAGTGCCTCCTCGGTTACTTGGTAGCACTTGGTGTACTTGTAATCTTTACCATTTGAAGGTTGTTTTAGTTTGATTGAAAAGATGTGCCACCCTATTTTTCATAGTTGATATGGCAATTAATAAGAACTATGAAAAAACGACCACGGAAACATGGGTTGATACTTGATCAAACTTTTAACTTGAGAGAAATACAAGAATAAGAGAAAATGTCCACATTAATTCTCGAGTTGCCACGAGAGAATTATGTGCAACTAAAATCAATCCCTTATCCTCTCATCTCCAGTTGTACTCTCGGCTATTCTTCGGTACTTGTCAAGCTACATTCTGTAACTTGTGTTGTTACTTCATAGAGTTCTGTAATTGAACGGTAGCGATTAGTCCCCTGCTCTTCATTGTCCTCATTGTTATCACTATGGAGTGCCTCTTGTTCATCCTCTTCCTCCACACCATCACCATAGAGTGCATCTTCATTGCCTTCCTCCTCTTTGCCATCACCATAGTGTACCTCATCCTTCTCATCATCACCATGCCACTCTTCTCCATCATGTTCCTTGTTGACATCACCACATAACATTCCTTTCACATTCTCTTCACCATCTAGCCAGTGTCAAACCCCATAGGTCATTCACTTAGCATAAGAATGTGGCAAGAGGCATAATAGGGCACCCACCAATGACATTTACAATAGCAAGTTTTACCATTATATAGCGATTCCAATAACAATATAGTAAAACATGTTAGGACGATGGAGGTTGGGATGTTTAGTAAAAGGGGAAATGTTATGAAGGCCGTAATTTTTTTTCTCGAACGGCGCAGAAGGACTGCGCTTCAATGAAGGCCATAAAATGAGTGGTAGAAAAACACCTAGTTGCTAGTTATTGATGTGTGAGGTTGCTTTGTCACTGACCAACACAAGACATTGGGATGAGGAGTTAGATCAGTGCCTCATCACTCATCAATCACTAGTGCGTAAAAGTTGTAAACCAAGCCTTGTTGCTAACCAAACATAAGACGGTAAGATAAGATGCAAGATCCCATACCTCACGCCAGTCATAGCTGCATGATCCTAACCTCATTGGATGTTAAAAATGGCTGGTAATCTAAACCCAATATGACTTAGGAGTGGATGATTTTAAACCCTTTCTAGCTCCATGCCCTTCAATCAGTGCGAGGGTGTTTAGGGTTTGGCACAGAGGATTGAAGAGTAGGAATCACTAGAGGTAACTTAGGGCAAAGAGCTTTTTTTACCTTGGTTTAGGCCTTCTTTTGGGATAAAAGCCCTAGTCCCGCTTCAGTGATATGTATATAAAAAGAGTCCACCCTACTCGGCCAAACCTAGAGCTTCCCCTTATATATCCTATATATCTTGGAGAGATATTTGGGCCTACTTTGAATACAACTCTTTAATACTACTACTAATGTACTACTCCACCTACCTCTCACCTGACAATTGGTCTAGGCCACACCCTATGATGTGACATGACATTGTTGCATACCTTGAGATTCTCTTGAACAAGCCGAGGCCTCTATGCCTAGCCTGACGGCGGGAGGGAGTACCATGTGATGAGTATTGTGTGCATTGCTCGCATTTAATGCACACGACAAGAACATAAGCATCTACCATAGACCAATGTCGGAGCCACCTATATGGCGAGCCATGGCGGCCGCCATACCTAGGGGCCGACAAATCCCCAGCGCCACCTCTCAACCACCATGGAAATAGAGGTCTGTTCGGCTGGAAATTGAAGGAAGATAAAGATAAAATGTTCAGACTTCAGACTTTTGGACCATCAGCCCATGACCAGCCCATTTCCCTGAAGCCGAATCGCCAAAAATTGACGTAGATGGCGCTATCACCCGCCAGTTTGTCTCCCTCAGCTGCCTTCGCGGTTCGCCGCCCTCCGCTGCCCCGCGGTTCCTCCATAGGAAGATTTTAATTCTGGCTCCGCCACTGCTATCGGTCGTGCCCTCCCATTATAGGTTTGGGGCCAACCTACATGCTATGGGGAAGGGTGTCATACTGTCGTTTGGTTTTGCTCGCAAGGGCCTTGAATGGTAGGGTGGGCCCTTTTGAGAGTGCTTGGGAGTAGGCTATCTTGCTCGTGGTCGGGTGATGGCCATCTTGAGGCTGCTCTGGAGCGGGGCACTCGCCACCCTAGTCGTAGTTGGATGTGTGCCATCTTAAGATTGAATACTCTGGAATGATCCTCCATTCCTCCTTAGTCATGCATGGTTGGATGTGTCCCATCATAAGGGTCCTTGGAATGGCCCACTATGGTCATATTCGGAATAGTATCATGCTCATCACAATGTCTACTATCATGCGGTTTTCCACGTATATAAGTACACGACTAAGACACTCTATTCCATTACACTGGCACCCTCACAGTTAGAGGTGAATGCAAAAAATATAATTGCGTGTATGGAGTGGGGTAGGGGTGCGTGTGTACTGGGGAGGGGAAATCTCTACCAGTCTGGTCGTTGGCCTGTATAGGTGTTTGAGGCCCTCATCCCCCCTCCCCCCTCTTGCATGTAATATCCACCCCTGCTCCTACTTATGGAAAGGCGACTGGAGATGCGCCATGATTTAGGTGATTATATTTTTCGCATACAAAAATCCAGGCTAATTGCCAAACCTATTTAAAGTTCCATATATGCATTTAGCAAATAGATGCAAATACTTACGGCGTGAAGTCTGGCCCTCTTCCTCCTCGCATTTTTGGTCTCCCGTCCCTTCCATTTTCAATCTTCTTGCTAAGCATGGAAGCTGTGGTGGGTAATAATATATTGTTACTATGCATGTCAACACATAAGTAGAATTTCGGGACTCACAAAATATCTAAGACCCCAAAAATATACATTGCAAGAATTCAATTGCAAATATAGTGGGAGATAATTACCATATCTGTGCACCTATCAAAATAATACATGTCAGTGACGCTCATGATTGGTACATGAGCGCCCATAGGTTTTCCAGAAATGAAGTATTGTTCCGCAGATTTCAACGAGCGGAACACATTTTTAGTAATTGGATCAGTATAAAACTGCAAAAATCAAACGATGTGATGAGAGAAATAAAACCAACCTAATATTTTTCAATGAATAAGCTCTATATTATGCTCCATCTATCAAAATATACCGTATCCTTTCTAATGCCGTCACTGCATTTCCTGAATGCAGTTTCCTTGACCCATCCAGGTGGAAGAGAATTGACGTTGAACTCAAGTTGTGCAATGATCTGTATGTAACGATGAATGTTAGTTCTTGATAGCGTTGAAGCATTTAATAGAATAGTTTAAGCATGCTGATCCTTACATTATCTTCGTTGCCTATGTCACAATCTTCAAAATCGCATTCAGAGAGCTCGGCCTCATCTATGTAGCGCAGTACGTCATTTTTATATACGAGTCGCACCCCGACAGATAGGTTAGCGTAAAACTGCAAAAAAAATAGTATGTTGAAGATTACAAATAATATCATATATATTAAATAAAAAGCATTGCTCTTTCAAGGATTTAAACTCCAGTCCATGCAACCGCAGCTAATCTTTACGCTGTTATAAATAAAAATGTCCATGCTGAAACTCTTACCCACCCACAATCATATCCCTGCTGTAACTTTAATAGCTATTGTAAAATCATATATATACACCATGCTTATTAATTACCTAGGAACACAACACGCAAATAAAACCGATTGTGGCGGAGAGTAGCCAGGATACATCTCTCCACCTCATAATTAGCTAGATAGCTTGGGATGCAACAGCTAACGCAAATCGTTGTAGCTAGAGATCTCAAATAATCTGGGGAGATATGCAGCTAACTCTCCCCACCCACTAACGGCCGTAACTTTAATAACGGCCGCAAAACACCATGCTTAGCTAGGGACATATATAATAATTACTACTAAGATGAGATATTCCAACTAATAAGCATGCATGACCAACGCACACATATAAATAATACAGCCAACAACCTTATTTACAGTATTGTAAAAAAAAAGTAATTGCAGAATTTTTTTCCTTTATTTTTACCTTGAACATTTTGCTGAAGTTCTCACCCCCGGCCCTGATCTCGAGCACCCACCCGTGCTTCTGCCTGAGCCACGCGTACTTTCCCTATGCAAGATGCATTTGGCAACGGTGAGATTCGCAGACCGTACGTATCCACGTCTGAATCGATCCCAAAAGTCCAAAAATCTCAGCAAGCAGGACACATCTACACAGCGTACCTGCAGGGTGGTCTTGTCCTGGAGCGTCTCTTTTGCGGCGATGGCACGCTCCATCCCGTCGGAGAAGCAGTAGTCCAGCACCTCCTTCATCGTCTTGAACTTGACGCCGCTCGCCGGGCAGATGTAGGCCTGCATATCATACGCGTTCACGCGATCGAACGAACTAACACGGAAGATATATATAATCGTAATAAACCCCTAACGCGCGCAACCAGTCTACCAGGCCATTTGGATCGGAGGTATGCAAGCAGCATGCTGGCGGCGGGCGTCTAGCTAGCACATGATGAGGCGGCCGGGGGGACACGCAGGGCTGGCCGCGCGGCCGCCATGAACGCGCGCAAGATCGACGACACATGGGCGAGGCGCCGGCCGGAGCTAGCACACGCACGCCACTAGCTACAAGACCAATAAGACCGGCGAGTAAGGGAAGGGGCGGACTAGGACGTACCGTCGTCTTCAAGGTGCCGTCGCGCTCGTAGTACCCCTCCATCTCGAATCCGTCGGGGAGCCAGCCCGGCGCCTCGATCCCGTCGCCGTCGTCGTTGGAACACCCCTCCGCCGCCGCCACCGGCGTCTGCTCGTCCTTTGCACCCGGGACGACAGCGGCAACCGGCGCCGCGGCCGGCTCCTTCTCGTCGTCGGAGATCAGGATCGGCGACGATGGGCGGCTCATGTCTGTCGATGGCAGCCGGGCCTCTCTCAACGCGGAACACGAGCAGAGAGAGAGAGAGAGGGCCGGGGAAAGAAGCAGGGTGCGAAATGGAAACTGCTCGATGGTTGTTTGCTTGTTAAAAAGGCTGGCGAGAGCGAGAACCCTTTCAAAGAAAAGGCTGGCGAGAGCAAGAACCCTTTCGAAGAAAAGGCTGGCGAGACGTTAGCTACATGCAGCAGTTTCAATTTTCTAATTATTTTTCTTCCTATTATAAATAATAAATAGTCATTAATATGTACCATATTTATATTTATCTATCTATATTTATATTTATATATTATAAAGAATGAGAATTTTGAAAAAAAACATTTCTTATCTAAATATATTTCCTTATACCCCTCGTGTTGAATCCATTGACACAGGTTGAAGTTTTTAGGAGGAAAAGAAATAAATATTTTCAAAATTGCATGTGTCGTATTCCCTCTATATTTTTTACGGTGAATTTACGTGTACCGGCCCACACCCACATTCCGATCCATCCCTACTCCTGACAAAAATAGTTGAAACAAATTCCTCGTAATAGGTAATTATGTTTGCTGCTTTTCTCATGTTATATAGGCAACACTTTTGGTAAAAGACTTGGCAAAGACCCTTTCAGAAAAAAGGGGCTGACGTGACGTTAGCTCCATGCAGCAGTTTCAGTTTTCTAATTATTTTTCTCTTCCTATTATAAAAAATAAATAATAAACAGCTCTTTGGCGTCACTTCGGTTGTCGTGTCAGGTTTGCCGAGGGCAGTACACAGCAAACATTTTACCTAGTGTAATACGTTGTATCCCGTAGTGTCTGCACCATATCTATCTATCTATCTATCTATATTTATATATTATAAAGAACGAAAACTTTTAAAATATTTCTTACATAAATATATTTCCTTATACCCTTCACGTTGAATCCATGGACACGGTAAAGGAGGCTTGAAGTTTTTGGAGAGGACAAGAAACCACTATTTTCAAAATGCTTATGCCGCATTCCCTCTATATTTTTTGCTGAATTTTTCACATACTGGCTCACACCCACACTCCCCATCCATCCCCACTCCCCACAAAAACAGCTACAACAAAATCCTCGTGATTGGTAATTACTTTAGATGCTTTTCTCCCACACACGTTATGGGTAACGCGATTGGTGAAAGGCTGGCGAGACGTTAGCTCCATGCAGCAGTTTCAGTTTTCTAATTATTTTTCTTCCTATTATAAATAAAAAATAATGGTAATTAATATGTACCATATTTATATTTATACATTATAAAGAATGAAGATTTTAAAAATTTCTTACCTAAAATATATTTCCTTATACCCCTCACAATGAATCCATTGACACGTTAAAGAGGGTTGAAGTTTTTGGGGACAAAAAGAAATAAATATTTTCAAAATTGCTTGAGCCGTATTCCCTCTATATTTTTTTTACCGTTAGTGTTTCATGTACCGGCCCACACCCACACTCCTGATCCATCCCTACTCCCGACAAAAATAGTTGCAACAAAATTCTCGTGATTGGTAATTGCGTTTGCTGCTTTTCTCCCACACTTGTTATAGGCAACAGATTGAAAAAAAGGCTGGCAAAGACCCTTTCAAAAAAAACAAGGCTGGCGAGACGTTAGCTCCATGCAGCAGTTTGAGTTTTCTAATTATTTTTTTCCTATAATAAATAATAAATAGTCATTAATACATACCATATTTATATCTATCTATCTATCTATCTATCTATCTATCTATATATATATATATATTATAAAGAATGAGAATTTTGAAAAAAAACATTTTTTATCTAAATATATTTCCTTATACCCCTCACGTTGAATCCAATGACACATTAAAGAGGGTTGAAGTTTTTGAGGAGGAAAAGAAATAAATATTTTCAAAATTGCATGTGCCGTATTCCCTCTATATTTTTTACTGTGAATTTTACGTGTACCGGCCCACACCCACATTCCGATCCATCCCTACTCCCGACAAAAATAGTTGCAACAAAATCCTCATAATTGGTAATTATGTTTGCGGCTTTTCTCATGTTATATAGGCAACACTTTTGGTAAAAGAATTGCCAAAGACTCTTTCAAAAAAAGGGACTGGCGAGACGTTAGCTCCATGCAGCAGTCTCAGTTTTCTAATTATTTTTCTCTTCCTATTATAAATAATAGATAATAAACATCTCTTTGACATCTCTTTGGTTGCTGTGTTAGGTTTGCGGAGGACGGCACACGGCAAACACTTTGTCGAGTGTAATACGCTACATCCTGTAGTGTCTGCGCCCTATCTATCTATCTATCTATCTATCTATCTATCTATCTTATAAAGAATAGAAACGTTTAAAATATTTCTTCCATAAAAATATTTCCTTATACCCTTCATGTTGAATCCATGGACACGGTAAAGGAGGCTTGAAGTTTCTTTTTTCTTTTTTTTTTGGACGAGGCTTGAAGTTTTTGGAGAGGACAAGAAACAACTATTCTCAAAATGCTTATGCCGCATTCTCTCTATATTTTTTGCGGTGAATTCACATACCGGCCCCGCCCACACTCTCCCCATCCACCCCCACTCCCCACAAAAAACAGCTGCTGTAACAAAATCCTCATGATTGGTAATTACTTTAAATGCTTTTCTCCCACACACGTTATAGGTAACGCGATTGGTGAAAGGCTGGCGAGACGTTAGCTCCATGCAACAGTTTTAATGTTCTAATTATTTTTTCCTATTATAAATAAAAAATAATGGTCATTAATATGTACCATATTTATATATATCTATCTATATTTATACATTATAAAGAATGAAGATTTTGAAAAATTTCTTACCTAAATATATATTTCCTTATATCCCTCACAATGAATCCATTGACATGTTAATTAAAGAGGGTTGAAGCTTTTGAGGAGGAAAAGAAATACATATTTTCAAAATTGGTTGAGCCATATTCCCTCTATATTTTTTACCGAATTTTTTTTGCGTAACAGCTCACACCTAGTGGTGGTAATGGGCCATGGCCCTAATGGCCTCTTCACAGCCCAATAAAGCCCTTAAAATTTTTAGTTCAAAAATACATATGTTTAGAGCTCGGTCCTTTTAGGGCCAGATCCTTAGATTTTCTAGTTCAAAATGTTGGGCCCTTTACCACCCCTACTCACACCCACACTCCCGATGCATCCCTACTCCCCACAAAAATAGTTGCAATAAAATCCTCGTGATTGGTAATTATTATGTTTGCTGCTTTTCTCCCACACATGTTATAGGCAACACGATTGGTAAAAGGCTGGCAAAGACCCTTTCAAAAAAAAGGGCTGGCGAGACTTAGCTCCATGTAGCAGTTGTAGTTTTCCAATTATTTTTTCTCTTCCTATTATAAATAATAGTCATTAGTCTGCACCATATCTGCCTATCTATATTTATATATTATAAAGGATGAAATTTTTTAAAATATTTAATTTCTTACCTAAATATATTTGCTTATACCCCTCGCGTTGAATCCATGGACACGGTAAAAGAGGGTTGAAGTTTTTTTGAGAGAAGAAACATCTATAGTTTCCTAATTATTTTTTTCTATCATAAATAATAAAAAATAGCCATTAATCTGTACCATATTTATATCTATCTATATTTATATATTAATATAAAAAGAAAACTTCTAAAAATATTGCTTACCTAAATATAACTCCTTATACACCTCACGTTGAATCCATTGACATGTTAAAAGAGGATTGAAGTTTTTGATTGATGAGGAGGAAAAGAAACAAATGTTTTCAAAATACTTGTGATGTATTTACTCTATATTTTTCATCGTGAATTTTTCACGTACCGGCCCACACCCACACTCCCGATCAGCCGGCAGATGAAGCCACCAAGGTCATCTCTCCTTAAATCTGACAATGGGCAGGCATTCGCACCAAACCCGCTCCAAACCAGACGTGCATGTGCTCATTAATTAACCCACTCCGGTCCACTCGTTCATTTATAGAAGCCAAACCAGTCCAAACTATAACTTTCGTCGCACCGAACCGAACCAAACCAAATAAAATATCTGCAGGCTCAACCCATTAAAACCCATTTCCCAACCCACCAGCCCATCCGGAACAACTCAGAAAGGAGTTAGGATCCATGAGAAGTCACTGGGGAACACTGAATACTCTGTCTGCAGGTCGTTCTGTTGCTGGGGAGTCCACACGACATGAACACCCTGCAACGCTGCAACACAGCCCCAGATTAGGAACTGGATAAACAGAGAGGTTTGATGCTGCATTGAAATACTCTCTGTCTGTTCGTACCTGAATTTCTCCTGCGGGAATGGAGTAGAGCTTTCCCAGGTACTGCTTCAAGATATGCGGGAATGGAGCCCTCACCCTCCTCGACCCCGCACTGGCCCGCGAGACACAGCAAGCAATTCCACTCCCGCGCTCCCCCATCCCCGCCGCACCAACCGCCGAAGATCACCCCGCGAGCCTCCGACCCCCATCCCCCCACCCCGAACCGACGCGGGAGGCGGGAGACGAAATCCTCGCCTGCGGGCGCCGCACGGAGGGACTGATTGACGGGGCGGAGTCAGCCGCAGGAGGTACGCGGCCACGCGGGGGGCGGCAGCGGCGGAGCCTGGTCGCCGCCGCGCGCCGGGCCGGGTGGAGAGGAGGGGCCGGGTCGGACCTGGACTCGGGAGGAGGCGCAGGTGGGATTTGGTCGATGGAAGCAGCCAGCAGCCTGAACCGTGGCTTTGGGACTCTAGGTTGCAACTGTGGGGTTCAGCCCATTAGCAAACCGAAACAAGCAGCCTAAAATCAAACCAAATTGAACTATTCCAAATAATAGCTTGAACCAAACCAGCCAACAAGCTTGCTCAGCCTGTTTTCACCCAAATTAAATTGGCCCAACAAGAAAACCAAACCATGCAAACTGCTTCCACCCAAACCATTGTCAGCTTTATCTCTCCTTCACAGCGTTGTTAGCTCCTTAAATGAATAGTACAAAACATGATCGATCACTCACTCATTTTGCACAAAGTCATCGATGTCATATGACATCAATCAGTACATGTAGATCCGGTCCTACCCAACCCCCCCACCCCCCCAACACACACACACACACACACACAAATAGCCGCAAAAATCCCGTGATTGATAATTGGTAATTACGTTTGCTGCTTTTTTTTCCCACACATTACAAGCAACATGACTGGTAAAAGGTTGGCGAGATCCTTTCAAACAAAAAAAGGCGTGAGAGACCGTTTCAAAAAAAAGGCTGGCGAGACGTTAGCAGCAGTTTCATTTTGCCAAATTTTTTTTTGTCTTCCTACTGTATTATAAATATATAAATAGTACTCCTTTGTATATTGTGAGCGTGATTGTGGGTGGTGGCGTCAGACGACTAAGCATGGCGCATCTTCAAAGTACGCTTCTACGCACCGAAGACGCTTTCCAGGCAGCATCTGGTTCAAGCCCCAGCCCCAGCCCCACCATGGCACACAGTCATCTGACGTGGCGCGCAGTCGTCGGCACGACCGCCGCCTCTCCATCCATCCATCCGGCTCGAGGAGAGTGACGACGACCTGTGGCTGTGGCCGTGGGCAGGGGCAGATCCCGAAGCCGACGCCTTGCCCGCGACGCCGACGACTCCACAGTCCACATCCACACGCCAAGCGGCCCAGCGGGGCGGGGCGCATGCGCATCTAGATCCGCGCCGCCAAGCTGACCATTCAAACCAACGCCATCTTCTACCCGGGGTTCGGTCGCCGTTGTTATTACTACGCTGCTTCGTCCTCTGCTGCTTGCAGTCGTTGCGGACGGGTGGCGATGGCTGCGGCGGCGAGGAATGCGGGCGTCCTCGCGCTCTTCGACGTCGACGGCACCCTCACGGCGCCGCGCAAGGTACCCTTTCCTGGATCTGTTTTGCTTTTTTGTTGGGGTGTTAAGTCGTTGCCAGCCCCGCGCTGTTTCTCTGAAATAATAATCTCGTGCTTCTCTGGGACAGGCGGTGACGCCTGAGATGCTTGAGTTCATGAAGCAGCTGCGCCAGGTGAGAATTGAGATCGCACATCCTCCTACTCCTTGACGCTATTCTGGTCTCAAGGAGAATTACAGTGTCGTTTTCATCTTGGGAGCAGCATGTCACCGTGGGCGTGGTGGGCGGATCCGATCTGGTGAAGATTACCGAGCAGCTCGGCAGGACAGGTCTGGGATGTGCACACTCAACTTTGGCCACGATCTGTTGTTGACCGGAATTGCACATTGTTGCTAAACCTTGCAAGGAGATGTTGAATTGGTCTAGTCCTTTTCCCTTTTTGCAGTTATTACTGACTACGATTACGTCTTCTCCGAAAATGGCCTCGTTGCACACAAGAACGGAGAGCTAATTGGAACTCAAGTAAGTCTTTGGGTACTGCAAGCATACTCTGTCTTGTATCCAGTGACGGGCTGAATCTGATATCAACAAATTTAGTTGCAAGGAAATGTTACTAAAGAAAGCAAAATCAAGTTACTGACTGGGCCTGCTACTCTACTAGAATATCTGACTTCTCTAGGTTCTTGTATATGCTGATGCTGAACTTTTGCTTTCTGCAGAGTTTGAAATCATTTCTTGGAGAAGACAAGCTGAAGGTGAGCATGTGTGTATTCACTTTCTTTCACTGGTTCCATTGATCCAATATCAGGCTTGCTAAAGTTTTGCATATGTTTCTCAGGAATTTATTAACTTCACCCTTCATTACATTGCTGACTTGGATATCCCAATTAAAAGGTCGGTGAAGAACCTTATTAAATAACTCTGTTCTGCACAACCTTATTAAATAACTCTGTTCTGCACTAGCTCAGTGATGATTACTGACCACTACTGAATGTTTGCTCAGGGGTACCTTCATAGAGTTCCGAAGTGGAATGATTAATGTTTCTCCGATAGGGAGAAACTGTAGTCAAGAAGAACGTGAAGAATTTGAGAAGTACGATAAGGTATGAATCCTTTACTAGAAATCAATAATCTTTCTTAGTCGGAGGTGGAAAGTTATCGAAGATACATGAACGGAAACAATGGATTTCCTGCAGGTGCATAACATTCGACCTAAAATGGTATCTGTGCTTCGTGAAAAGTTTGCTCACTTCAACTTGACATTTTCTATTGGAGGGCAGATTAGTTTTGATGTGAGTATCCTAGACTTGTATGCATATTTCTTTTTTGAAAATAATTGGAATAATGGTATTTACTACTGTGCACTAAAATTACAGGTATTTCCCCAAGGTTGGGACAAAACGTACTGCTTGAGATATCTTGAGGAATTTCAAGAAATTCATTTCTTTGGGGATAAGACCTACAAGGTGATAATATCGGTCTAATTAGTATCTTATCATATAAAAGTATTTAATTTGTTTGTGTGGATATGTAGCTTCTTGTTAGGACCCCAAAATACTAAAATAGCGTGTTTCGATATATGTTTCCTTTTGCAAGCCACTGATATATATTTTTATGTTATCGTTTCATTTTCTGGCTAGTGACCAGCAGCTTCATAACATGGCCTGCGTTGGATAATTTCTTTGACAAATTCTTCTCTTCCATTGAATAGGGTGGCAATGATTACGAGATATTTGAATCTGAAAGAACAGTTGGTCATACAGGTATGCTGATTGTATTCCCATGCTTATTAATCTGCAATGTCACCTAACAGAAATGGAGATATTTTTTACTTCTTAGTTAATAAAAAGAAATAGGAAACCAGCACATCAGTGGAAAATGAAAATCACATGTCAGGACCCAAGAGGATAGGTATCAGCGTAACAATGAAGTATACAAAGATGCAACTAGCACAAAACGATTAGTTGCAGGTCAACTGTTATTAATACCAGTTAATAATAGCGAATCAGTGATCTGATCAAACTTACTGGGGATTTTTCCATTGTTAATATCTTGCATGAAATTTTGGCTCCAGAGCTTAATTTTACTGTGAGAAATGATAACTTTTTGACCATCATAGCAGCTGTATCACAATTGATTCACCCACCTTTGCTGTTGTTCACGTGCTGATTCAATGTCATTTTGATTTGCAGTTACCAGCCCTGATGACACAGCACAGCAGTGCAGATCTCTGTTCATGGCAAAGTGATCTCCAGCTTATTTACAACACATTAATTTACTCCAAATTTTATCATGTGCCTAAGTATAATATAAATGGCCTAGCAGATCTTTCATTGAAAGCATCTTTTTGCATTTTTCTTGATGGCCACATCACATGCCACCATTTTTTTTTGCTTCCAAGTCCAAACAGATTGTACTGCTTCACGCTCACAGATGTTCAGACTGCATGTGTACACTTCGCGCAAATAAATGAAAATTACCTTTTACTGTACCTTGTGCTTGAGTGCATCCTGATACTGGGTGATGTAAGACGATAATGATGCATTGCCTTTGTTGGCTATTGTTTGCTACAATCACAAAATCTTAGCGCAAGGCATCGAAAGCAACCACCAGAAATGCCTTTCAGCTGCTTAAAATGCTTTGGAGTATGGAAGCATACTGATTTTTTTTACCATCTCGAAACAAAATCGGTTTGCAGTTTTTGACTGAACTATGATACTTCGCATAGGCCCTTTGTAATCGTGTGAAGCGGACGGGAGCTTTTGACAGCTAAGTAGAGCTGGGTAACAGTCACGGAACTCTGAAGCAGCATTCCCTGCTGAAAGAACCGTTAAAATATGCTGTTTGCTGGGAAGGAAAGTCACTGCCAAATTATCATGGACTAATATATATGTTTTTAAAAAAAAGGATACTCATCACGAGAACATATTGATTAGGTGAACCCAACAACATTTAAGAAGCACACGCATGCACTCATTTCTTGAACACATTGGACAAACGTTGTACTGAATTTCCCAGAAAACCCAAAGATGCTTAACTGAACAAATAAGCATCTCCAATACACCAACAAGCAACGCGCATGGCACATCCATTGCGTACCAATAACAGCACATCGAGATAACATTTAACTTCATTCAAGAATCTAAATTATAAACTCGATTGGTCATCACTTGGCAGTTGGCACCATAAGCAAGTAAGCAACCATGCAAAGATGCCATTCTCTGTAAAAACCCCAAACTCCACTAACATTGTTTTCCAACAACCATAATCTAAGTACTTAAGTAAGCTACTAAGGTTAGGATACAGTTTCTTCCATGAGGGAGAACTGTAGTCTAATTGAAGTGCTGCAAACCACATTTATCTGAAGAGCAACCTGCTAATTTATATCAAACTACAGGTAGCCTGATGAAGATGATTGTTAAGTTAGACAACCGAACCTCCTTTCTTGCTCCCACCTGAATGTGCCAAATGAACCTTTGAGCAAGCTTGAGAAGGATTCATCACAGGGGCATCTTTCTTGGGAATAGCATGAGGCTCAAAGCCAGGTGGACCACTCCACACAGTTGCATCTTTCTTGGCTACAGCAGGAGGCTCAAAGCCAGGTGGACCAGTCCACACAGGCGCATCTTTCGTCGCAACAGCATGGGGCTCAATGCCAGGTGGACACGTCCAACCTTCCAACTGAGAAGGATCAGAAGCAACAGAGTGTGACACAGAAGATGAACGGACCGGTTCAGATCCAGGCGGGCCTTCCGGCTGAGATGTTTGATCAGCAGCAGTTCCAGATTCACTGCCTTGTCCCTGGTACACGGTTGGCGTGTTGTACGAGGATCCATAATAGTATGGGGTGTATGCGGATTCACCATAATAGTATGGCCAGTGTGATGTTGGGATCCCAACAGCCATACTCGAGGGATCAGGGGAAGTGAAGTAGGAGTAGAAATGTGCCATGTAGCTGACCATATCACTCGGCTGAACACCTGCAATTCTAACCGACAACACATGCCCCTCCAATGGGTAACCATTCATGTGAGTAATCGCAACAGCAGCAGAGTAAGCATCGGCAAATTTGACAAATCCAAATCCCTTGCTGACACCAGTGAACTTATCCACAACTACTTTCGCTTGAGTGATTTGACCACACGGCAGGAAAAGTTCCATCAGCTTCTCAGTAGTGACATATGGTGGGAGGTGGCACACGTATAGGTTAGTCATGTCAATTTGTTTGTGCACATTTGTGGCTGCATCAGATTCTGCAGGAAGCCTGGCTACTCTCACAGCTAGGGTGCTTCCTCCAATCTGGTAACCATCCAAATGTTGGAGTGCAGCAGCAGCAGAAGAAGCATTAGCATACCTAATCATGCCATACCCAGGTTCATCAAACTTCTTAGCTTGAACAATTTCTCCATATGGGCAAAAAAGCTGCACCAGTTGATCACAGGTCACAGCTGATGGAACTCTGCCAACATACAGATTGGCCATGTCTATTTCTTTTACGAACTTGCTACCTGACTGCGAACAACCAGAGTCTACTGCATTGACTGGACAAGGCTCTGATCCCTTGACTACTAGCCTCTTTCCTTCAATCAGATACCCATCCATGTGCTTTACAGCCTTGGTTGCTGAGTTTGTATCTGCATATATCACAAGACTATACTCCACATTCATCACCACTCTGTCAATCTGACCAAAGGGTATGAAAAGACTAACAAGCTTGTCAGCAGTAATGGACTGCGGAAGGTTGGTGACGTAAAGTCTACACTTTTTGATTTCTGGAGAGATATTTGTTACCAAGTGTCGTGGATGCTGCGAAACTGAGCTGGACTCTGATGGAGAAAGACCAGCAACTCTGACCAAGATGGCTTCCCCTTCAATCAGTGCTCCATTCATCAATGCAATTGCCTCGGCAGCACAATGGGAATCAGCAAATTTGACAAATCCGTATCCTCTACTTGAGTTATTGGTTTGTTCCGCCACTCGCGCATGGGTGATCTTACCAAATGGCAGGAAAAGCTCCACCAACTTGGCAGTGCTCATGGATGAGGGGATGTTACAGACATATAGATTAGACATGTCAATGTCTCTGAGGGTCCTATTTTCAGCATGTGATTCCACAGGTGAGCTTGATGGTCTAGGAGGCATACCAGATACTAGAACCTCTATCTTCCTCCCCTCAATCAGATGTCCGTTCAACTGCATAACAGCAAGTGCTGCATCGTGGGCATCAGAGAACTTCACAAAGCCATATCCTTTACTTAATCCTGTCGTGTAATCCATGGCTACCTTTGCACTAGTGACTTGCCCATAAGGTACAAAAAGATCGAGCAATTTGTCCTTATTCATGAGCAAGGGAAGGTTGCGGACAAACAGGTTACTTGTGTCCATTTCTTTTGTTGGCGGATGAGCAGTCTCTGATAAAGCATGAACAGATGGATTGGATCCTGATGATGAAGCATTAGCCACTCTGACCACTAGCATTTTCCCCTCGATCATGCGTCCATTCATGCATTTAATAGCTTCAGCAGCACAACGGGGATCAGCATACTTCACAAAGCCATATCCCTTGCTCACACCAGTGAAACAATCATCCACAACTCTTGATCTAACAATTCTTCCAAATGGTAGAAATAGTCCGATGAGCTTGTGAGAAGCCACGGAAGGTGGTAGGTTACCTACAAACAAATTAGTGTCATCCCATTCTTTCAGCTTTTCCCCATCATGGGGTGAGGAAAATGAGTGTTCTTGTCTCTTACACAGGTGCTTGTCCTGGTCATCAGATTGAGCTTTCCTTTTCTCTAAGGTAGCAGCGGCAAAACTTTCAGTACTGTATGTATAACAAGATACATCAGCAGCAAACTTGACAGATAACCGTTTTTTGAACGGCACTATTTCCTTTTCTTTGGGCACTGATACCTCCTTCTGCACAGAGTTGCTGTGCCTTAGCACTTGTTTCAGCTCTTTCTTACTTTGTCCCTGTTCCAAAGGTTGCAAATAGTTGGACTTCTTCTCAACAAATTCATCTTCGTCAGCCATCAGACCATGACATGGCTTAGCCTCATACAGCTGCTTCCTGCCAACTGGATGAGATGAGCCACACTTGCCGCCGCCTTCATCACTGCAAAGCTCTAGTTTGAAATCACTAGAACCCTCATCTTCAGGCAGAGCAGTACCATCACAGTGCTCCACATCCTGTGGCTCATCATCATCGTCACCATAGAATTCATATTCATATGGTTCTTCTTCCTCACTGCCTTCTTCATAACCAGCAGCAGCACTCATGCTATCACTCTCCTGCAGCCGACCAATCAAGCCACTTTCGCCGCCCATTGTTGTGCTGACAATTGGTTCATAAAGGAGAAGATTAGCTAGCTGAAAAAAATGGAGGAAATGTATACCTCTGAAGCACAAAAAAGAACAAGTATAAAGCAAATAGTGGACAGCTAAACATGCAGCATCTTATTAAAAGAAAAACATTGAATTTCAAATGAAAACTTTGCGACCAACTTCTGCACAACTTGGATTATGAGTTGCATGGTGTGTTACTGACAAACTAAACACGATCCGCATAACTGATTGATCATGTAAACTTCAAGTATTTGGACAGAAAGAGATAGCAACCAGCTCCTTATGTTTTTGCACAGTTTGCCTTGTTACCAGGTACATAATCGGCTAGGTTGATACTGCAATATGCGCTATCACTCTATCAGCACAATAGTCTAACGCAATCTGCAGAACTGTTAAATCTTCGAGCAAATAATCAAGCTACTAGTGTATACAGCAGTTAATCCCACTCCTCTAGTTCAATCCAACTTAATTTTTTTTATATACAAAATTAATCCATGGCATATGCCTGTGTGCTAATTTTTCCCAGAGGATTTTCGTACTCTTTATCCAACACGAATGCTAACTACAGCCATTTTCCTTCCTATCCCCTATTAGTTTTGAGCGTGCAGCGCTCCTACCTTCAATTTTCTTTTTTCTTTCCTTCTTCTTTGGTTATAAAACATGATGCTAATCCAAAACCCTACCAAGGATAATAACCAAAAAAATCAGAGGCGTGTACGTACGACGGTGAGACGGAAAACCCCATGCCATGGAACACGGCAACGAAAGCAACGCAGGGAGGGAGGATCAACCACCCGATTCCTCCGCAATGAGAAAGCAAGCAACGAAGGCAAGAGCAATGGGGGGTTTAGGGGACGAGGTAGCGCGGGGAAATGTACCTCCGATCGGAAATGCGAAGTTGCGGAAGCGACGGCGCGAGCGATGCAACCGAGAAGGCAGTTTGGTTTGGTTGGAACCCAAGTTGTGTGCAGTACGGCTGTGGAGTAGCAGCTGCGAAGGACTAGGAAGAGTGGACGCGCGGGCCGAGCAGCAAAAGTATCCGAAGGAGGCGGCGCGGAGGTGGTGGAAGTGGTGGGTGGTTGGGTGGTGGAGTTGGGGTTTTCCCCTCCTCTGCAATGGAGGGGAGAGGAAGTGGAGAGCAGCAGGAGAAGGGGAGGCGACGCGCTAGTTCACAGGGACGGGAATTGCGTGCAGGCCCTTGGGTTGGGCTCCGTACGAAGCAGGCAGGCAGGCAGGGAGAGTGGAGAAGCGAAGATGCCCCTGTACCAGGGGCTGAATCGCAAAACATACATCAATCGGTCATCTTTTCTTCCCGGGAAATACGGGGTGCAGCCAGAGGCCAGGGCAGTACAGTAGCTAGCGTGATGGAAGTGTGGTAGGACAGATGCACACGCCATTGCAATCGATTGCTGTTATCTTGATTTGTGTAACGGTGTGTCACCCCAGGGTTAATCATTTTGTTTTCCGGTGAAATCCCGGTGATCGGCAGGAACGGAATTCCGGTGAATTTCGGCAAATTTCGGTGAATTTCGGACGATGTTTTTTTGAATTTTAAATTTTCAAAACGAAATTTTTCGAAAATACCGAAATATTTTTCCCCGATACCGAGCGGAAACGAAAAATTTCGCCGAAATTCGGCGAAATTTCGCCGAAATTTCAAACCCTGGTCACCCCACACCAATCAGTTTAACCAAGCAAGGTATTTCTGCTAGATGTGCTATAAAAAGTGAGCAATCCACCACTACATTCATTTTAGTTGTTGTTCCATGGACTGTCATGTGTGCTATACATTTTGTTGCAAAGTTTGAGCACTGCTATATTTACTATTTGTTGCAAAGTGGAAACCACAGCACACATGTGCCCATCTGCTCACACGTGTTAGGAAATGACAACATCATTTTTTAACAGTGTCTCATTGTTCTTAAATTGATTGGTTATACGGTCTACAAGTCCCTAAAATTTGTATCCTACCTCAAATATCCACTCGTTTTGCTGGCAATTGGCGATATTATTTGGTCTCACATCAAATCAGCACCAGCCACCAGCCAACCAATAATATTTTTCTTTCATAGCAAATCAGCACAAGCCACCAGCCACAGCTAGCCGAGCAAAATGGTGCTCTTCTATATGCCGCAGCAGATACAATAGTGCTCAGCGTAGGGTGAACTTTTTGCAATTTAGATTTTTTTTAAAAAAATATTCACGTTTGGAGTCCAGGATGAACTAACTCCATCCTTGAATCCTATGGGTCGGCGCCATGAGTAGCTGTCAAGATGGTGCCTATGTTACCTCGGCGCTGAGATCTATAGCGTCGATCGACACCGAGGTAGCTGCCATTTACCTTGCGTACCCGCCCCTCCTCTTCCGCGCTTTCATCAAATATGTCGATTGATGAGGTTCAACAAGTGGAGAGAAAGATGGGGGAGGAGACGAGGCAAACAAGGATGAAGGCTCAATCAGAAGATGAGAAACTGTTGCGATTTTGAGAGAAGAAGCAGGCAGCTCGGTGACGCAAGCTATGCCGTCGAACTGCTTGCCATGTCGGTGCCACCTTAGCAGTTTAAAATAGATGGTAGGAATACCGGCATCATGATTCATTACGTTAAGACGTGTTATCTCACGGCGCCGACCGCCAGGGACGAAAGATGGATTTAGTTGGCTCAGAAATCCAAATATGAATTCATTTAAAAAAAGAGGCTAAATTGTAAAAAGTTAGGTAGATTGACATACTGAACAGTCAAATCACCAAAGAATTTTACCTTACATAAATGAGCACATCGGTCTTGTCTCACTTTTCAAATGTTATTTATTAGTATGAGCTTATACAAAATACTCTAAATAGATAGCCCGCATCCTACATTTCTCATGCTATTGCATCTATTGCAAAAGACAATATTAGCTATCCATTCACTTTATGTATTGCCAACCTCGGTAAGCAGTTGGCTGCAGTGTCTAGAGAACACGATAGAGGAAAATCCGAGTCTCTCTTCAGAAATAAAAAAAGGAGAAAATCTCACCAACGAGGAAAGCTCATCATCTGTACATGCAGAGATACGGAGATATCCTTTCTACTTTTAAGACAAAAGCCCCAAATTACTAATAAGACTTTATTAAAGGGCCAATATGAAAGAACACATGCCTTTACCTTTGAAACATGAAAAGTGTAAAATCCTACCTCCACAAGGGTCCCAACTGATAACTCCTCGTGCTCGTCGGGATGGCCACCGGCGGCGGCGGCGCGAGTGAGATGGCCGTCGGCGTCGGGGAGGAAAACCCGAGCGCTTCGACTATCCCCAGCCGCAGATTCTTCATGGCGCTGCACGTTGGCGCCGGCTTCCACGCGCCGGCCAACGAGAAGGCGTACCGCCGGGCCATGAAGCGCGCCTGCCTCGCCGCCGCGGCCGTCCTCCGCGAGGTTCTATCCTTTGAGCTCTAACCCTTTAACGCCCCACTCTCTCCTTCTCGTTGCTTATTGCCATGGTTTGGTATGGCGTGGCGCCTGGATTTTAGCCGCTGACTGGGGTTGTCGAATACGTAGGGTTAATTTAATTGGAACACACTGACCAATTTCGTTCAGGGAGACCTGGCGCATTATGAACTGAGCCAACCGTAGCTTACCAGCTTTCAGCTCTATGAATGTTGAGGTTTATGGGTGACTCGTTTGATTACTGTAGCTTCAAGTAATGCTGGACAATTGTCGTTTGCATCTGGGCGTTGTGCACAGTATGATCTACTATGCAACATTCATATTATGATCATGTGGGAATGCAATCTTCAGATCCCTCCTAGTGGATTTTCAGTACTGGATTCCTAATGATGTTTTGTACACTTTCAGGGCAGTGGCACAAGCCTTGATGCAGTTGCAGCTGCCATTCAGGTTTTGGAGGTCTGTATTGTTACATCTATGATATTGACTGGCTATACTCTTGCGCCGCCTATATGTGATTGATCTTGTTAACATTTGGAGTAGGATGTATGAAAATGAATGAACAATTATGTGATTTGTTACCAATTTCCAAATGTTTTTGCTTATCTCTGCATGTTGTAGTTTAGTAGCTATATTAGAGGTTTACTGGCATATTATGTTCGCTTGTTTATTCTAGCAAAAGGTGTCTGAATCTGATTATTCTTATCTGACGATTAGGATGATCCCATCACAAATGCTGGTCGGGGTTCAAATTTGACTGAGAGTGGTCATGTGGAATGTGATGCAAGCATCATGGATGGAAGTACTGGTTCTTTTGGAGCTGTTGGAGCTATTCGAGGTACTTGTAATAATTTGGAACATTGAAGCTGATAAATAGGCATGGAATTAGAGTTAGTGCTAAATGCTAACATGTTTGTCCTTTGAACTTTGACCTCAGTTCTGACCATAATTTCCGTTTCTTGTAGATCAGGTGTAAAGAATCCAATCCAAGTCGCTTTGCACTTGGCAAAGGAACAGATTACAGGATCATCATTGCTTGGTCGGATACCCCCCATGTAATCATGAAAACCATGGTTCATTTTTTGCCTGCTTTAAAATGTTTTATTTTCTATAAGTTCTTGCCCATCTATTTTGTTCACTTGTGCCACTCAAATAATTGTATAGTGTCATGTCCTTTAGAGTTGTATGACCTGGCAGACCTGCATCTCATCTTGTAATTGAAGCTATTGCTTTTATGCATTGAAGCAATTACATACAAAGTTCCCTTAAAATTTCATCTCATGCTGTAAGCTAATCAGTGGCTGATGCACCACTGCCCCTCTTTCTCCATATTCTATGTGTGCTGATTTATTCAGCACTCATTTATGTTGATTTTTATTTGTTTGCTCCTAACTTTTCACACATATTAGCTCAATTTCTGAATACTGAATTATTCCTTGTTTTAGGTTTTTGGTTGGTGAAGGAGCATATAAATGGGCAAAATCTAAAGGAATGGACCTACTTGAATCTATGTCAGAGGCTAATAGTGTGAGTCCCTTCTTGTTTTATGTTGTCTAATCCAATCGATCATTTCTGATTGACTGGAACATTTATGTTTTCAAACAGTGGTTGGTGACTGAGATTGCAAGAGCGCAGTGGGTAAAATACATGTCATTGCTTGTTAATTCCAAGAAATTATTAGAGCTTAACACTGGTTCTGGTTCAGAACATGATACAGTACAGTTGGAAGTACCAGGTTACCTCCATGTTTACTTGCTACCGATCTTATTCGAGTTGCATTTTGAACTTTTACTAATCTGTTCAATTATCTTTTGGAACTCAACTGAACTTGAATGCTTCACTTTGTTACCTTAGCATAATGATATTGAGTAGTTTGAAAACTTGCCCCTACACTGTACTTCTATTTTATTACTACCAAATGCTATTCTAATAGGTATTTTATTTTATTCATTTTCTCATAATTACATTTTTGCCTCCAGCATTATTCGATAAGTTCCACCTGAAATATAAATTTGACTGGTTTGTTGTGAAGCAGCCATGCAACACAGTTTTACTGCTATCCACAAGGTCTATTGAAAGATTTTATACTGCATATGTAATTGTCACAATATCCAACAGATACCATCACAGCAAACCTTCTTGTATTGTGTGGCTGAAGGAGGCAAGGAACATATAGGCAAATGCAGTGGTTGGTCTGAGTTCTATTGGACATTTGTTAATTATCCCTAATATGTTCTGCACTACTTCCATTTGGACTTGTCCCTTTTGAATATATTTATTTCAAGACTCAATTTTTTAGTTATGCTACTTAGAGTCTAAGGAATGTGGCACTTATGTTACATTCTTGCACGTGTTTTGTGCAATGAAAATGATAGACGATTGTGGTTTTGGACTATGTTTTCCTCAAATAAAGCCTCTATGCTCCACCTGTTCACCTGACCTGTGTCCATTTCATTGTAGGCACTGAATCTGAGAATATTGCTGATGTAAAGATGTTCACACAGACACTCATGGAAGACAATCAAGACTGTGTAATGGATACAGTTGGTGTTATTTGTGTAGATAGCTATGGAAATGTAGCATCAGGTGCATCTAGTGGTGGTATTGCCCTGAAGGTCAGTTTGGTCATCAATTTCATCAGTTACTCGCTCAAAGTTTACTTTCCAATATAACACTTGAATTAGTTGTTCCTTGGTAGTCCTTTTCATTTTTAATTTGTTTTGTATTATTCTGGATGAGTGAGCGCAATTTCTTATTGAACTTCATGTTACTCTGCCAGCAGCATATAACTCTGATTGGTTCGCAGGTACTAAGAAAAGCACACTGATGTCTTGACAGGTAGATGGCCGGGTTGGGCTTGCAGCTATGTATGGCTCTGGGTGCTGGGCTTCTTCCAGGACCCTTTGGTACACAATTCATAGTTGCCTGTTGTGCCACTGGAGCTGGAGAACATTTGATTAGAGGATTTGCTGCCCGTGAATGTTGCATCTCATCATCATTGTATTCTCATTTCTTCGAGTGTTTTTTCTTTTCTTTTTACATCTGTTCAGTATGCCAGTAGGGCTAAACAGCTAGTACACTAACTTTTTTTTGGGGGGGGGGGGGGGGGGGGGGGGGCAAATATCGCGAGGGGATTTGTCTGAACTGGAAGCTGCCGAGCTGATTGCTGCCTACTCGTCCCCATCGTTTGGTGTTGGTTATTTCGGAAGCAATATGAATAATCCAAAGGTAATAGTAGTACTTGATGCTTGTCATTATTATTTGACTATCTGTTCCATGGTTGCATGCGACAAATCTTTATATGCTTGTTTTTGTAGATTTCGATGCTTAGAGCATCAGAAGGCGCGTCTGGTATTGTCAACCACTTTGCGACTAGGATCAAGATTGATGCAGGATCATCTGAATATTGACAGCGGGCCTGTCTCTGTTGGCAATCGCATTTGCTGTGAAACAGCTGCAAAAGCACTTGTTTTTTTTTTGGGCACTCATTCATTCTGAATTATTTGAACAGTATTTGATGAATCATTCGAACATCATGTGACCTTAGTTGTCTCGTTAACCTCTCCCCCGAATACAGATGAGACGAGAGCTCACTTTATTTTATCATTGCGTGTACAATTCGTGTATGTAGTTCATTGATCCCGTATATATGCATACGGGTATAAATGGTGGTATCCCAATCGTATATGTCCCTGCGTGTTCGTGTAGCAGAGAAACAAATCCTATTACGCACGAGCACTTGAGAATTATGCTCGGGCTGTGTTTGGTTGCGCTCTGTAAAGTTTTTGAAAAGACATCTTTCTATATTTGAAGTACTAAACATAGACTAATCACAAAAATAATTACAGAACTCGTCTGTAAATCGCGAGACGAATCTAATGAGCCTAATTAATCCGTCATTAGATGTATTTATTGTAGCATTACTGTAGCAATTTAGCATCTAATTACAACCTAATTAGGTTCATTAGATTCGTCTCGCTATTTACAGACAGCAGTCGCAATGTGTTTTTTATTTCGTCTAGATTTAAGTCTCTATGCAGGTGCCGGGAAATTTTTTTGGAATTTTGGTTTTTTCAACTAAACACGGCCTCGGTTGGTTTATTCTTTCTGCCAGACGGCATAGTCGTTGCCGTGGGCAGCTACCTGGAACCCTGCCGGGATGAGGTGCCCGACGTCGTACCTAGACCCTATCTTGACGATGACCTTGCCGTCGATCTCCGCCACGTAGGCATCAGCGTCGTGCTCGAGGATCGTCAGCTCGCTGGTCGGCGTGATTCCGTTGCGCTTGCGCACCGCCACCAGCGCTGCGATCTCGTCCTTGAAACCCCAGTCGAAGAAATGGTCGTAGAACTGTAAGCAATTCATCAGAGCATTATTGAATTGAGAAGCTAGCTAGGGATCGAACATGACGATGCAAGTAGCTACTCACGATGCACGGATTGCCGGGGTGCGTGAGGATGTAGGCGTATCCCTGCATGACCTTGTCGGAGGGGAAGGGCCACATGGCCTGCGTGGAGCCGGTGTCGTGGTTGTCGACGAAAGTGACGGCCTTGGCCGGCCACCACCCGATGACGCCTGGCGCCTTGCCCTGCGCGTCGATGAGCCACCACAGCTCGCCCTCCACGGCGGCGTTCAGGATCCCCTTGGTGGTGAAGTCGAACACCGTGGCCGGCGACGCCGCCCCGCCCACCTCGTTCACCCAGTCCACAAGGGCCTGCCGGTGCGGGTCCTGGTCGTAGGCGGGCTTCCCGTCGTCGCCGGGCACCATGCCGTTCCATATCTCGGCGACGGCCAAGCTCGGCGCCGTGCCGTCGACGTACGCCTTGGCGACCTCGGCCGAGTAGCCCCTGGCGAAGTCGAGGCGCCAGGCGTCGAAGCCGATGTCGGACTTGAGCCAGAGCAGCCACTCGGTGAGCTCGCGCCGGACGCGGTCGTCGAGGTGGTCGATGTCCGGCGCCGCGGCGAAGTCGGCGCCGGTGTCGAGGTTGCCCGTGCCGTCCGAGTACTGGGTGTCGTCGCGGCAGATCATGTGGGGCCCCCAGTCGAGGCGGCCGTCGGGCGTGCCGCCCTCGTAGATGCCGCGGGAATCCTTGTAGTCGGCGCACCGTGGTTGATGACGATGTCCGCCACCGCCTGCACGCCCTTGTCGTGGAGCGCGCCGATCAGGGACTTGAGCTCCACCGCCGTCCCGTACTTGGACGCGTCCAGGTCGTAAAGCCGACCAGGCATGTAACCTGTATGCATGCACACAACAATTATTGCGCGTGTAGTACGGTGTCATACTGTTTTTTTTTTGCCAATTCTGATTTGGCATGCTTCACAACTACTAGTAGTATAATACATGTATCTTTAATTATGCGTCATGCGTGTATATTGTATTTCATTTTTTTTTACCAAACATTAGTCAATGAACTCAATCAATTAGACCAGCAGAATGAGCAAGGTTGGCATCGCAATCAGAGCATAGCTGCGTGTTGTCCACTCCACGTGGACTTTCTGGATTCTGCTTCATTTTGCTGTAGCTATCTGATTGCCCCTTCCCTCACCCCTAGACATGTTCAGACAAGAATTGGACCGGGGAAGAAGAAGATGAAGGACCCGTTCAGACGGACCTTGGGTGGAGACGGAGTGCGACGGCGGCGGGAGCCAGACGTGCGTGACGCCGGCGGCGGCGATGTCGTCGACCTTCCCCATCAGGAGGTTGTACCACCCGCCGCTCTGCTTCCACGACTCCCAGTTGAACCCCTGCACTAGCTCTCAATTTTTCAGGGACTGCAAATCAACGAGGAATCCGAACGTTCTGTTCGCTACGAGATGATCTCATGATCAGTCAGCATCAGCCATGGCGGAATGGGACGGTTACCTGGAACAGGACCTGGCCGGACGCCAGCGCCAGGAGGAGGAGCAGGGTCGTCAGGCAGCACAGGTCCCTGCTTCTCATTGCTGCCGCGCGCTCTGCTTTCTCTGTCTCAACTCAACTGAGTGGTGATCAACAAGAAGCTGAGTGCAATGAGGTTGCAGCAGGAACCCGATGGATATTTATAGGCATGAGAGGATTTAATAGCTGTAGCTATCAAGGGAGTTGCTTGGAGGCAACGGATTTGTACCCAACTCCGTTACGAGTTGTTTCTTTTCTTCCTCATCCAACTCAAGACCACACATCTGAATAAGAAGATGAACTTATGGTGGTCAAGTCGATGGGGATGGCATTGGCATGGCACAAACTTCCTGGACAAAAGAGGATGTTGGAACTGAAACCAAGAAGAGCCTTTTTCTCAAGGGGGATATAGCTCGTTTGGTTTTAAAGGCCGTGTTTAGTTGTTTACGTGTAAAAATTTTGTAAAGAAATCTTGCTAATTTGAAATACTAAATGAAGTCTATTTACAAAACTTTTTGCATAGATGGGTTGTAAATCGCGAGACGAATCTAATGATACTAATTAATCCATAATTAGCGGATGGTTACTGTAGCATCACTGTTGCAAATCATAGATTAAGTAGGCTCATTAGATTCGTCTCGCGATTTACAGACCATCCATGAAAAAAGTTTTGTAAATAGACTTCATTTACTACTCCATGCATGTGTCAAAACATTCGATGTAATGTTTTTTTTTGCGTTTACGGGGTTTACAGGTAAAGATCTAAACAGAGCCTAAGTAGCTATCACATCGAATGTTCGGATGTCAATTTGAATATTTGGATGCCAATTTAATATAAAACTAATTGCATAAGTTGCAATTAGGACTCTGAACGAATCTATTAAATATAATTAATGCACAATTAGCGAATGGTTACTAGTGGTCAAATTATGAACTAATTAGGCTTAATAGATTCGTCTCGTGATTAAATCGCGATATATGAAATTGTTTTTGTAATAAGTCTATGTTTATTATTCTTAATTGCTGTTTAAACATAGATGTGATGGGGTGTATGACTTAAACTGAAAAAACCAAACGAGGCCTAAGCATGGATCACACTGCAGCAGACAAGCAGATATACACACGTTTAATTTTGTCAGATTGACAGATACCGTAAAATATAAAACCATATCCATTGTGGTTGCTTTGCTTAAGACGGGGCGCTATGTCCCTAAAAGTCTAAAAAATATCCATTGTGGTGGCGAGAAACCAGTGATACCTTTTTTAGATAGATGTACATTTCATCAAATCCATTCCAACCGAAACATGCATACTTGTGTAAGGATAAAGTTAGAATAGAACTGAATTGGTACTAGATATTCTTTCATTGGCAGATGTAAGGAATGATTACTTCGCATCACACAAAATTGTAATTTTGTTAGTTGTGTTGATGGCCTTCTCGTTAGGCTGGAGATTGTACGTGACGCGATTGGGGTGAGTCTCTCGAGGCAGGCAGTTGAGACATTGTTCATGGAGCTTGAGAACCACACGTCGCAAAGCATGCATTGCCAATTGGACGAAGCAACCTCAGCCAACGGACTTGGTCAAAAAGTTTTGATGGCGTTGGACAGGAAGGCAAGCATTCATCTATCTTCAATTTTGGTTGAGAGTTCGAGGGGGAGCAAAGCTCTTCCTTTTCCTTGCACGGTGGCTGAAATATCAAGAGCACAAGAACTCCGAGGAAATTCTTCAAGGTGCAGAATAAGAATTGAGATGAGAAGAAACTACTACTGAAGCATCTGATGTTCATGTCAAAGAAAAAAAAGAACAAGAATGCTCAGTGCTCAATGGATATTTTTTTAGAGTTCATTCATCCTGCGGCTTGAGGATGCAACTTTACAAAGATGAACAGTAGTGCAAGCCATGGGCAATCATATGTAAGCTTATAAATAATAAAATACTAAAGTATGAGTTTTCTAGCAAAATATAATCATTCAACATAAAAACAAGGAGAAAATTGAGTACATCACGAATTTAGTAGTTATGGGTGAAAGAGAAGCTGAAGCATCGGACTGCTGACAAGCGTTGTATTTCTCAAGGATCTAGTCGCGATCTTCTCCGTGCTTCCTTGAGCGGCATGTGCTTTAGATGGCTGCGGACTATATAGTCATCATTCTGGGTGTAGGCCTGCTAATGGGTTGAGTTGAAATGAGTTTTATGGGATGTGTTTTGAAATGGAGTGTGTTTGGATGAGTTAAAATGGGTTGTATTAGTTAATGGGGTGGGTCGGGGTGGGTTCTATATAAATGTGGGTCCCACGTGAGAGCTGGACTCTTAAATTAAAACCACGTGTTTATATCAGAAAATTTTATCGAAATTGACTGAATTTTGTTGGAAATGACTCAGTACGACTGGCAGCTATTTTGTGCAAAGCAGTGTGGTTAGAACTACCTATGGGCCCCACATAAAGAGCCGGACCCTGAAATTAAAACCTCGCGTTCACACTATAAAATTTTATCGAAATTGACTGAAATTTGTTGGAGATGACTCAGTACGACTGGCAGCTACTCTGTGCAAAGCAGCATGGCTAGAACTACACGTGGGCTCCACATCAAGAGCCGGACCCTAGAATTAAAATCTCGCGTTCGCACTATAAAATTTTATCGAAATTGACTGAAATTTTTAGAGATGAGTCAATATGACTGACAGATACTCTGTGCAAAGTAGCGTGGCTAGACATATATGTGGTCTCCACATTAAGTGTAGAACCACTTAATTCCTATGCATAGTAGAACACATGAGTTTTTATGGGTTACCCGCTTATAATGGGGCGGGTTGGTTAGAGTTGAGAAATTAACTAATTGGGTTGGGTGGGGTTGGATATCTAAATATGTTAATTTTGGGTGGGGTTGGGTATGGTGCGGGTTCCAACCCATTAGCAGGGCTATCTGGGTGTGGCACCAAGAAGAATAGGCCAAACTTTAGTCGACACTCTTTATATCTTGCTAATCGCTGCACAAGAGACATTATCGTGTTATTTATACTCTCTCCGTTCTCTTTAAAAACCTCCCACTCGAGCAAGCCCATGCCTTCTAGTCTCTTAATAAACTCTGTCTTTCTTGTAGCTTCTATTTTCAGTGATAGCTCGCGTTCCAGTGATGTGGTTTTGAGCATGATGCCCATTCAACCCCATGTTACATAATCTTGTCGTCTACCCTTCTTTAAATCAAAAACTCTTTCCGAGCTCGTTACATACACCAAGTCTGCATTTCTTTGTCCCAACCTTAAAACAAGCATTATTCCTGTGTCCTTTGCTACAAGGCACAATTATAACACAATGAATTGATTTATGCACGGGAAAATAGATGGGAAGGAGGGGATCATGAGAGAAAAATTGATAGAAATATTATGGCCTTTTTTGCCAAAACACACTGCACATATTTTAAAAAGTTGGGATATGTGCAGTCTTGTTGATAATATAATTATTTCACGTATTACCCTAGAGGGTCTTTTTTTTACGATTCGTGAAAACTAAAAAGTATACACCAAGATGCTCCAAAGTTAAACTGTGAATTAAATCGGTGCCTAATGTTTAAAATTTTAGTACGACCTAGATAAGAAATCCCTATTTTCTTCAAATTAATAGTGAATGTGGGAAAAATGTGACATGCATGACATATGGCACTGCAGTGTACAACATGAGATGTAAATTAAATGGTATATATGATCGATGCTCTTTTGAGTTGAAATATGAGATGACAGATATATGTGAATAATAAATCGAAACAATCAGACGGTGTCAGCAGTCGATGATAACAAAACTGGAAGAGGTAGAGATATTGCACACACGCACCTACCACCCGCGACTGACATGTTCTCCATAGCCATGGCTTTTGGCTCTAGAGTTGTGAGTTTTATCGCCTATTCCTTGAATGCTGGAACTATATATAAAACAGACACTGTATCTAATGTACACATGACGTGAGAGAGATATAGTACATGAGGTGGATAAATACGATTAGTAGAGTTGGAGTTGGACGAGAAACAGTATTGGCTGGAAACGGGAACAGAATTGGACGTGGACGGTCGGCCCATGAGGAAGGCCCGCCACTGGCTGGGGAAGGCTTGCACATTGGCTCTCTCTCTCCCACAGACCGTCAGGCAAGAGGAATACACACATTTTCCAAAAAAAAAAGGCAAGAGGAACACAGGCACAGCCACCCTGTTAGCACCCCTAGGGACACGCGACCGGCGGCTTCCGCTGCGTTGCAGGATGCAGCTTGCCACACGTCGGTGCCTGCTTCGGGAGGAGTGGATTTGGAATTTGGATGGGGTTTGGGGTTTTGGTTGCGCAGCAGAGGCTTCATGAAAGGAGAGAAGTCGACCACGACGCTCATGTTCTGCAAAGGACACATTGTTCGATCAGCTCGATCGAGCGGCAGGTTTGGGTTTTTATCCACTTAATGGCATTCGTACCTCTCATTCTATCACTTAATAGAGGTTCTAAATAGTCGGCTATAGCCACTGCTATAGCCTGCTATAGTCTTTGGGAGAGAAGAAAGTTAGATATTCATCTCTTAGCTCTAAAAGACTAAATCCGCTAATAGCCGGCTATATCCTGCTATAGCCACTAGATAAAGGGTTATTTATCCAACTAAATCATATAATTCGTCTTTATTATTGTTAGTTTAGTATTGAACTTTATCATTTACAAAATTTAGTATTTCGTCAATGATGTAACGAGGGAATGAAGCCCAAGACATAATTCAGTACATCAAATTTTCTTGCTTTCATGTTTATATGCAAAATTACTCATAGATTTATGCATGGTGTTGAAGTAGAAATGCATAATTGCGAGAACCTTCTATAAGATTAGAGAGTATGCATGAACCATGGTTATCATAATATGGAATACTCTAGAAATTAGATATTTGTATAGTTAGATAAGTATGAGAAAAATTCTAGAGTTAGATATTTAGTAAAGAAGTATGTAAAAGATGGACATATGACAAAACCATATGATGGAGTCCTATACATATGGGTATTCTCCACCCATCTTGTCATACCATGGCATAAGATGTCTCAAATAGGATATGGTAAGACTACTATGTAGTGTAATAGTGTCATAGTAGAGTAGCCACATATAAAGAGTGCAAAAGTCTTGTGTTGTATTAAGTTATGGTGAACAAAGAGTTGAGTTCCCATATAGAGTTAGTCTCTCATATTACTGTCCAGGTGAAGGTCTTCTTGGTGTAGTGTGGGCATAGAATCGACCAAAGAAATGATATCATAACACTACGATGGAGAGATAGGGTCGCCCGTGCCACCGGAGTGTTCGCCGGGCACACTGAAATGATTAAACAATTTCATTCGAAGTAGTTCAAACATGAGATATACATAAACCTAATAACATGTCGCATTCCATACATGGCTGATAAACGGATGATCTAATAGAGAAATAAGAATAAGGTGTTAGCCTAGAGTCAGGACTCCTCGCTTGAGCGGTCTGACTGCGTCCACGGCACGTGACTCCAGGCTCTCGATCACCTGCCTGCGGACGGGGGGTCATGTCGTCGTAGCCCCGGCGCAGAATAGCGGAATGGTGGCGCTCATGCGGTAGGAGTAAATCGGTGGCAACGCCATCTCGGGGCGCTTACATAAAGCAGTAGAAGAAACACTTTCTTCCACCTTTATTACACGATGTTGCTTAGTTAGCTTCACTGACATCTAGGACCCACAACATTTGGGTCCCGCCACTCGGTGATTGTGGCTACATACGGACGACTGTGAAGATGTTGGCAGCACCCCGCCCACGTCTTCTGTAGCGGCACCATACGACTTGTACCGCGAATTCCCACAAATGCCCCCGCGGCCCAGCATGGTGCGCAAGAAGCTCACCAACACCGGAAGTGGTATCCGCGATGTTCGCATGCATCCGGGCCTGTACCACGGCATTTCCCTGTCGGCTCGTGTGACATCCACTAGTTGTACCACACGTATAAATATTTCTAAAATAATATAATCACGCAAGTTAAAATCATGGATAATAGTGTATACTAAGTCTGCTTGATTAGAGGGGGGAGAGAAGTAGAAACATGTGGCCCCCTAGAAGTAGAAACTTGAACTTGAAAAAAAATACCAAATGCAGCACTACTTTTAACCAATACACATGAACTTGAACTTCATTATACCATTTCTTCAAAAAAAAACCTTCATCATACCATTGCTCAACATTACTCAAGAAGAGGCACAAAGATACAAAGTGCATGAGTACGCAGCCGCGTGCACTATTATTGGCCGGACCCGGCTTTTACTAGCTCGTCGGGCCAGACGAGGTACGCAGCAGGAGATTAATCAAGGGTGGCGAGTGAGTAGCACGGACACCCACTCGGCTCGTTGGTAGTGAGGATGACAACGGTGGGGGGTGAAGGTTAGGGACGGGGAGGACGGCTATGGCGAGGACGAGTGCCGCCCGCCGGCCAGGTTGGGGGGAGCGGCGGGATGAAGGGCGAAGACGGGCGGCGGCCACGGCCAGAGACGGGCGGCGCGGGGAATAGAGCCATTAGAGGTGGCGTGGCACGGCGGAAAGGAGATCGGTGGGTGGTGCTAGCCTGCAGGTGGGCAGGGAGGAGGTCTGGAGTGAGATTGAGGGGGCAGCTCACCGTTATTTCCCGAAAATGTGCATGGGCAAAATGGTAATTTCTCAATGCAGCTTTCATGATTTTGCGAATCTGAAATTTTCGGCTTCTACAATCATCTCCAAAATTCACCCTGCTTGGAAGCTGAATAGCTTCTAGATTTTGGATTTAGAATCCGTCCCAATCCAAACGGGGCCTTCGTAGGGTTTTTACGTTTCCAACCACAATGTGCCACCGAATGTTTTATACATTCTACCATACAAAATTGCAAGCTAACTTCAATGACAGCTGCTGCATGAATTATTTCGCTATCTTTCTATATAACTACTGTGGAGTACAATCAATCTGGTATTATTAAGGAAGCCATTTTATATAACTAGTTCAGATTGCTAGTGCACCATCAACAGTTTCACTCTCGTCATCAGAGGCGTAGGACTTCGATTTGGACATTGACATGACTCTTGAAAATCCATAGCCCAGAGAACTTCCTGTCGTAGCACACAGCTGTAACGGGAAGGAGACGACGACATCAAATAGAAAAAAAAATGATATTAGCCAATATAAATTGCATGAACACAACATAAATTATATAAACTTGACACAAGCTATTCTTAACACGTTGTGATATTCCAACATGGACATCAGAAAACCACCCAACTCAAGAACATTTAAGAAAGTCATCTAAAATTTACTTGCACTACATGAATCATAAGTGACAAATTGAAGAAATTCATCCATTTGCATGATTTGGTATATGATATATTACTGGTTCAATTTTCTAGGTTTTTGACTTCATGAGCTAAAAGTCAGAAGAATCATGTCAGATTCATAGCATCACTCTTCCAGACAGCAAACGGTAATACCAATGGTGTTTAATCATGTAATAATGTAACTAGTTACTACCGTGTGACTTCCATTACAAGCTTAATTCAACACATATCAACACAAGCAATCCTTGATTCACTACCATTCAGAAATTCGGTTTGCCATATTTCACTTGCTAGAATATTCTTTATCTTTTCGGTTCGTAAAATGCTTTTAAGAGGCCACTGAATGATGTCACAATTACACACCTCTGTGAGCTCCGACAGATGACGATTCCTGAACTCGTTGATGGTTTCTTGAATCTCTGACATTGGAAGTTTGGCCTAAAATAAAGCATATGCATTAAAGTGCATACATCAATAATACACACAATGGATGATAATCAAATATGTAAGAGCTCACTTGTGCAAGAACAGCTGCAGCCAACTGAAGACTCGGTTCCAAGGTCTCAGGGACAACCTTCAAATTTTGTCACACAGATTCATCAGCATGTTAAAAGTACCACGTGTGAAATAAAATATCTGATAAGAAAAACTACCAGTGGTGCATAATAGCAATGACATTGTACAAGTTACACAGTACAGAAACATGCTTGGTCCCACGCAATGGTGGTATTATTTAATAAGCACAAGAAGAGTTGCAAATGAGCATTTAGTAACTTTTCATGTTCAAATTTTAATATATCAGTGACCAAAGGAGTAAAACATGATGACCCGCAAAAATATGTTACCAATAACTGAATGTAGAAACTAATCACAGGATTTGGAAACACAAGCTCTGGATCTTTATCATATAGATTTGAATAATTAATTAAATCTACTTGCCGCAAATCATTTCACATAGCTTGCAGTTTGTTATGATAAAAATAATACAACTCCCTCTTTGCAAATAAAAATTGTGAGTATACATGGCCAATCCAAGTTGCACCAATAGCCCATTATGGCCAATAATGCTCTGTAACATCCACTTACCGCTGTTGCACCTGCTTTCTCCAAATTAACGCCATGATCAACATCATGTGCTCGAACAAATGTCTTCACATTTGGGAAATATTTGTTCAATGCCCAGACAGCTCTATAGTTTGCACCAGGAGTATCCAAAGTAATTGCAGCAGCGCAAGCTCTCTCTGCTCCAACTTTGTGCAGTACCTGTTAAAATTCAATTCAGAACAGTACTTTTACCAAGCTATATGAATATTAAAATTCAATCAAACTCATCCTACCTCTCTGCTTCCAGCATCCCCAAAATATACTGGAAGGTCAAGCGCACGCCCAACTGCTACCCGGTCGCTGGAAAAGAATACATGCATCAGGAAAGTTATTCTTAACATGCAGCCACTGGATGCAAAGGTCACGTATACACCCAAACTGTCCTTGTTCAACTTGACCACTAAGGTGTATAAATTGAGCAAGGATGGTTTGGTTTCAAATTAAAGTTATTCTTGACATGCAACTACCAGATTGCTGGGTATTGCCAGCATTTCCTGATTTCTTGAAAACGTCCGCCTGAACATTTGTTTTATTTATTAGTGGATTTACTACATTTCATTTGCAGTCCCACATTAGTCTAAACATGATATCAATGAACATCAGAGGTAAACTCTACAAACTTACAAACCCATATCTACGTAGGTTTATGTAGTCATACTTCTTCATGGTTAAACATTAATTCAATAGTGTTCGAGAAAATCATTCATTCATTAGGGACACAGAGGTTCTGAATCACTATCCATACTTTTTTTAAAAGTTCAGGTTGTTGCAAAAAACACCATACCTTCTAACATCAAGGGCAACGAAAGGAATTAATCGCTCTGACAGGAGTTGGGCAATGATCTAGTATAAGGAAAAAGAAAAAAAGCTTTATTAGGATCTATCAAACATGGGAAAAAGTTAGTACTGTGTGAGGATTGCAATACAACCTGCCCAACACGTCCAAAGCCTAGTACTCCCTCTATTCACTTTTGATGGATATATTTTAAAAACTCAAATGTTCACAAATGATAGCTATATTTGCTAATGTCATGGGCTGTGGCAATAAATAGCACTGGTAACGAGGAGTTTCCAGTTAAAGCATTGGAGGACCAACAAAAAAGTCCGTGTTGTATTTATTATATGATAAGTAAAGTTGTTTTCCTTGGTCATTGTGTCAAGATGAAATATAGCTATCAAAAGTGAATGGAGGGAGTATAATAATATGATCTTGCAAATCATCAGTCTACATAAACAGAAACACAGAAGATAGCAACATTAGATAAAAAATGACATGTTAAAGGATATTTGAGAGCTTACGTACTATTGGCTGCAAACTTGGGAGATTATAGTAACAAGAAGCAACACTATCCCATTAACAATATACCATGTGTTTTTTGTGCCTTGCAATTAGCATAAACCCCTTGGTTAATTGTCATCTACAATGGCTACAGCACTAGCTGGTACTGAGTTCCATTGTACTGGGAGATATATGACAATACCTGACCTGATTTGACTTTTGGGGGTTTTTTTTCTCTCTCTTGTCTCTTTGGTTGTTTCTGGGGTAGGAAGACAAATGTCTTAGCCAGAATTAAGACTACCAAAATGTTATAGTCAAAGTTCAGCACTGTTTCTGCACCTATACACAATATCCATATTATTCTTGTACAAACAAGAAACTATGTAACTCATCAATTTACTGCCAGTTCTCAGGTGGATTACAGTTGCCAAAAGCAAAGCAGAATTCTCCACTATGCTTATCAATTTCCCTTCGAAACTGATGCGAAGAAAGATAAGGTTGCCTAGTTTTAAAGTTTTAGCGAGTTTCTTATTAGAATCTTCCACTGGATATTGCAATCGTTGACCAGCAAGAAATAATTTTAGAGCTGGCCATGAGAAAACGCTTTTGTCCAGAATACTGAAACACACACACACACACACACGGAAAAACATAGTAACAAGGCTACTGAGTTGTAGCTTGATTCCTTACTTGTCAGGGCTGCTTAATATGACACAAATATGAAAACGGCAAATGAGTCTAGCTACATTTAACACAGGGAATGCACGTGGCTACACAAGTAGGTATTTGATGAAAAATTGTATTCTACAAGGTAGGTTTGTAATAAATTAGAAAGGGTGAGAGTATGGCAGACTGGCAGTGCTTTTAAGCGGCCAAAATTACAGAAATGTAACTGAAGCAAAAGTGGGATTAAACTAATACCTCACTTTCCACTGGCAATAAACTCCTCACGTCATGTTGCTCAAATTTTGATGCCAGAAACTGCCCTCCAGCAGCTAACCATGGTGTCAGGGCCATTGAAATGCCAACAACTAAAAATAGCAATGATGATAATTGAGGGGATAGAAGACCCTGCAAAACAGCGTTCAATAGTTTTCCCGCTGCTCTAATCTATCCATAGCACAGCAATCATGATTTGTGGCATACAGAAACTATAGATGTTCCTACAATTAACTATGGTGTACATGAGAAGTAGGTCTAGAGTACTAGAAACCTATAACATAGAAAGAGAACCTAAGGAAAACACAAAACACCAGATCTGTTCACAAAAAGATGGCACATATTACCTGGTTGACAGCCTCTCCAAAGGCAACAAAAGCAAACTCACCACCAGGTGCAAGCATGAGGCCAACCCGAATGGCAGCTATAGTAGAAACCCCAAATAGTCTACCAACAAATGTAACCAACAATGTCTTTCCAAATATCAAGAGACCTAATATCACAGAGATTGCTGGGAAGTTTGACAGAAGTAGCTTTGGGTCAATAGACATTCCAACCTGGAAATCCAATCCTAATGTTAGAATTAAGCAAGGAATTCTAATAATCCTAAAGGAAGTAATAAAAATACTTTGATGTTGGATGAGCAAAATGGACAGATAAGTAAAGTAAGTGCTATAGCACTGATTAGTAGCGTATGTTTGATTCTACCCAACAGATGATCATATAAATAAATAAATAAATAAATAATAATGCATTTATTTGACAAGTTGATGAAAGAAGATACTATGCTACTTTTTTCGGGTAGGGTAACATAGGAATGGTACAAAATGCATATTACTGTCCAGGTTACAATGCAAAATGCTACAGTGATTTCATTTACAGGCAGATAGTATAAATTGATCACTCGCATGATTATTCCAATAAGAAAAAGTAGTCGTGGTCTGAGAAACTCGTGAAAGTGGTACCATCTCCATTGAAGATGGCGAGTGTTATACTGATTATCAAGTTTTCTATTGACAAGGGATTCATGTGGTTCTTCTAAACATAATGATGCCACCATGACTAACAAACTAACAAGTGTGTGGCAACATAATTCAGTGCCCACAGAGTTGTATTTCATATTTGCATCACTGGATGATGCTATAAGGTTAGAAGCCCTTGCAATTATGTATCAGTGTTAGAAAAGAAGTCTTGATGCAATGTGTTCACGGACTCACCGTCATAAAGAAAAGTCCTAACAGAAGCCCACGGTATGGAGCTATATCTGACTCAACCTGCAAGGAGAACTCTGTTTCTGCTAGTAACAGACCAGCCAAAAAAGCTCCAAGTGCCATTGATAACCCAGCCTGTGGAGAGTAGTGCCATAAATAAAAATTAGTTTAAGCAATGCAGAGGTTAGAATATAAACAGATAAACTACACACCCGGGCTGTAAGAAGACTTGTGCCAAAGATAACAAGGAGTGTATTTGCCGAAAATATTTCAGCATTCCGATTTTCAGCAATTTGTTTGTAAATAGGCCGAAGCAACTGTTCAACAGAAATGGAAATTGCACGTCAAATAGGTGCAGACAAATTCAGAGAAATGCAGCTGCAAGGATAAAAGACTAAAAAAATGCATGCATGCAAGGAAACAAATTACATAGTCCTAGAAAGGACGATGCAAGGATAAAAGCCCATGTCCAGCTGAGCTCAGAGTCTAGATTTAGGCTTTAGCATATGCATAGTCCTAGAAAGGAGTTACAGCAAAATAATGCAAATGAACAGTCAACTCACCAGACGACCTCCAGCAATTATGGCAGTTATAGCAGCTATTGCTTTCACTGCCGCCATCCCCATGGCTTCTGCTATTGCTTGGAAACCAACCTATAAAAAATCAGAAATTCAACCAAGGCCTCAAGGGTCAAACAGTTCAAACAGATATGTGTAAATTGGGAAAGGTACCCATTGTCACTCGCACATGCCCCCAGGCCCCACATGTCATCCTAAAGTTGGATGTTATTTCCAAATTTAGATATCCTATCATTACTGAACAAATTTACTCTTGCATAGACAACATGTGCAAAGCACATAATAAGTTACTGAAGCAACAAATTTGCATTTCACCTATGCCGCCTGAAATATAGAGATGTCTATCGCTACACTCGTAGTATAATTGTCTCAAATATCTCCGTGAGTTAAATATAGAACCTTTGTTTGAAAACGAGTTTTGAATTGCTGCTTGGCACTAAAAATCATACTATCGTTGCAGACTAGTTTCTCATGCTACACTACTTAACTCATGATCTCATTGGGCTACCATGAACATCAATTATTTGTATCAATAAGCAAAAGGTCCTATACCACAAATAAGAATAAGAGCATAAGATCTGATTACCCCTCCTTTTGAAGAATTAGGTGATATGAGAGGTATTAATATCAACAAGACCACCACAGCCAAATCCTGGGGACAACACAAGAGACATATATTAAAAGGTAGGCTCAATTAACATTAGTAAGAGATTGATGGCTGTCTAAGCGTCAGAATGAGTATGCCGTGCAAGTTGATACTTGCATGCATGCGTCACAATTAAAACAACAAAATATGCATAAAGATAGCAACTGTGAGGTGTGATCTAAAGCTTTGAACAACAGTGATATGCAGAAGTACATTAGCAAGAAAATGAACAAATGGAAAGCTGAAACTAAGAGGCATTATTAAAAAAAGCAGGGCATGTATCTAAGCATGGTGAAGTTATACCTGGAACAATAACACAGAAAATGTAGCACGTCCATGACGTGATGTGCTCTCGCCACGCTCTTGCAGTACCTAGGAAAGAAGAACGTGACTGCTTAAAAGCAACAAACGTGTTACAGAACCTAAAACCTAAAAATAAACATATACTTCCCCAGTCACGAGAACATGACAAATCAGACATGGTTCCTGTCAAACATTTGAAATTTTGAAAATCAATATATTCTAAAACATTTGGATTGAAAACATCAAAACCATGTTTTGGAAAGCACTTCAGTAATATATCAACTTGATTGCATTAAAATAGAAAATAGTGGTCAAAGCTTCAGATTGGAGACCTTGCCTTGTTCAACATGTTCTTTGACCAGAGGTAGAAGTTTGCATTTCACATTACTCATGTTATACTTGTCTGAGCGAAACCTAGTTTATGCCTGAACGAAGCATCAAGCATGGCAGGAAAATAAAATTTCCTAGCTTACTAAATCGTAATTGGCAACTCAAATTAGCTGAGAATATTAAACAGGGGCATATGTTTCTGCTCATATCTGAACAATGCTTTCAACAAGTTAACTTCATTCAGTATAAAAAAACAAGTACCTTCATTTAGCTTACGATGTGATTGTGATGGATAAAGAGAAATTTGCTAACAAAAAGACTTCTGATCAGTGACAAAGCAACAAAAATTTGATAAATAAGATGAGTGCTAAAGGAAGTACTTGCAAGACAACAGCTGTTGATGACAAAGCTAAACCACTCCCAATAACTATTGCTGCTGGTCCTGGTAGTGCAGCAAAACGATGAGCTATCACACCAACAGCTGCAGTAGTAGCCAGCACCTGCCAATTGTTCCAATTTATCAAGGAGCAACTGAGAAAAAATAATTATTTGACGGTTGCATAGCATGAATAGAACCTGAGCAGAGCCCAAGCCGAAGACATACTTCTTCATTGAGCTTAGCCTTTCCACGGAAAGCTGCAGATAGAGGATATTAAGCCAGTATATGCTGAAAGAAGAAACAGCATCCAGAGGCACTGAGTTGTGTACCTCAAGTCCAATGTTAAAAAGCAAGAATACGACTCCGAATTCAGCGATGGCCTTTGTTCCATGCACATTACGAATGATGGAGAGCCCATATGGACCAATGAGGACACCAGCAGCAAGATACCCAAGAACAGGACTGCCTAAGATATCAAGGTAAAAATTATTTCTGCAGGAAATCATAGTGAAGCAGGGTGCATGACTAAAACAGTAAAATCTAACTAGACCAAGAGTTGAACTTGGCTAATCAATTGTAAACTTTCTAAGAGACCAGAAGATTAGAGAAAGTTACAAATACTATAGAATCATAGTGTGCACAAAATCTATTAGCCCATGTATCTCACCTCCAGGTATTTTCTGAAATAGCGGTACAAAAATAACACTGGCCAGAAGCAAATACAGAACGTCAAAAAGTGAAGCTTCTTCCTCATTTACCTGAATAGGGAAATGAAGAGCATAAGGAATTTACGTGCAACCTAAGCTTCACTATAACTGTTGCATTTCATACCCACACACAAAATGAAATCAGCCCATGTGCAGGTTCGGATGAAAAAGAAACCGTACCTCTTGATGAGGTAAGAGCTCTATTAGCTTCTTCATTCTTTGTGGGATTTGCCGTATCTCACGAACTATGGGCTTCGTTGTCGAAGTTACTTCTCCAATGCTTGTGGTAATGCCTTGCTGCTGAAATAGTTGACTCTTCTCAGCTCTATTTAAGAAGAACGCCCTACAGGACACATGAAACAAAAACAGCTGAAATAGTTGACTAATCTACGTGCATAAAAATGATGCTGCCAGTTAGTTTCCTAAATTTCAGTGGAAAAACAGGCGACTGTACAGATAACAGAATAATAACAGTTTCCTAAATCAAATCCTTACTGAAAAAGTGCAAAACCTAGAAAACACACAACTTTTGTCATACGACTCACCCTGCGCCAAGAAGCAAGATCCCAAGAACAAGCTTTGGTGCCTGTTTTTGCACTGATGTCATTAACCCCCGAAAGACAGATGTTGGTGTAAATTTTCCATCAACTTTGGAGGAGAAGAAAGACGCTGAGAAGAAGCGGGATGATCTCTTCAGCAATGCTTTTGGAGCACTCAATGGTTCCTTGGTGTACTCCTTTCGTTCCGTTTCCTGCTTCTTCCCTTGTTTTGACTTATCTGCATCAGGCTCAGCTTCTTTCTGAGGCTCAACAAGCATCTTATCACTGCTTGCTTCATCAGATACCTCACAGGATGGTTCAAGCTGCTCAATGCCCTCAACAGCTAAGTCACCAACCATTAGACGCTCGATGTTTGACACCTCATCCCTTACCGAAACATCTTCCGTACCATCACTGCTATACTCGTACCCTTCAGAAACACTATCTTCTTCAGCGCTTTTCTGCTCTTCAGCAGGTGATGGTAGCTCCACCACAGTATCAACCGAGGAGATGGCTTTCTCAGCCTTGTTCAGCGCTAGTTCCGCATCATTGGCACGCTGCGCGGCTTCCATCTCAAGAGCCACTGCCTGTTCAGCCAACACCATTATATTGGCAACATCTTCTTCAGCCTTCGACGCGTCCAAGAGAGCCTTCTCGGCAAGCTCCGTCAGTCTATCAACTTCCTTCTGCAACTCCATTTTCTTCTCCTGGATGCGTCTCAGCTCCTCCTCGCACTTCCACAGAACCGCTTGGCAATCCTTAATTTCCTCCTGTGCAGATGCAAGGGATTCCTCCTCCATGCCTTCGAAACTAAGTTCCATTGGCCCGACAGACCCCCTCTTCGCCTCCAGCGCTTCCGCTGCCAGCTGCAACCTTGCCTCAGCCATGGACAGCACCATGGTAGACTTCTGGACAGCTTCCTTGGCGTCTGCCTCCTTGCTGATGATCTCCTGCACCATTGCGACGGCCGCAGACACATCCCGCTGAGCGCTGTCAGCACGGTCCTTGAGGGCGATGGCCGACTCGGATATCCGCTGCGCCTTCTCCTCAAACATGGTGCTGTTGAGCCTGGCCACCTCCAGCTCCTTCCTCGACCTCTGCAGCATCTCCCTCAGACCATCCAGGTCGACTTCCCTCCCGCTGCTGGTGTCCTCGTCGTCGTTAACCTCGGCGGAGCCCTTTGTGCCTTCCAAGGGGCCGTCCACGTAGGCCAACGAGTCGTTGCCCTGGCACCGCGGCCGCCTTCTGATGCGGAAAACGAGGGGGCAACCGTGCTTGGGAGGCAAGTAGAAGAGGCCGCCGCCACGGAGGGCGGAGGCGACCATGAGGTTTCCGTTTCCCCCGCCGCTGCGATGCCGCGCTCGGCGCAGGGAGCAGTTCCGGAAGGCATTCCCGGCGGCGCCGATCTGCAGGCCCGGCCGGCTGGGCCCGACGCCGGAGGCGAGCCTGGACAAATCCATCCCCCCTCTGTGGGAGCACGGGGGCAATCGGAAACGTATATCAAACCCCCAAGAAAATGGTGGGGAGAAAAAACCAAAAACCGAGAAAGAGAGACAGGGAAGTGCTCCTCACGGATCGGATGCGGATTGGGAGGGAGGGAGGCGACCGGACGGAGAAAGAGGAAAGGTTTGTCACGGGAGAGGCGCCGGCGAGAAGGGGCTCTGCCTCATTCCATTCCAGCAAGGGGAGGCGCGGGGCGGGCGAGGCGAGCTCACTCTCGCTGGGAGGTCTCAGAGGTGTGAAGGGCAAGGGGCTGATTTTGTTTTGCGTGTCGCCTCACTCCTCTTGTTTCGGCGGCGGAGGAGACGAGGCAAAGCAAATCCAAACCAAAACAGGTGCCAGTTCGTTGAAGACCAGTTTTAATGATTTTAATATAATAGTAAAAAGGAGAGAAGGAGATAGTTTTATGAGATGATAGAGGAGTTTCATTTTTCATAAAATTCAACCAGCACATATTCAATTCTCGATACCTAAAATTCAACTAGCACATATTCAATTTTCGGTACCTATATGCCATAAAACTATGCATCGAGATTGGTCTGAACCGAGCGACCTGAATCTCTTGAATTTCAACTGCAAGGAAAAATGAAGTTTTATTACGAGCTGATCTGACGATACATGACAAGACGTACTCTGCTTGCTGCTTGCAACATGGATTTCTCTTTTTTTTCGAGAGGTTGATTCCTCTTTTATATTTTTGATAGGTGGATTTTCTCTATTCGGCACCTCGGATAATGGAATGTTCCGCACGAGTGATACGCCCACCTGGATTCGATTCGCCCGCCACACGACGGACGATGCACCTCCGGCCCTCCCCCTCTCCTCCTCCCATTCTGCCTGGGCTGGGCTTAGGGTAGCACCTGCAGACCAACGGCCCAGCACCACAGATTGCCTCTCGTGCAGCCGTAGCCGTTTCAAATCTCTGGAGATGTACTCTCTACTCTCAAAAAAATCTCTGGAGATGCTAGCTCAAAGCCTCAGACCTCCCATGCATATATTGTACAGAATACTAGCAGGGAATCTATCAAGCACCAAAACGGGTAGAGAATACAACTATACAAGACAGGTAAAGAAATGCATTACTTTTCTGCACTTTACATCACCAAAAGGAGTTCCAGATACAGAGACAGAGTATACAGTAACATACAGTATCACAAGTATTATGGCTGCTTTAAACTCGAAGTTCTTCGTCTACCATCGCTAAGCCACCAGCACTGCCATTAAGCCTCGTGGCCAAAATGGTTAGCACGCTAACCTGACAAAGCAGCAGTTCCAAAAACCGCTCCAGCAAAATGCTTCTTCGGCGTTATGGATCCTAAGTAGGAAGGTACACGCTACCTGCATCTTCAGATAGTTAGATCCAGAGAAAATTCTGTGTGAACTGTACATCAGGTGCTCTATTGTACAAATTGTCAACGTAATATTGCTCCACAGGGTATGTCCCTGCAAAGAATCCAGAATTCCATTTGTATTGCTCAGTTGTGTCATATCATGTCCTCCAATATGGCCATAAACTTACAGCACTCTGCACGACTGCTCTTTTTCCCATGTAAAATACTGGATTTGTTGGGGGGGCAGACCAGTCAAACCATGGTGGCATCAAATCGTCTCACATACCAACAAATAAAGTGGAAATGGAAAGAAAGAGAGGGGAAGAAAATGTGGGAACCATAAATCATGATGGCGTGCCACACCATTTGGTGCTACCTAGTTGACTGCCATGTTGGCTAGTTCAGTTAAACAGCAATATGGAGAAGGTTACAGGTTTTATGAAGCCGGGAAAGTACAATGTCACTTAAGGGAGCTAAGTGTCACAAGAGTGCAAGCTTAGGAACTATAAACTATACTGGATGCTAGCTAGATCTAAACCAAGTGAACAGAGTGGGGGAGACAATTACCTGATAAGTTCCCTTCACATTTAGGAAGAATAACTCAAATTCTCAAACGAGCCACTGCTTCACATGAGGAAGCCTTCTATCGTCTTCTTTGCAATTTCCCGTGCATTCTTCAAAGAAGTTAGCGTGTTTGTTACATCATTATAGCTTTGAGCCAAAGTCATGTTCAGCAGTACCCTGCGACATGCTTCTGCTAATCCTTGGTAAGGCTGTGCACAAAGCAAACCAACTTTTGTGGAACTTTCAGATGGTCCATCCACCATTGCTGCATCCGCTGTCCTCCAAAGTTTGACCTCCTCACGCATGCTTAACTCTTCTTGTAGTTTGGCGGCCATGACCGATGCCCTCTTAATACACCTAGATGGAAGCTGAAAGGAGGATCGACCTCAGTAACCAAGGAATTGACATTTATGGGGGCTCATTACTTGTGTCTAACTTAAACAGTTACTCTTGCAAAACAGTACGTGAAAAGGACCCACTTCAAAAAATTAGCCGGTACATGCTATTGCAGAAGTTAGAGGGTTCATCCCTGCTACTGGAACAATGAACACAAGAGACTTTAGCTACAACGCACGCAACTGCAATGAGGCAGTGACAACAAAATTGAACCATATCTATAATCAGAAACCAGCAATCGCAATGACAATCAAAACACATGCATGAAAAAGTTACTGAAGAAGACAAAATAAAGAACTAGAAGACCATTTGACCCAACACCATGACAATTAAAGATTAGACCATACTTAGATGAACCGCAGCACATGAAACATTGAATATAAGCATGACTAACCTGTGCAAGCAGGGCAACGTTAAGACCAAAGCTTCTATCTGAAGCTCCAGCAACAAGTTTGTACAGGAAAGTAATTTCTCCAAGATCCTTTGACTCTGGACTAGTCTCCAATGGTTTATCAGTAACTTCCAAAAGCTTCTTTGTTACCAGATATGAAACATGGTATGCCCCAACAGAACCTACAAATTCTCTCTGAATGTCGAGAGTCCTTGGATAGTGAGTGACAAAAATGGAAATACATTTTTTCTCTTTGAGAAGATAGTGTAAAGTAGCATAAGCAATAGCAACGCCATCATGTGTGCTTGTGCCACGACCAAGCTCATCGATGATCACTAGAGATCGAGATGAGCAGTTATGCAATATGTTGGAAGTTTCATTCATCTCTTCATGGAAGGTACTTGTTCCTTGTTGAATACTGTCAGACGCACCCATCCGGGTATAAATTCCATCAACAACATGTAACATAGCTGATGAAGCTGGTACAAAGGAACCAACCTACAGAAGCCATGGCAATGTTTTTCAGGAATCATCTCAGGATCAAGATGAGTTTGAGTGTTTGATACAGCTGCTACTAAAAGAAATGACTCCTTTTACAAGAATTGTAGTGGAAGGCCTACTGGAATTAAAAAAAAAGATCTATTCATCCAGGGGTGGATCTAGGGCCCAGACTTCTCTCATCCCAAGACAAAATGGCCCACAAGGCCAGCACTAGCCCAGTTCGCAAAAAGGCCTAACTCATATCAAGGCTAATGTCTGCAGCTGAGTGGCTCATTTACTTAGGTTCTCATCTCCATGTGAGCACAACATAGCAAACACGGTTCAGCCCCATGTCCCAGACCAATTCTGGGTCCGACCCTGTATTCATCAATGCTTTTTCAACCTTTGACAAGGTCATACCTTATATACTAATCATGATATACACTGACAATGTGTTCCATTAAAGGATGTGATAAAATTTACCTGGGCTATCATGGTAATTAGTGCAACTTGGCGAATATAGCAACTCTTTCCTCCCATGTTTGGTCCTGTAACGATCTGGCAGTACTCACCATCTGCGTGAAGCTCTGTGTCATTTGGAACAAAGTTGTCCCCAAGCAAAGACTCCAGAACCTAGATCCCAACAGCAAAACTGTCACCTCATTGACAATAAACCTACAACGGCACCAGACTGGGAAAGGAAAAAAGAGACCATGTTCCACCTAGAGTAGCAAAGAAAAGATTGGAAGCTTGACAGCTCTTGAAATGTAGAAACAGTTGGATTTAAAGATCTGGAAGTTTCTAAAAAGCAATAAAAGGTTTTTATTGTCACAAATCTTTTTAGCAGTGATATATGGCCTAAGCCAGGCAATACAGTGGACAGGAAGGGGCAACCCATGTATGCACCCTAGTACAAGACCCACTGGATATTTTTAACATGGTCTGGAAGCATGATCCTAACCAGGTAAAAGTATCATTGTAACTCCTCTTTTAAATGTTCATAGTAAAGCACATTGTAATCTGAGATGTGAAGAAAGGTGGGCAATTTAACAATTGACATGACAGTGTGCAATTTGTCAGTAGTTGTAGCAATAGCATCTAGGTTATACAGTGAAGGAAAGAGAATAATTCCAGAATGAATTGTATTGGAGCCTTTGCCATGCTTAAATAGCACATGGCAAGACAAGATCAATCAGGCATTTACAAGGCCATTTACTTCTATTCAAGTGCTATTACCACGGAGCTAATTTGGGTAATTAAGGCTATAGCCAAAGCTATAATCAGTTTTGAAGACCTGTCTGATTGTGATCTTTACAAGGCTTTAACCCGAATATGAATAATCCAACAAACAGTATATGAATATCTGTCTTATATAGTGAACTATAAGGTATAATACAACCTTTTAAGCACACGTGCAGTTTTCACGCAACTAAACAAGAACTGAACCCCCAACAATTTAGTAGACTCTCATATTTCAAGGTTTTCTGTTTGTTTTCTTCTTAACTTTGAGATGCAGGAAAAGAAACTTGGCAGTGAAATACATACATAACTAAAAATGAAAGAAATATACTTCAATGATACCAGAATCCACCAGAAAGTTTACATGCAAAAGTACATTATACTGTTTGTGCTTTGCTGATCAAATTATGTGATCTTGTTACTATATTGCCAATGGTATGGAAAGTGAGTTACAATTACTAGAACTAACCGGATGGCGTCCATTTTTTATGTGAATCTGACTTGGTGCACTCTCATGGACAAAAATAGGTCGCACATAATTCTGCAACATGGAACAAAGGTTGGTGAACAATTTCTCAAGAGAACAGTGTCATGCATAAGGAGAGATGAATAATCATTAATCATTACATTCTGCTTTGCAAGAACAGTGAGTGAGTATAGGCAGTCCAGAGCTGCAAGAGACTCAACAGCTGCTTGAAACTGCACACAATACTTGCCGAAATCTTCGAGGAATTTATGCCACGAAGACCTGCAGATAACTGCTAGTTCCTCCTTAGCCAGCAATAGGTTATCCAGGTTCTTCAATATTTCAGGGGTGTGGTATCTGATGGTCTTTTTTGTGCTATTTATTTTTATCCAATTTGAAGGCACCCTTCTATCCACTGGTAGCTGCAGGCATACAACAGATAGTATTAATAATCTAATGAAGAAGACAGCCTTTTTTGTAGCTACTTGAGAATCCAGTTAACAATATTTGACGGTAGCTGAACTCAAAGCCACTTAACTTCGATCAAATTAGTCGATCCAGCTACAGTTTTAAACTCCAAGTTGCGAATACCAAGTTGCTTTCGGTACTCAACAATCAATAAGTCCAGTTTATGTTGGGCCATTTCTACATTTACATGACCTTCTGCAACCTATAAACAGATATGCAAGTATCAAGCATCAGAATGATAAGGGACGGTGTCAAAGAAAAAAAAACAGATAAACAACAAAAACAAGTTCAATTCACTAGAAGGGAGGGATTTGCCTCTGGGAAGTGATCTACAGATGCAACGAATAGGTTTAGCATATCTCCTTGATCAGCCGCATCTTTGTTAAGACAAGACAGAAGTTTCACTGCAGTATTTAGTACGGTGGATGACGAAGCTGTACTTATTAGCCTTCTCAGCAAAGAGGAGTGCACAGGTTTATGATGAGAGGAGACACTGTCAATATCCTCAAGAAAAAGCTTCTGCAGCTGCTTTCCAGCTGTGAGGATAGACTGGATAACACCAACAAACTGAAATGCAAACAATAGGCATAAGTGAACTAATGGTGTAATTACCAAGTCACCAGAATGTTATTTAGCAGGGAAGGATACACGAAATGATGAGAACAAAAATATTTGGATTGCAATCAACCAGAACAAAAAAGAAGAGCACATATTTCACCTCTTTAGCTGTGGCTTTGCAATGAAAAATCCTTGTTATTCCTCTTTGAATGTCAAGTGATTTTCCCAGCATTTCTAAAACGGATGAAAGGATAGTACTCAAATCGCTACGCGCCAAAGCTGTGCAACACCCATCCCCTCCGTCCTGTAGATTGTTAATTGAGTGCCGTGATCCCATTGACTCAGAAATCTCAGATACCGCATCATGACGAGCACAGATTAGATGTCGATCGCATAAAGGGTGTGTCAACTGCAAGAACATCGCATGATCAAAGAACAACAAAAGAACAGTTGAGATATTTTGAAATGTTATGCAATATATTTTGTTTAAGTGGAATGATACATCATGCAAGCATCCGTTTCATGTTGAGGCATAGACAACCTTACCCAGTTTCTAAACAATCTAGACCCAAAAGCTGTGCATGTATTGTTCATAGTTTGGAACAGAGACCCTTCTATTGTGCCATCTGAGTTGTTTTTCAACACCTGAAAGCACATTAGGTTTTACTTCATCAATTGAACAGAAGAGAAGCAGCTGTTCATAAAAGACCAACTCTAGGCCTCCTGTTCACTGTATGGGAGAAAGAATTTATTGTCCACTAAATTATCCACAAAGCTAAAAGACAAACACAGACTTGGAAAGTAAAAATCAGAAATATCCAAACAGAAACTTTTACTCTGAAAGTATCGTAAAAGATTCTACCTCAAGTTGTTGAAGAGTATTTGCTGATAAGGACATTTCAGTATCTGCAGAAAATGGCCGGAATGAAGAACCAAAGCATATTATCCTTTCCATGCCGAAAACCTTGAGATACCGAACTGATAGTGCTAATGCTTGAACGACTAGCTCTGGCATAGCCATGACACCCTAATTTCAATCAATGGTAATTATTATTATAAACACCATAAACTACATTATGAAAAATTGATGATAGGCACATGGTGAGGTCAGGATAATAGTGAATACACGACAACACCACTAAAAATAGAATTAAAAGGATAACGGTACCTCAATCCCACAAAGATTGGTGTCATCATCATTTGTTTCCATCGGTTGGCTGTCATCTTCAACCCTAGAAGTATTGTCCACAGACTTCTCAAATAAAGTCATCAGTTCAGCCAAAGCGCCACTCTCGCCAAAACAAAAACATGATGCACGCTCAACCCGCACATTAGAGGCCGTTCCCACATATGCTGTCATCACCTACACAACAAGAACAGGCAGAGGATATTGATATCCAGATAAATCTGGAAGAGTTCTACTCAAATTGGCAAGAACTTCAAACGAAGTAGATCGAGTAGCATATTGGGGGGGAAAACACCATCAGGAGAATAGTTTACTTAGAGCAAATCTGGCATCAAGAAAAAGCAATGACAATTTATAGTGGATATGAACTTGGCATCAATTCGAAACAGAGAAAAATGATTATTCGATTAGTGGAGACAGAAAACTGTGCCATGAATACTACCAAAATACACTAACATTGAATTGTTTGTAGTTCTTGCCATTTTGCAAGCAACCGTAACGTCAAATTGAACCTGTGGTGTCCCACGGACACATGCAATTTTTCTAGATTAAGAATCCATACAGCATGTCCAACACAACTATTTAGCTAGCGATCTGAATGACCAATTAGTTAGTGTTGTATTATACATGGTAGCAGTGAATTGTCTGTGCTCAGACCGTTTTGGTAGCAACAATATTGTCAAATTGAGCAATATGTTGTCTCAGGGACACACGCAGCATTCCAAAACCATGTGGCATGACGACACAACAATTCAGCAAACAATCAGAAATTGACATGTCATTGTGAAATTAGCTAAAACTCTGATTAGTTGCCTAGATAACTACAAGCTTCCATTAACAAACCACACTAACCATGAAAAATAAGCGAAGCATTGAGAGGAAGAACGTACAGAATCTAGGATCAATTAGTTAGTGTTATATATTATACATGGTAAAGATAGGATAAGCTATCATGTGAAGAGGGGAAAAAACATCTCAAAAACTTACAACTTGAACATCAGCACATTAATGACTAAAATCAATGGACTGATAATTCTTGTCAGTTACCTACCTTCTCTGTGGCGAACGTAAGTGGCGTTCCGAGGATGACCTCGACGGGCGCCAATCCAAGCAGCACAGCTTCGAGCCCACTCCTGGAGGCGGTGTCCATGAATTCCCCGTGCACGACCTCGCCGGTGGACACCTCGATCGCCACAACCCCAACCTTCACATCGAACCCCTCCCTCCCCGTCGCCTCCACCTCCTTATCCACCACGCAGACGAGGTACCTGCTCCCCTCCTCAGGCGCGGCGCCACCACCCTCCAGCTCGCCTGCCGCGGCCTCGATCGTGGCGCGCGTGTACACCGCGGACAGCTCGCGCGCGAACGGCGCGGCCGCTGCGCCCCCACCCTTCTGCGCGGCCGCGGCAGCCTTGATGGCGGCGGTCTCGGTCTGGCGCACGACCCCGACCTTGTGGCCCGCGGCGACGAGGCGGCGGACGTGGAAGCCGAGACGGAAGGTGGGGACGCTGGCGGTGAGGAAGCTGCGGTCGGGGTGGGCGACGATGCCGAGCACCGCGGCGGCGACGGCGGCGTCCTCGCCGAAGAAGCGGAAGCGGTATCCGACCTCGACCATGAGGAGGACGTCGGGGTGGCGGGCCTTGAGGTCGACGACCTGCTGCTCCAGCGGCGTGTAGCCCTTGCCGCCGCCGCTGCCACCGGTAGGGTTGAGGGGGTGCGGCGGCGGCGCCTGGTGGAGCGGCTCGAGGAGCCTGCGGCGGACGGCGTCACGGGAGGGAGGGGTGGGATTGGGCCGCTTGGCGGCGGGGGATTTGGGGGAGAGGGAGAGAGCCCGCGCGCGCTTGGCTGGGGAGAAGGAGGCGACGGTGGAGACGGGCGGATTCGCTGCGGAGGGTTTGGGGTTGGGCGGCGGCGGCGGGTCGGGGGTGGCGGAGGAGGGCGCGGGCTTGGGGGAGAAGAAACGGGAGAGGACTTGCTGCTTCGGCTTGCCCATGGCGCGGCGGCGATGGCGGTCTTGCCGCTGGTGAGCGCGGGAAATGAGGGGAGGCGCGGGCGGCAGCGAGCAACGCAAAGTGTTTTTGAGGGGTTCAGGGCAGGCTTCAGGGACAGCGGACTGCACCCGGAAGCCGCCGCGGATTCAGGAACCCGATTCAAAAAAAAAAATTCAGGAACCGGCGCTGTTGGCGCCGTTTAGTTGCAAAACTCAAAATTCAAAAAAAAAAATTCCGGCACCTGCAAGAGACTTAAATCTAGACGAAATAAAAAACGCATTGCGACTGCTGCCTGTAAATCGCGAGCCGAATCTAATGAACCTAATTAGACCGTAATCAGACACTAAATTGCTACAGTAATGCTACAATAACATCCTCTAATGCCGGATTAATTAGGCTCATTACATTCGTCTCGCGATTTACAGACGAGTTCTGTAAATTATTTTGTGATTAATTTATGTTTAATACTTCAAACATAAAAAGATGTCTTTTCAAAAACTTCACGGAGCGCAACTAAACAAGGCCTAGCCATGGATTGCGACAACTCGTAGATTCCGCTGACAGTCCAAAAGCTGATGGTTGTTTATTAGTGACATTTTTTTTCGAGTAGATGTTTAGTGGCATTGATTTCAGTAGAAGAGAGACTATTTAGGCATCACTTCTCATATTGCAACAGACAATGCCCGCGTCAGGAATTTAATGAGCAATGCAAGTTCGTGCGCGGTGCGCCGATACTAGAAGGATAAACAAGAGCTCTCATCTCCAAATCACCGGTCTATACGAGATGGCAGGCATATGCCCCAGTTTTGAATGCATCTGGTCATATACTCCGTATATGCCCACAACCTCTTCCAGAGTTCCAGCGTCCCCGTCCCCGTACCTGTAGCTGCTTGTCCATGTCTGTGATGGGTTCTTACGCTTGCGCTTCCTAGTATGCTCTGTTGTCGACTGGGTCTCCGGTGGTAAGTGTTAGCTTCGCCTGACAAGCTAAAACCAAAGGGCTCAAAATCACATTATGTTCGTACCCAGTAATAAAACCATTTGCACTCATCATTACACAAGGATTAGTGAATCATGATGATAACGATGGAACGAGATGTTTTCAAATATCCAATCATGTGTACTCTTATCATCTATCCTAACTTCCCAAGACAAGATGTGCCAATGTGCATGTTTACAGCTTACACGGGACACGGGTTGCTCCGTGCAGATAAACATTACAAGCTCCAAGACCAAAAAAAAAAAACATGGCATCCCGAAGAGCTGGTGAAGTTACAACATAATCCAATGCGGCAGAACAAGCATACAGACGAACATCTACACAACCAGTTAGCATGACAGAACAAGCAACAACAATCTAACATACAGTACATCACGCACCAGCTTGTAACAGAATATGCCAACAAAATACAGTCAGAAATGCATGTCTAGATTGTTGTAGTCTAGATAAAATTCCGGCATGGTGAAATAAAATCAGTCATAATACGTCGATCCGCTGGCTCAGCACATGTCAAAGATCCATCTCAACATAAGTCTGACAAAAGAGCAGCCTCCGCCAAACTAATCTTCCTGTCTTGCTGCCCTAAGAACTAACCATGTTGAACTGGAACCTAGAAAGCTGCTGGGGGATGGTGGAGATGACAGGCCCGTACCGCTGGATCAATGTATACAAAACAAGGTTAAGATACATAAATTTGTAACAAGTTCTAAAAAGTACGATGCAATAACAAAATTAACACTGCAGGCGATGATAAGGCTCACTAGAATCTGAATAAGAATCTCAAGAACTGAAAGTTCAACTAGTATCCTATTAACATGTTTTCTTATAGATAAATTTGGTGAAGAAGCAAGTAAACTTCTGCTGCTGGCACCACAGAGCAATGCATTGATTAAAGAAGTAAGAAATAAAGCAAAGAGATACAAAAAGAACGAGGTAAATCAGAACAACATATGTAATATTAATATTAATACTCTATCTTGACTACAGAAATATATGCAGACATATTCCGCATTACATTCAAATGGGCAAGTAAAGGTTACAAACTTTTTTGTGTAGGGCCATGGCGACAATGGAACTGAACTCTATTACATTACCTGAACATTGTCGTAGAGTTCAAACAGTGGAACAGCCAGCAGCTTCAAATTCCTTGGAACAGCGAAATACTCTCTTTCAGAAAGGTGAACAATGAAAAGCTTCTTGCACTCCTGCTCAACAAATAATTCGTTTCCATAATGATCCCAACAATAGAAGGTCCGAAAAATGCTCCTAAAGCAAGAATGTACCTTGGGTTTGGTGATATGCGGAGGGCAGTAAGGATACATCACAGTCTCAAAGTTTGGCCTCCACCACACAGCAACACACTCTCCGACCTGAAAGTAGCAAGCATGTTATACCTTTTAATGGGAGGAGAATTATGCTGCACTAGCTCTACTTTTTGAACACTCCGCATATTCTTAAAGACATGTAGAAAAAAGAACAGTACCCCAAATTTTGCTTTTGGCAGATACTGAGCAATGAGCATATATACGCTAAAGTACATGCTGAATACTTGATTTCCATCTTATGATGAAAGATCACCATCAACCAAAACACATCTAACATACATCTACATGAATATTTCAATGTGAAGTACATGGGGAAAGATAGCTGCACAATAAGCAAAGAGAGTATGCCAGTTTGTATATCACATCTTCAAACCTGTGACAGTATTAATGTGCAAATAATCAACCATGCCACTGTTTCAACAGGGCTATGTTTAAAATACAGATTTGCTATTATATGCCTTAAATAACAAAAAGGCAACAGCAAGCATGATAAATAGCGAGTTTAGGGAGGCAGAAAGTCTGGACCTACAGTTCGTTTTTCTCCTTCTCTAGATTAACATGGAATCAACCTATATGAATGTTGGGATGCACATGTTCAGGAGCATTCAAGGCTACCATGCAGATAATTATTACTCAACATAATAGAAACAAGAGAACAGTCAGATACAACTAATTTCTGACTATTTGAAGTATGCCATAAGCCCATAACTAATTCATAACAGCTAATAATCTGTTCAACAAACTACCTGCCAGTTAGGTGGAAAGGAAGGTGAGTTCACTGCAAGTTTGCTGCACAGCTTTCTTTTGAGACCCTCAATTTCTGCAAATTCCATTCACAAATGTCAGTAAACAAATACATAACTACATAAAACTAGCATTAGAATGGATCATACAGAAGCTGGGCACAAATACTCACCATTTTCTCCAGGCTTCAACCGTCCACCAGGAAGTTTGCAAAATGTATTTCCGATTTGCAGGAGCAGTATGTGGGGGTGGTTGTGCTCTTGCACCTATATAGGCAAGTTTTAAGTGAAGATTTAGTTTGTTTTTTCAAGCTACAAAGATCATAGGCTAATTATCAAAAGTTACTAGAAGTTTGCCAACACTTTGATATTCAAGCACAAAAAGAAGCCTTATCGAGGAAATACTCGTAAAACGAAAAGAGATACATACCAATAGGATTGCTTCAACACTTGTGCGCATTCCTTCTTTCATGTAGCTGTCATTCACAGGAGTGAGTACCAATTAGCTTATAGTGCATTGGATGGAACCAGTTTACAAGAAGATAACTAGCAAGGTAGCCTGACTTTTGGAAGATTCTTATAAAGACAAATAAAATATAGACGACATAATCACTGCTGTTAAGACAAACAAGCATTGACATCTTATAATATAATAACTTTGAATTAAAATAGGATATATATATATACAATGAACAGAATGAGACATTATTCATTTCCATCCTGGTTGGCAATCTGCTTCTGCACCACTGTCTCACAAACACAATTGCATGGTAAAACTAGTTGCGGCGTGCTCGAGTAAATAAAGTGGTGGCTCGTGGTAATAGAATGATTCAACCAGCACCACTTAAAACCCTGGAACTATTTACCAGGTTTTAGCAATTTTTTTCAGCATGGTTTCTCTTTCTTCCCCACTGCTGACTATCAAAATACCCACCCAATACTGCCACAACTCAAGAGTAGGCAATTGAAATAACCTAAAGCAGGATGGGACAATGTCCTAACTTGCAAGCAAAAGCATTCTAACTTCTCTTATTCTGCTGTTACTGAAAAACTGCAGTCCAACATCCTTCTACCCACCTCCCAAATCCACTCAACTGAAACTTGACCGCAAAAATAACAATCAACAGAATCCAAACTGAACACAATATTTCCATAAATAGTCACGACCCATTTTTTCTCCCTTCGAGGAGCCATGACGCATAGTGCATATTAGGCTAGAACACCCAGCAAAAATCATATGCTTATCGAGGTGATTTCCAGAAATTGCCAGTTAAGTTGCAGCAATGTCGGTGCATGCAGAGGATTCAACAAGTTGCCTAGTAGTTTCCAGTTCAAGCACCTCGCTTCGCTAACTAGAAAACTTAGAGTTCTGTGATCTGGGCGCTAAAGCGCTAGGGTTTAGGGTTCCCGACGAGAACAGGAAATCTAGGGTTTGGGTCAGGTCGGCGGAGCCGGGGGCCAAACCGAAGACGGGCGCGGCGGAGACAAACACTTACTTGACCTTCATGCGGGCGAGGCGGTCGGCGACGGAGGTGTCCTTCTCCATCTTGGGCTCCTTGGTGCCGAACGTGTAGTTGGCGAGCGGGTACACGTTCACCACAGGCGACGAAGAGCTCACCATCTTCTCCCCCTCTCCCTGCTCCTCCGCTCCAAAGAGATCTCCTCTTGCTGCGGGGCTCCGGCGGTCGCCGGAGGCGACGGGGTGGCGGCGGGCAGAGGCTGGTGGGCTTTGGTCGGATCGACTCGGGTTGGGGAAGCGCAGTGAAGGGTCTCGGGCTCGATCACAACTATAAGGACTCTGGAGTCTGGACAGGCTGGTGGTGGGCTTTGGTCGAATCGACTCGTGTTTGGGATCGGGCGGTTCAGTGTTTTACTAAGGATGGACGGACGGGATGGTGCGGGACACCGAAACTTGCTAGTGTGGGCCGTCCGATCTGATCCATCTCGAAGCTACAGGTGCCTCCTAGTTAGTCACACCGTTTCATGATGCACGATTATGAAAGAGGGTCAAATCGAGCATCTCCATCCAGCAGACCACATATCCCTTTCTCCAATACCCAAAATCTGCTCTTAAAATAATGAAAGATGCTCTAGCAAATTACCAATTCCATCACCCATATAAAAAATTGGCAATTGCCAAAACACACCTCCCTCTCCCTCAAATGTAAGGAGTTTCTCCCTCCACCCTATTCAGTTGCTACAAAAAAATATAAAAAATATTATTGATAATGAAGAGAGAAAATATATAGGGTATGAGAGTTTGCTGGAGATGCTCTAACAGCATCTCCAGCAAATTGCTTATCTCTCATACTCTATATATTTTTTATATTTTTAGTAGCAAGTGTTTTAGCAAATTTCCTCAAAAGATAGTGTGGAGGGAGGAATCCTTGCATTTGAGCGGGAGGGAGGTGTGTTTTGGCGATCCCCAATTTTTTTTGCATTGGCAATGAGATTGATAGTCTGCTGATGCATTCCTCATTACTCAAAGGATAAGTTTTTGGTATTAAAAAGAGGAATAGATAATCTGCTGGAGATGCTCTATCTTAAAAAAATGACCTTAAAATTAAAATTTAAATCCAGATACTTGCCATCCCTCTCTCTCTCTCTGAACAAATATCCAAAGGAACCATGGAGTCACGGTACAGCACACTGCTCTGCAACAATGGACGAACATCTCAAAGCAGTGATGCTGGTAGTGACTGGAGTAGAATGTTGAAACGAAACTTCGATGCTCACAATTCACAAAGCCATCAAAACTAATTTACAAGGTGCAATCTGCTACTCTTGCTGAATAATGTTTTCCCAGCACGAACAATAGCCCAAATTGCCACTGCAAGTTCAGGAATGAACCCTATAAACTTTGTATAGTTTCAGATTTCAGCTAAATGTATTCAGCAACAAAATCAGTACTACCATATATAACCAACTCTGTTCATGTCGATGCCACACACATCTCATCACCGCTTGACTGAACTAGACCACCCATTGTCGCTTCCTCGGCTGATCCGAGGCCAGCTTCAATCCTACACCAGCCAAGCAGTGCCCTCCAGACTTCAGAATCAGGTCGGCAAGGCATGCCCTGGAGCACGGCCACTGCTTCGTCGACATGGCCGTTGCAGGAGAGCAGATCGATCAAGCACCCATAGTGCTGCAATGACGGCGGAATGCCGTAGTCCTTGTGCATCATGTCAAACAACCTGCGGCCTTGGTCAACGAGATAGCTATACCTGCATGCCAGCAGGACGCCCATGAAGGTGAAATGGTTGGGCTGGAAACCTTGTTTCCGCATGAGATCAAACAGCTTCAAGGCATCGTCAGCTTGTCTGTGCACGGCGAGGGCTCTGATCGTAACGTTCCAGGAGAAGACATCCTTCCTGTCCATCTTGAAGAAGACAACCAGTGCACGGGCTATGTCACCGCACATGGCGTACATTTCGATCAAGGCCGTCCCAACCTCAGCGTGAACCTGGAGCGCCATAGTCACCAGGTTGGCATGGATCCATCTGCCCATCCTCAGTTTCCTCAAGTTCTCGCAAGAGAAGAGAACCGAGACAACAGTGAAGCTGTCAGGGAGGAGACCTTCAAGCAGCATCCGAGGGAACATCTGGATCGCCTGCCGGAACCTTCCATGCTTGGTGTAACTCGAGAGGATGCAGTTCCAGGACACCAGGTTCCTTGCAGGCATCCGGTTGAACAGACTCCTCATGCCGACGAAATCCCCTGCATCAGATAGCGCCCTGATCATCGTCGTCCACGATATGATGTTCTTCACAGGCATTCTCGCAAACAGCTCCTTTGCTGCCACGAGGTCCGCCGCCTTGACGTATGCGGTGAGCATCGCGTTCCAGGACACGACGTCCCTCTCCGCCATGGCATCAAACAGCTCCCGCGCCGACTTGATATCTCGAGCCTTGGCGTACTCCGACACCATCCTGTTTGACAGGCCGACGGACTTGATAGCGAAGCCGTCCAACACCCTCCTCGCGTCGCCCAGCGAGCCACTGGCGACGTAGAACGCGAGCAGCGAGCTGCCGACGGCCGGCACGGCGTCCAGCCCCTCCTTGAGCGCCCGGCAGTGCACCGCCTCGGCGCCCCGCCACATCTTGAGCCTCGCGCACGCGTCCACGACGTACGGGTAGGTGAAGCTGTCGGGGACGAGGCCATCCCCACGGCGCGTCATTTCGGCGAACAGATCGAGGGCGCGGTCGTGGGGGCCGTGGTAGGCGCAGCCCCGGATCATGGCGTTGTAGAGCGCGACCGCGTCAGGTCCCCCGGAACGAGGAGAAGAGCAGGTCCGCGTGCGCCATGTCGCCGAGCTCGGTGGCGCGGCGGACGAGGAGGGCCCGCAGGCCCGGGAGGGAGGCGGTGGAGGCAGGAGGTGAGGAGCAGGCCATGGATCTGGTCGAGCTGCCGCTTGCTGGCGCAGTCCTTGAGGAGGATCGGGACGCGGTGGGAGAGCTGGAGGCTCATGGCCTCATATAAGCAGGCGGCGGCGGAGATGGACGGGGTGAGGACTATCGGGTGTGAGGGTGCGGTGGCCGGAGTCACCGGCGTCTGTGATTTCATCGGGCGATCCTATCCCCATGTGCCTCTAGATTCGCTCTGGTGGCTGCATGTGTATGCGTCTATCTTATTCTTTGGTAGAAACTGAAATGGATGTGCCTTGAACCAATTCATGTCAATTTCTCAACATTTTTCAGACGATGTCGTACTGACGTGCTCCTTTCCTTTGATGCGGGCTTGCAACAGTCTTGCACAGCAACGTGACCTCAACGCGTGCCCACGGTGACCTCATCAACGACAATGGATCCGACCAAAAAGGATCGGAACCAGGATCCGCCATCCAAAAGCAGACACCCAAAAATTGATCTGTGGAAACCGACGGAATTTGTGAACCTTTTGCCCAAGGAACAGCGTGAGAAGAAAGTGACAGATTGTCACACCCCTCACTGCCAAGATATGGGATACACGTACGTACGTGACTCTAGCAATGCCAAATTCAGGGCTTGTTTGTTTGGTGCCCTGGCAAAGCTGCCTGGCCCAGGCAGTGAGCTCAGGCGTCCGATTGTGGTGGCCTGGGGTCAGGATCGCTGCCTGGGCGGCCTGCTGCATCCAAACAAGCCCTCATTCATTCAGTTGTAACATGTTAACATTATGATGTTGCATAAGTATAGGATTGCATGAAAAAAGTTACTAGTTACTGCACCATCGTTCTTGCTGCATAGGTATTAGGTAGTAGCTGCAACAAGAGGAACCAGTAAATTAAGGTACACTGACGAAGTAGCACGCCCTTACTCGGGTGAATTCAGTACTCTTCAACCAAACGCAGCAAGGAGCAGGCTGCAATTTCACTCTCAGCCTTTGTTATTACTCCAGCGCGCCGTCGTCGTCGTCGTACTGGCCGGCCGCCGCGTGCCCGCCGCCACCGGCGTCCGCCATGACGACGTCGACGAGGAAGTCGAACAGGTCGGTTTTCTGCACGGCCGTGGCGACGTCCTCCTTGTGCACGGTGCGGCGCTTGCCCTCGAGCGTGGCCGCCCAGGCGCGGCGCGTGAGCTCGGCGATGAAGAGCTCGCACGCCTTGGAGAACACCACGGGCGCCTCGCCGGAGATCATCCTGGCGCCGCCGTCCGCGGTCTCCCCCGCCGAGCGCTTCATGATCTTCTTGATGCGCGCCAGCGGGAGCGCGTGCGGCCCCGTCCGCGCCGACACCCCGCCGCAGAAGATCCCCGAGTACGGCCTCGCCTGCCTCATGCTGGTGGTGGAGGTGATCGCGCTCGCCGTCGCCGCCGGTGCAACGATCGCCGGGATGAAGAGAAGAGCAATAAGAGATGGATGTTATATATACGCATGTGGGGTTTGACCCTGCAAGGAGTGAGGTGAAGGGAAGCGCGTCGCTGCCCAAGGCCGGCAATGGAGGCGGCCGGCCGGCTGCTTCGACAAGGACCGGCAGTAGAGTAGAGAGACGCGGATAAACAAAACAAAGAGATTATTTATGCGATGGAGAGTACGTAGGGGGAGTAGCTAGAGAATTGATTTGGACGTAGCTTTCGCCTGTACTGTGCGGTCAGATTTGGACGCTGCTGCTTGCATCCTTGCGCGCTGCTGCCCTCTTGCACTCTTGCTTGCATCACAGCACTTGTCACCCAGACTGCGATTGCGATGGCGAGAGAGCTTGCAGGAAGCACAGAAACGGTCAGGGCTCACGAGCTGCTTCGTCAAATATCAAGTAGAGGGTGTCACTAGGATATTATTTGGGCAACAATTCAACGCTATTCATGACTGAAAACTGTTCAGATCTTCAGTTCTCTATTGCAATTGCAAATGTGCAACGCCAAATTGCTTTCTTTCAGTTCACTACTTCACTTACGAAAGGGGCTAAACCAGCAACAAAAACACACACGGATACGGATTGATTTGATGAGAGCCTGAGGTCAGGCGAAGATGGGATCAGGAAGAAGATGCCCTTCCCGGGCTGATTCTACCCGGCGGAGTTCATCGATCGGAGCCCTGCTTAATTGCCGAGCTCCAGCGAGCCTCACTACTTTCTTTTTTTTTTTTTGAATAACAGGCGGGAGCACTGTCAAATCGTATAAGAAGGAGAAGCAGAAGTTCATAGCACTGCCAAAACAGGCAGGAGCACTGCCAAAGCAATGGGTACAGTATTGTAGTCTCAAGCTCTGAGGTGGCAATTTTCATGTACAGTAGCCTGTTAGTTCTGATATGGCTTGGTGCATGGTCTTGTACAAATGTTACCTAAAAAACAATTTGTTTGAGAATTCTTTAGTGTTGCTACTTAGATGGGTCTTAGTTATGAGCATTTCATGAATCAACTTTTTCCTGCCTGTATCAGGAAAAAAAAAATAGTGTCATAGAAGTCTGTAACTCCTAGCTACTCGACGTTAGTGACCACAGTGTTGAGCTTTGTTTATGACGGTCCTGCCAACCGGTATCTAATTCATTGTATTGTGGCAATGTTACAAAACAATGTTTCCTGTTATTAATTTATTACATGTTTCTAACAAATATGCTGTTTTTGTTATACTATCAGACATTGGCTTTGTTCAAAGGAAGCGTGGCCGTGGTGATACAACATTGTCCATGAGCTGCTTTGACAAAATCACTCGCTGGAGTGCTGTTGGAATTCAAGGTTTGCTGCCCAAGATCATCCCTTTTAACATCCTGCGTGTGAACCAGTCCAAGGATCCCAGATTTGGTTGTGAAAAGCGTGTTGGGTTTCTGTTGCAGGATGAGGCTCATGAGTACAGCATACGCTTGAGCTTCTAAGAAAGGCCCCGGCCCATTCTTCAGCTTCTGCCGTGGCAAGCCTGCATGGCTTGACTCGTTTGCAGTTTCAGAGGTCAACCGGTGCAGCTCGCTGGGATCAAACTACATTTTGCACGGTTGCTTCAGTCTTTAACTAGGCTTAGAACTTGAGCACGTATGATTTCAAAGTATAGCTAGCTAGGAACCATGGCTGCAAAACCATGTAATGTTTTTGTAGCGTTGGGGCCTGGTCTAATTTTGTCCCGGTATACTAGTTTTGATTTATTTTTTTTGAAAAGCTACTAGTTTTGATTCTCATTTGGCATTCAAGAGATGATAAGAGTATCCTGAAATAGGCTAATAAAGGCTTTGCTAGTATAGAATAGGGAATCTCCGTGACCGGCTCCAACTGCACGCTGGACACCGATTCCTGCACGGTTCAGGAGGGGCCTGCCTTCTTTTTTTTTCACGAAACAGCAGAAGCCATCGCAAGTAATTCTTCTTCACCTCAACCTATAATCCGATCGGTCGCTAGAGAGTACCAAGAAACAAACATGCCGCCGCCGAGCCGCGTTCGTCTGCCGTGCCTCGCCTTCAACAACGGCAAGTACTCCGATGCCGCGATGCGCCGATCCTGTTCAGCCTCTCGGAGAGGAAGTCCGTGCTCTCCAACATGGACGAGCTGACGGGCAACACCACCACCTGGGCGACCCCGCACGGCTGGTTCTTGGTGGTTCGCCGCCAAACCCCGGCAGCCAGCACCTTCCTCTGGAACCCCAGCAACGGCGACAAGATCCAGCTGCCGCCTCTGCACGAGGACGTGCCTGCCGACTGCACTTGCCTGCTCTCCGACGAGCCCACCGCCGTCTCCGGTGGCGGCTGCGTCGTGCTGCTCCTCGAGAAGATGGGCCCTGTCCTGTGGTACTGCCGCGTCGCAGATGGTGCTGCTGCTGGCGGGTGGGCGAGGCACGAGTACGACATCGGCACGGTGATCCTCTACCCCGACGAGACCCTGCAGGCCTGCACGAGAAGCTGGTCATCACCCCTGTCGCGTCCTGCCGCGGCAAGGTCTACTTCAGCACGGGGTTCGAAGAGCTGGGCGTGATCGAGTTCCGGCCGACGCCGGCGTTCAGCTCCGTGGCCATGCGCGAGGTGGTCACCGGGGGCTACGGCGTCGCGCACTCCGCCCTGGTGTTCATGGTCGAGTCCAAGGGGCACCTGCACATGGTGAACCTGCTCTTCGATGGGAGCTTCTCCAAAGTGGTCTACGAGATCGCCGTCTACAGGATGGACTTCACCAGGCAGGAATGGCGCCGGGTGCACGACCTGGAGGGCCAGGCGTTCCTCATCTCGCCCGCCAATTTTGCCGCCGCGCGTCGGGCCGACGAGTGCGGGCTGGAGGAGGCGTACCCGTGGGACAAAGGCCTCATGATCTACAACATAAGAGAGGGAACCATGAAGGTGGAGGACCTCAACGAGGCTCCAGAGTCAGCAGGGAGACCGCTCTGGATGCTGCCTGCCTGCTCATCTATTATCTATCTATTATCTTATTATTTGGCCAACAAACGGAGCTTTCACGTTCGCTCTTAAAGCCTAGAAATTCCCACGTTAATCGAAGAAAAATAAAAAATAAAAATTACCCACCACTGCCATTATGATAAAAATTAGCTTAAAATACTCTTGTGCCTAATTAAAAATCACCGACCAATGCCATTATAAAAAATTAAATATAAAATACCATTTAGCTATGTATCAGTTACAAATATATACTATTAATAAAAACTAAAGCTAACAACAACCAATCAAAATAAAATAAAAATAAGAATAATTATTTGCATAATATTATTAAAGCTCAACAAATCAAATTGTTATTATAGGTAGATCATAGTTGAATTGTTTTAATCAACAATAAGACATAATTTATGATAATGAACAGGATGATGTATGGTAAAAAAATAGTATAACTTTTAAGTAAAGATACAACGACATGCAAATTTTTGAATTTTCAATACTAGCCGCGCAAATGCGGGCTATACGCCTAGTTATCTTATTATTTGGCCAACAAACGGAGCCTCCACGTTCGCTCTCAAGGCCTACAAATTCTCACATTAATCAGAGAAAAAATAGAAAAATAAAAATTACCACCACTGCCATTACGATAAAAATTAGCCTAAAATACCCCTGTGCCTAATTAAAAATCACCCACCAATGCCATTATGAAAAAATAAATATAAAATACCATTTAGCTATGTATCAGTTACAAATATATACTATTAATAAAAACTAAAGCTAACAATAATCAATCAAAATAAAATAAAAATAAGAATAATTATCTGCATAATATTATTAAAGCTCAACAAATCAAATTGTTATTATAGGTAGATCATAGTTGAATTTTATCCTTTAATCAACAATAAGACATAATTTACGATAATAAACATGATGATGTATGGTAAAAAAATAGTATAACCTTTAAGTAACGATACAACGACATGCAAATTTTTAAATTTTCAATACTAGCCGCGCAAATGCGCGGGTTATACGCCTAGTCCTCCATAATGTAATAATAAGTCCAATCTTAATTAATACAACTTCTTTTTATAGGAAAAAAAGAGAGAGGCTTCTTATTTGTTCATCATTTTTTTGCTGAGCCACTAGTAGTGAGTAGAAGTTTAAATTTAAGCATTTATATGTAGTTGTGCTACCTCCCTAATTATAACACCATCCAGGACCAGGATGGTAAAAAAACCTCGTATTGACGCTGATGTGACTTGTTTCATGGATCAACTAGCTACAACTTGTCCATGATTGTTGATTTTCATCCTTAAGTATGTTGGGGCCATGGGCCTCAGCGACTCTCAGCAATGGCGGGCATTTCGCCAAAGACCCACAGAGTACAGAAACTGCAGGCCTGCAGCAACACACCGTAGCCAAAGAAGCCTCTCTCAGTCTCAGGAAACTGTTCTTCCTCCTCCTCGCTACTGCTTCCTCTCATGTGTACCTATGGACCTGTGGCGTGTTTGTAGTTGTAGCGTGTTGCGTGCAGGCCTTATGCATGTCAAGTGTGTAGGGTCTCATCCACCTTAAATCTTTAACTCTGTTTATTCTTCTGAACCAAATTTCCACGGAGTCGCAGTGTCAGATCAGATTTAGGCCGGCTCAGGCCTGACTTTGCTGCTCCCAGTCCCAAGTCTGCCCTGACCTGGAGCATCTATGCAACGAACAATCCATGGCGACCTGAAGCCTCTCTGTCTTTCTCCAAATTAAAGGGCAAAAGCAACGGTGGTCACAACACAACACACCCTCCTCCCATGCTTCACGGCACCCGGGGGTTCAGCAAAACGCGTGGCAGCGTCACCTGCCGTTCCTGCTCCCAGAATCCTCTTCCATCCGGCCGGGGAAGCCATGCATCAAAAGCAGAGGCTGGCATCGTCTCTTCTTGTTTCTGCCTTTTGACTGCTCCTGTCAACTGAGGAGCACCAATTATTTCTTAATTCTTCAGAGCTGACAAGCTAATTGATCTGCATGCATCCACTTAGACTGAGCACTCTCGACCATTCTTTACCGTCCAGTACTGACTGTTCTGGACGACAAACTGCGAGAGCAAAGAAGGACCGAAAGCAGCAGTCAGTGGCAGAGGACTACTCTGACTTCGAGTTCAAGTCCAGGTTCTCACCACTGGAATGAATTAGCTAGCATGAATTCCAGCTACTGAATTGGTCTACACTTGTTTACTTTCTCTACTAGTACTTGGACTCCGCAGTAGCCTTCCTTTCAATTGCAAGAGAGGGGAGAAACTATGCGTGGTATGGTATTCTTTGAGTTGAAATCCTTCACTTGTACGGGAAGGGAAGGGGGCAATCGGAACGACGGAAGTGGCGGTGCCCAATGCAAGGTACGGTGGTGGTGGGGGTGTGCGTTGAAGTGCAGAGTTTGGTCTTGCAACGCAGTTCCTGAAACTGAAAGAAATATACTCGGCTTGCTTAACAAGGGGATTCCTCGAAACATGCATGTCATGCAAGTATGCTTGCTTAGGCTTCACACAACCACACTACTACTGGCCTCTAGTAATAAACTAACAAACTGGAGAAAGAAAGATACATGGTGGGTTATTTAGTTGTGTGCCAGTCTGGTTTCCTTTCAGCGGTGAACTGTGTCTACTTTACATGTGTCACCCAAAAGAAAGAAAAAAAAACATTGAATGTACTGAAAAAGACTAACAAAAAACAAGCTTGCCTTGATTTCAGATGACGGTTCTAAGAAGTGCAGAATCTACTATGTAAGATTTCCTGCTATATATATAGTACTTATTAAAACATGAAGCAATAGCTCGCAGTTTGCTAGCAGTACAAATATAATATAAGACGAAGCATCCAGCTTCTTTTCCCTCTTTGTCTACCACCTCATGGCCTTTCCTTTTCTCCATTATAAACTACCAGCAGAACGGGCTGCTTTCCAAAAGCAACGACGCTTGAAAGACCATCAGGCCACCAGCATCTGTTTCCTCCACAGACGATCATGTTGGAAATAAATATTTCAGTTAAGATATTGTGATCTTCACTATTAAGAAAGTGTTTAAACCATCTAAATGCGATTAAGGAAATCTAATGATAAAACTTTAATGGGCTGTGATCAGCAGGCCCATTAGACCCGTTTCCAGAGGCTGGCCCCCAGCCCCACAGTGCCTATAAATATAAGGTCGTGGTTAGCACCTTAAACACACATTCACGTCATTCTAAAATCCTAGCCACCGCTAGTCTGATCGCTAAAGGCACTGGAGGGGTTTGGAAGGCCAAGCACTCCCGTTTGGCGCCCAAAGGACGCCGATTCGCTGCTGCATCTTCTACACCGACAAGAACGCCTACTTCTTCTACGGATCAGGCGTAAATGGCCGCTGCTACTGCTAACGCTGGTATAATGATTAAGAATTTATTCTGCATTAGATTGATTTGTCATGAACTAGGTTATGTTAAGATCCTGAAGTAATGTGTCACTGATTTAAGTTTTTGGCAATTCTAACAGATCATTGCTAAGTACACTTGCTCTTCAATTAACAAAACCACGGTGCTGTGGTCAGTGCAGTCTAATCATATACTCCTTGCAACATGCATATAGACTGATCCAGCCTTATCAGCACGCATGACTGCATCGTTCGCGGAAAAGCATGCATGATGACTGCATCCCAGCCTCTGAATTTTTTACAATCTGGGGTGACACCACTAAGCTCAGATTTTGTGAGCGTGGAAAAAGAGGAGAGGTGATCGATCGGCTGGAGAGAAGAGAGAGATGTGAGGTGGGTGACGGACCATTTTTGCAATTGCTGCAGGATCTAGGCCAGGTCCCAAGGCTAATTTGCTGATGCTCACTAGCTCCGCTCCATGTATATCCATGGATGAGATGAGCAGGTGCAGGTATTAAAAGAGGCCAACATCAGAGACCGAAAGGAAGATGATTGGGAGCGATGAGGTTGGACCAAACGGAGCTGGACCAAAGGGATCGACCACATGCCTGCTTTCAATACATGCATCAACACTTGTACACAAGCAACAGCGTGAGTGCTCCCTTTTGCACGGAAAACATAATGTTTAGTACTTACAATTATTGCATTGTTTCCTTAAGAGAAAATCAAATGGTTCCTTAATTGTTACTTTTATTTTTTCCCCTTAGAGAAACGATTTTTTAATAGGAGAATCGAATCTACAAATAAACCTTTGAATGTCTAGATGTTCTTGTTCTAACCTTTGGTGATGACTAAGAACCTCACATTACATCACAACTTACCGCTAGCTTAAACCAAATGATGTTGTCCTGGAATAAAACATGCGGCCAAACTTGAATTCCTCGTGTTACCACCCTTATAGATTAGTAGAATCCAATAGTTTTATGTTTATTCTAAGTAAAACTTGTTTAGGCTTTGCCGTCAATAACTAAAGCTATATATATATATATATATATATATATATATATATATATATATATATATATAGTTCGGCGATGTTAGCTACTAAATACATTATGAAAAATAATTCCATAATTTATATTTTTTTGATTTAATGTTTTTCTGAATTAATTGGTGGGCAAAGTCGTACCTCACAGAGGCCATGTTTGGATGCAAAATTCCAAATTCCAAATTTTTTTTCCGGCACCTGTATGGAGACTTAAATCTAGACGAAATAAAAAACGCATTACGACTGTTGTCTGTAAATGGCGAGACGAATCTAATGAACTTAATTAGGCTGTAATTAGATGCTAAATTACTACAGTAATGCTACAGTAAACAACCTCTAATGACGGATTAATTAGGCTCATTAGATTCGTCTCGCAATTTACAGACGAGTTCTGTAATTATTTTTGTGATTAGTCTATATTTAGTACTTCAAATATAAAAAGATGCCTTTTCAAAAATTTTACAGCCTGCAACCAAACACGGCCAGAATTAATATATCATAACAGCTACTTTTTTTTTGGGATAAGCTGACAGCTACTATTTGTGATTGGATGAGTATACATACAGTACAAAATAAAGACACGGTTGGTCATGTTCCCTGCTGGGGCCTTGCAGTACTGCGACTACCGCATGCCTTGCGCCATCATAGATTCATAGGAGGTGGAGACACAGCCATGAGATCTTTAGGTGGTGTGCCGTCCTATTCGGCTATTCCTACTCCATAGTCCATAGACAAGGGCCCCAGCCTAGACCTGGGCATCCTCCGGGCCGGGTCGGGTTCGGGCCGGGCCAAAAAAAGCCCAGTGTTTTTTCTAGCGGCCCGTGCCCGACCCGACCCGGTGGCCGGGCCGTAAAATTGAGCCCGCACCCGACCCGACAGCCAGTCGGGTCGGGTCGGGTTCGGGTCGGGTCGGGCCGGGCCTATGTAAAATGTCGGGTTCTTTCGGGTTTTTCGAGTTTCGGGTCACAATTTTTAGCCCGTGCCCGGCCCGTCAGTCATACCGGGTTAAAAATTTTGACCCGAGCCCGCCCATCAAACTCTTCGGGTCGGGTCGGGTCGGGCTATTTTCGGGCGGGTTGGGTCGGGTCCGTCGGGTCGGGCAGCCCATGCCCAGGTCTACCCCAGCCAGAAAATGTGCCGTCTCAGAGATCAAGGACAAAGCCTGATCCTCCTCACCATCCTCTTGCAATAGCTAGTTTACTGCTGCATCCTTTTGCCAAAAGCCGCAGAGGGCCTGATTTTTCTTCTTTTTCTTCATCTTCCGGCTTGGTTGAAGCCTTGAACTATGAGTCCAACAAGGTGGTAGCTAGGCAGAGGCACAACACTTGGTGCTCACTGGCTCACTGCAATAAAAGTTGCATCCATGACAGCATGAGCTGCCTTGCCTGCATTTACGTACATATACCACCAGTACCCACCATGCATCTGAAGGAAATAAAATGTTTTCTATATTCATATGGCTTTAATTAAGCAAGCACATGAGCAAAAACAAAAAAGGGAAGTATTGTGGTGTCAGAAAGGAGACAGCCATATGGGAGTGGGAGTCTTGCGTTTGTGTGCCCGCTTCAAGGCCGGTCGCTTCCAACGGCCAGGACCCGGATTTGTATACGACATGTACTAGCAGGTAGTGGGATCCGAGGTCATTCCTGCCCTGCACATATCCAATCCAAGTACAAAGTGGCAATCGCTGATGGCATTGGCATTTCTAATTCAGTAAATTCCACCCAAGGGATCATGCATACGGAGTGCAGGGTGTTGCCTTTTTTATGCCATTATATTAGTCTTCCCCATGCATCTTGAGACGCACAGAGGAATTCAGACAAATATCTGCACCTCATCCATGCATAGCCATGGTAGAGTTGCAAAGGCTGGTTGGAGCACATCTGGGTTTTGACTGTAGGACTCTACTGGGTATTTCTCTGAGGGGAATTAAAGAAAGAGAAATCCTCTCCTGTCACTCTGTTTGCTGGGCTAGAGTTGGAGCTGGTGGCTGGAGTGGTGTGAGAGAAAAATACTATTGGCTGGCTGGTGGTTGGAAGCTGGTGTTGGAGCGGTGTGAGAGAAAAATACTGTTGGGCTAGAGGCTGCTGGAGCTGCCGAACAGAGTGTATGCAGCTAGTAGTGTATTATGCACTAGAGGATGATCCGAGTGAAAGAGACAGTGTACTTGCTGTCCAGTCCCGACGGTGGCAGCTAAATGCATACTGTATACACTGTATACAAGGGAAGGGAAAAAAACTGTAGTAGTAGCATTGGATTAGTCCAGCGGACGACGGCCTTGAGGCGGTTCCAAATTTTTTCCAGAAGTCTCTATCACATCAAAAGGAATCTTACTATTTTATAGTATTAAATAAAATCTGTTTATAAATGTTTTTTGACAGCTGAGTGCTTTTTCGCGAGACGAATCTAATGAGCCTAATTAATTCATAATTTGCTACAGTAACCATTCGCTAACTATAGATTACGATACCTCATTAGATTCGTCTCGCAGTTTAGCCCCAGGATTCTACAGTTATTTTTATAATTAACATTTATTTAATACTTCTAAATACTAAAAAGTCCCTGAGATTTTTTTTAAAATCCCTATTCCAAAACATCCCCTGAATGCTTGGTGCTCTTTTCTTGGTCCTTCCCTTGCGGTGGGACGGACGGTGTGGGTGGTCGATCCGATCCGACCCGGGCCAGCAGGCAGCAGCGGTTGCCGGTTGGTATGGTGCGTTTGCGAATTGCGATGGCGCCGGTGGCCTGGCCGCAACGGCAACGGCAACGGCAACAACAACAACAACACGGTTAGGTTCCTTGGTTGCCGCCATGGCCACTGTCCCACAAACAATGCTACTACCAGCCAAACTCTCAATCTGCCATGGCCGATCGATCGTCGACTGGTGGCGATGCATGATTGCTGATGGGACGCCGTCGTTTGTTCTACTTGTACGGGCCGTCAGTCAGATGAGTGTGTCTCTGGGATCGGGTCCCGCGGCGTCCGCCTGCTTTTTCGCCCTGCCGCAGCTGCCATCTATCTATCCTCTGCTTCGTTTCTCTTCTTCTTCTTCCTCCTCCTCCCTCCTCGGCTCCTCGGCTGTTGCGTGTCCTGACCTCCGTGTTTGCGCTCGGTCGTCCGTCGATCCCCCCATGCAAGTTACCTGCTATCAAAAATCAAACGATACAGTAGCTGAAAAGGCACTGTCGACTCATCTTTCTTTGGAGGGACACCTGTATAGTATAATCCAGCAGGAAACCAAGCTGTGACCGGACTTTGGAGCAACGTAACCGCTGCAGGGATACAATACAGCTAACAGCTTGGTGGGATGCTGCATATGCATGCAACCGTCAGCGCTGGAGGCCGGGGGCAACGGGCAAACTCAAATCCTAGCACCAAACGGGAGCAGGAAAAGATTCTTGTTAACGAAATCGCGGGAGGTTAAGCAGTAAGCCAACAGAACCCAACGCCTGTATCTGTATCTTCCCAGGATTTGAACTACTGTAATCATTTAAGGCCATGTTTAGATCTTTACCCGTAAATCCCGTAAACACAAAAAACATCACATCGAATGTTGAGACAGATACATGGAGTACTAAATGAATTCTATTTATAAATTTTTTTGCATGAATGAGCTGTAAATCGCGAGACGAATCTAATAAGCCCACTTAATCTATGATTTGCAACAGTTATGCTACAGTAACCATCCGCTAATTATTGATTAATCATAGATTAATTAACATCATTAGATTCGTCTCGCGATTTACAACCCATCTATACAAAAAGTTTTGTAAATAGACTTCATTTAGTACTTCAAATTAGCAAAATTCAAATACAAAATTTTTATATGTAAAGAACTAAATACGGCCAAAGAATTAGTAGTAGCCTCCCTGTGACTGTGACGTCCAAGTGCAAGACAAGGGTCGAGACAAACTGCCGTGCTGTCCTGGACAGCCTTTCACTCCCCTCCCCTTCCCTTCACTTCACTGCGACCACCCCATTCGCATTCCTGTCCACGATTGACACAGCCATGTACTGTACGTACGTGCCCAACAACATCGCTGTTACCAAAACACATCCGATCGAAACCTACATACTCTCAGCTGTCAGCTAATGATCCCTTCATCAAATCCTCGAAAAACCTTTTTTTTTGTGTGTGTGTGACTGGGGTACATCTTCTTCTTCTTTTCCGAACAATGGCTAGCATACATTTTCATGGTCCAGTCCATGTCGAGGCAAGAAGAAGATTCAAAAATTGGAGGACCACAGGTGGTGCAAGAAAAAGAACAAGGCTCTGTTTGGATGTAGATATTGAGCAGCTGAAATTGAATTGGGTACCAATACCAAAACAGAGTAGTATTGGAAATGGGTTATGATATCAAATCTGCTGTTTAGATGTAGATGGAATTGGCGGATGGAATCCAATTAAGTGGCAAATGCCAATTCATGTTTGGATGAGCATATCAAGAAATTGGGAGGAGCTCACCCCGCTGCCCTCGCCTCGCCGTCGCCTCGCCGGAGCAGGCCCCGCTGGTCCGGGCCTCCAGGCTGCCGCCATCGTCGCGCTAGTCCGTGACATTCCCTTCTCACGCGGAGGTCGAGCCCACAAGCGGATGGGCCTCTCGGTGGCAGAGCTCGGGAAAGCGAAGGGGCGCAGGGGTGTCGGAGCTCGCGGCGGAGGAGCGCAGGGGCGTAGGGGCAGACAGAGAGGCGAAGCGGAGGAGGAAGACGAGGAGGCCCGCCGGCCGCGAGGAAGGGGAGGGCCGCCGGCCGCGAGGAAGAAGAGGAGGGGACGCCGACCGTGAGGAAGGGAGGGCCGCCGGCCGCGAGGAAGAGGAGGAGATCCGCCGGCCACGAGGAAGAGGAGTTTGCGGCGGTGAGGAAGTGGAGGAGCCGAGGAGGAGGCCGTGTCGGCGAGGAAGTGGAGGAGGTTGCGACCGCGGGGAAGGAGAGGATGGATGCAGGGGAGGGGCGCCGCGGCTCGCCGGCGGATGGCGCGAGGCTTGCCGCGGAGGGAGGTAGGGGAGGGGCGGCACGGCTCCTCGTTCGCCCTGCAGCCTTCATCTCCTCCCACACCGGCGTGTCGGAGAGCCGCCGGGGAGGAAGATGGAGGAGCCGCGCGGCTCGCCGATGGAGGGAGGCAGGGGAGGGGCGGTGCAGACCTGGGATGCCAGAGTGGGAGGCCGGGGAGGGCGCCGGCGGCCTGGCACAGGAGCTCAGGGGAGAGGAGCGCGCGCGGAGGGAGCAAGTGGCCGGGTCGCTCAATGCAGCGCAATACGGAGGCCAAGAGGTCCGAATTGCGGGAGGTGGTGGAGCGGTACCCAGAATACCGCTTGGCATTGGGTTCAGTTTCCAAATCCAATTTCGAAATCATCCAAACAGCTGGCATTGAGTGTATTCAATGCCAATTCCGAATTCCAGGCTTCAATGCATACATCCAAACGGGGCCCAAGAGAGAAGTCACCAAGACGTACTAGCAGCAGTCAAAACCACACATTTCGGACGAATCAAGCCAGAGATCAAATGGAACAAAATTTTAAAAAGGAAAAGATCTCCTCCTACTCTTCAAAAAAAAAAAATCTCCTCCTAGGCGAAGAGGCAGGAGTCCCCCCCAATGGCAGCAGGGAGATTAAATTAGTGCTAATACTTCCATGCCATTAGCAGTCTTATGAAAAGAGAGATGCCGATGCCCCCATTATAACATAACATAATCCCTGATTATGCTCGCTGCTGCCAACATTACATTACATTTTAGAAATTAGACTAGTGCGCGCAATAACTAGACCGCCACCTTCCTCCTCTGATCCTCTCTCTCACCGAGCCGCCATTTAATTCCTCCACCTCCTCCTTCCTCGCGCTAGATCCTCCTCACACGACATTCTCTCTCTACATCCTCTGCTTCCCTCTCGCTCTTCCTCCTCTGCCGCTGCCTCTGGCCCCGGCGGAGTCTGCTGCTTCCCTTGCTCGCCTCGCCTCGGCTTCCTCCTCCTCCTCTCTTTACTCCAACTGCTCCCACTCCTCAACCAACTCCACTCCCTCACTCTCATTTCCGCCCTTCATCCCCATGTGCCCGTGCTGAGCGGCAGCGGCGGTGCCCAGCAGCGGCGCGCCACCCATGGCTCCGTGAACCACTTCGCGCGCCGCTCTCCAGGACTCTTCACTCGTCGTGATCAAGCTGGGGGTTAGCGATTTAGCACCACTAGCTTAGTGTCGCCGCTTAGTCTTGGACATGACTTGGCGCGGGGCTGCGGCGGCGCCGGTGCCGGTGCCGAGCCTCCTGCAGGTCCTCCTCGCCTTGCACTGCGGGGTCGTGTTCCTGCAATGCTCCGCGGCCTCTGCCATGAGCGGCGACGGTGAGTGCTGTTTCCTTCTCCGTTTCCGTTCTTCATTTTCCACTGGGAATTTGTGCGGTTTCTTTTCGAATTCTTACCGACTCAATTTGCTCCCTGTTGCCTCCATTTCTGGAATTCCAGTTTCTTTCCTTTTCTGCTGTCTCTCCTGATTTCTTCAGATTTTCCGTCCTGATCTGTTCGCTTCAGAAATCCGTCCTAGCCAAATACAACCGCTTTGCCGCCTGCGACAATTAATTCCAGTTCACTACACGAGCTTCAATTTGCAAAAACGAAAAATACTTCTTCATTTTGCACATACATTTTGTGATCTGCGAGCTCGTGGCACTGTTGTAACATTTGATATGCCAACTGTTGCTGCTAACTGCTAAGCAAATCAGGATTTGAATTTTCCCCGTTCTGTTCTCCTTATGCTCCTGTGAAATTCCAATCTTTTCTCTCTGACGTGTGGATTTCATTGTGCCAGTGTCGGCGCTCATGGCATTCAAACGCGCAATCATCGAGGATCCTCACTCCGTGCTATCAGACTGGACTGATGCGGACGGCAACGCCTGCGACTGGCACGGCGTGATCTGCTCCGCGCCGCAGGGCTCCGTCATCTCGCTGTAAGGAACTCCCACGCTCCCCTACTCCTAGATCTCACTCACGGTCTCTTTGCTTCGTGCTCGGCACCCAGTTAGCAGCTGGCCAGTACCAACAACCTGCTTTTTTTTTGCTGGGTACTTAAGTCGACAGGAGAAAAGGAGATTTATTTGCTTAAGCTTCGAATCAGTAAGATTAGGTGTTCAAGTGAATTCTTGCTTGGTACTTAATCACCACCGCTGGCCCGTCAGTGCATGTGCAAACAGCTCAAAAGATGTAGTGTGGGATTTGCCAGTTAGATGTTACTCGGTATTCAGTAGGTTCGGTTCACACTTCACAGGCACAGCCCAACAACATTTTGTACTTGCTTATCAGGTCAAAATCTTTTTCTAATGGATTTGCTGTCATTGGCTTAGTGATGTGGACTTTTCATCTTTCAGGAAGCTATCAAACTCATCTCTCAAGGGATTCATTGCACCTGAACTTGGACGGCTTAATTTCTTGCAAGAGCTGTATGTTCCTTTTCTATGTCACTTCAACTAGTTTTTATGAAGTTAGCTATACGGTTTCTCTAAAGTTGTCTCATTTTTATAAACAGGTATTTGGATCATAACCTGTTCTTTGGTACAATTCCGAAACTAATTGGCTCACTGAGGAACTTGAGGGTTCTGGATTTGAGTGTTAATCGGCTCACTGGCCCTATCCCATCCAAGTTAGGCGGGTTGAGCAGCGTGAGCGTAATGTAAGGCATATCTGTCTTGTTTTCGCATTTGTTACTTTCTAGTTGGCTTCACCCTTGATATCAGAACTAAAGGCTGCTGCTTCATTCATCTCATGTAGAAATTTCCATTCAAATGGGTTGAGTGGGAAAATACCATCGGAGTTGGGAAAACTACAGAACCTCGTTGAGTTGAGGTTGGACAGGAATAGATTGAAGGGATCAATTCCGGGAAGCAAAACTGGCAGTTTTTCTCCTACTTCAAGTATCGGGTTGGTGACTTCTCCTAATTCCTCCTGTGCCTGGTGCTCCACACTGTAACAGAGATATCTATATTAAATTTTAGAGAATTGCCAGAATAACAAATGCAGCTAGTTACAGTGCTGTTATTATACTCTGTATTCATGGAATGCATACATGTATAGCCAAATTGAATTTTAATTTGCGTCATCAAAATATTCATGATTCATGGGAAAAAAATATATTAACTTCAGAGCAAATGAGCATTGTCCTGATATTGTGTTACTTTATCTGAATTAGTACTTGTTTGCTCTATTAGATCCACAGCTCACAATGGACTATGCCCTTCTCGATTATATGTTGGGGATTTCTCTTACAACTTTCTTGTTGGAAAAATTCCATCCTGCTTGAAATATCTACCAAGGTACTGTTACGTGATATACTTGCTACAGTACTATTTTGTATATCATTAAGTTTGCCCATTTACAAGGCCTTTCTGCAGGTCAAGTTTCCAAGGGAACTGCTTCCAGGATGAGTACTCTACCCAACAGCGAGCTTTGCAAATTTGTATGAGTATGTTTTTTGTTTTCTACGACCTAGACGAATCACTATAAATTGATACATTTCCGCTACTTTTGTATGTTGTACCTGAGTAGAATGATTTAATCACTGAAATACCAAACATCTGTTGACACTACATGCTGTACCTTTAGATGTTTTCTGTTAGGGTTTTCTATCACTTTGTCATGCTAGGCACCAATTATATTTTCCATGCACTTACACCAGAGTCTTTTACTTTTTGCTGCCTGAGCAAGTGCAGCATGACCTATCAAATTGAAATTCAAGCAGCGAATGTGGATTGCAGCTTATACTTTATAATTAACACTTTGTCGTTTCCCAAGATCAATTTTCAACTCCCACTGAACATGAATATACTCTTTTGGTTTAGGTGGTTCTACTGGCCAGCGAGGTGGCATAAATGGATCCAAACATCCTGTACATAAGCATGAAAGAATGCAGCAACCAACTTGGCTTCTTGTTTTAGAAATTGCAACTGGCGTTCTTCTGGTTGTCTTTGTGATTACCGGTATTGTTACTGCTTCCAGAAGCTGCAAGCTGAAGCCTTCTATAAGAATATCCTCATGGAATCGATCAAAGAGTTGGAGCGATGAGATAACAGTGTTGATTGGTTAGTATTAAGTTTATTGCCCAAAAGAACAGTTAATGAATAAGTTAATGTGTATTTGGTTGATGTATCCATGTTCTCTTCAGATTCTGATATGCTGAAAAGTTTACCAAAACTAAGTCGCCAGGAGCTTGAAGTAGCTTGTGAGGATTTTAGCAACATTATTGGCTCGTCTCCTGAGACAGTAGTCTACAAAGGAACCATGAAGGATGGGCCTGAAGTTTCTGTCATATCATTATGCGCCTTTGAAGGTCATTGGACTAGCCACCATGAACTCTTTTACCAAAATAAGGTAAGTTATGAACATTATGGGATACAACAACTTCCCTTCATGGAAATTAAACGGGATGATTTTTCAGGTTATTGATCTGTCAAGATTGAATCATGAGAACATAGCAAAGTTTCTAGGCTACTGCAGAGAGAGTGATCCATTCTCAAGGATGCTAGTCTTTGAGTATGCATCAAATGGGACCTTATTTGAACATCTACATTGTAAGCCATTCGCTCTGTTGTTTTGGTAGTTACCTGCAGCCTAAGCAATGCCTATTTGATATTTAATAGATTTTTATTGGGGACGTTTTTCTTTAGATGGAGATGGAGCCCAGTTATCTTGGCTCAGGCGGATGAAAATAGCCATTGGAATCGCCCAGGGTCTAAGATACTTGCATACCGAGTTGCAGCCCCCATTTGCTATATCTGAGCTGAATTCGAATTCCGTATATGTTACAGAAGATTTTACACCAAAGGTATATTCTGCACATAAGCTAGTACATACGCATTAATTGATTCAGCCACCAAAGACTACTTTCCTTTCTGTTCTTCAGAAATAACATGATATCATCTTCTGCATGTTTTTTCTTGTCTTACATTATTTTTTAGTTATCCTACGTGTAAATACTCATCATCAACTTGGCGAAACAATCATTTTCCTGCTCTGTGTCTCTTTGCAGCTGGTTGATTTCGAGTGCTGGAAAATGATGTTTTCGAAACATGAGAAGGCTCCGAGCCACTTCAATAGTAAAGGTTCTTTCCCTGGTCATGGGGATTCTGCGGAGGATAAACATGCAGATATCCAAGGCAACACGTATGCTTTCGGGGTGATTTTACTGGAGATTATCAGTGGACGGCTCCCGTACTGCAAGGATAAAGGATATTTGGTTGATTGGGTGAGCCAATCTATCTCCTTCATCTATTTCCTGCGCTGCTGATTTACATAGAAAGCTAAGCAAGCCTGCTCCACAATCCTAATTTCATACCACCATGAAGTAGACTGCAAAAGAAAATTCAGAAGTAGAAATGGGGGACTGCAGGTTGGAAAAACCATGGGTTCAGAAGCATTACGCTCAGTACTAACATATGTGAAGGCAGTCTATTGTTTTGGCTAACTGAAAGAGGCCATTTCGAGGCAAAAAATAAAAAAAAATGCTCACATCTCACTGCTGATTCTGATTATTCACGCAGGCTACCAAGTTCCTCCAGCAGCCTGAGGAGATCGGGAAGCTAGTCGACCCCGAGCTGAGCAACGTGAGGACAGAGGACCTCGCGGTCCTATGCAGCGTGGTGAGTCGGTGCATCGACCCTGACCCTTCCAAGAGACCGTCGATGCAGATCATCACGGGCGTGCTGGAGAACGGGATCGACCTGTCGGCGGCCGCCATCCTCAAGGAGTCGTTGCTGGCATGGGCCGAGCTCGCCCTGGCGTTGTGACATGCCCTGCCTTTCCGTCAGTCACCATGTAAATCCATCGTCACGCACACTAATATTAGCCGTGGTTGTCTGCTTGACGTATAGAGAGAGAGAGGGCCTTTGGCTGCGGCCAACAAGCAGGAGCTAGCTGCTCAGGTTGGCGCACGACACTGATTTGTTTCGACTGATGTAATACGATTTGATATAGCTGATGGTGTGTCGGGGAGGCATTGCGCTGATGATGTGTCGGGGGCGCATTGCTAGTGTATGTGCGATGCTATCGCCCGTCATGTCTGAATGAGAAGTTGTGTGGCATCAGGTATTCAGGTAGTGCTGCTGCTAGCCTGCCCAGACCTGTGTGTTTGTGTTGCATTGGGTATTTGGGTGGAACGTCCGTTGCGTAACTGTAGGAAGAATGCCGGCCTTGTTTGTGAATGGCAGTAGTGTGTAGAGATTCTGCATAACTGAAGGAAGAATGTTAGTCTCGCCTTATGAATGGCATTATGGTGTGTTTTCTGTATGTCTGGTCTCTGAATTGAGCAGAGCAGACTTTATTTGTGTATCAGCAGCTGCTTTCTTTTTTCTTGTTGCGTGGAGCATGAGTAGTATAGCCCATGGAATTGGATCTTCACGCATCGAGAATTGAAGGCAAGAGAGGGATTTTTTTTTTGAGTGGAAAAGTGTTTTCCATCATTAACTTAGAGGCTCAGCTAGATCGCTGGTCACCAGGTTCTCCACGCCGTCAGGCGTACAATCCCACAGAATGGGAATGTTTGGAGCACACTTACAACCTTTTGCCGCTAGGGCATGAGCTACTCGATTACAAGCCCGGGGGGCATAAACAAGAGGAAAAACACGAGCTAATAAGTTGCTTCAGCACGTAGACCAGCCCTCCCGAAACGGCAAGACGGTAGTCGTTAGATGACAGAGCTTGCCTCAGCATCGTAGAGTCTGAGAGCAGGAGCAGCATGTTTAGAAGGAGTTCAAATGGCTGCTGAATGTGGTATGGGACAACATGCTGCTCCTGCTCTCAGCACGTCCCCAGACGCGTCCCTGATCACAAATCCCCAGCCACCATACCACTGGTGAAAAGCTCCATCAGTGTTGATTTTCATCTGGTCACCTGTCGGCCTTTCCCAGCGTTTCTCTCCTGGTTCACCGCGCACCCTCTCTGATGACTGATGCTGCGCAACTTGCATGAAAGGCAAGAGAGTGCGGGACAGAAGAGCGGAAGAAATCTGACTCCCTGACTGAAATCGACGGATGCTGGAGCTAGTAGGAATGTGTTTGGTTCCGAGACTTGGTGGGATGGGTTGAACCCGTCCTACTTTTTTTTGGGTCAGGTTGAACCCGTGTAATGTTTGGTTAGAGGGTTGGGCTGATCCCAATTTTGTGTTTGGTTCCAAGTCTACATACGTGGGTTGAGGTCGCCGTTTCTAACATCGTTAGCAACTATTTTTGCGGGGCTCACATGTCAAACTCACTGCTCATCTTCTTCCTCCTCCCTTTCCTTCTTCCTCTCCCACCTTTCTTCCTCCTACTAGCTTCCGTTCGGTCCCCTGTGCGCCTCCCCGCCGACCACCGCACCCCCGCCCCCACACGCCTCCCCCACCAGCCGTTGCGTGCCTCCCCCTGCGCGCCGAGGCTCAGCGTCGCCCGCCACGGCATGACGCCTTCCTCCTGCCCCTACTCCTTCCCGGCCGCGGCAGGCTCGGCGGCGCCGCCCCTTCCGCCACCGCAGGCTCGGTGGCGCCGTCCCTTGCCCGCGCGCCGCGCCTTCTCGGCCCGGCTACAGCAGGCTCGGCGGCGCCCCTGCCCTGGCTAAGCCGCGCGCCTAGCTCCCCGCCGGTCTGATTGCGGCTCGCTTCCGCCCAGCACCCCTCCCGCGCCGCCGAGAGCCTAGCCTCGCTCCGCCCCCAGCCGCAGCCTTGCCTTGCCTCCCCTCGTGCTGACGGGGCGGACGGCGTCGAAGTGGGTCGGGATGGTCCGCTCGATTTGGGCAGACCATCTCGACCCGCATCTGAGAGGCATATTCCCTGCAAGGATGAACCTAACCCACCTCTTGTTGCAACCAAACGCGGGTCGAAGTAGGTCGGACCCATTCTCAACCCAATTGGACCCACCAACCAAACACACCCTAGTATTCTAGCGCTTGTACGGATCGTGACCCGCGGAGAGAAATGTTGGTGGCAGGATGCAGACGGCGGGTTGCTGGGGTCGCGCACGTGCTGCTTGCTAGAGATGAGGAGCCATCCGTGCCTCTAGTTTCGGGCGGATGCAGGGCAATGGACGACGCGAGTAGCCGGCCTCTAGAGGCAGCGCCACGTTCTCGACAGGCCAGCAAAAACGTACCATGCAAGCAACGTTTGTAGCTGAACAAACATACTACAAATTAAATCAGGGGTTATGGTAACATCTCTTTCAAACGGGGGGCCATGGTAACATAATAAGCAAATATTGTTTTCTTCAAACAAAGACACATGCACTCATCGTACGCGCGCTCACTTATTCCTACAAAGCCGTGCACGTACACTCTATCGACGTTTCAAAAGACCGAGGTGCTATTTGAATCCAGATGCTAATAGGTGAAAGTGCTAAATTTTAGCAATAACTTATAGGATGGACTAAACTTTAGCCAAGATTAAAAAACTTTAGTATATGTAGGAGTGCTAATATGTACGTACTATAGTTTAGCACTTAACTTTAAATCATCCAGCTTCTTAGGATGAAGATGCCTTTCAATCGTTATTTGATTAAATCTAAAAAGGTAAGGAGACCGACCCGTATCAAATATACATGATTCGAAAGTCAAAATAAAAAAGAATATGTTTAACCGAGAAATGCTCCATTTTCTTTAAAAAAAGGAATAAAACTGAGCTCTGCTTTATTCGCAAGCCAAGATGGTTGTACAGGTTAATCAAAGACAAAGCAGAAAAGGGACGGGCGGAGAGAAAGTGTCGTCGCAGTCGCATTTGTGACCAGAAACTTTGATCAAGACAGACAGCATCCGTCGGTATTCGTTCGAGAAGGGGCATTCTGCCCGCCCAATTTTTTTTTATTCTCTTTGAAAGGCTGTCCGTCCATTTTCTTTGGCAACAAGGCAGGAGCGGTCGCCATTTGTTTTATTTTAATCCGATGCCGGGCACATCATCATCTTGCATTCCGATTCCATCCCATGGGCAGGCTAGCTCCATCGAATATTCGCGCACGATTGCTTTTGTTTGCACACGTTTAGCCCAAGTCGCTGTCTGAGGTGTTGGGGAGCGATCGGGGCCGGTAACGACCGCACCTAGTTGCCTGACACGTCCGCCCGCCCAAACACAGAGGCAGAGGCAGAGGCAGGCACAGAGAGATTCCATGACCCGATGCCGATGCAATGCCTCTCTCGCCGCCATCGCAGGCAATGCGGGCCACGCAGCAGCGTTCCGGAATCTACCGCGGGACGACGACGACAACAACAAGAATGAGATGATGATCAAGATCAAGAATTGATGAATCGCACAAACCAAACCGCGACAAAATCTTCTTCTTGTTTATTCCTTGTCAATGCAAAGCGGCAATGGCAGCAGCTACTAAAATATATGGCCGCACTACTCGAGGACACGGGCACCAGCACATTCAGGCGGCGGCGGCCTTGGGCGGCTGCACGACGAAGTGCTGCGCGACGATGCGGCGCTGGATCTTGCCGGTGGCCGTCTTGGGGAGGTCGCCGGCGATGAACACCTTCTTGGGCACCTTGAAGGACGCCAGGTTCCTGCGGCAGTGCGCCAGCACGTCGTCCTCCCCCAGCGGCGACCCCTCGCGGGGGATGACCGCGCAGTTGATCTCCTCGCCGTACTTGTCGTCGGGCACGCCGAAGGACACCGCCTGCGCGACGGCGGGGTGGCCCAGCAGCACGGCGTCCACCTCGATGGGCGAGATCTTCTCGCCGCCGCGGTTGATGAGCTCCTTGATGCGCCCCACCAGGTGCAGGTACCCCTCCTCGTCCACCACGCCGATGTCGCCCGTGTGGAACCACCCGAACCGGAACGCCGCCTCGTTCGCCCCCGGGTCGCCGCCCTTGTAGCCCGCCGTCATGTTGGCGCCGCGGATGCACACCTCGCCGGGCTGCCCCGCCGCCACCCGCGCGCCCTCCTCGTCCAGGATGGCCAGCTCCTGCCCCACGGGGCGCCCCACCGAGCCGGGCTTCCGCGGCCCGTCCTCCGGCAGCGGGTTGGACGTCATCAGGTGCGACGCCTCCGTCATGGCGTACGCCTCCAGCACCGGCGCCCCGAACGCCGCCTCCAGCTTCTCCAGGATCGCCGGCGCCAGCGACGCGCTGCAGCTGCGGACGAAGCGGAGCGCCGGGTAGGACGCCTCGGGCTTGGAGGCGTGGCGGTCCAGGATGATCTGGTGGATGGTGGGCACGGCGGTGTACCAGGTGGCGCCCGCCGCGCGCATGTCGGCCCAGAAGGTGGACGCGGAGAAGCGGCCGGCGGCCGGGAGCGCCACGGAGGCGCCGGAGGCCAGCGAGCTGAGGAGGCCGCAGAGGAGGCCGTGCACGTGGAAGAGCGGCAGCACCACCACGGTGGCGTCCGCCTCGGTGAGGCGGTACACGGAGCGGATGTTGCGGACGGAGGCCGCCAGGTTGGCCTGCGTGAGCGGCACCCCCTTGGGCCGGCTCGTCGTGCCGGAGGTGTGCAGGAACAGGGCAACGTCGGACGGCTCGTTCTTGTCTTGTTTGTGGGAGCCGTTGGCGTTCCCGTTGGCGGCAGCCGCACAGCCGAGGCCGGCGAGGTGGACGGGTCCGGCGGCGTCCTTGAGGGTTGCGGCGGCGTGGGCGAGGCCGAGCTTGGCGGCGGCGGCCTCCGCGGCGGGGTTGCCCTCGGCGTTGGTGATGAGGAGGCGGGACTGGGAGTCGGAGAGGTAGAACTCGAACTCGTCCTGGGTGTAGGCCGGGTTGAGCGGCGCCGCCACGGCGCGGGCGCGGATCACCGCCAGGAACATGATCACCAGCTGCTTTGTTATTTTTTTTTTCTTTGTTAGGGAATCATCACTCAATCAATCAATCAGAAAATGTTTGTTTTTTTGAATCATCATCAAAGTAAGGCAAACCTCGATGGTGTTGGGGAAGGAGAGCGCGACGACGTGTCCCTGGCGGACCCCGGCGTCGGCGGCGAGGCGCGCGGCCGCGGCGTCGACGAGCGCGTCGAGGGCGGCGTGGGTGAGTTGGATCTTGCCCGGGACGGAGACGGCGCGGCGGGCCGGGAAGGCGGCGGCCGCCTTCTTGAGCAGCGCCGTGAGGGTACCGGAGGCGGGAGCGTCCGCCGCCATTGGATTGGAGAAGACAAGAGGAGCAGCCTATAGGGGAGAGGCACGAGAGCAGAAGCGCAGCAGAGCAGAGGTGTGGCGTGGTGCGGCGGGCGAGTTTGTTGTGCTGCTTGCTTGGCCTTGGCCCTTTTATCGCGGACAGTAGGCGAGAAAATTTAGTCACCTCCTCATTTTAGTCACCCAAATAGAGACCTTACTTAAATGGCTCTAAGGCCGCTTTTCAGCAGCACGATTGACATGTTCGTGCTTAAGGTATGACTAAGATGGCTGTCGATGAGATCACGAGAACAAAAGAAGAGGAAATTAGACCATATCAGCCAGCCCTATTTATTTCAGTCGATTTTGAAGACTCGATTATGAGAAACTCCAAAAGTCGGATGATTCCAAAAATTCAGAATCTATAATCAGCTAAATTATCGTTTTGGGAGTTAGTCATAAGCTGACACATATGGCCTCATGGAGTTGGATCCAGCTTCCTATCTTGACGTGTCCGTATTACCTGGTGAGTGTGCTTAAGCCTTAAGCTATGATGACTACTGTATAGTAGTAGATGGTTAGTATCATTCAATTAAAGTGGTATAAGCAGCAGAGTCACGAGAGAAGACGGCGAAGACGATTGGTGTGCTTTCTTCCCCATTTCCAGGAAACGACGAGGAAGAGCCGGCCAGCCCAAGACCCACCCGACCGACCCCAGACGAGCGAGATCCATCCATGGACTCGTGATGGCGGCTTTTTTATTTTTATATTTTTTAAAAATGATTTTTATAGAAATATATTTTCGGTTTCATATTTTACAGTTCTATATCCCTCCCGCCTGGCAGGGGGCCTACCGCCCGGTAGGGGGCGGCAGGGATCTACATGTAAAAAAATATAAATTTTTTTTGTGCGGAGGCCCTGTTGTCGCCATAAATTAACAGAGTTAATTAATGGGCCACGAGCAAGTTGGGTTTAAAGTAGGAATTAAAGAAGACTTGTGAATCGGCTCCTGCGTGAGTGTTTGGGCCATGTGGGCCATGTATCTTTAGATTTAGTTCAGTTTGGGTTAGAGATAGAGTCCGATTTGGACACGTTGGTTTAGATTGTTTTCCAAGTCTCCAGACTATAAATATGTACCCTTTGATATTCGTAAAGGAAAAAAAGTCATCACGTCTCGCAACAACAATTCTCGGCGCACCGCCACCCCTAATCCTAGGGTTTCATCTAAGTAAGCGCCATGCTGCCCTGATCACTTCTTGTGATCAGGGCAGCATTATTCTTACTTTTACCTTGGTATTACTCGTACTGAAGCGTTTTTTATGGCGAGTAGTGCTAGTTATCCTGGTATTTGTAGCATGACATTTAGTAGATCTATCATACTCTTGTTGTTTATCATCTACGAATATCATGTTATCTCTGCGTGATCATGTATTAATCTCATACTAATTCTCGTTGCATAGAGTTAGTCGCGTAGAGATAACGCCCTGCTTCTTTTCTATCTAGTAGATCTAATCTGTTATGATTTGTTCTTATACGTAAGAATCGGCTTAATATCTGCTAGTTTAGGCCTTGCAAACGGGTTGGACGATCCGGCGATGTATTAGATGTTTTGCCTTGATCTTAACAGGGATTGATCCGGGAATCGGCTTTTGCTTATTCTTAGGCCTCTATTCTGGTTAAAGTTTGGTTATCTATTATGCTCGTTTGGCCTAACTACGTGTAGGATGTTTCGATCTAGCAGTGAAGCTTTTACCGTCATGGATTAGATTAACTAGATCTAATTGAAGTAGTTTTTGCAGTTATTTGCTTTATCTATTAATATCCAGATATGCAGATCTGATCTGACACCGGGACTCGATCGGCTCTTTAAAGCCGATGCAAGAGTCGTCTCGGGGAGCCGACCACGGCTCGGATTAATGTTTACACGTATTTGTGCATGTAGGCAAATCGTCGAAAGCACGTTTGCACCTTCCTGATCGGGTATAGGTCAGGTGGCACGCCCTGCATCTCCGGAAGCATCGGCGTGTGCCAGGATCTGGGCCGTTGACCGAGGGGCCGGTGCCAGCCAGCGCCCCGGCAGCCTCTCGGCTCTTCGTGTTGCCTGTCGCTACTCGCCGGTGGGCCTCCTCTCTCCCTCACTCCTCCTCTCTCCCTCTCCCCTCTCTAGATCTCGTGGACAGGAAATGAGGGTGCGAGGGAAGGGGCTCAGCTTTTATATTTGGGGGGGAGCCTGCCGCCCCCCTGCCGGGCGGGCGGGCTGCCTGCCCCCCCACCGGGTGGCAGGGGGGCGGTAGGCTCCCGCCTGTGGCCTCCGCGCAAAAAAATTTATATTTTTCTACATGTAGGTCCCTGCCGCCCCCTGCCGGGCGGTAGGGGTATAAAACTGTAAAATGTGAAACAAAAATATATTTCTATAAAAAACGTTTTTAAAAATATAAAAATAAAAAAGCCACCTCCCTGATGGCCCGCCCGCCGCCCATGGGCCACGGAGAAGCAAGCGTCACAACGCCGCCAGGGCTCTCGACTCTTCCTCTCCTCTATAGTAAAACAGGCGGAAAAGTTGAGCGAGCTAGTTTTCAGCGCCGCCCGGCCAATTCCTCCTCCCCAGTGTCGTCTCTGGCGTCGGGTGGGGAGGAAAAGGTTCGGCGGCGGCCGATCTGTGGTCAGCTTCGGCTGATTTGTAGATACTATCTAGTATAAGTGTTATTAGGGTAGTTAAGGTTTGGGTATCCGGTGGCCATGTCGCTGCCGGATTTGTGCCTGCTCTGCTTCGTCCCCGGCGACGGCGTAGAGCCTGTCTTTCCTGGCGGCGTGTGAGTGGTGGAGGCACTGCTGCTTTTATGGAATAAGCTTTCCTGATCCGTTCTTCACTTCGCTGGTGCGTACTCCGATGCCGGCGGCGGCGCGCGGGATGGTTCTGCTTCGGAGTCCGAGGTTGGTATGTCTCCCTCTCCGGCTGGTGGGGTGGTTGCTGGCCTTCTTTTGCTTCAAGGGCGCAGAGATGGTTGCGGGTGATGTGGTTGTTTGACGGTTGGATCCGGCTCGGCTTTCCCTCGATGGTGGCAGTCGTCGTCGACGAGGTCGGATCCAAAGAGCTGGAGAAGTCGGGGCGGGGCCCTAGTCGATGGGCGACCGCCGATGGCCTTTTCTAATGCGACTTCGACCAAAGCCTGAGTGTGATGGAGCTTCTCCGGTTCATGGTGGTGCTCGTCTTCCTCTCTGGCGGCGATGTCCGGCGGCGACAAGTTCGAGCGCTGACGGTTCGTGAAGGATCTAGGGATCTCTTTGTAATATTTTTTTGTTCAGAGTCCTTTGTGTAGTTTGGTGGAAACAGCTATCCCTGTATCCTCTTCGTATGTTTCTGTTTTGGTACGGGTACTTGTATGTTTTCCTTATCTAAGAAATACAGAAGGGTATTATCAAAAAAAAAAGAAGCAAGCGTCACAGGAGCGCAGTGGCAGGCAGGCAGCTTTTGAAGTCCTGTTCTTACAAGTGGGTCCCCGCCCTAGGTAGACCGGACCGGTACCATGTTCTGATGAAAAAGGTCCGGTCAGTTGAGAGCGGGCCAACAAGAGGCCGGCCACGTGCACAGGCACCATAGCTTGCGCGCAGCCTCTTTTGGACCTCTACTCTGCCCGCTCATTGTCATTCACCAAACCCGGTCAAATTTTTTTAGAGCGCTTTTCAAATAAAATACTGTATCTGGTTTAGAAACATATGTACGTACGCAAAAAATGGCATTTGTAATTAATTGATCTTTAAAAGTACTGTACTTATTGTGCTTGCAGAATGTTACGAAAATTTTCCGATGAAAAATAGTGATCAGAATTAAGAGGGACTCCGAGACCTTAGAAAATATATTTTCTTTAACCAGACCTTAGTGCCGCTGAACTGGAATATATTTGGAGAGGTTAAAATTGAGTGCTAAAATTTAGTATCTATTTATATTTATATATTTTTTTTAGAGAACGCGCATGTTTCATTAAGAGGAAAACAGCAGTTTGTCGTACAAAGAAAAAAAGAAAAGAAACTAGCTGGGTAACCAAGGCAGGTACCCAAGCAGGGAGCAACAAGAGAGAGTGGCTAAGTTACAGACTCAATAGCGCGACCTAGGGGACGACCTAGAGCTGTAGCAAGGGCAGCAACTTGCTTAAAACCTGCAAGGGACCACTGAAAGGCCTCATCGGCAATGAGGTTGAGCAACTGCTGCGCCGATCTGGACTGTCTGTCAAAAACTCTCCTATTTCGTTCCAGCCATAGCAGCCAAGAGACCAGAAGTACCATGGAGTCGAAATCCCTGCGTTCCGACTTCGGGAGTTTTTTTTCCGAGACGACGCCCACCAATCGGCCAAGCTGAAAGAGTTGCTGCACGGTGTCAGGCTGTGCCAGGCAAGAGTCGAAATTTCCCTGACGAAGGGGCAGCTGACGAGGTGTGTGACGGTTTCAGAATTCTGGCAGCACAGAGCGCAGTTGTCATCATTTTGGAGGCCGTGTCGCTTCCTCCTGGCAGCTGTACAACACCGATCATGGATTGCCAACCAACCAAAGAATTTGCATTTGCCGGGAGCCCGTGTTTTTGCCAGAATCTTTGCACCCGGGATAGAATATTGCCCGATGAAAAAAGATCTATACGCCAAGGCCGTTGAAAAGGTTTGGTCACTAGTCCACTTCCAGAGAAGACGATCAGTGACCCCAGGGCGTAGGGTAACGTCCCTGGTGAGGTCCCAGATGAGGAGGTAATCGAGCAGAACCTGGACGGTGAGTGCACCAGATATATCACGTATCCAGCGGTCGTTTTGAAGACCATCAGCTACTGTTCTTGCCTTCTGAATACGAGGACCCACTGCATCACAAAGACAGGGTGCAATGTCTCTAACTGATTGCCCATGAAGCCATCTATCTGTCTAGAAAAATGAACGAGAGCCATCACCCAACTCAATAGAAGTGGAAGCTTGAAACATTGAGAGCACAATGCTGTCATGTTTATCAGGGAGTTGCGACCATGGCCTGTTTTCATCAGTCCTCTTTATCCACAGCCATCTCATACGCAGGGCGTACCCAAATAATTGGAGGTTTAAGAAATCAAGGCCACCAAGCTGTTTCTCGTGCTGCTTTTCCCACTTGCTTTCGCGATCGTTCTCTCGTGTCTCTAGGGTTGTTTTGTGTTACGGTAGCTCCTCTATAGCTACTCAACACTTCACCTAGGACTCTAGGGTTGGGTGTGTTACTTTGGGACTAAGCCGAAGTTTCAATTTGTAAGAATTTTTAATCGGCTCCCATTCAACCCCCCTCTAGTCGCCCTTTTGGTCCCTCATCTGACAATGACCTCATCACAATCATCGAGCTTCGTTTCCTGAAGCGACACCAAAGAGATGCGTTCTTGGCCGACCAGTTCCCTTACCACATTACGACGGGCTCATGAGTTCAACCCACGAACATTCCATATAAGAAAGTTTTCACATAACATCTGAAAAACATTTAGAGCGACCAGGGGCAAGGGCCCAATTACAGCAGCTGATCCGTCTCGGACACCTCAAAAGAGGTTAGTCCCGACGGCAACAAAGCGTCCATAGCCTCACATTGGGGGTTAGTCCCGACGGCAACAAAGCGTCCATAGCCTCACATTGGGGGGTGGTGATGGTGGAGGAGAACGTAGCCGTAAATTGCTTGAAAGACGAAGCATCCGGCGGGAGGCTTGGAGAGGTCAACCCCAAACGCTTCATCAAGACGTTTTGCGCTTGTAATGCCGGCTTCGTTGCGCGGTGGCGGGATTTTTTTGCCAAGCGCTCGCTGCGTCTGATCACTAGGGGAAGCTGCGGCGTCCTTGCCCTGCGTCGTGGCGGAGTGGCGGCGAGGGCAGCCGGAGAGGCCGCCCTACATACAGTTTCGGCAAAATTAGAGACGACCTTCTTGATAGGGTTGCTGGTACAAGGGGACAGCGACAAAGGTGGAGCCAAGTGGGATCCACGAAAGAGAGGGACATTCCTCCTAGAATCAGGGGAGGGAGGAGACGACCGCTCGCCATGGGCAACATCGAAGCGTACCGATTCATGAGCGACCCTATCATATTTTTTAAAAAAATTTGAATCTTAGCTAAACTTTAGTACATCGTGTTAGCACTACTTCTGTTTGAATACACTCTTGCAAGATTTTGACGTACCGGAGGCAGAGCCACTAGTAAATTCTAAATTTTTAACATATTTGGTAACTATCAGAAATATATTATAAAGTGTCACACCTCTATATTCTTGTCTAGCTCCGCTCGTGCTTGGACCCATTAGCACTTGCATCCAACAAGGCGAGCACGCACACGCAGTGTGTGTGTTGGGGTAAAGTAGAATAGAAGGCGACGGGGCTGACGGACGCGGCGAGGGCGAGGCGTATTCGGACAGGCGGGAACCGGGGGCGACCTACCTAGCCTAGGAGGTAGGAGCTCTAGTATGTGCCTAGTCCAAGTCGCCGTGGCTAGTTGCTGCTGATGGATCGAATCGGATGGCCGCGCGTCGTCGTCCATCAGATCGTTGCCAACCAAATCAACGACGGTGCATGCAGACGCAGGCTGCTGCCGTTTGTTAATTTGGAACGTTGCGGGGGCGGTTGGTATATACGCAAATAGCTAACAGCTAGCTGCATCGTCGCCCTATCTCTGATCAATGATCATTCATGCGTCCATCCTTCCGGTGGAAGTAGTCCAAAGAGAGCAACCAACCCCACCTGGCTAGCCTCTAGTACTAGGTCATGCATGTGCCATTAAGGATGGCAACGGGTCGGATTCAGTTCGGATAGAGTGTCTGGACACCCAAAACCAAAACATGAACTTAAAACTCGAACCCGTCCCGAACTCTGATTCGGGTGCGAATCCATCCCCAAAATCGAAATCCACGGGTACCCGAAACCCAACATATAACTCGAAACTGTGCTACCCGTGCCCCTCCCCGCCCGCCCGAGCCGCGCGGCCCCACGCCCGGTCTGGCTGCCGACGCGCTGCGCCCTCGCCTGCCACCGCTGCACACGCCTGCCTCCGCCGCACACGCCCGCCGCACCCACCAAACCCGCCCGCGCACAGGCCAAGCTCCCTGCGTCGCATGCTCGCCCCTCTCCCTGCCGCGGCCTCCGTGCGACCATGCGGCATGGGGCATGCGGGGCGCCGGCGGCCTCCGGCCCTCCGCCGTGCCGTGCGGTCGTGGGTGCGAGGCGGGCGGGTGAGCGTGGCAGGTGCGCAGGGGGCCTGCGCGTCCGGACGTGGCAGGTGCGCACGGCGGCTGCGGGTCGGCGATGTGGGCCTTTGGGCACCGAGCGGCCTCTGCCAGGTGCCAGCGCCTAGTCGCTGTCCGCCGTGCTCCTCCCTCCTGCGTGCGGGACTGGCGGCCTCGTAGTGCGGGGGCGCTGGACGCGGGATTGGGGTGCGGCGGCGGGCTGTGTGGACAGGAGGCAGCAGTGAGGATGGGTGAGGATAAGATTCCAGGTTTTATAATTAGGGTTGCTAGATGAGTTTTTTATAATTAGGGTTGCTAGATGGGTTTTTATTGGGCTGAATATTTCGGGGCCCAATGGAGCTCCGCGGGTTAATTTAGGATCTGCTCCAAACCCGTAGGATTTCGAGTACCGAACCCGCAAATCTGTGGGTCTAAACTAGGAACCAAACCCGAAACCCGCAAACCCGAAATCCGTGGGTTAATTAACAAGCAAGTCACACGCACTCACGTCAGAATGGGCGGAAAACCACCTGCGCACGCGAATGCATCTTTCAAGTGTGTTGCCCCGAAAGAGAACTATGTGCATTAATTTTTTTGTTTGTATTCGCGTGCATCTTGTATTGAAAAGTGCTTTTTTGTATTGACCACGAATAATACAACGAGATCGACCTCCATTATTGTTACAGTAGCTAACTAGTTAATTAGATGAGACATGAAAGCAAGCAATGCAATATCGTCTTTGACATGCTTCATATTTATTTGGCGCTAATTGTATTTTAGTCATCAAGTTAACATGCATTAAGAAAATGAAGCCCAACGAAATCTGAATGAAAGGTCAGCTGCACGCGTGGTGGCTTCATGATAATGATATATGGTTTCTGGAATTGGATAACCGGCCTTGCTAGGATATGGCTGATGCTGTTATATATGCCTTTTGCATACGGAAATGATATGACCCTACCTTAGCGTGATGAACCACTTTAATAAAGATTCTTCTTTTTGTCTATAACGGAATTGAACCGGAAACTGATGATCAGATAGATAGATAGATAGATAGATAGATAGATAGATAGATAGATAGATAGACTACTAGCTAGCTCCTTGCGAAAAGATAATGGAGAATGGAATAAGGTGGCTTGGTTCTATGAATAAGAAGATAGTACGTGAATGAAGGAAGCAAGCAGGAAAAACAAAGTGTCGGTCGCATGGCATGGCGATAATTAAGGCTGGTAGCAAGATGCCACACGCGGGCCTACTCCACATGGGCTTCTTGCGAGGAGGCGGGCCTAGTCCAATGGACAACTGACTACAACAAAGACGGGCGGTTGAAAAGAGGCCCACTATTACCTTCCCCATCGCGGCCGGTTATTAGTTTCGTGGGCCCGCGGTCCATTCTGTCCCGCACCGGGCAAGAAAAGCGATGCAGCTTGTTGGGGGCCCGGCTGGCAAGCAACACCAACGTGAACTCGTCCATGGTCGTCGGCGCAGGCCTCTAGAGAAGGGTAGAGGCTCACGCACACGGCACACCCATGACGGCAATAAAAACAAACGCGTTTACCGGTACGCAAGCCACCAGAGGCCAGTACTCTTGTGCGTCGTCCAAGGAAAGAAAAGGAAAGGAAAGGAAGCGTAGAGATGGATGCAGATGGATAGATACGGTCGCCCATCCCCTGACGGCCAGACCATCTTCAAGAGTCAACCGTGTGGTTGCGGCTGCTCATGCTCATGCTCTTGCTCATGCTTGACAGTAGTAGTACAATATAGATGGATGATGGATATGCTCAGGTTTACTACTGCCAGTGATTAGTGATGTTGCAAAAGGATTTAGTCCCGTACAAGTGATCCCATATGTCTGATCTCTATATGTATTCTCTCTGTTGGAATATAAGTGAATTACTCGTTTTTTACCATCAATTTAAGTTTTTTATTGAATTGATTGGTGTAAGCAACTCAATACTCAGAAGATAAAATCAAACATACATGCCAGTCTCAGTGTATAGTTTCATTACACAGTTACTTAGAGAAAAAAAACTAGATAATCGTGCCAGATGAGTTTCATATGAATGAAACTCCTCTCACTTTCTTCTCACTCTTCATAAATATATTGACACATCAACAAAATTAAATACTCATGAAACTCCAGTGAGGCCTAACGCTGTTGTCATCCTGATGGGCGCGGTGTAAGGAGACGGAGAGGATTTCTGGAAACTTCCTCTGCATGTCTGAATCTGCTATACTCCAAGTACGAGTACACAGCATCCGCCTCCAAGTCCGAAACCAACCAACCAACCACTCCGACCCTAGTTTACGATGATGGATGGATGTGCGTGCAGGCGCAGCAGTGCAGCATCATGGGTTGGTTGTTCTTGTTCAAGTCATATTTGACCTCTTTTTCGTTCAAAAATATTTGACCTCTTTTCAAAAAAAAAGAGAGTCATATTTGACCGTTGGCGCAGCGCCTGCGCGTGGTGAATGTGAATCCCCACAACGCCAGGCGCCAGGCGGAGGCGGCCAGTCAAAACCTGCGGGCGGGGCGGGCGGGGCGTCATCCTTCTCCCTCCCCTCATACCCACCCCCACAGCTGTATAGGGGTGGGCATTCGGTTCTTCGGTTCGGTTCAGTTCGGTTCCTCGGTTTTCGAAGAAATTCGGTTCCTAGAAAATAGGAACTGATCGGTTCCAAGAAATTTCAGGAACCGAGTATTTCGGTTCTCGGTTATTTCGGTTCGGTTTCGGTTCTAACCGAACTAACCGAATTTTTTTACCGAAAACTAAGATAACAAGAAAAATATACATGTTCTATAGCAAATTTAGACAATACTTCCTCTACTTTAGAGAATAATAATTGAGAAGAGAATAATAACAATATAGTAAGAGAAATACATGGCAATTGAAGTATGATACATCACATATAAACTAAATATACTCTTACAAAATGCAAAGTTTATATAATTCGGTTCTTTCGGTTAATTCGGTTACCCGAGGGTAGGAACCGAATTTTTTTCGGTTATTTCGGTTCTTCAATATCTGGAACCGAACAAGGAACCGAATTTTTCGGTTCCGGTTATTTCGGTTTCGGTTCCAGTTCTTTCGGTTCGGTTCTTCGATTTCGGTTAAATTTGCCCACCCCTACAGCTGTAGCACAGCGTGACAGCAAGCACTGCACTGCACTGGTAAGGCTAATTAGAGTGGAAGGTTTCATATTGATGTTTTCAAAGTAGCCACATAAACAAAAAAACTATAAAACAATAGTTGAAATCACCTCTCATAATGCATAGTTTCATGTTGTGGTTTGATAGTATCTATGTTGTATTTAATTTTAAGACTCATAGAGTGTTGGTATTTGTGTAGAGAGAGTTTTATCTAGATGAAACTGATTTTTTCTCTTTTTTCTTAAATTTTATGCTATGTCATCATATAATTTTACATGACATGCTAATTAATGTACATAAAACTTCACCGAAACTCCTATTGGGACTGGAGTGGCCTAACGGAAACGGACAACAAGCCAAGCCAAGAAACACGCACGCGCACGCAAAGAGCACGCCGCCCGCTTCGCCTTGGCTTCCCTCCCCTTCCGGCCTTTCCCAGAGCAGCTCCTACGCATTGCATTCCAAAACCCCTCAAAAACAAAAAGCCTCTCCGTCTCCGTCTCTCCCCCCCCCCCCCCCCATCCCCCGCTCCATGACCATGATGTCCAGGCCTCCATCCATCCCCGCCGCCGCCTGAGGGCCATCGCCTCGGTGCTCTGCTTCCCGCGCCTGCCAGAGCCTCGGATTCGCAAGGCATTACGCTGGGGCAGCCGGATCTGGGACCGCCGCGCTCACAGGTGACCGGATCTGGACATCCTTTCTTCTTCTTCTTCTTTTTTGTGTGTATCTGTTCGATTCAGCGTCCTGCGGTGCCTCCCGTGTCCAACTCTAGGATTTTGTTTCTTTTGTTTTCTTCTCTACGTCGAATTCTAGCTTCTTCATGTTTGTTTGTGTGTCCAATTCCTTCTATTATTTCCCCCCTCTCTGCGTTTCTGGAATCGCAGGTCTTTTTATGCGTCTGTTTGGAAAGTCTAGTTTCACTTGCATGTTTATCTTAGTTCCTTCCTTTTTCCTTTTCTTTATCCAGGTCATCAGTTGCGTCGCTTTCCAACGTCCGACTTCAGCGCTGCGGGGCGACGACGCGACGTCCAAAAGCTCCTCCTCCATCTTTTTGCACCGGTATATACAACTTTTTTTTGATATATATATATACTTCCTGATTTAACTAATCGCGCCAACGTGCGTGCTCAGATTCAATAGATTATACGCGTCAGTCTCAGTCCTATGATTCCTGCGCTCTATCTGTAAAGTCTGATGTGCTTGGGCCTCAGATAAGTCCAGGAAGCCAAATATTAATAATCCGTAGCCTGTTTTTTTCTTCTTCTTTTGGGTTTGTCGACATCAGCTCTCAACTAACAGCTATCGGTGTCACCGACCAGTGCTTAGCGAATCGCCTCAGATACTTATGTATGGTCCCAGAATCAGGTGTCAAAGGGATTTTTAGTCTTCGCTTGATTGATGTTGACTCATACAGGTTTTAGGACATGATACATCAACCTTTTTTCTCTCTCTTTTTTTAAAACAAAAGTGGATTCCATCATTTCTTTTGATTACTGATGATAGTCTGTTTCATAAATCCTCCTGCTCAAGTAGCCACTCCATGGACTCATTTGCAGGCATTGCTAACAGTGCACTATTTTCTCTCTGCAGTGCAACATAGTGAGCTACTACAGCATCAGCTGCAACACTCCTCGATCTTGATCCAGTCACCCTTCCAACGCAACTGTGCCTCTCTTCCTTCAACGTACGCGTGGAGTGGAGATCCAGCCAGCCTTGAGTTGACTTCTTCTTTTGTTGGTAAGGACACTTGCTTGCTTTTGCTTGGGAAGATTGTTCATCTTGCTGGCACAGAATAGTTTCTTTCACTGCCAGTCCTCAAATCCAAATATTTGATCTTGGCACACACCTGTTCCACTCAGATTGTTTCTGGTATGTTTGCTGCATTACGTAGTGGTAATATCGTTTTGTTTTCCAAAAAAAAAATGTTGGGGAGTTGAACACTCCTAGAGATTTAGTTTTTCAATATACGTCCACTGTTTACAAGTTTGACGACATGATCGAAAAATTGATGTATGAGTTACTATATGGAAGTATAATTCTCATTTAATCTGTATCTTTAAATACAATTATACTTTTAAGTTATTCAGTTTGCACGTCCTGTTTGTTTTTCTGTTGCAGTTTGTGTTAGCCTGTTACTTTTTTTTTTTTGCTTAAGTAGCTACTTCTTGGATTCCTATTTCTAAGGCAATTCCAACAATTTAATCTTTCTTGTGCAGTGCAGTATTGTGAACTACAACATTAGCAGAGGCAATGGCTGCATATAAGCTGGGTGTGGAGGTCATAAGTGCTCATGATCTGATGCCCAAGGACGGGCAAGGTTCTGCCAGTGCCTGCGTCGAGCTCACCTTTGATGAGCAGCGGTTCCGCACTGCCGTCAAGGAGAAGGACCTGAACCCGGTGTGGAATGAGCGCTTCTACTTCAATATATCAGATCCTTCTAATCTTCCTGAGCTCGCCCTTGAAGCATATGTATACAATGTCAACAAAACCATGGAAAGTTCCAGGTCCTTCCTTGGGAAGGTTAGGATTGCTGGAACCTCATTTGTGCCCTTTCCTGATGCGGTGGTCATGCATTATCCATTGGAGAAGCGCGGGATGTTCTCGCGCGTCAAAGGAGAACTGGGTCTGAAAGTATACATCACCAATGACCCTGCCATCAAAGCTTCAAACCCTCTTCCTGCAATGGACCCTGTTTCGAATAATCCTCCTCCAGCTCCAAGTGCAGCAGAACAAATTGCAGCTGATATAACTGGTACTAACCTGCACCGATCTCAGGAGCATAGGTCTGAGGCGAGAACCTTACACACCATTGCTCAGGAGGCACAGCATCATCATAACCATGGCCATCTTCCAGCTAGTTTTGGTGAGCAGCCTTCCAAGTACTCTGTAGACCAGATGAAACCTGAACCTCAACAACCCAGGATCGTGAGAATGTATTCAGCGGCCTCTCAGCAGCCCATGGACTATGCACTCAAAGAGACCAGTCCATTTCTTGGTGGTGGGCAGGTTGTCGGTGGCCGGGTTATACGTGGTGAAAAGCATGCTAGCACTTATGACCTTGTGGAGCGAATGCAGTATCTGTTTGTTCGTGTGGTCAGGGCTCGGGACTTGCCTGACATGGATGTCACTGGAAGCTTGGATCCTTTTGTTGAAGTGAGAGTTGGCAACTATAGAGGGATAACTAAGCACTTTGAGAAGCAGAGGAATCCTGAGTGGAATGCAGTCTTTGCCTTTTCCAGGGACCGTATGCAGGCATCTGTCCTTGAAGTTGTGGTCAAAGACAAAGATTTGCTTAAGGATGACTTTGTTGGCTTGGTGCGATTTGATTTAAATGATGTTCCAATCCGTGTGCCCCCTGACAGCGCACTGGCTCCAGAATGGTACCGGCTTGTTGGAAAGAGCGGGGATAAGTCCATGGGTGAGCTCATGCTTGCAGTTTGGATTGGCACACAAGCTGATGAAGCATTTCCTGATGCCTGGCATTCGGATGCTGCAACACTTGAAGATCCATCCGCTGTAACACACATGAAGTCTAAAGTATATCATGCTCCCAGATTGTGGTACCTGCGAGTTAATATAGTTGAGGCCCAAGATGTTGCTATATTCGATAAGACCCGCTATCCAGACGTATTTGTGAGAGCTCAGGTGGGGCATCAACTAGGGAGGACGAAACCTGTGCAGGCTAGAAATTTCAACCCATTTTGGAATGAAGACCTTTTGTTTGTGGCTGCTGAACCATTTGAGGATAACCTTATTCTGACTCTTGAGGATCGTGTGGCTCCTAATAAAGATGAAATGCTTGGCCGAGTAATTATACCATTGACAATGATTGATAGACGTGCTGATGACCGTATTGTCCATGGAAAGTGGTTCAATCTCGAGAAGCCCGTACTTGTTGATGTGGACCAACTGAAGAAGGAAAAGTTCTCTACTCGGCTTCATCTCCGTCTCTGTCTTGATGGAGGTTACCATGTTCTTGATGAGTCGACAAACTACAGCAGTGACCTTAGACCAACAGCCAAGCAACTCTGGAAGCCATCCATTGGTTTGCTTGAACTTGGTATCCTTGGTGCTCAAGGGATTGTTCCTATGAAAACACGAGACGGAAAAGGTTCATCAGATACCTATTGTGTTGCTAAGTACGGGTCTAAGTGGGTAAGGACACGTACCATCATGAACAATCCAAACCCCAGATTCAACGAACAGTACACCTGGGAAGTCTATGATCCTGCAACTGTCCTGACTATTGGTGTTTTTGACAATGGCCAACTTGGAGAGAAGAGTGGGGAGAAGACATCCATTGGCAAAGATGGGAAGATAGGCAAGGTTCGAATACGCCTTTCCACACTTGAAACTGGGCGTGTGTACACCCACTCGTATCCTCTCCTTGTTCTCCACTCATCGGGGGTCAAAAAGATGGGTGAACTGCACCTAGCGATTCGATTTTCCTCAACATCACTGGTAAACATGTTGTATCTGTACTCTCGTCCTTTGCTTCCAAAAATGCACTATGTGCGCCCAATACCTGTGCTTCAGGTTGATATGCTGCGCCACCAAGCTGTCCAGATTGTGGCTGCTCGACTTAGCCGGATGGAGCCACCTTTGAGAAAGGAAGTTGTTGAATACATGACAGATTTCGATTCTCACTTGTGGAGCATGAGGAAAAGCAAAGCAAACTTCTTCAGACTCATGACAGTTTTCTCAGGCTTGTTTGCTGTTAGCAAGTGGTTCAGTGGTGTCTGTGCATGGAAGAATCCTATTACCACTGTGCTAGTTCACATTCTCTATATAATGCTGGTGTGCTTTCCGGAGCTCATACTCCCAACAGTGTTCTTGTACATGTTTCTTATTGGGATTTGGAACTTCCGTTACCGACCCCGCTATCCTCCACACATGAATACCAAGATCTCTCATGCAGAAGCTGTTCATCCCGATGAACTTGATGAAGAGTTTGATACGTTCCCTACCAGCCGCAATCCTGAGATTGTAAGGATGAGGTATGACAGACTGAGGAGTGTTGCTGGAAGGATTCAAACAGTGGTTGGCGATGTAGCAACACAAGGGGAGAGGGTTCAAGCATTGCTTAGCTGGAGGGACCCTCGGGCCACAGCAGTCTTTGTCCTGTTTTGTTTGATAGCAGCAGTAGTACTGTATGTTACACCACTTCAAGTTCTTGCTGCACTAGGAGGGTTCTATGTCATGAGGCACCCAAGGTTCAGACATAGGTTACCATCAGTACCAGTGAACTTCTTCAGGCGGTTGCCAGCTAGGACCGACAGTATGCTATAAATAAGCTGCCGTTTGGTGGTCTTAAGTTGTAATACCTAGAGATGCATTCTGTGTTACTGTAGTCTGGATGACTTTGTTGCTATTTATAATTATGTTCAGGACTTGAGAGCCTGTAAATCCGTATCAGTTGCTGAATTCTGGGAATAATTGCCAAAATCTTGTTTAGACCTAATAGTTTTTGGTTTTGTGTTGATCCTTTCTGAATTTCTACTTCGCCACTGTTTAGTAGCTCGCTTTGGTCTGTGCTCTGTCCCCCATCTGCAGTCCTAAAATTGCATTTAGCTATGGATCTGCTAGCTTATACTCAAAACCTTAATCTTGATCAACTACTGATTGTTGTGCTTGTGCAGCCCATTTTTCTGCAGTTAATTTCTATTTTTTAAACTAGTTCTGGTGTGTGCATGCGAGTTTTACTTGTAATTCAGCTTCATGCAAGGATAGGAGGAAGGCTATCTTTTGTTGCTGTTGTGTGGTCCAACATTCTATAATATCCTGACTTGTTTCAGTGTATCATTATCTGCCATTGAAATATTTGTGATTCAGAACTAGCCCAGTCAAGTATCACTTCGTTCTTTTATTTGTTTGTGGCTGGCATTAGCATCTAGGGAAAGCATCTGGTCAGCAAAAAGGGAGAATTCTTAAAGGGAATGTTTTCTGAAATGCAGAACAAAATTCCATGATAAGTACTCGTCAGTTGCCATAATTTTGTTCCTCTCGTTCCAAGTATTATCACTTTACTTTCTTCTTCTACAAACAATCCTTTCTCCAGCGCCTTGTCCAAGAAAACATTTGAACATTGCTTGAACCAAAGATGGGTGCGGCGGAGTCTTCGTCCAAGCTCGCTAGCTCTGTCCATGACTTCGTCGTGAAGGTCTTGACTCTAGTCTCCGTCCTTCCCTTGATCTCTCTCTGGCATCCATTTCTCTTATCGAACATGTCCTGGTTTGTATGTGAAACTTTGACAGACTGCATTGATTTTCTTTAATGAATGCATTGTACTATTTATGAAGAAGAGAACAAAATCCAAATTCTTGGTTTTCTTTTAACATTTATGGTATTTGAAACCTTGAATTCCACAATTTATTTCGCAGGACTCGAGGGGAAGTGATGTGGAGCTTAGCAGATAGGGAATGTTCTGCTTATCGTGAATGTGGCTTCCCAATGGTTAGATTTTTATAATTTCATTGAGATGGTTTATCGAGTTTTTCGTTCTTTTTGTCTATGTGTTTTTCTACCTGACTTTGATACCCTTGTAGTGGTCTGACGAATTCAAACTATACTGAGTTGGGATCACTCCATCAGAAATATGGGGACAAAGGTAAGTTGCTTTTGTCCATTGCATGTATTTTTCTAGTTCCCTCAAGGCTCAAAGTAATGGCAAACAAGCAGTGTTCTCCTGATTTTACCATTAACTTTCTTGTAGTATGAACAAATCCTGATTCAGTTGTTTGGAGAACAGTTTAAACCAGAACCTGATAGCTATTATTCCTTGATTGAGCATGCTGCGACTAGTGTCAAAACCAAGCTAGTTCTATTGTAACTGTAGGGAATATATGGTATTTTTCCTACCAGATCTTTTGGGCTTCCCCATTTTCTTTGGGGATTGGGGAACTCAATTAAACTATTTCTTGATTACTTTTATACAAAATGTAAATTCCAGTGTCCCTTGTACTTCTATCCAAATTTTCATTGCATGGATTATTTCATTTTCCTCGTGCTATTGTGGACGCTCAGGTCACTAGAGCTGTCATTTATCTGGAAATGGAGGCTGCTGCATCCTTTTTTCTTGTTATATCCTATCATTATTTTTAAACAAGTTTGTAGTTCTAATGTTGGCATAACTTGCTCTCAACAGGAGAGCCAATAACCCAAAACTTTGTTTTCTCTGCACGTTCCATTTATGTTTGCCGTTTTCTGCTCTGGTTGGTTAGGATTGGAGATATTGGCTTTCCCATGCAATCAGTTTGGTGGACAAGAGCCAGGTACCAATGAGCAGATTGCTGAGCTTGCTTGCACCCGTTTCAAAGCTGAGTATCCTATTTTTGGCAAGGTATATCCAATGAAGAACCTTCCTTGTTTTCTTCTGTTTGTTAGCATGGAACCAGATAGGCATCGTTTCAGTCTAAATAGACCCAGAGTTGTCAAGCAGGTTGATGTGAACGGCAGCAATGCCGCTCCATTGTACAAGTTTCTGAAGTCAGAGAAAGGCGGTCTGTTTGGAGAGTGCATAAAATGGAACTTCACCAAGTTTTTAGTTGACAAAGATGGGCACGTCGTGGGCAGATTTGCACCGATCAGCTCCCCGTCGAGCATTGAGGTGATGGTTTAAGACATAATAGTCTGCTCTCTGCACGAACATGGTGATTCACCTGGTTGACGTCGTTTCTGCAGAATGACATCGAGAAGGTTTTGGAAGCCTAGAGCTCTGTGTGGACTGGAAGACCATCATGCAGATGCGGTTCTGTTATATGCTGCCTGCCTGCTTTTTTTCGCCACTGGTTATTTTATTTTATTCATCTGTATGCATACCGTTCTGGCTTCTGAGCAATTCTTGCCCCCTTTTTATCCCAGTGTATGCTACCAACATGTTACGGTGTTCGCTGCATTTCTTCTTTTTTTATCTTGGCGATGGAATAAGCAATTATCACGGCCTCTACAGCAATGATGCATTTGCCCTCAGCAATCAGCATGCATGACTGGGAATGGCACATCATACAAGGAAGAAGGGGATCTTCGGATTCGAATAAGCAAGAACATTTGAGCGACGCCTAGTGAATTGAATTCTATAACACTTTAAAAAACCGAACAAGCTATTTCGAAGTATGGTTTGGGTATTCTTGTGCAAACAGAAAATTCTGGCGAGACGAGACGAGACGAGAGGGAACTGGAATTATCGACAAATGAGCTAGCCTCTAGATGAGTTGATATCAATGCTGGAACTTCTGGTGTCAAATATCCCGGAGGTGGGCCACCCTCCTGTTCCTGTTACGGAGGAGGGTGGCGTTAGATTTTGTTGGTTGTGGCCGGAGCTGGGGGACGCCTCTTGCCCGCCGGTGAGCGAGTCCGGGCTGAAGGCCGCCTGCTTCGCCGCTTTCTTCGACTTGGATCTCGACCCTCCCTGGTGAAAGCTCCCCAATACAACCTGCACATATATATAGGCCAGCCAAAATTATAGTATTTGTAAACTCCATACATGTCTGAACATTCATTCAGTAACCAACTAACCAACCAGTCTGAACTATAACATTTACAAACTCCATTCATTCAGTTGAATACTTGAACTAGAGACAGTCAGACAGATAGAGAGGATGTTCTTTTGGAACGGTACCTGCACGGTACTTGCAGCTACCAGTTGTCCACCCAAAACACCTCCAATCACATTCCTCTCCGGACTGCAGAGCGTGACGCTGAGGCCACCACTTTGCTGCTGGCCCTGCTGTGAGCCCTCGGCCAGGTTGTAAGAGCCGGTTAGGCTTAGGATCTCATAGAAACCCTGCAATCATGCACAACGTGCAAAGAGTTATTATAAGTTGAAAAGCATCGGGCTCCATTTGCCAGGGACGATTTCCCCTGGAAATTTCACTGAATTCCACAGGTTGATGTGGAATCCGTCGTCCCAGACAGGCCTTTATAGCCGCATTGCGTTGTGCGCGTACCTCGTAGATGGCCGGGTTCTTGTAAGGCGGCGACGAGTGAACCCTTGTCATGGGGGAGGCGTCGCCCGGGTGGCGCAGCACGACCCTGGACACGGACCCCGTCGCCGAGAGGACGCACACCGCCCTTGAAGACTGGTTCGCAAAGGCAGCGATCTTCGCCGCCACGTCCTGGTCAAAGTACCAATGGCGACTGTCAGAAAGAACAGCTAACGGGAAGGGAATGCTAGCTGCATTTTCTTGAAACATCAAGAGCACAGCAAAGATGAGCGAAACAGCAGTATGCATTGCCAGCGCACCTCTGAAGGAGATACCGTGATGATGTGCGGAGTGAAGCTCGTTCCAGCTGAACCAGCGAACGCATTCCCTGAAACACGAGATGGCGTCAGGCGACAGAATAGAAATCGTTGGCTTCAGTTTGATTTCTGAGTTGTCTGACAAAACGTGTTTTTCAGTTGCCTGCAATTCTCGGGGTAGGCCGAATTTAACATGTTCTTCATCTCCAGACAATGAATGGACATTATTGGTCTGTAGCTGACTTTGACATAGTTTTTTCGAGTTCAGAGGACATGGATAGGTGGCAGAAGGAAAAAGGGAGAAAGCAAAACCTACAATTTCTGAGACCACAGAATGATTCTCCAACTCGTTAAAGAAAGGTGCAATTGACATCGCAAAATCTGACATGTTTATCATACTTTCTTTAGCGAGAAGATTTGGCTTACATGTACTATACGTATCAATCGAAAAGGTAAAAAAAAAACACATCTACCAGTTTTAAAAGTCGTTTGGAATCCTATTTCAGATTTGTTTGGAAAAAAAACAGAATCATCTAGAGTATATTTGGTGGTAACTAAAAGATCAGAGACGAGGGCGCACTTACCTACGGAGGGCGACGTGTGCTGCTTCTTCCCGGTGCCCGGCGGCCTCCCACGGCGCTTCTTGTGCGCCGGGTCGTCCATCACGCCCTGCAGCATGTCGGGTCCTGACATGGACGAGCCCATCCTCGGCGGCGCGCTGACGAGTTGGTGGTGCTGCTGCTGCGCCGCGGAGGCAGCCGCCTTGATGGTGCCGTCGGGCCCGTACTTGCGCGGCCTCCCTCTCTTGCGCTTGACGGGCTCGGCGGGGGCCGGGGCGGGCGGGACGGTGCCTGAGGCGGAGGCGGAGACGGAGGCCATGGTTGTGCTGTTGTGCATCAATGGCGGCGGCGCGGTGTCCATCTGGAACTGCATGCCGGCGAGGGAGCCCCCGCCGATGGAGTTGAGGATAGCGGTGGCGCTCATGTTCATGTTGGGCATGGGGCGGATGACGGAGTGCATCCCGGCCAGCGAGGACGGGCTATGAGCGCCGCCGCCGGCGGCGAGCGCGGCCCTGTGCTGCTGCTGCTGCTGCTGGTGCTGGTAGAATGACTGCAGGTCGGACGGTGAGATGAGTTCCTTGCCGTCCATGCATGGAAGTCGCCCCCAAGGACGAAGCTTTATTTGGAATCGGCGCTCTGTTTCTCCGATCAGGACCGATCACCGGAACGCTCTGTCGCCGTTCTTCCTCCTCCGGCGGAAGAGGTGCAGTCGCCTTGGCCTCGGCCTTGGTGGAGAATCGTGCGAGAAGGCAGGAGCACGGGCATGGGCAGGCGGAGCGGAGGATGGGGGAGAGAGAAGGGAAAGGGGATAGGAGATGAGACGATGGATCAGATGAAATGATGGGAGAGAGAGAGAGATAAGATGACGCGACGCGGTTGGCTTGGCCGAGGGAGACGATGGGCGGCTGGGGACCTGACGAGACGAGACGAGAGCGGCAGGGGCAGCGGCGCTGTGTCTTTCAGGATGGGCAGGGCACCAGCAAGCAAGCAGAGGCGATAAGATAGATTTTCCGTGCACCCGACGAAAAAGATAGCAACTGCGGGCGCCCTCCCCGCCCCCGATTTGCGCCGCTCTCCTCTCCATCCGTTGCGTTGCGTTGCGCGCCGCCGTCGTTTCCGTCCGCCGCGGGCGGTGGGCTCTCGCTACCCGGCTGCCCCCACGCCACAGTTCCTTCCGACCCACCACGCGCCCTTCAGCTTCGCTCGACTTTTCCACACTTCCAGTTCCACGACCCTTCTTCCTTTTTGCTTCGACTTTTGGAGCTGGAGCATGCAAAAATGAATATCAAGTACAGTTAAAGAAAAAATCGGAACATAAGGTCATGTTTAATTCAAAAAAAAATCTACACTATATACTCCCTCCTTCCCCGTTTATAAGGCATGGTGGAACATGACACGGTCTTCTAAACAACACTTTGACCATTTATTTATCATATATTATATCACTTTTGATTATAAACTTATAATCATTGTAAACTATGTTTGATTATGAATCCAATCATATGAAATTTGCATTATAAAAATAAAAATTTAATAGTCAAATTATTGGTCAAAGATGAGAAGATTTGAATCTTGATATACGTGTATGCCTTATAAATGGGGAAGGAGGGAGTAGTTAGTAATTGTGAAAAAAATCCAAGTATTGCATCCTTCTCGAGGCATTTAATTTTGGCTAAATTCTTACTCCTTTTTTATCGTGCATCTGAATTGATTGTACTATCACAGTCAAGTTGCTGTTGCTCTTATTCATATACTACTAAGTGTATGCTACTAAGAGATCAAAAATCACAAATTAATTCCGAGTAAAAACTCTCAATAATACAAGTTAATTACAATATTACATATGAACCCGGCCCCATCCACGAAACAACATCTCGATCATGTACCGACCAATCCGTGATGCCCTTGAATATGAGGCGAGCTAGCATATGGCCCATCCCTTTCGTCCCCCACAAACCTGCTGCCATGATTATGACCTCACTCATCGCTCCTCCTTTTCATTCTGCTGGCTGCTTCCAGCTCTCAACTGCCAGCAGCAACTAGGTAGCCTAGCTCGAGCTCCCGGTCTCCCGCCTCAAGTCAGATTGGGCAGCTTGCTTTTTGCTTACCCCAAAACTGGCGAGGGTGCATGATTAATAAGGCCTTGTTTGGTTCAAGGACTTTTTTTCAGAAGTCCCTATCACATCAAAAAAAATCTTATTATTTTATAGTATTAAATAAAATCTGTTTATAAATGTTTTTTGACAGCTGAGTGTTTTTTCGCGAGACGAATCTAATGAGCCTAATTAATTCATAATTTGCTACAGTGATGCTACAGTAACCATTCGCTAATCATAGATTAAGATACCTCATTAGATTCGTCTCGCAGTTTAGCCACAGGGTTCTGCAGTTAGTTTTATAATTAATATTTATTTAATACTTCTAAATACTAAAAAGTCCCTAGGACTTTTTTGAAGTCCCTGTTTCTAAACACCCCCTAAGTCTACACTTTGGAATTTGCATGCATGTGCTGTGTTTAGTTGCAAAAAAGATGCGAAAAGTGTTTGCGAAAAATACTGTAGTATTTTTTGTTTGTATGTGGTAAATATTGTCCAATTATAAGCTAATTAGGCTCAAAAGATTCGTCTTGCAACGTACATCAAAACTATGCAATTAGTTTTTTATTTACCTACATTTAGTACTCCATATTATTTGTTATATTTAATATTTCGACGTGCTTTCGATGGTTAGTTTCTACCTGCGTACGTACTCTTCTGAACAGTCCGGTAGTTGTACGTGTTTCTTTCTTGGGATGATTATATACAATTTCGTTCCGTTTGAGAGTGAAAGGGCCGGCAGGCGGCAGCTGGGGTCAGGTTGTGTTCGTTTTCGCAGAGCTAAACTTTATGAATTTTGCGGGTGAATCTAATTAACAAGTCTAATTAATTCTTAATTTGCTACGGTGATATTACAATAAATATCCGCTAATTATAAATTAAATATTTTTATTAGATTCTGCTTGTGTCTAAGAGTTCTGCAATTAGTTTTACAATATAATATTTCTAAATAATAATCTTTTTTTTAGCTCTGTTACAATGATGGTAAGCAATGGGTACTTTTAGGTACTTTTGAATGAATTTTTATTCTAGATCTTGATCTCTGGAAGGTATTTATAAAAATTAAATTAAATTAATATTCGATCCCACATTTTTGTACCACCAGGTACTGTAGTCTAAGTACTTCCATATATTTCCTTTCTTAACCATTGTACAATTTCATCAGATGGACAGCTCTTTTTTTTCAATTATTGTAAAAGTTCTTTATTTTTTTTATGTAAACAATGCTCGAGCACGCTTGCAATCCCATCAGGCGAGCACACGTACACGCGCGACGTCGCAATTGCGTTGCGTTGTGTTGTGTTGGGACCCATCAAAGCTAAGGCGAGAGCAAAGGATGGCATCCGATTAGCCAGGGCAGCAGGCCACTGGCTACTAGCTAGCAAGCCTCAACTCATCGCTGCAGGCGGCTGCAGCAACAAAATATCTACTAGGCGATCGAGCGGGCCCTGGTCAGTGACCCAAGTGGCGTCCCTTTCCAATCCGCTCGCAACGGCAGCCAGATAGACGATAGATCATCTAGCCGGTCGATCCTCGCCGGCCAGTTGCCCAGTCGTGCTCATGCCGATCGGGTCGCCTTGCTCGGCTCGGAACACGCGCGCTAGTGCAAGGCAGCATCCAGCAGCCGCCCTGCGTGCCAAGGAACTAACTAACACGACGCGCGTCGCATGCATACTTGCTTTAACAAGGACGGACCGACGACGTACACCCATTGGCTTGTACTCCCTCCATTCTAAATTATAGGTTGTTTTGGCAAATCTAGATGTATATTATTTGTCATATATCTAGACATAGTGTTTATCTAGGTGCATAGCAAAATCTATGTATCTAGATTTGCCAAAATGATATACAATTTGGAACGGAGGAAGTACTATAGTAATTAAAAGCCTGATTTGGAGCTTTTCATGCATCACGACTTGCAGCCCAATATTACGGGTTGTTTCGGAGAGCTCCACCTAAAAAAACAGTTTTGCTCCATAAACTTCACTCCACCTTTAACTTCTACTCTTGCAATTTCACTCCATCATGTTTGGGAAAGGTCCACCTCACAAATTCCAGAGGTCCACTTCCCTCCACCTCGACAACCCAGTGTGCAAGTAGCACCCCAGCTCAGCCCATCTAAACTCCACCCCCCCCCACACACACTTCCACACGGGTCATGCCTGTCAGGTTGTCTTCTACCTCAATCCATCTCTTCTAGTGTGCAAGCCATGGCCGACGCCAGGCTGAGGAAGCGATGGGCGGCGGCGAGCCCCAGCGGCGGCGGCAGGGAGCACTGCTCGGCAGGGTTGGGATCACCTGTTGTTGACTTTTTCTATTTTTTATGTGAAAGGGTATGGAAAAGATGTGTAACCAGTGGCGGGTGGATAATTATCTCCAACTCCACCGGGTCCCAAAATTGGTGGAACACCTCTTGAAGAGCTCCCAAAAAACCTTGAGTTGAGCTAATTTTTCCTGTAGTGGAGTGGAGCTGGTTGACCTGTTTGAGTATTTTTTTTAATGGAGCGGAGCTGTTTTTGGTGTAGCAGAGCTCTCTCAGACCTCCCCCCCTAAAATTCAGTAGCTTCATGGTTTGGTGCTATTTAACACACAAGGCGCTGGATAATACCCCACCCCTACCCAAGCTGAAACAGGAAAAACCATCCCAAAACTGAAAAATGGTTCTTACTGAAAAATAACACCCAACGAGCCCCAAACAGGAAAACAACGATACAGAAACCAGACAATTACACCCCGGACTGGAACCACCTCGAAACTGAAAAACAACGATTCCGAAACTAGAAAATAATTCCTGTAACTCGAAAATTATCCCACTGCGTGGAATAGGTTGAAACAGTGAAATAATGATTCTGAAACCATAAACTTGTTATCGTAATTGCCCCACGACGTGGAACAAGGCGAAATTGGAAAACAATGAACCAGGCCCAAATAGGAAAAGAACGATTCTAAAATTAGAAATGTGGTATTGTAACTGGGAGAAAAAAAATAGTTCCCTGCTTGCCTTGCAACATAATCAGGTCATGAAAAAAATCATGTGGCAACAAAAATATCTTTGTTTTAACTGAAAATCCGTGGCGGATAATGCGGGAGCAAGAACTGCTTCGCCGGCTGGGACCACAAAAACCTTCGCTCTGGCGTGATTTCTTATTTTTCAATCTCCAAAATCGAACGTGCAAAAAAGACTAACATAATTGCGGTCTCATGGTGGAAATTCACGGCAAACCAAAAAAACTAACATAATTCTAGTATAACATTTTTTTGTCACAAGGTACAAATTTCGATTTAGAGCTATTTTTCCCATCTAATACAAATTTCCCTATCACATTTTCTGATTTTCGGTTAAGATCTTCATTTTCTTCCGGTGGTTTCTAGCTATTTTTTCTCGCCTAATATAAATTTTCGGTCACGTTGGCTGATTTGTGGTTAGGATTTTCATTTTTCCGGTTGCGGTATGGATGATCAGTCAAATTTTCCGTTTTCCGATCACATTGGCAGATTTTCGGTGATGACATTCATTTTTTTTCCGGTTGCGGTATAGATGTTGGCTGACTCGATCGGATGGGGTGTTGGCTAGTGTGTTAAATAGTGAGGAATGTTGAGTACTCTATCCTGCTTGTGATGAGTGAATTGTCAACCGTGCGGTGTGATCGTGCGCTTGGTCTTTGGATTGCAGGTACACGGGCGTCGAGTGTCGACGGGGAACTGCCGTGGAGGTGCTGTGGCCGATGGACCGTGCGGTGGACGGCGGTGAAGGGCAGCCGGGACCGGAGCTCGGACCGGGCGGCAGTTGTGGCGTCCACTCCTGGATCAAGGGCGCAAGCGGCGACGGAAGGCGGGTTTCTTGGTTTGCGCCACAAAACCAAGGAGGCGGACGGCGGTTGAAGACGCCAAGTCGTGGAGGCACGGGCGTCGGTCTCGGGACTGACGGAGGCGACGGGCGTCGACGGCGTCTAGGGCCTCGCTGCGAGCGAGGAGGTGACGGGCGTCGGGCGGCGTCTAGGGCCGTCAGAAGGCCGAGGCGGGAACGGCGTCTAGGGCCACGGCGTGAAGGCGGGAATCTTCCCGCGCGTGAGGTTTTGACAGTTTTTTCAAAACCGGCCACCTACCCGGGTTTCGCGGACCCTCCAAAACCGCGGACTGGATCTTCATCAAGACGGCGGCATCGCGGAGAAGACTTCGTTTCGAAGAAAGAACCTCGGCCGTCGGATGAGATCGTTGTACAGGGGGTGCTGCAGGCCAACCGGTCTGACCGGTCCCTGGCACCGGTCTGACCGGTCCCGCAGGTATAAATACCCCTTCACTTGTGTTAGGTTAAGAGCGGCTTTTGTAATCTGTTCGTGGACTCTCTGTTTCCCCAGGCCGCCGCTCCTGTGTTCCTCTTCCTCAGTTCATCTCTTTAGGGTAGATTTGAATGTTGTTTGTGTGAGAACTCTTGTGGATTTGATTGGGAAAGGAGGCCCTAACCTCCTCGTGCCCTCTGGGCGATTTGAATCAATCCATCTCCTCGTTTTGTGCCTTGTTTGATGAAATTTCGATTTCGTTTTTGGTGCACTTGATTGCGAGGAGTCCATGAGTTCTTTGCTGTGATTCCCGTTGTAACAGGACCGCCCAAATTAAACCGGCTTAAGTGCGCTAACTATCATCTTAATGTTTAATCAAGTTACTGTGCACTTAAAACGGTGTAATCCGGACGTCTGTCGGTTTAAGGATCGAAAAAACACTGGAAGTCTCGCACGAAGACGAGCACAGATGATTACAAGCAGACAAAATTTCTCAAAGTTAATTTACAAAGTGGATTTTTACACACAAGTTTACGTAAAATATCAGAGTTCAAAATGCAGCGGAAACTAATTAGAAGTTGAGTTTAGAAAAAAGAACGATTACTACGATGACGTGAGGACGTCACATCGAGCCCACCGATGTGAATCCTGGTTAGCTCCAGCCAGCAGCAGTTACCTGAAAACAGGGTGACAACAAACCCTGAGTATACTAATACTCAGCAAGGCTTACCCGACGTTGGGTATACTTAGCCCATTATCTAGACATGCCAGGCTTTTTGGCTCTGGAGTTCTTTTGCTGAAATGCTGCTAGGAGTGAATCCTTACTTTCAATATTTTAGCTCCATTTAGTACAGCGAGTATTAACTAAATTCGCCTAAACATCTAGAGCACACATGGTGGAGCAGATTATTCTTCAGTAACTCACAAACCAATCTTTTCCATTCCTCTTTCATTCCATTTTCTTACTACGATGTGACAAAGAGATCAAGGCTCTCATAACCGCGAGTCACGGCGAATCGATCCGATTTAACCTTGCAAGGTGGACCTAACTCACACGACACATGCAAGCCCTGTCGGGCCACGCGCGTCAACTGTTTCCACATTACCACGGCATCTGAACTACGCCTGCTAAAACCCAGGTGATGGGCCCCTCGCAGTGAACTCCCGGAGAACCCGGAGGCGGCATCCTATCCAACACCCGCCAACTCCCACGCCCAGCGTAGCATGGCGGAATTCAAATCACCGCTGTAAGGTGGTACACAGCTTACCGGTTTCGACTACCTCCTACTTCCGGTATGTGGTTAGTACTGTTCAATCCTCGATCAGCACTGCCAACAACGGAACGGTCCTCAATCGACACAGGCGGAGGTCCACTTTCCAAACATTCCATATCCATAATCCAATTCCTCTCCGCCCGGTCTCCATTTTTCTTTCCTCACAGATTCATTCTCAAACCACTTTTCCGTAAGTAACCAGGACCTATAGCTCGCGAGTGACAGGAATCACTCGACTTCTACCGAGCCCTAATTAAGCATTGCAATACTAACGACCTGCACACTAGTGGAGTAACTAAGGAAACCTAGGGATCATGCATCTACGGTTCCAATCAACTCCTAGAACGTAAATGCACAATAATTATATAAATAAACATTAAATACTAAAGTTAAGGGTTATGCTCCGGGGCTTGCCTGGGATTAACACTGAATTAGTTAGTGTTGGTTAGATGACACTCGCTTGACGAGCACCTGCCTTCGGTCGTGCACATCGGGATCCATCCATCCATCTTCTGGATATGTCAACCAAACATCATCTTCGGGTTCGGCTCCGACTTTATCCTTTAGCTCCACGCGTCGTACATCTAGCGTACCTATATGATATGCAACGATGCAAATGCATGAACGTAAAGAAAACAACACACGAGGCATTTAAAAGGCATACAAGATAAACCGAGTCACACCACACCGATTTAAGCACCAAAAGGTGTTTAATTAGATACTACTCAAATCTTCCATAGAAAGATAGCAAGGAACATCAAGTATGGTAAGCAAAGCACGAGAGAGCAACTAAAGACTTTATTTAGCTAACAAGCCAACATAAGCAAGTTTTATAAAAACCACCAACATACTAGTTCTAAATGATTTCACAAGGTTAGCACATGAACAAAACAAGTTGCCGCAATTATCTATGCAGGAAGACATTTCTTAGCAATAACAAAAGAAAAACTATATCTAGGAACCATATAAATGTAAAAACTTGTCATGCAGCAAGAACCTGATAGCACAACTTAATTAGCATGACAAGATACTGATAAAGAGTGTAAAAATAAATTACCAACATTTATTTCTAACATAAAGCATTTATTTTAGCCTAAACAAGACAAGCTGAACAAAAATAGATTTACACACATGTGCATAGGTTTTGGACATGACTTTTTTACAGTGAACTAAACATGCAAAGAGTAAGCTATTGCATAAATTTCATAATTTTTCAACTTCCAAAACTGCAGATATTAAATAAACAAGCTAAAACAAGCATTATTCATGATTAAATCAAAATATCACAGAAACATTAAACAACCAGCAGCTTAAATATTTTTCCTAAGTTATACATGTCAAAACAAAGCTATCCCAACTGGTTTTACCTTTTTACCATTTTTCTACTATTTACTATGCATTTTCAAAGCTTGCAACCACTTAAACTAACATTTAAACTAGAGCAAAAACTATTTAGAAACTTAAGATCAACCTGCAAGGAAAGTTGTAGATCTTAGAACAAGGAATCCAACAAATTTTAGTTTGCATTTTTCTGATTTTTCTATGATTTACTACGATTTTTCAAAGTTTCAGCCAATGTATTACAAAGGAACCCTTCGCAGCACTATTCATATGAGTCATAGACTTCGCAGAAAACCCCCTGGACTTGTTCCAATTCTTGTGTGGAGCCCCTGGTCGCGATTTTTGGAACAGAGAGGCTCGGGGAGCTTTGTACCAGCAAGAGGAGGCCATCCCGGCGGCCGGGGAGGGGTGGGGAGCATGAGGGACACGAGAGCTACCTCTGGGTGGTCTCGTTGAGGGTTGGGGGCGACCGGAGAGGCGCCGGCGGCGGGAGCAGTGAGCGGCAGTGGTGGCGGCGCCATGAACGAGCATGGAAACTTGTGGAACGCGATGGAACGTGGAGAGCACGAGCTTCAGCGAGTCGAGAGGAGTCGATTCTAGCCGTTGGTTGGTGGAAACTGTGGCCGAGAGATGGAGTTCGGCGACGGCCTGAGTTTCGACGAAACTTTAATGGAGACCGGTGGGCGGGGGTGTCGATTCCAACTGGGGAGAGCTTGTCCGGGAGCTGAGGTTGCGGGAGGAGGTGCGGGTGGATGTGGTGCGGCTCCTCGCGGAGTGAATCGAGGCGCGGTGGCCCAGGATGGCCGGAGCGGCGGCGATAGCGGCTCTGCTCGGCTCGACCAAGCTAGAGGAGGGAGGAACTGGAAGGGGGAGAGGGAGTGGATAGAGATGCCGAGAGAGGATAAGGCCGGGGAGGTCGCGAAGGCTCGTGCCCAGGCTGCCACGGGAGCCGGCGCGTGGCGCGCACAGCACGTCGGCGAGCAGGTGCTCGCCGCGCGTCACGTGGCCATGGGTGGCGGAAGGGAGCAGATAAACGCCGGGAGAAAATGGTTCAACGAAACTTAGCTCGATTTTGACCGTCCAAAACTCAAAACTTCATATAGAAACTCAAAAAATTCCAAGAATGAAAGTTGTTCAAAATTTGATTTCCTCCAACTTTTGTTTTAGGCAAAACTTTATTTGAAGATCAAATCATGGTTCAAAATTTGAAATGTTAAAACCAAAGCATTAATGTCCTATTCAAAGCAAAATTAAAAGTTTTCATCAAATTTTTGTACTGAAACTTGAAAAACCATAAACACGAAAGTTTTTCGCCATTCCAAACTCTACAACTTTGTTTTTAGGCAAAAGTTTATTTGAGCAAGAATTTAAAAATTATTTTTAAAGCATGTTTCATTGGATTTGAAAATTAGTCATCATTTCATGTGTTAACAAGCTAGCAAAAAATGTAATTAAAAGATTTTATGCATGCAAGGTTAGTGCTAACAACGATATCAAATACACGATTAACCATAACTACAGGTGATTAACACCTGGGGTGTTACAACCCTACCCCTTAAAAGAATCTCGTCCCGAGATTCAGAAGAAAGACTTTCAAGGAGAGAGGAATAGATCAACCACCAAAAGCGGCAGGAAACAGTCACATCAGAGAAGATCGATGTTGATTGTAGGGGTCATTGCAGATAAGGATTGAGAACTTAAAGAAAGTGTAAGAAGCAAAGTGTAAGAAACTCGATATCTCCCACAATTTTGTCCGACTGGTAACTTCTCCAACTTTACGCGTTGTATGCCCTCTTGCTCCCACGGTGATGGCATATGTTGCCTGATCATTTTGGCAGATTAACTAGGATCCCTTGTCTACCACCTCTTGCAGTCTTCTAACATGGTCGTCCAGTAGCAGTTCTTTCGAATTAACTTCAGTAGAAAGGATCACTAGATTTAGATCCAGTATAGAGATCTCTAGGCAGAACAGCGAAGGATAGATGTGGGGAATGCCCACGAGGAGATAGCACACCGACACAGTGGTATAAGGGATCATAATTAGCAATCTCCATACCAGCGTGTGTCGAGTAGTACAAGCATGTGTTGATTGCTCAGAGTAGGCTCTTGGTTTCATTGCGGCGCCGTCAGGCATACTTCCAACGAGAATCTCTTGTAGCACATATAGATCGTGCATGTATAAGCATTACAAGACGGAGGGATAGCAAGGAGGTGATCTAAAACGGGGCATAACATGAGAGCAACAGGGATTAGCTGCCACAGATTGCAGGAAATAAGATTTTTGCTTAAGCTTCACATACAGCTTCCGTCCACCGATGAGATTACCTGATTACCGATCAACAGGGGATTCGGTCCGGTTGGACAGTAACATGAGATCAAGTCCGCTAACCATTCAGGAACCTACGGGAGCTATAAACGAAACCAGCAGACACCTGGAACAAAACTGATGTACCTTCCAGAGACTTACCTGATAAAGCAATGGCGTGATTTACAACGGAACGATTTTGACGCTAAAGGAGAAAAAGAGATTAGCATTACACAAAATCATTCTTTACATGCAGTCAGGGACGCCTCCGGATGATGACGATGATTTTAAGAAACATCCGGACTCAATTCTTGCGAGACTCTTCGAGTAGAATAGATAATTGAGTGAGGTAAGATTTTCTGTTCAAGAAGAAAAGGTCAAACAAAGCAAGGAATGATGCTGAGACAAGGTAATCAAGCCCTCGCAGCGCAGAGATCGCAACACGAGGAGAGCAAATGTCATTGAGATTCATCACAAGGCTCATGAATAACAAGTGAGGGTAAAACGGAAGGATGGTTTAGGAGGTGTTTTCGGAATATCCTTGCTCAGGATTATATTATCTGATGAATTACACAAAACATGCTTCTTTATGCCAGTACAATGCCACCATACCAAGGAATAAAGATAAAATGTTTCACCCATAGTGCAATGCTTGATGGCTCGGATAATGATGCACTCCTGGAATGCATGATTGCAATGCTGGTGCAACACGATGATAAAATGTTCCATGCACAATGGAATGGTGCATATGAATTGATGCATTAGCTATGATGCTGGCCCAATGATGCATACACCATGGTGCAAAGATGATGATGCTCGTGTTTTATGCATATAGAAGGTGCATAAAATATGATGCATACACGCATGAGTTTGCGATGTACACAATACAACACGCATCTTAGGACCGTTCTCTTGCGCGAGACTAACCTCTCGTTAACCCTATACCCTTGAGAGGGATTAGAAGTTAGGACACTAATAAGGTTGCATAAAAGGAGATTGCAGTGAGTTATGTCACATATACCTTGGCACCAGCGCGCTCCTAGTGGCTCAATCATGTGGCTGCAGCACACATGAGACCCTAGGTTCCGTCGCGGCATCAGGGTTATGTAGCTAAACACAACTACAAGAGAAATCGATAGTAGCAACCCAACAGTGCCAACAGCAAGATAAAATAACGAAACCGAAAACAACCTAAGTCTACTCGGACGCATACCCGTTAGTCAGCCTATGCATTCCTGATCATGATGCGACACAATGCACTGACCAATAAGGTGATGCAGGATGTTACAATGACTCTACTCAAAAGCTATTATTATCGTAAATCTTTTTAATTTCTCCAAAATTAACTGAGTAAGAACGAAGGTACACGATTTCAAATGTTGGAATCGAAATGCCCAACATTGAGAGATACTAGAAGATTCATTGGACCATGGATCGAAAGGTTTTGTTGACCGACATCAAAGTTTAGACAGCCAAAAGAGAAAGCAACAATACTTTTGCTGGAATAGATTCGAGGTATAGATCAAGAGTTTGGATTTGAATGACAAGCTAGACTATCACAAAACTCAAATCCCCTAACTTATAAAAAAAACTTTCCCAACTCAAGATCAAACTAGCAGATTACGTTGGCCTACTACCACAACACAAACCTAGGAAGACATTCGGGTAAAAACAACACATTTTAGTAAAACAAAGTAACAAGCAAGGTGATCAACCAACCAAAGATGAGGTGATGCATGCACGTTCTATCGTTTCTCACCCAAGCAAGTACCAATTATGGTATACGAATACGACTAGTGGCACAAATACGTACTCTCCCTATATATACTAGTCGTTCCTACGATCAAGGATTTCATAACGCGCTTAATGAAGTTAGTGTTCCTGCAGACAAACCAAAACAACAAGAGAGAGATATAAATATCCATTTCTGGACCCTTCGTGCCAGCACACACGAACGGCCCCCATGTGTCCTACGCCACACGGGTAACGCATATGCAGTTTCCCACATATTCACCCATACATTACCGTCCACTATAGAGACGGCACCCAAACGTTTGACGCTGAATGGGCAGCGCTGCATACGTCATAACAACATATTCACTTCCCGTACACTCGCCTTACGGGACATCCAAGGGTAGACGTGTCCCAAGGGTCATGGTCATGGCCAACCGCATGACAGGTTTACATCTCGTAACATTGCCTTACGAGATGGCCGTGATCACAATCACACGGTAAGAAATCCGCGCTCCATATCAGGCGGCAGATAGCGACAGGCTCGTTTGAATTGAGCCTTATCACCTCCTCGTATGCTCATCATACGGGACCCGCGCACGTATGAAACACGTGGGCTATTCTAAGAACTATCAGAACACTCACCTTGCTTACCTCAGCGTAGGTGCGTCGTTACAGAATAACAGTTGTGCACCAAAGTAAGGTTTAACGGAAAGTAAATACTGGAAGTGCTGGAATAAAATAGATACATAAATGCCACCATAACTAATAAAACCTAGATAGGGCATACGAGCTATCTATCTTATTCCTTAGCGCAACTAGCGTCAAACTTTCGAAACCGAACATTTTGCAAGCCAAAAAGTTAGTTTTAAACTTAATTAAGCATAAAAGTAATCATCCCCAGTGCGTTTCGGCTCTGATACCAGCTGTAACAGGACCGCCCAAATTAAACCGGCTTAAGTGCGCTAACTATCATCTTAATGTTTAATCAAGTTATTGTGCACTTAAAACGGTGTAATCCGGACGTCTGTCGGTTTAAGGATCGAAAAAACACTGGAAGTCTCGCACGAAGACGAGCACAGATGATTACAAGCAGACAAAATTTCTCAAAGTTAATTTACAAAGTGGAGTTTTACACACAAGTTTACGTAAAATATCAGAGTTCAAAATGCAGCGGAAACTAATTAGAAGTTGAGTTTAGAAAAAAGAACGATTACTACGATGACGTGAGGACGTCACATCGAGCCCACCGATGTGAATCCTGGTTAGCTCCAGCCAGCAGCATTTACCTGAAAACAGGGTGACAACAAACCCTGAGTATACTAATACTCAGCAAGGCTTACCCGACGTTGGGTATACTTAGCCCATTATCTAGACATGCCAGGCTTTTTGGCTCTGGAGTTCTTTTGCTGAAATGCTGCTAGGAGTGAATCCTTACTTTCAATATTTTAGCTCCATTTAGTACAACGAGTATTAACTAAATTCGCCTAAACATCTAGAGCACACATGGTGGAGCAGATTATTCTTCAGTAACTCACAAACCAATCTTTTCCATTCCTCTTTCATTCCATTTTCTTACTACGATGTGACAAAGAGATCAAGGCTCTCATAACCGCGAGTCACGGCGAATCGATCCAATTTAACCTTGCAAGGTGGACCTAACTCACACGACACATGCAAGCCCTGTCGGGCCACGCGTGTCAACTGTTTCCACATTACCACGGCATCTGAACTACGCCTGCTAAAACCCAGGTGATGGGCCCCTCACAGTGAACTCCCGGAGAACCCGGAGGCGGCATCCTATCCAACACCCGCCAACTCCCACGCCCAGCGTAGCATGGCGGAATTCAAATCACCGCTGTAAGGTGGTACACCGCTTACCGGTTTCGACTACCTCCTACTTCCGGTATGTGGTTAGTACTGTTCAATCCTCGATCAGCACTGCCAACAACGGAACGGTCCTCAATCGACACAGGCGGAGGTCCACTTTCCAAACATTCCATATCCATAATCCAATTCCTCTCCGCCCGGTCTCCATTTTTCTTTCCTCACAGATTCATTCTCAAACCACTTTTCCGTAAGTAACCAGGACCTATAGCTCGCGAGTGACAGGAATCACTCGACTTCTACCGAGCCCTAATTAAGCATTGCAATACTAACGACCTGCACACTAGTGGAGTAACTGAGGAAACCTAGGGATCATGCATCTACGGTTCCAATCAACTCCTAGAACGTAAATGCACAATAATTATATAAATAAACATTAAATACTAAAGTTAAGGGTTATGCTCCGGGGCTTGCCTGGGATTAACACTGAATTAGTTAGTGTTGGTTAGATGACACTCGCTTGACGAGCACCTGCCTTCGGTCGTGCACATCGGGATCCATCCATCCATCTTCTGGATATGTCAACCAAACATCATCTTCGGGTTCGGCTCCGACTTTATCCTTTAGCTCCACGCGTCGTACATCTAGCGTACCTATATGATATGCAACGATGCAAATGCATGAACGTAAAGAAAACAACACACGAGGCATTTAAAAGGCATACAAGATAAACCGAGTCACACCACACCGATTTAAGCACCAAAAGGTGTTTAATTAAATACTACTCAAATCTTCCATAGAAAGATAGCAAGGAACATCAAGTATGGTAAGCAAAGCACGAGAGAGCAACTAAAGACTTTATTTAGCTAACAAGCCAACATAAGCAAGTTTTATAAAAACCACCAACATACTAGTTCTAAATGATTTCACAAGGTTAGCACATGAACAAAACAAGTTGCCGCAATTATCTATGCAGGAAGACATTTCTTAGCAATAACAAAAGAAAAACTATATCTAGGAACCATATAAATGTAAAAACTTGTCATGCAGCAAGAACCTGATAGTACAACTTAATTAGCATGACAAGATACTGATAAAGAGTGTAAAAACAAATTACCAACATTTATTTCTAACATAAAGCATTTATTTTAGCCTAAACAAGACAAGCTGAACAAAAATAGATTTACACACATGTGCATAGGTTTTGGACATGAAATTTTTACAGTGAACTAAACATGCAAAGAGTAAGCTATTTCATAAATTTCATAATTTTTCAACTTCCAAAACTGCAGATATTAAATAAACAAGCTAAAACAAGCATTATTCATGATTAAATCAAAATATCACAGAAACATTAAACAACCAGCAGCTTAAATATTTTTCCTAAGTTATACATGTCAAAACAAAGCTATCCCAACTGGTTTTACCTTTTTACCATTTTTCTACTATTTACTATGCATTTTCAAAGCTTGCAACCACTTAAACTAACATTTAAACTAGAGCAAAAACTATTTAGAAACTTAAGATCAACCTGCAAGGAAAGTTGTAGATCTTAGAACAAGGAATCCAACAAATTTTAGTTTGCATTTTTCTGATTTTTCTATGATTTACTACGATTTTTCAAAGTTTCAGCCAATGTATTACAAAGGAACCCTTCGCAGCACTATTCATATGAGTCATAGACTTCGCAGAAAACCCCCTGGACTTGTTCCAATTCTTGTGTGGAGCCCCTGGTCGCGATTTTTGGAACAGAGAGGCTCGGGGAGCTTTGTACCAGCAAGAGGAGGCCATCCCGGCGGCCGGGGAGGGGTGGGGAGCATGAGGGACACGAGAGCTACCTCTGGGTGGTCTCGTTGAGGGTTGGGGGCGACCGGAGAGGCGCCGGCGGCGGGAGCAGTGAGCGGCAGTGGTGGCGGCGCCATGAACGAGCATGGAAACTTGTGGAACGCGATGGAACGTGGAGAGCACGAGCTTCAGCGAGTCGAGAGGAGTCGATTCTAGCCGTTGGTTGGTGGAAACTGTGGCCGAGAGATGGAGTTCGGCGACGGCCTGAGTTTCGACGAAACTTTAATGGAGACCGGTGGGCGGGGGTGTCGATTCCAACTGGGGAGAGCTTGTCCGGGAGCTGAGGTTGCGGGAGGAGGTGCGGGTGGATGTGGTGCGGCTCCTCGCGGAGTGAATCGAGGCGCGGTGGCCCAGGATGGCCGGAGCGGCGGCGATAGCGGCTCTGCTCGGCTCGACCAAGCTAGAGGAGGGAGGAACTGGAAGGGGGAGAGGGAGTGGATAGAGATGCCGAGAGAGGATAAGGCCGGGGAGGTCGCGAAGGCTCGTGCCCAGGCTGCCACGGGAGCCGGCGCGTGGCGCGCACAGCACGTCGGCGAGCAGGTGCTCGCCGCGCGTCACGTGGCCATGGGTGGCGGAAGGGAGCAGATAAACGCCGGGAGAAAATGGTTCAACGAAACTTAGCTCGATTTTGACCGTCCAAACTCAAAACTTCATATAGAAACTCAAAAAATTCCAAGAATGAAAGTTGTTCAAAATTTGATTTCCTCCAACTTTTGTTTTAGGCAAAACTTTATTTGAAGATCAAATCATGGTTCAAAATTTGAAATGTTAAAACCAAAGCATTAATGTCCTATTCAAAGCAAAATTAAAAGTTTTCATCAAATTTTTGTACTGAAACTTGAAAAACCATAAACACGAAAGTTTTTCGCCATTCCAAACTCTACAACTTTGTTTTTAGGCAAAAGTTTATTTGAGCAAGAATTTAAAAATTATTTTTAAAGCATGTTTCATTGGATTTGAAAATTAGTCATCATTTCATGTGTTAACAAGCTAGCAAAAAATGTAATTAAAAGATTTTATGCATGCAAGGTTAGTGCTAACAACGATATCAAATACACGATTAACCATAACTACAGGTGATTAACACCTGGGGTGTTACACCCGTGCTCCCAACTCTGACCTAAACCCTCTGGAATCATTGGCGTGTTCGATTTCGAGTTCTTGAGTGTTTGAGAAAACCCCAATCCCTTTTGATCTCCCCCATAATTCTCACGATTCGTTGATCTTTGGGACGAGATCTTTTGGGGATATGTTCACGGGGTAGGGGCGAAGCAATCCCCCAAGTTTCATCAGTTTTCGTGATCATTTGCTCGGGATTCACCGTTTGAATCCAATTTCTCGGGGGTTTTCTGGGTGCAACCGGTCAGACCGGTAGGCACGACCGGTCAGACCGGTCCTGGCAGATCAGTTCTGCAGTTTTCCCGTTTCGCTTCCGAATTTGCTTCGTGGCTTCGCTCGCTCGTTCGTGGCCTATTGTGTTGGTTTAGCTTTTCCATAGCTATTCCAGACTGTGGCCAGAACGCTTGAGAGCTCGGGTGATTTTCGGGATATAGGCCGACGGTTTGAATTTCGGAAGAAATTTTGATCGGCTCCCATTCACCCTCCTCTGGTCGCCGGCTTCGGTCCCACAATTGGTATCAGAGCTCGGTTGAGGTTTTCAGTACCTTAACCGGTTCGAAAACCACTCGGCGACCATGGCGAGTCTTGGTATGATCCCGGTGTTTTCCGGCGAGGACTATGCCTACTGGAAGGTTCGCATGAGAGCCTTCCTACAGAGCATGGGAGCCGATGTCTGGGAGATTACCACGAACCAGCTTTACGAGGTGCTGGCTATTCGGACCACGCCTCTTCAGGTGACCCAGCACGAGGCTAACGCCAAGGCCGTCAATGCCTTGTTCGCTGGCGTTTCTCGTGCGGAGTTCTCACGCGTCCAGGGTTTTCAGGAAGCCCACAAAATTTGGACGTGCCTTGAGAACTACCATGAGGGTACACCTCAGGTGAAGGCCAGACTGTTCGAGACTCACCGGCGTGAGTACGAGAACTTCACACAGGAGCCGGGTGAGAGCATTGACCTGATGTTCAGTCGTTTTCAGTCGATTGTGAACAAAGTCAATGCGAACAGATCTGCTGGTGCCTTTGAGTACATAGAGCACGAGAAGGCTCTCAAGTTGCTCTACGCACTTGACCGCTCTGTGTGGGATCTCAAGGTGAACACGATCATTGAGTCTGCAGGCTATGAGACTCTGACCGTGAACGAGCTTTTCAGCAAGCTCAAGGCCACGGAGGTGGATAACCAGACACGAGCCAAGCTCAATGGTGCCCCTCCTTCCAAGAGCGTCGCTCTTGTGACTGCCCCAGGTGGATCGAGCTCTAACGCTAACTCTGCTCTTGGCTTTTCTCTTGCCTCTTTGCCTTCTGTTTCAGATGAGCAGCTGGAGACGCTGGGCGACGACGACTTGTGCCTCCTCATCAGCAAGTTCCAGCGCGTCTACCATAACAGGCAGAGGAAGAAGAACCCCGGGTGCTACAACTGCGGCGATCTGAACCACTTTGTCGCCGATTGCCCCAAGAAGTCCAGCGGTGGCCAGAACAACTCCTTCGACTACTACCGCCACCGCGATCGCGACGAGGGAGGCTCCAACAAGGAGCGTCGGCGCCACAAGCACCGCAGTCGTGACCGGGGAGGACGCTTCGACAAGGAGTCGCTCAAGAAGCGCTTCCAGTACAAGGCCAAGAAGCGGGAGAAGGCCTTCCTGGCGCAGCTCAGCGACCTCGACAAGAGCTCCGACACCGACCGCTCTTCTTCACCGACCTCCGACGACGACGACAAGAAGAAGAAGAAGCGGGACAAGGAGGCCACCGGCTTCATCGGCCTTTGCTTGGCGGCCGGTCGGCGCAAGAGCTTCTGCACCATGGCGGGCGAAGCCAATGGTGCTCGTGCGTCTTCGGGTGGACACGCTACACCGACGCACTCCGGCTCTTCTCCTGGATCCGAGAGCGATTCAGAGGTAAACTCCACGATCGACCTGCTTGATACAGAGGTTAGGGAGTTGTACGCCGCTCTCGACAACCAAAAGAGGCTACTTAAGGAAGCAGCTAGAGAGCGTAGAAAGATTAGGGCTGAGCTGGCTTGTGCTAGGGAGAAGTCTAGTGAGGATGAGTGCGCTGGCTGCATATCTCACATGAACGATCTTGTTGCTCTCCGTGCCAAGCATGATGAGAACGTCGCGAACTTAGATGTTGCTAAGATTTCGCTTGCTGACGTGTCTCATGAGCTCGCTAAGGCCAAGCATGAACTAGAACTGGTTAAGGATGCTCCTATTGTTAGCGATGTGCTTGAATGCGAGGAGTGTCCTATCTTTAAGTCTGATCTAGCTTCGTTGCAGTCTAAGTTTGCTACTGTTGTGTGCGAGCTAGAGGAGATGAAGTCTAGGCCAGTTTTACTTGGCGCTTGTAAGCTTTGTCCCACGCTTAGGTTGGAGCTAGAGGAGAAGAACGCTTTGATCAAGTCTTTTGGAAAGACTAAGGTCATAGAGTCTAGCCCACCTATTGACTGCTCTGTTTGCCCTGATTTGATCTCTGATTTGGATAATCTTGCGGTAGAGAAAGCCAACCTGAAGAATGAGAATACCTATCTTTGGGCGATTCTTAGTTGGGTTTCTGCTAGTGAGCCGCAGTTGGACATGATGATCAAGCAGTTCAAGCGTGGTGATGGGTTTGGGGTTGGTTACACATACACGAAGTCAGACTTTGACAGGTTTTATGGTAAGATTGGCAAGGCTGCTGGAAACACTGCTAGCACAAGCACACAGCCTTCGCTTGTTGACCCCGCGGACGGTGTGCTTAAAGAACCACCTAAAGCACCTCCGCAGAAGCAGGTTTGGGTTCCAAAGCCCAATGTGCTAAGGAACCCCCTCGACACGCTCACTGCTGCCACAGCCCAGGTTGCCCAGAAGAAGAGGGCTGCTCCTCCCCGTCCGCAGGCTAGGCCTCCACCTCCCAAGCGTGAGGTGAGGTACCACTGCAAGTTCTGTGACAGGGAAGGTCACCTGGAGGAGTTTTGCTTCAGGAGGAAGCGGGCTGTGAGGAGAGAGCAGGAGAGATGGAACGCAGACATGTACTCTGCTCGGGTGCATGGTCCTTCTCGGCGTGGTGATAGGCGAGATGCTAGGGCACGCCGTATAGGAGGAGGTCAGGGGGACGGTGGTGGTTACCGTGCTCCAGCGGGTGGTCGCTTTGCCGGTCGTGCTCCTGGTCGTTTTCAGTACGGCTATGGACCACGGGACCGAGGCTTTGGAGGAGGTTTTGAGGCTCCACGCCTTCCTCGCAGTAGTGCTCGTCAGTCACGCGGTAGACGAGATAGGGGATACGCTTTACCTGACTTTGCTTACCCTTCTGTAGAGCAAATGGCTCGTCACTGGTTTGCTTCTCACTTTGCTAACCCTAGTGTCGAGACGTTTGCTCCTCCTATGTCTCGATGGTGATGCAGGTTGGAGGCCTGGAGAATAAGTGCTCCATGGATCTTGGTCTTATGCAGGTTTGATCAAGACTTAATGGTTCTCCAAGGCTGATGGATAGTCCTTGGTGGCTGTTGTATCCTATGTACATTTGAGTTTTTCTTTTGAGTTCTTTGTACATTGTCTGCTTGTGACATGTTGTGGATTCTTTATCTCTACTTGTTTTGATTGCTAGGTTTGTGCTTTGGTGGAGTAGCCACTCTGTATGCTAGCTTTTGTGGTTTCCATATTGTCATGACTCTTGCTAGCTCAGGGTGTGTGCTTTGTCCAGTCCCCTCATGCTTGTGTAGCTTTTGCTCCTTAGTTCTGGCTGCTAGCTCAAGTATCTTCTTCATATAGTCTTACTGCATTGGTTCTTGTTATTGAGTGCCTTTAGACTTTTCTAGGAATATCTTCTGTCTTGATATGTTTTAGACTGTCTTTTGGTATACTTTTGCATGTAGCTTGACTAACACCTAACCGTTTGCTTGAGTGTTGCTCTGGATCTTTGGTGTTTGCAATTTTCTTGTGTCCTAGCTTATCTTGTGATAGGTATCACTTGTTGAGGGGGAGCTCTACCTCAGGTGCCGATGATGATCCGGAGTTACTGCGCCGGCTGCAGGCTCCAGCCCATTTCTGCTTTGACTACCTCAGCTCAGGAGGACGATCCAGTACCACTACTTCCACTTCGATCGTTCACCTCTACAAGAACCTGGTCGAGCAGGAGGTGGACTCGCTGAGGACGCAGGGGAGGTGACCTCGAGCTTGCTATGCTCTAGGTCCAGCGGGATCTTCATCAAGGTATGAGAGCGTTCGGCTTGTACGTTTTCCTCTCAGGATGGACTGGTGGTTTTCTGATTGTTGCCTTTTCCATGGTACTCAGTTGGATTCATTGGTCTAGTTGTAACACCCCTGTGTTAATCGTCTCGCTAATCACGAGTTAACTCGCTAATCGTGGACTCAAATTTGTCGTTAGCGTTAACCGAGTCCGCGATTTAATCTTTGTCTTAGCCGTTTTCGATCTTATTTTTGTCATCGATCCGAGCTCCAAATCGACTTTCGCCCAAAACGAAAGTTGTAGATCTCATTTTCCTCTACAACTTTTATTTTGGCCAAATTTTGTGTTCCCATATCAAATTTTGAGTTTTGGCCGGTCAAAAACTGGTCAAAATCATTCAAAATGAATCTCTGGGCATCACTGTGCTTCTCCTGTTCGTCTACTATGCTCGTCCGACGCCATACCGCCGCTGTGGCCGCCGGCGAGCGACGCCACGCGTCGGCAATCGCGCCCCGGCGCCGCTCTTCTCCTCGCGGACGCCCTGGAAGCTTCCCTGCCAGTCTCCTTTCCTCTTCGTTCGAGCTCGCGTGCACGACGAGCCGAGCAGAGCGAGCAGAGCTCGTTGCACCGGCCGTTCCTCGCCGTCCCGCCGCGAACCCTTCGCGCCCGAGCTCCCTAGCCTCACCCCGCACCTCTGCAGCACCTTCCCGGCCTCGTTTGAGCCGTTGCCCGGCCGGAATCGAAGCCACCGCCGCAGACCACCGCGAGCCGACCGCCGGAGTTCGCCCTCTCGCCGACGAACCACCTCCGCCGCTCCTCGAGCCGATTGAAGGTAGCTACAAGCTTCCCTGTTCCCTACTCATCCTCTCCGACCGTCTTCCCGGGCGAATCCACCGCCCCCGTCGCCGCAGCGCCGCCGCGCCGCCATGGCAGCGCCGCCGCCACCGCGCGCACGCCGCGGGGCCGCTCCGGTGCGTGCCCGCCCGCGCCGCCGCGAGCCCTAGGGCTGCCTGGGGCCACTGGCCCTCACCCGCACCACCGCGCCGCCAGTTCGACCCGCCGCCGGCGGGGAACGCCTGCGTCGCCGTGCGCCCCGGCTTGCGCCACCACGGGCCGCCGCGCGCACGCGCCCCCTCCCTCTGCGCCTTCCCACGCACGCCCCTGGCCCCGCCCGTTCCGGCCGTGGGGTCCCGCCGCAGTGCCGCCGGTCGGCCCCCCCCCCCCCTCCGCCGGCGGGGAGCGCCGCCGCAGGCCGCCTGGGCCGCGCGCTGGCCCGCGCGGGGCAGAGCAGAGGAAGAGGGGAAGCGGGGCTGGGCCGGCGCCCACAGCCATGTGGGGCCCGGCTGTCAGCCTCCTCCCACTTTTTATTGTTTTTTTTAGTTATTTAGTTAAATTTAGCTGAAACCTTCCAAAATTTGTAGAAATTCACAGAAAAATGCGAAAAATGTCAAACCAATTTTGTTAGGTTTCTAAAATCTTGATCTTCAGAGGAAAAATGCTTGATCATGCACTTTGTTAATGTTACCCCAGTTAGTATTTGTTTTGTGCTTGAGCTAGTTTATTTAGTACCGCTTTTTCTGTTACTCTAAAAATTATGAAAAATTTGCAGTGGCCTTATCCTTGCATGTGTAATCCACTGTAAAAGTTTCAGATGCATGGCTTATGTGTATGGTTGTGGATCTGTTAGTGTTGTTTTCCTTTTTCTAGGGCTAAAGAGGTGTTTTTCTATATCAGTTAATGCTGGAAACTTTTGGGTGGCATGCTTTACTGCTTCTCGTTAAGTTGTTAAATTTTAGTTGCTAGATCATGTATGCATGTTAGGTTTTTACTTATGAATTATTCCTAGCCATGCTCTTTCCTTTTTAAGTGTTGTTAGTTAAGTGTTGCATACGGGTGTAACTTAGCAAGGCTAGTTTTGTTCACTCCATGCTGCCCTGGTAGTTGTTGTTTGGAAAGAAACACTTCAGGCTAAATGTTTGAACTTTGATTTCGCATCATAAGCTCCCATGCTTTGCGCTGAGTTCTAATTTGTTGCATGGCATATTTTATTCGTGTAGACGCCACGAACGACGCTGTCCACGAGCTAATTGCTGAGCCGGTCCAGGAGCCACGAGCAGGAGAGCAGCAGGAGGTCGCCGTTGAGCACGCTCCAGCAGATTTTGTTAACCCCGCTGACCTGCAAGGCAAGCCCCGGAGCATAACCATAATTTAAAATTATTCAATGTTTATTTAAGTATTGTGCATTTATGTTCTAGGAGTTGAATGGAACCATAGTATGCATGTTTTCCCTAGGTACCGTGGGCCTATACTAGTATGCAGGTGTCGATAGAAATGCTTTGCTAAATAGGATTTCGGTAGAAGTCGAGTGATTACTGTCACTCGCGAGTTTAGGATCTTGATCCCTTAGCTTTGGCTTGAAATGAATTGTTGAGTAAAGATAAATGGAGACCGGGCGGAAATGAGTTGGTTTTGGTATGGAATGGATGGAAAGTAAGCTCCGCCTGTGTCGATTGAGGACCGTACCGTTGTTGGCCCTGATGACCGAGTTTGAACAGTACTAACCACATACCGGAAGTAGGAGGTAGTCGAAACCGGTAAGCTGTGTACCACATTACAGCGGTGATTTGAATGCCGCCATGCTACGCTGGGCGTGGGAGTTGGCGGGTGTTGGATAGGATGCCGCCTCCGGGTTCTCCGGGAGTTCACCGCGAGGGGCCCATCACCTGGGTTTTAGCAGGCGTAGTTCAGATGCCGTGGTAATGTGGGAACAGTTGACGCGCATGGCCCGACGGGGCTTACATGTGTCGTGTGAGTTAGGTCCACCTTGCAAGGTTAAATCGGATCGATTCGCCGTCTCTCTCGGTTAAGAGAACCTTGGTCACTGCGTCACATCGTAGTAAGAAGTGAAATAAGTATTGAAAGGTAGCGATGGAATGTTGTATCTGTTGTTCTAAAAGATAATCTGTTCTATCATGTGTGTTTTATATGAATAGGCAAACTTAGTAATACTTGGTATACTAAACGGAGCTAAAATATTGAAAGTAAGGATTCACTTCTAGCAGCTTTTCAGCAAAAGAACTTCAGAGCCAAAAAGCTTTGCATGTCTAGTTAATGGGCTAAGTATACCCAGAGTCGGGTAAGCCTTGCTGAGTATTAGTATACTCAGGGTTGTTGTTGTAACCCTTCTGAGCAGGTTGTGTCCCTGCGGACTTCGAGGAGATCTGTGCGTCCTGGATTGGACAGCCGCTCCCTCCAGGTTGGACCGTCGAGTGGGCCCCGTCTTCCCCGTGAAGATTGGGCAGGTTGGCGTCACATCGGTGGGCAGGATGTGGAGCTCACCTTTTATCGTCGTCGTAGCTATCGTATTGTATTTCGAACTCAGTTTTAAACTTCCGCTGTGCGTTTGAACTCTGTTGTTTGTATTTAAGACTTTTATGTAAAACCTGTGTTGTAAATTATTTTGAAAATTTCTGTATGCTGGTAACACCTGTGCTCGTCTTCGTATGGGTCTAAGTGCAATTGTGATCCTGGAGTACAGTAGTTTAATCGGGATTTTACCCGACAGCCTGTCAGGTTACACTGTTTTAAGTGCACAGTAACTGGATTAAGTATTAAGATGATGGTTAGTGCATTTAAGCCGGTTTAATTTGGACGGTGCTGCTACACTAGTCCTGTGTGTCTTTGAGCCGTTGTATTTGCTGAATTCTTCAGTTGCTTAGCTTTTGGCTTTTCAGTGTTTTTCTCTTAAGTTTTAGCTAGGTTAGTTGCATTGTGCATGTTTGCATTTTGCATTGTCTCACTTGCACTAGCATTCTTGTATACATTGCTATGATCTTCTAGTGCCTTCTAGTGTGAGTTGATAAACTTGATCATGTATAGCTTGCTCCATTGTGTATATGACATCATCTGAGTTAAGCTATTTTGATTTGAAAATCTGAAAACATGATCACCATGTCTTGGCTACTAGCATGTTAGGGCGTGTTGATGTGCTTTGCTATCTTATTCATGCTAGTGTGGCTTTTCGTTCAGCAATTCATACTTGAAATGATCTAAATCTGATAAAATTGCTTGAACTATTCTTGAAATGGATTGAAAAGATCCAGGTGGGATTGCTTGTCGCACTGATCGAGCTTTCGGGACGGCTCACTTTGCACTTGTGAGAACCCGGGCAAGGCTGTGCATGACTGAAACGAGTGCTTTAAGCTTCTGATTGTCTTTTGACATAGGCTTGGCCTCGTTGCTAAGTAAAGCATGACAAGCTTTCAACCCCTGGCATTAAGAATTGATTGCTACAAATTTGATTGAAAAATGAATGTTGGCAACTTGTTTTGGCTTGTTTGGCTCACCTGTATGAGTTTGAGTAGCACTGCTTTCCTTTTCCTACTTGTTAGTGCTAGATCATGGGTGATGCTTTTATTTCTCCTAAGCTGAACTTGCCTAGCTCTAGACTGATTTGATATACCCTTTTGAGCTAGATGCAGGTCCTGTTTATGGATGCACACGTGCTTGAGACTAGATGTTGCTCATATCTTTGTATCCCTGAATGCTTTCACTTACACCTCCTGCATCGCATTCATTGCATAGCATCTGTTCAGGGGGAGTTTCAGCTTCAGGGGGAGCTTTAGGTCTTTTTAGACTTGATGTGTGCATGTGCCAACAAGGGGGAGAATTTTGAGAGAAGTGATTGAACAAGGGGGAGACTTGTTTGATTTTTGAAAAACTTATTGTGCACAGGGCTTTGAGAGTGCATCATTTTGGGAGAGTTGCACTTGTGAGAGGGAAAAACTTTGCTTGGGGAGTTTCTGCTTTGGTTTTGGCTCCTGGTTTTCTCGTTTTCCCTCTGCTGCTTGCATGACTGCGTCGAGCGTTACCTCTGTCTTTGAGGAGTCATGTTTTGGCTTTTGATCGATTGCGTCGAGCCGTTGCCCTTGTCTTAGGGGATCGATCTTTGCTTGAGTAAGTGACTGTTCTTGCCTTTCTGAGCCTTTTGTCACTTGCTTGTGCTTCTTTGTTCTTTTCTGGTTTCACTTCTCTTGGTTCGTTTGTGGTGTGTTGACAATGCACTCATCAAGGGGGAGATTGAAGAATGTTGAGTACTCTATCCTGCTTGTGATGAGTGAATTGTCAACCGTGCGGTGTGATCGTGCGCTTGGTCTTTGGATTTCAGGTACACGGGCGTCGAGTGTCGATGGGGAGCTGCCGTGGAGGTGCTGTGGCCGATGGACCGTGCGGTGGACGGCGGTGAAGGGCAGCCGGGACCGGAGCTCGGACCGGGCGGCAGCTGTGGCGTCCACTCCTGGATCAAGGGCGCAAGCGGCGACGGAAGGCGGGTTTCTTGGTTTGCGCCACAAAACCAAGGAGGCGGACGGCGGTTGAAGACGCCAAGTCGTGGAGGTACGGGCGTCGGTCTCGGGACTGACGGAGGCGACGGGCGTCGACGGCGTCTAGGGCCTCGCTGCGAGCGAGGAGGTGACGGGCGTCGGGCAGCGTCTAGGGCCGTCAGAAGGCCGAGGCGGGAATGGCGTCTAGGGCCACGGCGTGGAGGCGGGAATCTTCCCGCGCGTGAGGATTTGGCGGTTTTCTCAAAACCGGCCACCTACCCGGGTTTCGCGGACCCTCCAAAACCGCGGACTGGATCTTCATCAAGACGGCGGCATCGCGGAGAAGACTTCGTTTCGAAGAAAGAACCTCGGCCGTCGGATGAGATCGTTGTACAGGGGGTGCTGCAGGCCAACCGGTCTGACCGGTCCCTGGCACCGGTGTGACCGGTCTAACCAACCGGTCTGACCGGTCCAGCGTACCGGTCTGACCAGTCCCGCGGGTATAAATACCCCTTCACTTGTGTTAGGTTAAGAGTGGCTTTTGTAATCTGTTCGTGGACTCTCTATTCCCCAGGCCGCCGCCCCTGTGTTCCTCTTCCTCAGTTCATCTCTTTAGGGTAGATTTGAATGTTGTTTGTGTGAGAACTCTTGTGGATTTGATTGGGAAAGGAGGCCCTAACCTCCTCGTGCCCTCTGGGCGATTTGAATCAATCCATCTCCTCGTTTTGTGCATTATTTGATGAAATTTCGATTTCGTTTTTGGTGCACTTGATTGCGAGGAGTCCATGAGTTCTTTGCTGTGATTCCCGTGCTCCCAACTCTGACCTAAACCCTCTGGAATCACTGGCGTGTTCGATTTCGAGTTCTTGAGTGTTTGAGAAAACCCCAATCCCTTTTGATCTCCCCCATAATTCTCACGATTCGTTGATCTTTGGGACGAGATCTTTTGGGGATATGTTCACGGGGTAGGGGCGAAGCAATCCCCCAAGTTTCATCAGTTTTCGTGATCATTTGCTCGGGATTCACCGTTTGAATCCAATTTCTCGGGGGTTTTCTGGGTGCTACCGGTCAGACCGGTAGGCACGACCGGTCTGCCTACCGGTCTGACCGGTCCAGCGCACCGGTCAGACCGGTCCTGGCAGATCAGTTCTGCAGTTTTCCCGTTTCGCTTCCGAATTTGCTTCGTGGCTTCGCTCGCTCGTTCGTGGCCTTTTGTGTTGGTTTAGCTTTTCCATAGCTATTCCAGACTGTGGCCAGAACGCTTGAGAGCTCGGGTGATTTTCAGGATATAGGCCGACGGTTTGAATTTCGGAAGAAATTTTGATCGGCTCCCATTCACCCCCCTCTGATTGCCGGCTTCGGTCCCACAAATAGTTATTCAGTAACCTGGGTGTTAAATGGAGAACATGTGTGCTTGTGTGTGTGATGCACTTTAAATTCATCCCTTCATACCGTTACAGTACTGTGTTTGAAAATTTCATAGCTTGCCGGAAGGCGGTAGCCTCGTGATCGAATATGCAAACCTGGTGATGGTGGGGACTTGCCGTCCTCGTTGACCATGTATGTTAATCAAATACTAGTGTGCCTAGCAATATCAACGACCTGGTTTGTTGAGCTGCTGCTGTGGTTTGGTTGTGACGAGGGTGTGTGTGGAAGGGATGGATGATGCGGGCCGCACGCAGTCCTGACAGGATAAGGTCGGATAGGAGATACCACCGCAACCAACAGCGACCGCCCCGCCCCATTTGCATTGCATTGCATTGCTTGGCCGCGCACTGCACGGCAGCCGCAGGCCGGAGTCCAGGCCTCTCGTCTCCATCAGCCTCTGGACCCCAATTTGCATTCCCTTTGATGATCTGATCTGATCTGATCTGGTCTGAGCAATCATATCATCATCGTGGGCGGGCGATCGACGATGCCGATGCGCATGCTTATGGTGCCTGCCTTCCTGCTCTGGCTGCGCCGCTCCCTCTCCTCTCCATCTGCTCCGCAACTTGATCCCAACAAAGAAGAAAGCTACGGCTACGGCTACGGCCCGCCCGTCGACTTCACTCTTCGCCTGCGCTGCTGCCTTGGGCGCTGCTGCCTTGAGCGTTTCTGCCCATCGCTTCCGAATCTAAATGTTTATTAGACTTTTTTGAGGGGTAAATTTCAATTTTATTTAGATGGTCCCGACAGATTAGGCCCAAATCTTCAATACGGCCCAGGGCTGCTGCCAGGCCCAACTCTTCAATACGGCCCAAGCAACAAGGCTGCCAGGCCATGCTGTTGCCAATCCTAACCAGTAAAGGAAACAGGCAGACATACTTTGGGCCGCGTTAATGGGCCAGATTGGAATTGCATCAGCAATCAGAATGCATGTACAAAGTGCCAGGCAGACGCAGACGGCCGGGGAAGCCAACAGCTAGCTTCTTCTTCCTCTCCTGGTGTCCTCCTGGCCACACAACTACTACTTTTCGCTTGCCTGCTCATCAATCAATACATTCTGTGTCGACACCATGCACAGCGCTAGCTGTTCACATCTACATAAGTACATATACAACAACAACATAGCCTTTTTTCCCAAGCAAGTTGGGGTAGGCTAGAGATGAAATCCGAAAGAAATAAGTTCAAGGTTCAGGCACATTGATAGCTAGTCTCCAAGCGTTCCTATCCAAAGCTATCTCTTTAGAGATATCTACATAAGTACATATAATGGTAAGATTCTCGTTTGATGCATGTGACAGGGATAAAATTTAGCCCCGTGGAACCAAACACCCTCTTAGTTAGTGTTAAGTTGTATCTGTAGAGTGCACCTGTGAATCAAGTGTTTGCATCATTCATATATATACATCCCGTGGATCGACCAGAAACGTGCAGGCAGCAATAAATTAAAAAAAAAAGCAGCAACAGCAGCATCATATCGTGCGAGAGCGAGACTGCAGTGTCGTCTGAGGAATAACCATGCTAGTATTAGTGCGTGATGCATGCCATATATATGCTATATGATAATGAACAACGTCGAATAATTACGTACTCCAGAATTTTCATCAGAAGGCACACTTTTCATTTCTGAATAATGTAGTGCAGCTAGCTAATAGAAAGCATGCATCCTTCTTTTATACTGTACATCATCTACTACTACTACTACTACTACTTCTTCATGTTGACTCATTTATATATACATAAGGCGTAGGGAGGAAATAAAAAACTGCAGGTCGCAGGCGGGGCCTAAATAAACAATAAACGCGCGCGTTCGATCTGAAAGAGAAAGATAGCGAATTTCAGAGGCACATATAGATAGGCAATCAGTTGCTGGATGCTAAATGAGCGAAAGGGAATGGCAGATGCATGATCGATTAGCTAGCTAGCCCACCGAGAAAAGGGGGGGGGGAATAAATTAAAAGAAGATGCGAATTGGCAACATACATGCTTAAGAATTTTTCGTGCAAATTAAAACCGATCGATTCTCCACGTTTCATCTATCCAAGCTATCGTTTTCTTTCCTTTAAGAAGCACTTGGTTATCTATCATCCGATCCACCACCTGCACCAGCGAGGATCCCAAAATTTTCCCAAACAAAGCAAAATACATACTAGTTCTCTCAAGGCCACACAAGCATGCAGTAGTGATTAGCAAAATTAATTATTTTTTTCCAAGTCCATATATATGGTACGAAAAGCAGAAATGAAGAACACCAAGGGCGAAAACGAACAGACCAAATTGAACACCAAACGCCGTTTAGTAGTTTGCAATGAAATCAGAAATCCACTCTCCATCCCCCTCTGTCGTCTAATCAATGAATCACATATTTGACGATGGAACTAGCTAGTAACCCAAAAATTAATACTCCTACTTACCTCATGCATCACGAGGAAATTAAAGCATCACCATATATACATAGTATCAAGCCCAGCTAGGACGATGGAAGATGAGCGAGAATTGAAGCTTCCATTCGTCGTGTTCTTGCCTGCCTTGCCTTGCCTTGCCTTGGCCCTTGCGTATAGTAGTTGGGTTGCGTCGGAGTATAGGACTATGTACCTGGTGGCTCGGCGACCGAGGAGATTTACGGCGGCGGCGGCGGCGGCGCGGGTACCGAGGGCGTACGTGTGCGTGCGGATCGGAGGCGCAAGTGGAAAATTCCAAAGGGATTGCACTGATCTTGTCCTCGCGCGTGCCGGCGGCGGCGGATGGTGAGATCAATGCGATCCCTTTGGAGTCCTCCACTAGCTTCCTGGAATGAAGAAGAAGATCGATCTGGAGGAGGAAGACAAGCCTGCTGCTGTTATTAGGCAGCCTCTGCATGCTCCCTGCTGATAGAGAATTATCTATCTACTGCTGATGCGGTGATAGCTAGCAGCTAGGGGTGGAGAAGAGGCCGGGGGCCGGCCGGGGTTTATTATAACGCCATGAACTGGCCGATTGGATGGGAAGAGAGATCGCAAGCCCGCAAGAGGTAGCGAGGTAGACGATGGGGAGAGGAGAGGGCGGGTGCGGCAGGCAAGCTACAGCTTGTGGACAGGGGCAGGCAGGCAGGAGTTGGGCGATGGCTGCTGTTGCTTTGCTCGCCATTAGCATGTAGGAGTAGTAGCAAGCAGCAGGCAGCGCCCCTGTCACGCTTTGGACGTGAGATGGGCCTGGGGGACAGGACGGGCCCACCACGGAGACCCCCCCACCCATCCGAGTCCGAGACCGGTCGACCGGGGATGGAAATGACGAGGCTGTCCTCGCGTCCCCGATCCGAGCCAACACGGCCCGAATTATATTGGGTGGCCGTGCATCGAGTCTTCGCCCACAGCAAAATGCCTGTTATAGTTGCATGTTGATTACTGCTAGATACTACTTTGATTATTAGCTAACACTCTCTCTCCGTATATGAAAAGAAAGTCGTTTTGAGTGTTTTAAGTCAAATATTTTAAACTTGACTATAAATAAATTTATTTCTGATGAGTTCAGAAATATGAAAGCGATAAAGCCAGTGTGGGTCCCCCCACCTCGCCCCGCCCCGAGGGGCAACTCGGGCGGGCCGCCCCCTCCGCCACCACCACCGGCCTCTCAGGCCTCCCCTGCCCCTCGCCGCCGCCGGAGCAGCCGGCGGGAAGTCCGTGCTGCTGCTAGGATGGCAGCGGCGGGCCCCTTTCCCTCGCCATCACAGCAGACATCATCCCTCTCGCGGTCGCTTGCACCACGTCTCCTCGCTGTCACTTGCGCCGCCCCTCCTCGCTGCTGCGGTGGTCGTCGCCCCTGTGCTGCCCCCTCCCTTTGCGGATCCAGGCCCTGCGGCGCCGTCGGCCTCCTCCTCCCCCAGATCTGGGCGGGGGGGCCTTCTGTGCCCGCCGTGCCCCCCCTTCTCTGGCACCGCGGTGGCGGTCTCCTCCTTCCCTGATCTGTGCGAGGGGCTCCCTCTCGCAGCCATGGCCACCATCAGGCCCTGTGGTGGCGGTACCAACGCCGGCACCGGGGGCTTGGAGACGGCGGCGGCGGCAAGGGGCTGCAGATCCGGCGCCCCCGGGGCCGGACCTTCGCTATGCGGTGGCCGCGGGGCGCTGCAAGCTCCTGCGGCCTGGCGTCCTCGCGCAGGCGTGGCAGGGGCACCATCTACGGGGTCTGACGGTGTTGGGACCACCCAGTCGCCCCACGTGGATCTGGTGGCTCGAGGCCTGCTTCGCCGGTGGCGGCGGGGCCTTCCTCTCCCCCCAACTCAACGGCAACTTTGGCTCCGGGAGGACTCCGATCCCGACGGCCGTGCAGGGGCTCATGGAGCCCAAGGCGAAAGCCGTGCCCGACAGGGTGTCGGTGCTTTCGACGGCGGCGTCCGAGGACGTCGCACACCTCCTTGGAGGTGTCGACTTAGCTCTCTCCTCCCTGCGGGCTTCGTCGCGGAGGATCTCTGGTGTTGGTTCTGGTGCAAGACTGCTTCAAGCTGTGGTCCTCTTCGTGGATCGAGTGGGTGTCCTCCATTTGGCGCCTCTGCTTCATCGACGCTCTCCCTGCTAGCGGTGCCATCAAATTTTATGCCGGGTGTTTCCACTCTTCCGCCGTCCCCCTGCGAGGTTTCCTCCCCTTGTACGGCGTTGGTCGGTGGTTCGTGGGAGCCAGATGTGCTTTCAGGTGGCTCCGTCAGCATAGAAGGGGGGTCGCCGTTTTCGGTGAGCCTGGGTTTGCGCCCCTCCCGCCACCTTTAGTCCCCGTTTCGTTGGCCTGACCCTTACTGGTGATAACGGAGCGGCGTAGCTACGAGAGGTGGTGTGGAGGTGCAATGACTGCGGGGTCTCCGGCGAGTATGCTGTTTGGTGGTGGCTCCCATCGACGATCGGTGGCCGTCTCTCTTGCTGGAAGGCTGCTATGAATCTCTCTGCTCTGTTATCTTCCATGGTCCTTGGTTGCATCGCCTCATCTAATGCCGGGTTGAGAGACCATGATCCCCTCTCTTGGATGTCCTCGTTTTCCTCTCCTCGGCCCTCCCCCCTTGAGGATTCCTCCCCTTAATTGGCATTGGCGGTTCGTCGATTGGATCCTGGATATGCTTCATAGGTGATGTAACCACGACCGTCGTCTGTTGGACTCAACTCTGAGCTTTACGGTCACCTGTGGAATGGAGATCGCTGGAGTATAGATGTTTGGATGTAGCTTTGTTCAGTATTGAGCGGTTTGCCTTTGTTTTGGTGGACAATTGTTGGTCTTGTACCCCATCTCCTCTTTTATCTTTTCCTTTTTCTTATCTCCTTCTTATGTTGTACAACCCCTGGTATGCCGGGGCGTACCTGTATTAGCGACGCTTTGCCTCTTCGATTAATATAGTAGGTGGGGATTCCCCCCCTAAATTATTCGAAAAAAAAGAAATATGAAAGCGATGTAAGTAGGTTCATTTTCAAATGTAGTTTCGTAAAAATATATATTGTATATTTTGTAATTTTTTATAATAAAAAGATAATGATCAAAGTTGTTTTTTTATACTGTATCGATGTTCGAAACCACTCCCTTTATCCACTTAGAGGGAGTAGCCATCTGCTAGGAGTAACGTACGTACTTGATGAGCAGTGAATCAGCTGCAAGCACAAGTACCAGCAGGAGAGCATGAGCATGCATGCATGCTGGCGCACCGCACTGCTGCACTGGCTAACCCGGCCGCCTACCTACCAACCTACTCCAGACTCCAGAGGCCAGCAGAGCAGGGCAGCAGGCAGCCCATAATTTCTGGATCTATCTCAGGCCTGTTTAGTTCCCACATGTAAACCCCATAAACACAAAAAAAAAACATCAAATCGAATATTTTGACACATGCATAGAATACTAAATAAAATCTATTTATAAAACTTTTTACATGGATGGGCTGTAAATCGCGAGATGAATCTAATGAGCCTACTTAATCCATGATTTGCAACAGTGATGCTACAGTAACCATCTGCTAATTAATGATTAGTCATGGATTAATTAGCATCATTAGATTCGTCTCGCGATTTACAACCCATCTGTGCAAAAAGTTTTTTAAATAGAGTTGATTTAGTACTTCAAATTAGCAAGATTCTATTGCATTTTTTTTTTACAAAACATCAAAACACGGCCTCGACCTGAATCCTGAGGCCCTGTTTAGTTGGAGCGCAAATTTTTTTTTGTGTTGGAATCTTACTAATTTGAAGTACTAAATGAAGTCTATTTACAAATTTTTTTACACAGATGGGTTGTAAATCGCGAGACAAATCTAATGATGCTAATTAATCCATGGTTAATTAATAATTAGCGGATGGTTACTGTAGCATCACCGTTGCAAATCATGAATTAAGTAAGCTCATTAGATTCGTCTCGCGATTTACAGCTCATCTATGAAAAAAAGTTTTGTAAATAGACTTCATTTAGTACTCCATGCATGTGTCGAAATATTTGATGTGACAATTTTTTTTTGCATTTACATGGTTTATGGCGGTGGGAGAGCCCGAATCGGATGGATGGATGGATGGGCTGGACTGCAGTGCAAGATGGGCATGCGTGCAAGTCCACGCGCATCGTCGTGTCGACTCTCTCTCTCTCACACAAATTAAACAAACAGTGGCGTTCCATGCATGCATGCCCGCTCTCAAGTAGTAGTAGAGTAGTCAGCTCTCTTGTGCACACATGCATGCATGCAACTGCTAGGTAGCGCTGCCAGATTAGGCACGCATGCATGCACATGGCCATGGCCATGGATGAAGGCCGCCCCAGATCAGAGAAGGAGAGGCATGCATACTGGCAGTTGCGCCATCGCCGTCCGATCCGTCCAAAGGCTAATAGCAGGCGCACGCGTGCATGCACGCGCCCCGGCCCCATCTAGTCTAGTAGCTTAAACATTCCACCCACCCCCATGCAATCAATATATCACACTCTTTTTATATATATATATATATATACCATGCAAAAACATGGAAATTAAATTAACCCTCCAGGCCGCCGGCCGGCCTAATCATATACTCTCGCTTGGATATATATACTTATGAGATCAACATCCAATGGAAGGGGCTGAGGGGATGGGAGGGGAAATTTGCAAAAGTGTTATTACCCAATTTAAAGACGGACGGTTAATTGTAAAATTATCCAATCCCTCGTGCCCCTAGATTGAAGTTTGCACGAAAAATTAGTTTGCACCTGATATATTCTCATATTTATATGCTTCTGATGATCCTGATCATTAGTTGAATACTCACATCAGAGGGCGGGGGGCACCTTTGTCATTTCAGATCTAATTAAGCTAAGGGACACAAAAATTGGCCCGGCCACGACTGGGCATATATACCCACCTATACAGCCTTAGCTTGTCTTACACAAATTTAGTGTGAATTCATATCTGCTGCTTGCTCAAAACTGTGTCCGGTATGCATCCAACTTTCAAGGGAGGGGCAGCTAGCTAAATCTAGGTGATCTATCCATCTAACCGCAACACGTTAAATTCCTTCACCAACAGCGTCATCTGCTGACCGCTCCTACCACTATATATAGCTAGCGCTGCAAGGGAAAAGACTGTGCAGAGACTTGTGAAACGAGCCACTTGAATGCAAAAAACTCTCACACTACTTAAAAAATGCTTATTAGTCCCGGGACTAAAGGGCTTATGCAAGGTAAAAAAGAAAAAAAAAAGACTCCGCATCAACCAGAAATCTCTTACCTTATGCATAGATTTCTTACCACCCCACCTACTCGGCACATATCAAATTCTAGTGGGCATGCTTTTCTTTTAACTAACAAGTGGAGGACCCTTTAACCAACCAAAAAACATACCCTATAGCAGATTACATTTTTGGTAGTTAGTGCTGTAGCTGATTACTCAAAATATAGGGTGGAGGGAGGAATCATCTCCGTTTGAGCGAGAGAGAGGTGTATTTTGGCGATCACAAAAAAAAATTTAGGCATTGATGAGAGCACTTCTATTACCAAAAAGACATATTTTTGGTATTGGGAAACTAGGGGAGATGGATGAGTAATCTACTGAAGATGCCCTTAGTTATCGTTGATGGAACAGACTTATAAATTTGTGAATATATAAAAAGGGGAAATAATAAAAATTCCACGTACGTATGTGCGATGTTTCCATGTCTTGCGCGTGGCTGGATGGCTGGCCGATACACGCAGACGGGCGGGCGTATGGATAGACAGACGGATGCGTGTGTGCACCCCTGGGGCCCACGTGGCACCACACGAAGCTACCAAGACAATGGTCATGTGAAGTGTCTGAGACGCCGACCCACACGCAAGTAAAAAGCCTGCTTGGCCCACCGCAACAGAAACGGGCCCACATGCTGTAAGCGATGCGTCCTCCTGCCTCCCCCTCTTGTGGCTCACGTGGGTCCACTTGTTCCGCTAGTCCTTCCCGCCATCACGCTGTCTTCCTCTTCACCCTCTTTTACCACTGCTCTACTAAACATTAACAGAGGGTAGGTAAGTTGCTGTCGTTTAAAAAAATGAAAGAAAGAATACAGTAAACCAAGGTGCATGATCAGCTCGATGGAGAAACGTTAAGGAATATTTATATGTTCACAAAAAGTTGTTTTGATTTCTGAACTTTTTTCCAAAGTAAGGAAGAAACCAAAAACAATAGGCGCCTGGGTGCTCCTAACTAGCTTCTGTTAGAATTCTCCCGGAGGAAAATGCTTCAGCAAACATGAATAAGACGCTGAGGGGAGAGTGAGAAAAAAAAAGAAGCAAAATGTCCAGGAAAGCTCCAGATTTGTGCAGCTTCTCCTGAGATATGTATGGTAGATACACAACAGCCTAATGATTCGTGTATTGTATCATGATGATGCTCGAATCTATTGCCCTTTCTCTTTCTTTATCATGTAAATTGCAATGATCTGAGGACATGAGTGTGCCACAGAAGAAAAGGTCTTTTCCATTTAATTGGCTTTTGAGTGTCCTCACTTCTCAAACTACTTCTGGGTTATAAAGATTACAGTGTGAAACCCCTCCACAACTAGCAAGAAAACAACAAGCCTGTTCGGCTGACTGCATGAATAGTGTAGGGCTGGTAGAATGAATAGTATTCTGTGAGAGGAAATAAGCCGAAACAAGCTGAGACAAGACAAGACAAGACAAGACAAGCCGAACAGCCTGAACCTTATGCGGGCCCTCCAAAAATAAAACAGGTCATATGACTTTGCGAAATTTTAAGGGATGATTAAGTATGAATCTGAATTAGCAATATGCTTAGATTGTCTAGACGAGCATTCATATCTGCGTAGTAGTAAAATTGACATGAAAAATTCTTGCAGATCTGAAAGTGAAGCAACAGAGTGTAGACAGCTCATATGATTTGGACAGATCACTTACCTTAAGAAAGACAGTATTGAGGCAATCAAATCCAAAACTTCTAGAACCCCATTCCAGAAATTTTCTTCTCGCCTTTCCCGTTTGCCAACTTTCCACCCCAAGATAGTACCTCCTTTCAATACCCGCGTTGCTACCAAAAGATGAGGCAAACTTTTGATGTCCTTCCTTTTTCTTATGCTTTGAACCGAGTAAGAGAGAGCAAGCTCTTACCGTGCTAGAAAGTTGCCATAGCATAGACCAGCAAAACAGTGACATGATTCTACTTTTGAAAGGACAAGTTCACTGATGGAAATGCTCCACTTTATCACCAATTATATCACCATGTGAGACCAGGAGAAATGCAAAGTTCTTGGAAGTCACTACCACTTTGTGCAGAGCGCACTTGTTGCGAAATAGATCCTCATAGGGGTGCGCAGAAACAGCAGTTAGTCAAGGCAGGTAGATATTGCTGCCTGTCAATGAAAAGCAACTTTCAACCATCTCTCCAAGTGATGGCACACAAGTGAAAAGCTGAAGGGAGAGGAAAGGGCCAAGATAAGATAATTTACTCGCATCATGACGTAAAGTAATTATTGACTCTGGTGTAATTAAGACATAAAATGAATGCTTGTCTTTGGCCTGCAAAGAAAACTTTTATCTGACTTTATTTTTTTCGACATAAAACTTCGTTCTGTTTTGTGTTGATTCCCTTTTGACGATTTGCATTCTTTTTTTGAGAAAACTGTACAGCGGGCTGGGGGAAGCCCCCGCTGTGGTAGGGTATATATATATAGATAAAAGAAAACAGCGATATGATTTCCATTCTTCAGCAGAGCATGGATTCATTGTGAGTTCAATTGGAACATTCTTTTAGAGAAAAAAAAAACTATCTGAGTGAAGCTGAGGAGAACAGACACCGATCCATGCATAGTAAAAGGAAGTAGAACATTTCTCTTTCTGAGAGCAATATTTGATATTTCACCGTGGGAAAAGTGGACTGGCTACTGAACTCCAATTACTGCAAAGACAGCTAGGCAAATGTTGAGAGCTGCCTGCAAGAACTTTGGTGATGCAAAGTCGCTGTTTAACAGCGTCACGTTGCTTTCCCAGCTTCAAGAATGTAGAAAGAAATGGAGACAGGCATGCGTGGTGCGATTTGGACATGTAAAAGGACACTGAGGACGATTGAATTGTCGGGCATTCGATGAAGGGTAACAGGTCGATCCAGGAACAGATTCCTGCATTTTCATGTGTGTGTTTACGAGTCCAGCAGTCTGTTGTTCTGGGTGGAGATGGTGAATAGCTGATGGCGAACTAGCTACAGAGCTAGCTGGTAGCTCTTCAGGAATCCAAGAAAGCACTTGGATTATGAAACTATTGTGGGTGACTCTATAAGCACAAAAGGTGAAGATGCGGTAAAGCTGACCTCCACATGGTTAGTGGCACATATCAGCAGTGGTCAGCATTCTGCCATGTGCCACTGAATAAAACCTAAGCAAGCAGGAGTAGCGCGTCAGTGCATCCAATGTGGAGCATTCAGGAATAAAAAGGGTAAGAAGTATGAGCCCATAGAAGTAGCATTAATATCTTTACAAAAAAAGTAGCATTAATGGGTCTTTTACGGTACCTTGAGCACTCGAAGAACCAAGGCCGGTAAACCAGGTGAGCTGAATTGTGAATTCTGATGTCGAAGAAGATGAGATTCCGGTCGAGATCATCCAGCTCCCCGGATGCTGTGCAATTTATACTCCAGAAAAGGATGTTGTTCGCCACTTGAAAGACAGCCGATTAGATTTATTTGGCATCTCAACGGTGAGGAAGCAGCAGATGATGACAGGCTGATGCCCACGGCACGGACACTGTGCTGGCATAGTGGTGGACATGAAGCCCGGCACGCCAACCAGAAAGATACAGTCATGTCAGATAACACGAAATTAATTGGTCCTAAAGCATTGAGATGCTCGGATCCGAGTGGCCATCCCACTGTAGAGGCACAGCTGCACGGACAAGGTGAAGAGAGGTTAAAGCTGTTGACGACGGGATGAAATATCAACGGGCATTATGGGATGGAATGGAATTCACCAGAACAGCACGGGCAGGCTGGCAGGGCCACCGAAGACATGGTGGCTGATTGGCACTGCCACCGGCCGGAGTTTCGTCGAACACTTGGCGTGCGTGTCTGCGGAGTGCTATAGCATGCCGCACCGGGCAGCTTGGCGCGGTCGTGTCGAGGCATCCACAGTGCAGCTTGCGGCGGGGCGGGATTCTTCTCTGCAGCAGCAGCAACAACAACAGCCGTGGTAGACCCATATGGGCAAGCGCCAGTGCTGTGGTGGTGGCAAGAGAGGGGACGGGATGAGCTGCAACTGCAAGCGCTGATGGGATGGGGCGCGGAGGCGGACGACTGGAAGTGGGCTGCGTATTTCACGACTTGACGTTGTCTTGAGTGGGCCCTTAGTAGTGGAGTGGGCTTCCACATCATCTATTACGTGGGCTTTCGAGTTTTTTAAATTTTTAAATTATTTTTTTCCCGATTTATCAAAAATATATGCCGATTTTTTTTTTTTGCAAAAATGTCATCATGCCGCCAGTTTAATTCAACCGGCGGTTACTGTAGCAAATCACTGTAGCACATTTTCAAAAAAATATAACAGATTCATATGGATTCGGATGGAGATAAAATTTATACGAAAATTATAGATCTCGACGAGATCTACAGCTTTGTAATTCAAACTTTTTTCATTTAGAATCATTCTAGTGTTTAAATAATCGACACAATATTTAGATCTAAAAAATTAGATCTAAACAAGTCGTGCTGGTCATCGGGAGTGCACCGGAAATCGCCGATCTAAACAACTTTGTAATTACAACAAGTCTAGCGTTGTTTAGATGAAAAATTCCCGGTGCACTCACGATGAGCAGCACGACTTGTTTAGATCTGATTTTTTAGATCTAAATGTTGTGTCGATTATTTAAACACCAGAATGATTCTAAATTAAAAAAGTTTGAATTGCAAAGTTGTAGATCTCGTCGAGATCTATAATTTTCATATAAATTTTATCTCCATCCGAATCCATATGAATTTGTTATAATTTTTTTGAAAATTCGCTACAGTGATGAGCTACAGTAACCGCCGGTTGAATTGGCGGTAAGCAACTACAGTGCCGATGGAAGTCGCTACAGTAACCATACCGCCGATTCATCCGGCGGTACCTGCCTTCCGCCGGATGAACTGGCGGCAGGATGACATTTTTGCAAAAAAAAAAAAATTCGGCATATATTTTTGATAAATCGGAAAAAAAAATATAAAAATTTAAAAAATTCTTTCTCATCATCTGTTACGTGGGCTCGATCTCTCTTAATGTTTTGTTTGGATAACTACTTGCTGCTCCCGGAGTGGAGTGGGCTGAAGAAGATCATTATCTTTTGCTTTGCTTCTGTTAGCTTCTGTCTGCTTCCTAAAATAAAAGCAGGGCCAATGTTGTCTTTGGTCTAAAATTCTCTCCATTTCCCCTGCATTTGAAAACGTTTATTTATTTCACTCAGCCTTTTTGGCAACGCGCGCGTGCGCGCGCGCGCGCGCACACACACACACAAAGTAGATAAAGTTTACAAGGATTTATTTATTTAGTACAGGTAATACTAGTAGCTTATGTTTTAGGGAGGAAGAGTGAAGAATGCATGGCTTCCATGTTCGATAATGCAAGGGTGATGATCTGACGAGAATGATTCGATGGTCTGCAGAGCAGCCGACACAGGTAGTAGCAACAAGTAGTAGTACTCCAAGGGGGGAGAGAAGAAGAAGAAGGGAATCCAGGCCGGACGTGCACGTCAGTAACGAATCGCAAGTCCAGAAACACGCGTCGTGTCCGCGTGGCTAGGTCAACGGGACGTCGTCGTCCTTGGACAAAAATCTGGGCGTAACCAGCAGAGTGAGAGGCCCACCACGTAACCAAACCAAAGACCAAACGGGATAACGCCGCACCATCGTCATCGTGCCTAAATTAATTCAGGGTCGGCGGTCGGCGGTGATGGAGGTGAGGTGACAGCCCCCACTGCACGTTTCCTTTCGTTCCCTCACTCCAGTCTCTTCTTCCCGATCCATCTTGTGCGGCTGCACAGGATGCATGCAGGTAGCAAGCAGTACAAGGAGATGCAGCAACGCTAGCTGCAATTAGCTGTAGGCTTGGCAGCGCTCGCTGATAATGCATGACTGATTATTGGAGTGATTCTTTTCTGCAAATTGTTTAGCCGGGCAGCATTATTCGTGTGCAACTAGAGTTGCATTGCATCTAAGAATCACCAATTTGTATGTACCCTATATGCAATGCAACCACCAGAAGATGAAGCAGCAGGAGGATGGTACAATACAATACAATACAATACAATACAATACAATACAATACAATACAATACAATACAATACAATACAATACAATACAATACAATACAATACAATACAATACAATACAATACAAAGAAAGCGGCAGATGCAGCACGATTTGTTGGTGTCTGGCCAGCTTGGATTGTGCTCCCACGCATAATCTAGCCTCACCTGCCGTGTCAACGACGATGACAACAAATCAGCCAGTACTTGCCAGACATGTACAGCCAGAGCCAGGCGATCGCGTACGCGAGCTAAGCTACAGGTCAATCGGCCTGTGCTGTGCCTCTCACCTTACGCCGGCTGGGGCTCTCTGCTCTCTGGCCGCCACTTGCCGCGCCCGCCAGCTCGCATTCCATTCAGGAACAAAGCAAATAAATCCGTAGGAAATCACGCACCGACCCCCTGCTGGAGTGCTGGCTGGCAATGGCCACCAGCCGACGGAGACGATCGAATCGGCCACGGGCAGTTCAATTCAGACAAGCACACAGCTAAAGCGTATCGGATCGGAGTAGCTGTTCTGTTCAGTATCAGCTGCTGCGTATGTACGTGCAGGCATGACTCTGATGATCTATATTACCGGCCGGACACCACCACCACTACCTGTAACAAGCAAGTGCTGCTAGTTTAATCGCGGGTGCGTGTGAACTGTCCGTGAAGCCGTCAGGCCTTTTTCAGGGCCTATGCAAATGCGCCCTTGACCTGATCTGATGATGAGTCGATCGCGTGTTAGGCCGGCAGGACGGACATGACATGGATTATTGTTTCTTGTTTCTAGACCAGTCAGTCATTTTTGGCACATGTCAATGCTGTGGATTCTGTTTGATGCTTCACATTCAGCGGCAACGGTCCACGGTTACAGGTAGGTCCGCTTTTGACGGCCCCGGATCTCTTTTTCATTGTTTTATTATTTTATTTATTTACCATTTGCTCAGCGGCGACCAGGTCAGTGACCTGCTTTCTCCCAGCATCACTTTCAGCATGCCATCGATGGAAAATTGACGCCAAAAGCAGCTTATTAGCACTTTGGATGAAGCTATTTGATGCGGAATGGATCCTACTAGTGCCGTGTCTGTCATGCTGGCGTCATCTTGGGCACCAGCAGAACCGCGCGGGAGCTGGCTAGCACTAGTAGTTCAAGCTGCTAATGGTTTCCTAATTTTGTCAGTGCTGCTAATGTAACGTAGCAGTCGTAGCAATAATCTTTCATACTAAACCCTGAATACCATGTTGACTTTATGCGTAAAGGTCAGAGCAGCGTCGCCTTCTCCTGCAGTCGCGCTGCCTGCTGCAAACACACTGGAGCCATTTGATTTTTGAAACACGGTCAAATTCCTTTAAAAACACACACGGTCAAACAGGAGTAGAGTATTCAAACGGGACGGGTTCGTGCACATGGAAAGCTGCAATGCAAGAGGCCGCAGCCGCCGGCCGAACGGTCGTTCGCCGGAAACGCAAGCGTGCGTCGCTGATTTCCACGCAGATTTTTCTTTGTTTTTTTTTCTGCTTTCGAAACCTGGTCTGGTCCCCGCAGCTTTTTGAGCTGGATTCTGAACAATTGTTAAAGAAAGGGGCAAGGAAAAAGAAAGGAGAGAGGTGAAAGCGTCAACACTGGTTGCCGCGCAAGCACACGAGGTCCGTGACCGTGACCCGGGAGGCCAAGGGCAGCGAGGGAGAACCGCCCCGGGGCCTCCTTGTCCTTGATTTGATGCTGCTGCTCCAAATTAAATTACCGCTTCATTTGTTTGATGCGATTACTGTAATACTAATATACTAATAAACTGCTGGTAACCCCGCACAGCTCCCGAGTACAGGCATGTCGGTAGAATAAATTATTAAACCACGAAATATTCCCGGCGAAATAAAACCATTATTACTAACAAACAGCAGCATTAAGTTATTATTAGTAGTATTTATTTACTAGTAACTAGCCAAGAAATAATAATAATACTCCTCCTCCTACGCCAACCAGCAGCAGTTGCCAGTTGCAGCGCCCTCCTCTCTCCTCTCCTCTCCTCTCCTCTCTGGGTGGACGCACCGCACCGCACCCCAACTCCCAAGCCCTCCCAAGCAGGCAGAGGCAGCAGCACACCGAAGAGGGAGGCGACGAGAGATCCCATCCCATCCCATCCCCTCCGCTCGCCGTCTCCCTCCCTCCTCCGCGCTACGCCCGCCGCCGCTTCGGTCCCGCCCGCCTCGCTTTGCTCGTCCGGCACAGGTGACAGCCGCTTGCTGCTTCCACTTCGATTCGGTGCTCAGATCCGAGCGCGCTTTCAATTCCACTCTCACCACCCATCCCGCTGCCCTCTTCGCTCACGTGCAGGTTGCATCCCGTTCCACCTCCTCCGTCTCCGGGTTCGGCTGGATCGAAATGGGCGCCTGCGTGTCCAAGGTCACCGACTGCTGCTGCCGCACGCCGCGCAACGGCATAACCAACGAGACAACTGACGCTGGTGGGGTGATGCTTCCGCCTCTCCCATGTCCGCTTCGCTCTTGCTATTTTTGGCGCCTGGTTTTCCCTCTCTCCAGATATCTATACCTTTTTTTTTGGCGTTTGCTATATCTATTTTTTTTTGTCATCTAGGAGTTTTCATTCCCCCCACGAGATTGTCGGCTCGAGTAGGATTTTTGGGTGTTTGGATTCTCTTGTGCTTGCCGCATCCGCATTTGGAAGGTTGTTAGATTGAGTAGAGTGCTTGTGGATTTGTTCCGCCCATTCCAGTTCGATTGCTGATATCTGCAGTTACGTCTTCACACTACTCCTGACAGACTCCTGAGTTTTTCTCCCCTAGAGGAACTGTTTCGGATTTCGATGCTTCTTGATACCTAGTGATTAGGGCTGCGGCTTTGGCAGGTTTTGTTAGGTCTGCGGATTACCTTTTTCCATGGAATTCGGACTAATTTGAGCGGAACGCCTTTCCCCTTCTTTCCATAATAGTGACGGAGGAGCAGGGGGAGGCATACGAGCTGCCGGTGTTCCAGGAGTTCACCTTTGAGCAGTTGCGCCTCGCTACGTCAGGGTTCGCGGTGGAGAACATCGTGTCTGAGCACGGCGAGAAGGCGCCCAATGTGGTATACAAGGGCAAGCTCGATGCCCAGCGCCGCATCGCCGTCAAGCGCTTCAACCGCTCCGCCTGGCCTGACCCGCGCCAGTTCCTGGTACCCCCCGCTGCCTTCACTTTTACCCTTTCTAGTTATGTGCATTTGGTGGGTGAGATGGATCGTTCGTTACCTGCTTGGTCATTGTGGGAATGGTAGATTCTTTGCAACTTTTTGATTGACATACCTAAGCCTTCGACTTCGAGTGCCTCTTATCATGGAGGTTGTTGATTTGTACCTATTCCATAGTAGACGATATGCATGCCTGTAATCTACTTAATTTCGCTTTTGGATGGATTATGATGACTTGCAAATGGAAGTGGCACCTACCAACTGTCTGCCTAACATTTTTCTTTTCTTTTGTTTGATTATTAGATTCCATTCCTAAACAAGTGTTTAGTTGTGTGAGACAGCAATCATATCAGCTGCTATCAGCCCCATCATTTTGTCCATCCCTAAACATTGCCTTTGGCCCCTTCCTTTTCAGATTGAACTGGTTAATGCAAGCTTACACATATATCTAGAAATAGAATGCATATATTGTCATCTCAGTAACGATATCGTGCCAAGTAAGGGGACTTTTCGGCATTTTTATCCATCTGAATGGTGATGCTTTAACAGTGGCCATCAACTTTTGTCAGCACTTTTTGTATTTTCGATTTGATTCTATTAGGTCTGCTTCTACTAGTGCTTTTTGTGCCTTTCAAATCGCCACACTCACCTCACAAGATATTTTCTCACTTATGGTTCTGTTAGTCCATTCTAAATTTGGTTTGCATCACATGTAATAGTGTAATACATAGAGGAAAGCATCCTCTTTATTGATGTGGAGTTACTAAATCTATTTTCTTTACCACTAATCTAAGACATGCCTAAACTGACCTTTTGGGGAAATATTTATTGTTCAGGAAGAAGCTAGATCAGTTGGCCAGATCCGGAGCAAAAGATTGGCAAATTTGCTTGGTTGTTGCTGTGAAGGTGATGAGAGATTGCTTGTTGCAGAGTACATGCCCAATGACACGCTAGCCAAACATCTTTTCCATTGTGAGTCCTTTCAAAACGCTGATGTTTTAATTATTTTTAGCATTTGAAACAATTACCATTCTCCCAAATCCAACGCTAAGTACTACAAGGTTGACACTATCGCATTTCTTAACTACTAGCTTCTGTTTGTGCAATTTATTGATAGTGTAATTATGCCCCCACATTGTTCTGTGCATTTAACAGGGGAATCACAAGCAATGAAATGGCCTATGAGATTAAGGGTTGTTCTCTATCTTGCCGAGGCTTTAGAATATTGCACCAGCAGGGGTCGTGCTCTCTACCATGATCTCAATGCCTACAGAGTTCTGTTTGATGATGTGAGTATAATGTAATTTACTTTTTCAACATGGTCAGCGGTGTTTTCTATAACCTAGTTATGTTGTTTACACGCTGCAGGACTGTAATCCTAGACTTTCCTGTTTTGGCCTCATGAAGAACAGTCGGGATGGAAAAAGTTACAGTACCAATTTAGCATTTACACCTCCAGAATACATGAGGACTGGTAAAAGGAAATCTCTTCTTACTTTCTAATGACCTATACCTAGTTCCGTTAAATAGCCATTTAATGTGAGTTCAATAGTTAACGCTGAGTTTCTGAGAAACTATTAATAATGTTATCATGTACTGTGAGATATCAAGATCAAACATTTTTATTATTTTTCCTGTGGAACAAAGCAAGCTTTTATGTTGTAGTCTTGTAGAAGTGTAGCTACCTTTGCGAAGCTAATTTGGCTCTGCCATTCAACGGTGCATCCCAATACAGTGCAATTTTATTTTATGTTATATTTTAGAACCATTTTATGGCAGTCCTACGATCTGGGCATAACTTTACGCACACTGATGGTTTGATTTGCGAAGTAAGACCTACTTGATACTGCAGATACAAATGATGATGAAACTGGCCATAATGCCTGCGAATTCATATTTTCGATTGTGTGTCCTTCCTTTGTAACAGCCTTATATTTAGCTTAAAAATTATACATAGCTTGAACTGGTTGGAAGCTACAGACCATTTATTTTTGCGTTCCTTGCACCAGAAGATCAAATTATCTTTGTTTAACTCTGTATAAACATGAAATCATTAACATCCCACTCATATTTCTCCTTTTGTTTTACTGGCAGGACGAATCACTCCTGAAAGTGTCATATACAGCTTTGGGACCATGCTATTGGATGTTCTTAGTGGGAAGCATATTCCTCCTAGCCATGTAATAACGTTAAGCTTTGATTATCTGAGAAATGTTCTCGTTTTCAATTTCTTGTAAGCGCTTTTTTACACTTACTGGAATGGCAACATGTGCTACCAATTTAATGTGAATATGACTAGCTAGCCCATAGTCCATAGAAGGCTTATTTAGCAAGAAACATACCCTTTCTTTGTCTATATGTTTCAGTCTATGTCTATATGAAGCGATGTGAGGTGATATAGTATCAGATTATAGGTCCTCATTGCACCAACCAGCATGGAAGCATTTGGTGTTATCTAGACAATAAGAAGGGAAATCTAGTGATTTGGATATCGTCTTGACTATTTTGAATTCTGAGGAAGAGTGGCCTGATGACGATTGACATACCTGTCTGAGAACTAAGTATAACAAGTCAACAGTACCTGTTAGATAAAAAGATTGTTATCACCCATGCAATTCTCATTTTTTTCCTTCATCTTTACAAGACTAATGACTCTGGGGCAAATATGTGCAGGCCCTTGACCTGATTCGAGATCGGAACTTTAATATGCTTACAGACTCGTGTTTGGAGGGCCAATTTTCGAATGAGGAAGGAACAGAACTGGTGCGATTAGCTTCAAGGTGCCTTCACTATGAACCCCGTGAGCGACCTAATGTAAGATCACTTGTGCAATCATTGGCTCCTCTTCAGAAGGATGTTGAGGTGAATACTTTCCCCTTCTATTGGTACAATGCTCAATAACAGTGTCTACTATCCATGACTATGCTGAGAAAATTATGCGATGGGTAGGCTATTTCAGTCATTGTCTTCCAACAGTTCATTTATATCAGCACACATTGTGCATAGCATTTTAGTATGTTTCTAATTTTACCTGATAAAATAATTGGATTGGGCAAGGGCCATTATCAGTCTTTTTGTTTGATTTAGACCATTTTAGCCCTTGTCACAAGATATTGTTTTCCAATCATGTTGAACTAGTATCAAATATTTAAATCTTTTGCAGACTCCGTCTTATGAACTGATGGACATTCCACGTGGCGGTGCATCATCTATCCAATCATTACATCTTTCCCCTCTTGCCGAAGCCTGTTCCAGAAAGGATCTGACAGCAATACATGAAATTCTAGAAAAGACAGGCTACAAGGATGACGAGGGGACAGCAAATGAGGTTCATTTCATTCATTCATTTTTCTTTAGAGATTAAAAAATTGCTTCTCCATTCTTTAAACAAAACATTATTAGATGCATTGGTATAATCTGTTGCACAACAAAACATACATAATATTTATACCGGTTAATCATTTTGATGCACAGCAGTCTCTTAGAGCAACACTATTGTTAATCATAATACGATGTTTGTCGTGGTGTTGCAAACCACGGCCGGGTGGCGGAAGGCACCCGCCCTAGCCCAGAGGGTGTGTACTCAGGGGGTAGCTAGTCTTAGATCGATCTCCCTCCAGAACACAAGAAACACAGCAGGATTTAGAGTGGTTCGGGCCGCCGGAGCGTAATACCCTACATCCACTGTGTGTTGTATTGCCTTCCCACAAGCGTGAGGAGGTGCGAGAGCTTGAGTCTGTATGGATGTGGAGATGATGTGTGAACCTGTGTTCTAGCGGGCGTGCTCTCCCTTTTATATGTCCAAGGGGAGCACGTACACTGAGCGGGGCCCCGACATGTGGACCCGGCGATGTATTATAAACTACACTTTGGCCTTCAATGGCTCAGATCCGGAGATCTTGTCGTCGGCTTCTGTGCGTAGTTTCTGACCAGGGATGGTCTTGAGTTGTCCTGTCAGGGTAGAGTCTAGCCTTTGCAGTCGCGCGTCGAGGTTACGATGAAGCGCCGAACTACTGACTCAGTCCACTGTAGCAGCGTGCACTGTTGCTTCAGTCAGTAGCTGGTCATCATGACTCGTCGCTCATGCGCGTAGCGCTGAGTCTTTAATGCTTGTCTCGGTATCTGGCGATCCACAGTGTGGACTGACAAAAGCTGCCCCGTGCCCAGAGGCAGCAGATCCCGCCTCAACCACTCGCACTTAATGCGGGTGGGTGAGGGAGCTTCCAGCGGAAGGCTGGCGCCCGCGCCCGCGTCTGCGTGACACGTGGCGGCTCCGGACCCCACCCGAGCAGCTTGCTGAGCCGAGAGCTCACGGGGGTCCGGATAGGCACGTGGAGGTCCCGGACCCGCCTGCGGGAGTCCGGATGGCACGTGGAAGTCCCGGACCCGCCTGCGGGGGTCCGGGTCCGCGGCCACAGGTGCTGAGCATTTCCACCTCTGGGACACGTGGTGACACCGGACCCGCCCCCAAACGGGAAGCGGGTCCGGGACCGTTGGTCCGGTGAGATGGAGTCGGAACCCAGGAGTCCGGCTGCTCAGCTCCTTAGGGCGTAGTTACGGATAACTACGCGAGTCTTGGCACAGTAGGAGTGGGTACCCCAGTTGTAGGGTACCGACAGTGGCCCCCGGGCCCGCCTCGGGAGAGGCAACGAACCCGCAGGTGGGGCCACTACTGTGAGCAACTTGGCTGCTTCTGGCACCCAGCGGTGCGCGCCGCAAGGGTCTTGCCCTGCATCGTCCATCCTTTGGGTCACCTGCTGCATCATCACGTTTGGACCTGCACATGACTCAAGGTAGATGCTTAGTAGCGTGCCCACGGGTCCCAAATCCTGTTGGCTGTAATCCTTTGAGATGGATAGCTAGGTTCAGTGAACGAAGCTCAAGGGGCCGGCCTTTAGGTTAAGAGAAAGTCCGGACCTCCAGGTTCCCAGTCCTAGGTACTACGGCACTCATTCACAGGAGGTGGTGCGTGCAGGCTTAGGGTACGGAACCAGGCTAAGCGGCTACACGGCTCCGGACCTCCCCGGAGAATGAGTGCGCTTCCCTGAACCTGCAGGTTCCCAGGGGTCCGAACCCCTCTCTTCCATGAGGGGTCTCGAGCTAAGTCACTAACTAGCCAACTCAATTCGGACCACAATCACCGCACAAGAGTAAGAAGCCACGTGGGGGTTAGCGCAAACAGAATGCGTAGATTGAAATTGGAATGTAACATCCTTAGAGGCGAACTAAGAATAAACTTTTCCTTTATAACTAGATGTACATGAGATGTGCGATGTAAGCCAGAACACGGGTTTATGAGGCCGGAGCTGTCCGGACCACCGGGCCCCCAATCTTAGGTACTACGGTACTCGTCCTAGGGAGGTAGAGCATGCAGGCTTAGGGTACGGAACCAGGCTAAGCGGCTACATGGCTCCGGACCTCCCCGGAGGGTGAGTACGCTTCCCTGAACCTGGTTCGCAGAGGTCCGGACCCCTCCACGGGGGAGGCTCACCGGACTGGACCACACGAAAGTACTACCTAGTTACAAAGGAAAATGTTTTATTCCCTGCTGGGCCTCTAAGTGCAGGACTTACAGAGATGTAGAGTCGGGGGTGCGACCGGAGTCGGCTTTCCGCCGGAGAGAGCCACCAGAGTCGGCTTTCCGCCGGAGCGGGCTTGGTGCGACCGGAGTCGGCTTTCCGCCGGAGCGGGCTTGGTGCGACCGGAGTCGGCTTTCCGCCGGAGCGGGCTTGGTGCGACCGGAGTCGGCAGTCCGCCGGAGCGGGCTTGGTGCGACCGGAGTCGGCTTTCCGCCGGAGCGGCTTCCTCTCATGAGTGAGGTATGCTGTGAGCTGGGATTTGTCGCTCCGCCGCTCGCAGCTTGTGAGGGGGCCCTTGACGGGTGCCCTGACTCTTGCCGGCGGGCGGCGCGCGCCGCCGCCAACGGTGGCTGCTCCACAGGCACAGTTGCCCCTGGAGCAGGAACGCGAGAGGCATGTGGCGTGGAGGACGCCACCCCCTCCGTCATCTCCACGTCGTCCACGCGAACCATGGGGACGAAGAAGATGATGAAATGCGACCAGCTAGCCCCCCTACCTGGCGCGCCAAATGTCGTGGTGTTGCAAACCACGGCCGGGTGGCGGAAGGCACCCGCCCTAGCCCAGAGGGTGTGTACTCAGGGGGTAGCTAGTCTTAGATCGATCTCACTCAAGAACACGAGGAACACAGCAGGATTTAGAGTGGTTCGGGCCGCCGGAGCGTAATACCCTACGTCCACTGTGTGTTGTATTGCTTGCGCTCTCCAGCTGGGTCTTGAGAGAGTCTGAGGATCTCCCTGTGTTCTAGCGGGTGTGCTCTCCCTTTTATATGTCCAAGGGGAGCACGTACAATGAGCGGGGCCCCGACATGTGGACCCGGCGATGTATTATAAACTACACTTTGGCCTTCAATGCCTCAGATCCGGAGATCTTGTCGTCGGCTTCCGTGCGTAGCTTCTGACCAGGGATGGTCTTGAGCTGTCCTGTCAGAGTAGAGTCTAGCCTCTGCAGCCGCGCGTCGAGGTCATGATGAAGCGCCGAACTACTGACTCAGTCCACTGTAGCAGTGTGCACTGTTGCTCCAGTCAGTAGCTGGTCATCATGACTCGTCGCGCATGCGCACGGCGCTGAGTCTTTAATGGTTGTCTTGGTAAATGACGAGCCGCGTCGGTAATTGGCGATCCATAGTGTGGACTGACAAAAGCTGCCCCGTGACCAGAGGCAGCAGAGCCCACCTCAACCACTCGCACTTAATGCGGGTGGGTGAGGGAGCTTCCAGCGGAAGGCTTGCGCCCGCGCCCGCGTGACACGTGGCGGCTCCGGACCCCTCCCGAGCAGCTAGCTGAGCCGAGAGCTTACGGGGGTCCGGATAGGCACGTGGAGGTCCAGGACCCATCTGCGGGAGTCCGGATGGCCCGTGGAGGTCCAGGACCCATCTGCGGGAGTCCGGATGGCACGTGGAGGTCCAGGACCCATCTGCGGGAGTCCGGATGGCACGTGGAGGTCCCGGACCCACCTGCGGGGGGTCCGGGTCCGCGGCCACAGGTACTGAGTATTTCCACCTCTAGGACACGTGGTGACACCGGACCCGTCCCCGAGCGGGAAGCGGGTCCGGGACCGTTGGTCCGGTGAGATGGAGTCGGACCCCAGGGGTCCGGCTGCTCAGCTCCTTAGGGCGTGGTTACGGATAACTACGCGAGTCTTGGCACAGTAGGAGTGGGTACCCCAGTTGCAGGGTACCGACAATGTTCATCTTCAGATACTCTGAATAGTTATACAACCAAAATTTTATCCTGCAAAATATCATGGTATTCATTTGATGTGGTTTCAGCATGTAGAAGCCCTTCATATGCTCCATAATTGTTAATTACACAGATTATATTACACTGACTCTTTCTGTGGCTTCATCATGTAGTTTGAAATTTGAGATTTGCTACCCTATTTGTTTCACCAAATTGTTCATATTACTTTGCTGTTATGTGATCCTCTTTATGCCCTATCTGCCACAGCTCTCATTTCAAATGTGGACGAATCAAATGCAAGATACTTTGAACTCAAAGAAGAAGGGAGACACTGCTTTTCGACAAAAGGATTTTACTACAGCCATTGATTGTTATTCCCAGGTTGCTTTCTCTTCCTTTGTTCTGCTCATTTATATGGATGTAACAGAGATATTGGAGTTGCATGATCGAATGTGATTATAATCATGTTTTCCAATTTGCCTCCTAATATTTTGAAGCACTATCATAAACAATAATTCTGGGTTGCGTAGCCTAAAACTTTTGCTGTTCCATGTTTTAACTATGGGTCTATGGCAATAGAATGGGAATGTTCATTGGAATTACCTCATGACCGTTGTTGACTTCATCTTTTTTTGCTGGCTCTTTAACATGCAGTTCATTGAAGTTGGCACAATGGTTTCACCAACCATTTATGCTCGGCGCTGCCTGTCATATCTGATGAATGACATGCCACAAGAAGCATTGAGTGATGCAGTGCAGGCTCTAGTAATATCTCCAACATGGCCAACAGCATTCTATCTTCAGGCAGCAGCATTACTAGCACAAGGCATGGAGAATGAAGCTCAAGAAGCACTAAAAGATGGTTGTAGCCTAGAGCAAAGTAGCAGCAGTGGGCATTGAGTGCGAACAGATTTGTAGTCACAAAGTGCACATAATTTCAGGTACATACTTTCTACAAATCTTAATGGTTTACTAGCTGCCTAAATGGTTATTTTTTTTAGATCTAACATGCTTAAATACCAGGGAAAGATCCTGTTTATCTAAAGGACATGACCAGAGTTTCATCTCTTGTAGGTTTTTTCAAAGTCAAACTTTTTTAACTTTGACCAACAATATCTCTAAAAATAAATTATTTCAAACAGAAAAGGTTACATGTTATAATAGTTGGTTTCACGATAAATCTACCAAGATAATTTTTATGTTATTAGCCTCTATGATTATTTTTCTATTTGCAGTCAAAATTGAAAATATTTGACTTTGAAAATATCTTGGTAACTCTGTCCTTCCTGAAACCTGCGAATATTTCTTGGATGCTTTGAGTTCTGAAGTTTGGAATCTAACTAACTGGTCATTATATACTCTTAGCAAGAAGACGGGATTTACTGGAATCTATTAGTTGATACGAGGCTGGTTTCAGTTTTATCTACTACTAAAAAGAACCGGATGGTTTGTGCTCGTTGTTCAAACCCCTAGTCACTAGACTGTGAATTTTGCTATGCAGCATTGTTCCTAGGATCCCTGGACCTTTTTTTTGACTTTGTTGAGATCGTGGTAGTCAATTGAAATTTCATTGAGTCCTTTTTCAGAACTTTGTAGTCGGGAGAAGTTCCATAAGCATGATTATCACTATTTATTTTGGTTGTGGTGCAGGTGCTTGTTTGAACAGAGTATTAATGGGTATGGAAGCAGGTGTTGGTGATTTGTCAATTCGGCTAGGGGTTGGTTAACCTTGTTCAGATTTTGTGCGTGTGGAACGTCGTCCCTCCCATATCTTCATGTAGGATGATGTATATATGGAAGAAAGCGACAACAGAGAGGCCCTGAAAGAGATGGCAAAGACATCCAAAGGTGAATAAGTACCGCAGACAGGAAATTAATGGAGAAAGGGAAACTTTCTCTTGGTTCGTCCAGCTGAAAAAGGAAACCCAAGGGAAACGTCAAAAAGGGGTTGCTGGTGTACATGTCCATCGTGCTGGTAGTGGGTGTGTAAACCTGTACAGCGAGGGGTTTTTTTCCCAGGCTTTGTTTCATATGTGTTAGCTCCCATTGGTATATTTGTGGTGAAGATGGTGGAATTCTTTTCAGAGGCGAAAAATAGCGGTGTTGGATGGACTGTTCCATTTATGGATCACCGACGCATTCATCCCTTGCGGCCCTGCTCCAGTTAATTTTGTAGTACTACTTGGGGGTATTCGTCCGCCGGTTGCATAATATTGTGTCTGATTGTTCATGCGTGGCAGCGTGGGTCTCGGGTATTTCGTATTGATATGGTTACGCGCAGATCGCCGCTGCCGTGCGGCTAGGCACAGTTTGTTGGTGCTGGATCAACACATTAGATTTGAGCTGCAAAGCGTAAACAACAAATCAAACGCAGGCCGCCGGGACTCCCAGGCCCGGAGGCTACGTCAGTGATTCTTGGCAAACCTAGCGACGATCCTGCATGTGTCGACCATGTCAGGTACTCGGGTGTTGTGAACCGTAGCAACGTTTGCAGCTAAAAGGACCTGGAATGAGACCTATGACATTCCATCCTAGTCCTAGGCCTCGCTAACAGAGTTGGCCAATCGATTTGCTTTCCCGGCGATTGCATAGCAGTTGGTAACCACTCTCGCTCCTACCTCCATTCCTAAACCACGTACGCCGCCACACCCTCCCGCTTCATTCCAACCTCTTCACGAACTTTTCACTTCACAAGGCACAGACAGCAGATACGACCCAAACAGCTCTCCTAGCTAGCTAGCTAGCAGTTCTCTAGCTCTATAAATCCTCTGCTGTGTGTACGTTGCCATGCCCTCAAACGCAATTAAGCAAGCTACCCCAGCAGCGAGCAGCTAGCAATCATCTCACAAAAAGCTTGTACTGCCCAGCAACAACTTCAACGCGACAGCAACGACGACCATGAGCACCAGCGAGGCCGCCCCGGCCCCCGCCGCGACTGTCATCCCCATCGACGACGTCGCCGGGCACCACGGCAAGGCCCCGGCCGTGGCCACGGCGCCTCCTCCCGCGGCATCGTCAGCCGCCCCCGCCCCGCCTGCTGCGAAGGCGGCGGCGCCTCGCAAGACGTGGCTCCCGTTCTTCCGGCGCGCCGACCGTGGCAGCCGGTGCGTGGCGCTCGTCGACTTGGTGCTGAGGATCGCGGCCTTCGGGCCCGCACTCGCCGCCGCCATCGCCACGGCCACCTCCGACGAGACGCTCTCCGTCTTCACCCAGTTCTTCCAGTTCCGCGCCCGCTTCGACGACTTCCCGGCGCTCCTGTCAGTAGCTTGCATTGCATTATTGCATTGCTTACTTGATATATAGCGTACATGCATGTTGAATCGACGAACTAATTAGGAAATATATATAATAATAATGGCAGGTTCTTCATGGTGGCCAACGCGATCGCGGCGGGGTACCTGGTGCTGTCCCTCCCCTTCTCCGCCGCCATCGTCCTGCGCCCTCAGGCCATCGGCCTGCGCCACCTCCTGCTCGTCTGCGACTTGGTGGCTAGCTAATAACTCTCTCTCGATCTCTCAAATTTCTTGCACTCGATTATATTATATTGCCTGACGCATAGTATGCTTATTATTGTTGCTGCACGCAGATCATGGTGGGGATGCTGACGGCCGCGGCTGCTGCGGCGGCGGCCATCGTGGACCTGGCGCACTCGGGGAACATTCGCGCCAACTGGGTGCCCATCTGCATGCAGTTCCACGGCTTCTGCCAGCGCACCAGCGGCAGCGTCGTCGCCTCCTTCCTCGCCGTCCTCGTCTTGATATTCCTCGTCATCTTGGCCGCCTTCGCCATCAGGAGACGCTGAACTGATCTGAATGCTAGCTCTACCCATTTCGTGTTCTTTGCTGCCTTGAATCGTGTAATCTCGGTCGTTGTGCTATGAGATGTTTCTGTTCGAGTGTGAGCAGTGGCTAGTGGAGTGGATTGTACGCACTGTTGGTGTATGTGTTTATTTAAAATCTATTGCCTGCAAAATGCAAATGCAAGCCGATCAGCGTGGTCCTGCCTGATTGCAAGTACTCATATTCAACGGTCTTTGACTCTTCAAGTAAATGAAGTGGAACATATATAGCTTAAAACCCTTATAATATATTGTACTATTTTATTGTTCAACGCGTAGAACAGCAAAGGCGTCATGGAAAATTGGAAATGGCTGGAGCCTGGAGGTACAGTACAATTTCAATCAAAAAAACTATTTCCAATTTTCAATAAAAAAGGGAACAGATGTATTTTTTTGAAGATCTGGCCCAGTTGGCCCCGATAGAAGCCCGGCCCGGCCCAGTTCAGTGTGGACTCGCACCAAAACATTAGAGCAAACCAAGGGCCAAATCAGAAAATCTGGTTCGGGTCGAGAGCAACCATGCCTGCCGGCTGTCGGCTGCCGCCGCCGCGCAGGCCTTATCCTCCGTCATCGTCTTCCCGGGCCATTCGAAAATCCGACGCCCACCATGATGGTGATGCAATTCCTCTCGCTCCCCACCGCCTCCTCGCCCACTCCCAGCCCCAGGGCGACCTTCAAGCCCGTCGCCTCCTTCCGCCGCCCCTCCCCGCCTCCGCCTGCGCCCCCTAAACCTTCTCCTCCACCACCCCCGCCGCCTCCTCCCACGAACCCCCTCGCCTCCAAGCTATGGCTGTCCAGCAAGCTCTCCCCGCCGCCTCCTCCACCCCCTCCGCCGTCGCTCGAGGCGATAGAGGAGCCTCCGTCGCCTCCGCCACCGCCGGAACCGGAGCCGCTGCGGCAGGAGGACTTCCGGCACAAGGGCAAGGTCTTCGTGGGGAACCTCCCGCTGTGGGCGCGTAAGCCGGAGATCGCCGAGTTCTTCCGCCAGTTCGGCCCCCTGGAGAAGGTGGAGCTCGTGCGCGGCCACGACGACCCCGAGCGCAACGTTGGCTTCTGCTTCCTCTACTACGGGGGCGACGACCCCGAGGCCGCGGCGGAGCGGGCGGTCGAGTTGGACGGGGTGGAATTCCGGGGAAAGTCTCTCACCGTGCGACTCGACGACGGCAGGAAAGGGAGGGCCAGAGCGGAGGAGCGGGCGCGCTGGGTCGAAGCCGGGGAGCGGCGGGAGGCACTCTCGCCGTGGCACAAGGGCAGGGAGGAGGCGTGCCGCGAGTTCCGGAGGGTGCTCGAGTCGCGGCCCGAAAACTGGCAGGCTGTCGTCTCTGCTTTCGAGCGGATACCCAAGGTAGCTTCGCCCATCACCTCACCATTATCACCCGTGCTTATTTTTTTTACTGTATGTAGGATGCCATTTACGCAATTGCAAGGTGTAGGCAGTGTCATATGCTGAAGAATGCAGAGATGGGTGAACTTCTCCTGTCTTTGTGCTATCATCTGCAAACGTTGCTGGGATACCAGCTCTGCTTAGAACCAGCTTTGCTAGCATGTCACTGAATATGTCCATCTTCTTGTCTAGTTCTAGAGAGGATTACAATGTTACATGTGTCTGTTTGATGTCATTTCCAATCATGAGCTCATAGCAAAACTTAATCTCCAACTTGATTTGTATTAGCATCATGCAGCTATACCCCTGATAATTTTTACATAAACTTTGCTACCTTGGCCTACGATTTGTTAGAGATCTGGGAATTGGTGGTCATTTAATTTGTTTTATGTGGACAATCATGTTTCGGTTGCTTTTTTTTTTTTGCATCTAGTACCCCAGCCTCTGCACATTTGTGTGGGTAAGGCTTGGGGCTTAAAAACAACCCTTCCCCAGACCCCGCACAGTGCGGGAAGCCTACGGCACTGGGTAGTCATGTATTAAATATTAACAAGTTCCTTCCTACAAAAGTTCCATAGCTCCTTTGCTCAATGTGCAGGGCTCCAAATGAAGGGGGAAATATGTAGGTTGATTTTTATTTTCTTTTGAGTTTATGATCAGAATATAGAGTTGTCTCATAGTTTTAAGGTTTTCCTTTGGTGGCAATGTGGCATTACTTATAGTCTCTTTTTATCTTGATTTTTCACTTTTCAGCCATCAAGGAGGGAATTTGGTCTGATGGTTGTGTATTATGCCAAGCGAGGTGATAAGCATCATGCTCGTGCAACATTTGAGAACATGAGAGCAAGAGGAATAGAGCCCAATTCGTTTGTCTTCACAAGGTAAGTGCATCGTTCATTCATTCATGTTGTTTGAAACTTCCTCCGATCACAAATATAAGTCCATCTAAGTTTGTGCTAAGTCAACTCTGTCAGTTTTTCTTTACTTTACTATATTCAATATCATATGCCTGTATGTATGTGAATGACTGGCAAATTAGCTCTATCAATGTCTCTATGCTGGCTTGTCTCCTGCATTAAATTTACTTCATTTCATGCAGCCTTGTTCACGCTTATGCAGTTGCTAGAGATATGCGTGGTGCACTTTCATGCATTGAGGAAATGAAATCTGAGGGCCTTGAGCTGACAGTTGTTACTTATAGTATCCTTATCGCAGGATATGCCAAAATCAATGATGCTCAGTGAGTATTTCTCCTTTCCCCCATTACCTCAGCATTGCTCTATGTGCTACTCAACATTCTTTATTCCAGGATTCTGATATAGCCAGAACTGTCCTTTCATATATGATACTCGGTCTTTTCATTTCTAGTCTTTCTCATATCAGTAGTTCAGTACCCTTGGTTTCTTGCTAATCATTTTACCTTGTTCTGGAAGATCTGCAGACAACTTGTTCAAAGAAGCTAAGACCAAGCTAGACACTCTGAACGGAATCATATATAGCAACATTATACATGCTCACTGGTTAGTAGTTACTGGATACCAGATTCATAAATATCGTAAACATAAGGAAAAAGATTATACAGCTATCAGGAAAATGATTGCTAGTTTGCTACATTGTCTTTTTACCAATAGATTATGTTAGAGCACTCAGATATATGTACTTTTGCAGCCAATCTGGGAATATGGATCGAGCAGAAGAGCTGGTCCGTGAAATGGAAGCAGATGGAATTGATGCTCCTATTGATGTTTATCACAGTATGATGCATGGGTATACTATCGTTCAGGATGAAAAGAAATGTCTAATTGTGTTCGAAAGGCTGAAGGTATGGAAGGCATGCCATGTGTTCCAAAGAAAGTATTGCTTTTACATTTATTATGATCACCTTCTTAACCTACAATATGTTTGAGGCTTTTGATATGGGATGGAAGGGGGATGAAGTGCTGTATTGCTCAATCTGATTCGAAGTTTTTTCTCACTTTGCAGGAGTGTGGCTTCAAACCATCAATAATATCTTATGGTTGTCTTATTAACCTGTATGTCAAGGTTTGTTCGTCTCTTTGTATGTTCTCATGTATTGCAGCCCGACCATCGTGCTGAATATGCTTTGTTTTTTCTTCTATCGTTTTCCTTTTGGGGTCAATGCATCAAAGTGCCTCCATTATACTAGTTCTTGGAAACTTCAATGGAAGGATGATTGACAAAATAAAATACTTCAAGTTCAGTTTTCATTTAAACCGTGAGGTCATAAAATTGTTTGACAAATCATTTGATCTTGAAGATTTATATTGTTTGTACATCCCTCTGTGCACATTTTTGAATGAAAAACAATAACTGATGCTGGTTTGGAATTTCTCTTTTCAGATTGGGAAGGTTCCCAAAGCCTTAACTGTTAGCAAAGAAATGGAATCAAGTGGTATCAAACATAATAACAAAACTTACTCTATGCTGATCAATGGATTTATCCATTTGCATGACTTTGCAAATGCTTTTGGCATATTTGAGGGCATGCTAAAATCAGGTTTGCAGCCTGATCGTGCCATATACAATTTGCTGATAGAGGCATTTTGTAAGATGGGAAATATGGATCGTGCTATTCGCATATTGGAAAAAATGCAGAAGGAACGAATGCAAGCATCAAATAGAACATTCAGGCCTATCATAGAAGGTTTTGCAGTTGCTGGAGATATGAAAAGGGCTCTGGATACCCTTGATCTGATGCGGCGAAGTGGCTGTGCTCCTACTGTAATGACTTTCAATGCCCTTATCCATGGGCTAATTAGAAAGCACCAGGTATATTTTCAACTACATGTTAGGTTCTTCACACTCAGACTTACTTCTGGCATGATCCCTTTTTTTTGTGTGTGTGTGTGTGTGCTCGCACTTCACACTCAGACTTACTTCTGGCATGAGCCCTTTTTTTGTGTGTGTGTGCTCGCAGGTTGAAAGAGCCGTTTCTGTGCTTGAAAAGATGTCTATTGCTGGCATTGCACCAAATGAGCATACATACACTATCATTATGAGAGGTTATGCTGCTGTTGGAGATATTGGAAAGGCTTTCGAGTATTTCACCAAAATCAAAGAGAATGGTCTAAAGCTTGATGTGTACATTTATGAAACATTGCTCAGAGCCTGTTGCAAATCAGGAAGGATGCAAAGCGCCTTAGCAGTCACACGAGAGATGAGCTATCAAAAGATACCAAGGAATACATTCATATATAATATTTTGATCGATGGGTAGGTACTAATATAAGCACATTAGTTAAGGCCAATTAACTTCATTTCTATCCGGTCTTATGGCATCTGAATATTTTTAGTTTTCTACTGCCTCAGTAAAAGGAAATCTTTGCAATTTGATCTCTTTTAACATTTTCTTTTACATATACAACTCTTGGGAAACAATTTTGAAAATGGACCTTTTTGCACAGCATCATGACATTTGGTGCCATTGTAGAATAGCACATTGCTGTGACATTTGGCGCTTTCTTTTATTTTGGACTGGCAGGATCCTACAAGGCAACGATTATGGTGCCAAATGTCAGGTTGCTGGGCAAAATGGTCCTTTTTCAGAGATTATTACCCTATGGGGCCCATTTGTGAAAAATATTTTCAAAAAGGATGAAATACAAAGATTTTACCTCAGCAACTCAGGCACTTTATTCATTTCATGTTGATTCATTGTTACTTGAGCCATATTATAATTTGGAGTACTAATAGTTTCTCAAATGCTTGTTAGAGATTGTATTTTATTGTATCATCACTTATATTCCATGCAGTTGGGCTCGGAGAGGAGATGTCTGGGAGGCAGCAGATTTGATGAAACAAATGAAAGAGGATGGAGTTCCTCCTAACATCCATACATATACATCCTACATAAATGCTTGCTGCAAAGCAGGAGACATGCAGGTATGCCCATTTTTCATCAAAATATTTATTACTAGTTTGTGGTGACAGAGCTGGGCATGGCCTGATAGTGATAGTACGATGCAATGGGATAAGCATTAATGGATATTGTTTAAGGCAGACGAGCACAATGCTTGTATGGCCCTTCATCTTATTCTTACTGGAAGATTATGAATGTGAAAGTATTTATCCTGGCCTTTGTTGCATGCTATTTGTTAACCTCTTGTTTGAACTATTTATTGTAGAGAGCAGAAAATGTGATTCAAGAAATGACAGATATTGGATTGAAACCCAATGTCAAGACATATACCACCTTGATTAAAGGTTGGGCTAGGGTGTCACTACCAGATAGAGCGCTGAAATGCTTCGAGGAGATGAAAATGGCTGGGCTTAAGCCTGATGAGGCTGCTTATCATTGTTTGGTGACCTCACTTCTCTCGAGGGCAACTGTGATGGAGGGAAGCACCTACACAGGAATTTTGAGTGTCTGTAGGGAGATGTATGAGAATGATTTGACTGTTGACCTGCGCACTGCTGTTCACTGGTCAAAATGGCTTCACAAGATTGAGAGGACGGGAGGGGCACTAACAGAAGCACTTCAGAGAATATTTCCGCCTGATTGGAATTCATCAGAAAATTTGGAGGCTTCAAAGTCTGTAAGTGATGGAGATTCTGAGTCTTGCAGTGATTCAGACTCTAGTGACAATGATGAGGATCATGGTATCGATGACCACTGATATAATATCGAGACAGTGCTAACCTTTTTGCAATCCTTCACAACTGCTTCAGGGCCAGAGTTAAGCCATCGAGGTATGCTGCGCACATGTGTGCTTAACATATGTCAAGCTTTTTCTGACCTTTGTAAAGATACGTAATAATTTAGTATGCCTATCATGAATGGGTTTACATTTACTGTAAGCTCTCGTAGCAATCATGATTTAAAGAGAAGTCTGCCCATAATGATCACTAATTGCCAGTTTGTGGAGTTTCTGATAATTTTGTTCCAGGGCACAGCTAAAACTATTTTCGAATCGAGTGTGTTTCTGATGAAGCCCTATGTATTCACGTTACAGGCTATTTTCTTGTGGACTGCCAAAGAGGAGGGTTTGGAATCTTGTTTTAAGCCACAGCTGTCTGGCCTCTGCGGCATTTCCTCAAGAGTCGCAGACGCTCAGTAACTGTTCTGCTGGGGCTGAAGGCACAGGCTGTCAATGCAACAGATGAAGGTCACTCAGTTATGTGTGTTGCTGTACAGATCAATGACTCGTAGTACAGGTAAATATTCTCTATACTCATGAGATATTGACAAGTTCTTTCTTGTTATTGCTCTATTTCTAGTGCAACCTAATTCATGAGTTAAGTTCAGTTTTGTGTAATTGGAGAAAATCAGGCTAAGCTATATTTTTACTTGGCTTATTTGATATCTGTTCCAGGTAGGGTTTTTGACTTTTTGTACAGTTGCTTGGAGCAACATTTTGCAAAAAGAAATTCTTGAATGTCTTTCGTGTTGTTCTATGTCAAATGTACCAGCCATAATAAGAAATTAAGAAGGGCGCTGCACCCATTTCATAGTATGACATTACTAGGACCTACGGGAGTAGGGGTTTGTGGGGCTATGGTTGATTACCACCTCTGTGGCTCTGTCATTGGCATTGAGCGAGCATTTCCCAGCACAGAACTGGTAACTGCACTTTATCAGGACAGTACTGCACATACAGTTTGTAACCTCTTCTCTTCATCTGATAAGCTATGAGCTGATTAGCTGAATTGTGTGCTACGGAAACCAACTGGTGATTTTAAACATGGTAAAATAGGAGTTTAAACATGATTTTAAAGCAACTTGCTAGATAATGTGTGTGGATCCTTGTCTTTGTTCTAATGAATTTACACATGGTAAAATAGGAGCTTAGATTCGTGGCTTCTGCTTTAATGCAGCCTGTGTGCCGATTGAATGGGAGGAATTCCCTCTTGAAACTGAAGTACAACTCCAATCAAGTGATACATGATGACTGTTTTCACATTTAAGGTTTCGCATCTTCCAGTACAGCAGCTTCAATCAAATGAGCCTTAACGTAGCACAGCCCGGTTCAGTGTGAGCTTGGAATTGCTCGCCCCTGTCCAAGCTGAGAGCTTTTACTAGCCTGGTCACTTGAATGCCTGCCTGCACAAGACGGCATTATATTTCTTGAGACTGGTGTGTGTGTTTGTGCGCTTGTGTGTGATATGAGCTGCGAATCTTAGCTGGCCGGTATCTTTCATTGAATCGAAAGTGGCCTCCCACATTCAAGTCTTCCCACAAGATAAAACAGTGCTTCATTTATGCCCGCTATTTATGCTTGCTTACTGCATTGCCCTTCTGAATTCATTTGCACCATAAATTTTTGCAATGAAATCTTAATTGTGGTTGCAGTGCAATACTATGTGACTTGAATGTCCTTTTCATAAATAATTCGCAGAATAAACCTTTACTATATATGTATTGAGTATGTGTTCCCTTTTTTTTCTTTCATTTGTGGAAATTCCATGTGTGTTTTCCTTCGGGGTGGGGGTGGGGGTGGGGTTAAGAAATTCCATATGCATTTTCTTAGAGAGATTTTGCAACCTTGTGACAAATAGAAAATCCGGCAGAGTGCAGTGTTTGATTGACGTTGGAAGGTGGAAGGTTAGGTCTATGGCCGTACGTGTTGTATCCAGCTTGGGTCGGATGATGGGAGGGGGAATGAGAGACGGGGAATATTTTTGTTGCTACAGGAGAAAATGCAAGTGATACGACAAGAGCGCAACAACCCCAAAAATCTCGTTCTTTAAGGAAAAAAATGCTGACTTCTGAGCTCTAGGGGTGGAGTTTCAGCTGTTTCAAAAGTTAGCAATAATGGCAGCCGTGTGTGGTGGTATTTTGCTTCATCATATCATTTGGGTGCAACCTGTAAATCTTTTCCAGACTACCCAAGTACTTCCTCCTTTCAAATTACTGTCTCATGTTTATTGAGGGTTATTTCAAGAATGGTTGACACTTGTGGTGTAGCTTTTGGGGGGTTTACCCCATATGTGTCCCTGCTTGGAGTATTCCCTTTAATTTGGCTATAAATGTGAAGCATGTCTCGGTCGAAGAAAATCTTGAAAGGTGGTTTTTGACCTTTAATTTTTCTTACCATCTATTGTCAGTATCCATAAAATCATTATTATTGTTCTGAAAAATACTTTGAATACGAACCTAGCTAGTATTGATGTAGTTTTTTTTTACGATGAACATGGGTCAGTTGATGTGAAAACTTGTAAAGTCCAACCCTAAGCTAGCAACGCACGCAACTATGCGCAATTCAATTTCATTGATTACCGCTGCAATTTCTGTACCGCTGGTCTGTGGTTGTTGGACGACATTTTGAAACAGATGCTTGCACGTGTTTGAAATGACCAAGTCCAAGCTAATCATGCACATAGACTGAGGAAACAAAAATGATTTCTGGAAACACAGTATGGATGGGCCAAAGTGGCATTTTTTCCCTAGAAATATAACGGTGGCAATTAATTTGTTCCATCGGGTTACTAAAGAAGAAGGCAAATACTAATGCTGTTACTTTTTTTTATTAGTAACCGTATGGAGCATTACTAGTATGAAACAAGTATATATTCTGGTGAAAAGCAATGTCGAGGCAGTAGTACAATACAAATAAAGGTTGTGAAGGGACCAGTGCTAGGTAGCTGGCCTGTCCCTTGTTTTGGTTTTTGGCATAGTAGCCATATAGCATGGCTGTAAAACTAATGAGCCCTGCTTGACCGACCTAAAATGACCTTGATTGCAAGTATTTTTATTTAATTTGGTGGCAACCATTGCAGCTACTGCTGCAGGAAGACAGTAGTCTTTGATTCAGAGGAGGAAGCTCAGCTCGAATTGAAGTGTATGTTGAGCAGTTGATGCACCGAAGTGGCTCGGCAGTGTCGCCATATATGCCTCCCGCCCCTCTTCACTCCACCCGCAACCGCAAGGCACGCACAGCACAGCACAGAACAGCGCTATATATAAATGCTCCGGAGCTGCACCATTCTTTCACAAGCCAACCAGCAGCAAGAGCGAGCTATATACATAGCCTCATCTCTCCTCTCCTCTCTTCCGGCCGGCCAACTATAGGCAGAGATCGAGCGAGGCAAGTGAGTAGTAAGGTGCATGAGCGGCGAGGAGCAGGGGAAGAGGTCGTCGATGTCCGGCGGGGCAGCAGAGGCGTCGTCGCCGGCGAGCTCGTGCGTGTCGTCGGACGCGGAGGACGAGGTGGTGGTGGTGCAGGCGGCGAAGCCGATGGTGGTGGTGGGTTGCCCGCAGTGCCTCATGTACGTGATGCTGTCCGGGGAGGAGGCGCAGCCCAAGTGCCCGCGGTGCAAGAGCCCCGTGCTGCTGCACTTCCTCCGCGCCGGCGCCGACGACGCCAGCAGCAGCAGCAACACCACCACCACCACCACCACCACCAAACTGCCGGCCGCCACCAGGCGCTAGCCACAGCCCACATACTACTACAGAGCTTATTCTGTCTGTCCTTGTAATATGTATTAACCCGTCATGTCGTGTGCCCAATTTAATTTGCTGCGCTGATCGATCTGTAGTTTCGTCTTCTTCCTTCATGTTTATTTCTTCACTCGTACTGGTGTTTATCAGCAGCAGTACGTTCTATATATTATTATTCTAGCTATCTGCACTAGCTAGTACTACCGTAGTATCTCCTCTCCTTTATTCGGTTAATACATAATGTTTTTCCATTTCTCTTGTTGAGTAGGAGCACGTACGTAGTAGAGCCGCTGAGTGGTTTGAAGAAGGGCAGATTTTGCCTTGCTTCGATATGATCTCCATATTATGAATGGAAAGGGGGAAAAAAGAATGAGCTAGCTGCATGGTTCGGTATTCTCATCTGTTGCACGGTGCAATTGAGCTTATCAAGACTAAGAACTAGATAGGTAACTGTACCGGCTGAGTTTCATTTCATGAAACTCTATCCTTCTCTCTTCTGGCCATATAGCAAAATTGATGTTGTGACATAGAATTTAATGCCATGGAAACGTGCCTTAGTAGTCAGCTTTATGCAGTGCAGGATAGAATTAAATGGCTGCGCTACTTTTAATTAAATTTTGGGTAGAGTAGCCTGTGAGCATCCCATCCAGCTCGCTTAATTAGGGCTAGAAGAAGAGCGGAAAGGAGAGCAATAATATAATGGGGGGGGATGGATGGATGCATCATGTGTAACTTGTGTGCATCTTAATTATATTGCTGGTTAATTATTGGGCAGATATATAGATGCATGCATGAAATGCAATAGCAATGGCTACCTGAATCATCATGTAATAAACGTGACTTTACTGATAATTATATAGGAAGATAATAATTAGGAAGGGGCAGTTGAGAGGAGGAATCGCATCGCGCTTGAATTAGCACGGCAGCAGCTGGCCTGGTGTGGTGATGAAGCTAGCACGGCCACATTTATACCCTGCTGCATCCAGTGACCGTGGAAGCAGGCCAGACTTGTCTTTGCCTTTGGTCGCGTGCTTTCTGTGCGTGCGTGCGTGAGCGAGCTACATCGGTGGGCGTCGCCTTCCTTATTCGACTCCATCCATTCGAAACACAGCACTTTACATGGGCCGGGCCATAGTGCGGCCCAGAAACGCAAGAAACAAAAAAAAAAGCAGGCGGCATCGCGTCCGTCGCTTCTAAAATTGAACGGCCTCTGCTCAATCTTCTCAAAATAAAAAAAAAAGTCCTTACCGTTCGTTGAGTTTGAGAAAAGAAAGGCAGGAGATTCGAGTGGGTGGGCATCGCATCTCGGGCACGCGGCCCCAAACGGAACGGAACGGCGCGGCGGCAAACCATGGTCTCCACCCAGCAGCTAGGCTTTTTATGCCGACCGGCCCCGGCCGCCGGGTTGCATTGCAATTGCTTGTCTTGCTCCGATCCTCACCGCCGTGCAAATAAATTAATAAAAATGACTTCCGGCTGCTGGAGGAGCTGGAGCGCGGCGAGAAGGGCATCGGCGACGGCACCGTCAGCTACGGCATGGACGACGGCGACGACATCTTCATGCGCTCATGGACAGGAACCATCATAACGTACGTACGTACCTTTATTTATCTGTTGATGGATCAGCCATCGTATGTAGCAGCTACTGTCTAGTAGTAAGATAATTCAGCCATCTACCATCTACTGTACATACATGGGGTCCGTGCACGAGGGCCGCATCTACCAGCTCAAGCTCTTGTGCGCCACAAGGACTACCCCGACAAGCCGCGCGCCCACCGTGCGATTCCACTCCAGGATCAACCTCACCTGCGTCAACCCCGGACACTGGCCACGTACGTCGTCGTCCCTCTATCGTAACACAACAATTACTAATTAATATAACTTGCTTCTTCATTAATCCATGCACAGATTACTAATTCAACGTACAGGTTGAAGGCAACAAGTTCCAGATGCTCTCCAACTGGCAGCGGGAGTACACCATGGAGCACATCCTCACGCAGCTCAAGAAGGAGATGGCGGCGCCGCACAACCAGCGGCGGAGCCAGGAATTTGCGGCTGGGTATGCCAAGTTTCAAAGCAAATGCACAATATAATGGACGATAAGTTATAATGATCATAACAAAGCCATAATAGTAACCAAAATTTAAGTTCTAAACATGAATAATTAAATAATATTACAGAACAGTGGTCCGAGAGGGCCACCGGTCAGAGGAGGGCCTTGGACGTCGTTGTCTTGGCCGCCGGTGCCCGGTGGGCTGGTGGTAGACACCTTCTATTCTTCGCAACTCGCGCTAGCAGAAGAGGACGCAAGCCATGGCCCATGTGGGCGAGGACATGAGGTCGCGAGGCCCGGTTGCCGATCACCAGAGTGGGGGAGCATCCGAGCGGAGAGCCACCGTCACGTCGAGCACCGAGCACCGACTGGACGCGACTCGCATAGCAGGACACGAGCGGTACTCCGCAGCGTTGAGATCACATGAGGGACGTAAGTTTCTGCATTTCTAGGCTTGGTTCGTGAGCTTTGGTGTATTGAGCCAATGAACCATATTTGACAGTATAAGAGCAACTCCAAAAGACTCTCTATATCTTTCCTCTCATTGCTAGGAATAGAGATTTTGATGGAAAAATACCCTACAACAGTTTATCTAAGTGGTTATCCAAATGTAGCCATCCCCTGTTCTGTATTTCTTGCTAACTAAAGATAGATAACGAAAATGGTTTTCTAGAGTGTACACAAGATATATAAAAGCTGTTGGAGAGTGAAAACATATAGAAAACAACTTTGATATAGAAGGTTCTTCAAATGATAATTTAGATAGTGCGTTTTAGAAAGACTCTTGGAGATGCATCTATATATCTTTACTAGTATTTCCTTTCAAATCTTGGGTATGCCAAGGAATACAGGGGCATACCCCTAGCTCCGCCCATGCGCACAACCGCAAGCTCGTGCAGCCGCCGGAAGGGACTTTCTTCGCCCAACAACAAAATCATCATTATTAATGTACTATATATATATAAATATAATTACTCCTACTAATCCTTTGGGTGCTGAGCGTGTGCTGCTTTAATTTATTGCCCCCTCTAAAAAAAAAGCTATGCTATGCTTGTCCGTACGTGCCGCCACCGGCGATCAGATTTTCTGCTCTTTTGCTGCCTCCTGCCTCACACTACCACGACGCACGATCAGATTTTCCCGGCCGTTTGCGCTGCTGCGTTCGGCACGGCCCCCCTAGCTTTGCTAGTATAATTAATGCTTTGCATTATTGCCACGGTGAAGAGACAAGAGGGTACGAGTTCTAGAGCACTGCCACTTGCCTCCGAAAGCAACAACGTTCCATTCGTCGTACTAATGAAAACATTTGCCAAACAAGTTAGTTAGAAGGCAAAATAGTCAAGTTCGTCCCTCAACTTTATTGCAAGGCTCAAATTTGTCCCTCAACTTTTATTTTAGAGTCATATCCATCCTTATGCTGATATTATACTCCATAATAACATTATATAAATGCAAAAAGTCTTTTTTACCATTAGCTTCTTCTTCCCCTCCTTTTAATTTTCACTCTTCATGCGCCCACAATACAATGCGATGCAAGGATAAATAAACATCTATGCCACAAATTTAACACTTGTGATGTTCGGCTTCTAAACGCACTGATGCTCATGCCACTACACTAATTTGCTTGCATTGGCTAAATATTTTTTAGTAATAATAAATTGTTGAGTAATTTAGAAGGGGAAGGAGACAAGGGTAGAGAGGACTTTTTGCATAAATCTCATGTTATTATGGAGTATAATATAGCATAAGGATGAATTTGGCCCAAAAATGAAAGTTGAAGTTCTGTATTAGCCTATATGAAAGTTGAGGGATGAAATTGACCCTTCAATCAAAGTTGAGGGACCAAAACATCTATTTTGCCAAGTTAGAATTCAAGGCACCTTTCCGTTGCCTTGACAACAAATAAAATAACCAAGGGTACGGTACCACACACAAACTTGAATATATACAGTATTTTTTTTAGTGCAGACCCAGTCGACCTCCCTTGAACTCTCGGGAGCGTTTTGGTAGGGAACGGCAGTGCGCACGTTGATTGGGCATGCAGATAGAAATGGGGGCTCCCTCTGGGATTGCGGTGGCTCTGCCGGCTATGAGCCAGGGGGAGCAACATGGACAGTAGAGATAAGTTCATACTTGCTCTTGTGTGCACGTGCTTGATTTGTGCTTTGCTTGGTGTGTACACGTGCTACTCTGATATATATAGTTTGATGACTGGAACTGATGGAGAAAGGAATAGACGCCTGCATGCGCGCATGTTGAGCGTGTGCTACTAAGAGCAAGAGCAGTAACCCAGCGTGTGCTACTAAGAGCAAGAGCAAGAGCGTGTGCATGTGGAAACGATCTAATAAAAGAAAGGGGATGAATGTGGTTGGGTTGAGCTAGTCTGCATTATTACTAGTGGATTGCGCGCGCGTTGCGCGCGCTCATAATTTCATTGAATTACTGGAGGTAATTATCATGGTAAGAGAAGTTTTTTTTCACAGGAGTCGTGCATTTATAGGAATGGTATTTTTTTTTTCACATTTGACAGTGAAAAGAGAAACCGAAAGATTGGAGTTAAAGATGTAGGAAAATAGCACTCTAGGCGCGCACTCATATTTGCTTTGTATCTATTTTATTATTTAGAATTTCATGAAATAGAAAATCTAGTTAAATATATGTAAGCTCTGTAAGTGATAATAAAGTTGCAATCTAAATACTGGAACTTGTAACATTATTACATTCATATTATTTATCGGGGAACATAAAAACATCAGGCCAAATTTATGGTTAATACAAGGAAATTTTATTATTTTACATTTTGCCTAGGGAGTAGTAACTATCAACTACATAGTTTAAGCTACTTTGAAATTTAGCATAACCTAATTTGTGGTGGTCCGAGAGGAGTGACCTTCCCAATATAGACGTAGATGTCCTGCAGGGTTTTGAACTTAAAAACTATTAGTACTATAGTAACCACACAAGATTTAAAAAATATAAACCTTTCTATTTAATGACGTGACAGCTGCTGAGCCAGAATTGCACCTGCAAATTAGGTCCCTGCAACAAATAATTGCTTTCTTGCTCTACTGAGATTCAGTTATTGGATGTTCTTGCTGTGAATAACACTTTGTGATTTGAGACCAAAGATTGTTCGGAACAGGTGCAATGTTGTGCCAGGTTACTTGCATAATGTTGATAAAAAAATACTGCAATTGGCAGTAGAAGCTGTAATAGAAGAGAGTTTTGGACCCTGATAGAGTTAGGAATGTACCTTGAAATCAGGATTCCTGCAAGATTTGTCATTGGGAAAACATGTGTTATCAGTAGCAAAATGGTTATTAGGAGTATATTATTTAAGTAATCAAATGCTAATGAGTAAATATAACATACCTAAAAATTAGGTGGAAAAATGATGAGTCAATGGAGCTAGTAGGATGCAGGTAGGAACTACACGCTGGTTTAGCAAAAATAAATACAGTTGCAAGTTGCAGTAAACAATCTAGCTGTATAGCCCTTAAGCATCAACATATATAATAATGATTCTTTTAACATGTATGGATACCTAAGTATTTCATCTGAATATGTGTTCAAGTTTAAAAAAGAACTTAAGAGTGCTGGTGCAGCCAATACCTTGAACTAAGCCAACTCCTCTAGCTCTTAAAAAAATTATGAACATACTTCCCACCAGTAGTAAAAATTATAAACGTGACCATATATTGTCCAATGCTGGAACATACAGGAAGTCATTGTTGGTTCAGGCCACCATATGTTTTGATCATGAGACAACTATTCAAGGCCTGCAACTCTAAAGAACAGAGCATTAGTCAACTATGTTTTATATTTCCTTTTCACCATAACAATAAACAATTAATGTAAAAAAGTATTGGTTCGGGGCATTATTCAACTTTGCTTCGCATTTAATGCATCACCTTCAAAATTGTTTCCCCTCAAAGCAAGAAACGTCCATAAATTTTGTGGCTACACTGCAGGATGCAAGCATTGAGCTACTGGCTTGCTAGACTGCCAGTGCCAGCCCCGTTCCCATCGAATTGCTCCTCTCCCAAATCAAACCACTCCACACTGGGTCAATCTTCTGTCCACCCATGGGAAAAGGAAACTAAAGCACAGAGGTCAATAGGAGGCGAAGTAGAAAAGAATTTTGTGCCTAGATGAATGGTCCTGTGGCAATACAAATTAGTTCTCATTTATTAACTTCAGTCCACTGGAAGTAGTAGAGCATAAGCAATTAAGTATTAAAGTTGTAAATCATATAGATCGAACCAACAACCAGTCAAAGTACAGGGAAAATTCTAACCAGGCAGGTAGGCCCGTTGTTTATGTGGTTAGAGCACTACGGGCAGATGAAACAACTAATATCTTCATGTTGACCTCCTCATAAGCATTCTGTCGAACACTTTGGAAGTTGCTGCCAAGGTGTATGTACTTGAATCATAAGGGGTGCAGGAGGCACAGGAGGACAGCGTATACGTATATGTAGAATCACAACCGCCATTCAGTACTCACTGAAGAAGACGGAAGTGAGATGCATCAGCAGCAAGAATGGGAGAGGGGGAATTGGGGAGGTGGTGCTCAAGGGTCGTACCGGGAAGAAGCGAGCTCACATTGCGTTGGAATTCCCAGGGTCAGCCATGGCCACGGCTGGCCACTCGCAAGCCGGTGCGTGCCCTCAATCCTCCCAGGAGCCGGGTGGAAGGTGGAGGTCAACCTCCCCTTAGCCAACGGCGCTGCTGCGGAGCTTGACGTGGTGATGTTGGAGACTGTCTCGAGGCGCAAGGATGTGATGGTGAAGGGCGTGGTGAGAGGCACGTCAGACAGGCGAGCCTCAGCCTCTTGAGCGCGCCGCAGCCGGACGACTCCACGGGGGACGGCGAGGCAACGCGTGGAGGAGGAGGCGAGCTGGCGGGCGGCCACGACGAGGGCATGCCGCGGGCGCACGGGGGACGGCGAGACGATGCGGAGACGCGCAGAGGAGGCGGGTTGACGGGCGGCCACGACGAGGGCGGCTGCGAGCTGGCGCCTGGTCTGGCGGCGGGCCGACGCCGGCGCCACCTTGCCAACGCCGTGTCCTCCCGCTACTAGCGCCGGCTGTCCACCAGGGGAGAAGAAAGGTCTGGAAGCGGGGATATTTTTTACCGTAATAGCGAAGGACGGATGGGGTGACGGGTGAGGTGAAACGGGAGTCGTAGATGCGGTGAATCGATCGATGCCATCAGAAATCGTAGGGACGGTCCAATTTTTTCTGACGTGGATAGCCTGCGAGCTCACGGAGCCCAGTCGGAATAATATATAGAAATTGGTATGAGGACGGTTGGGCCGCCTGGGCGCATGCATTGCATGTTGAGGAAGAATTTGTTATTTGTGCACACGCGCGTTCGTTGCGGCGGCCAGGAAAAAACTAAATGACGACCTGTCGCGCTACAGGCTAGCGCGCAACTATTGAGCCCAGCAGGCCGCCGGTCTTTTTCCCATGATTATCCTAGTGCTACACCGCCGGCTTTTTCCCCATAGTTATCATAGTGCTACACGGAAACGTTGTTGACTTGTTATGTGACAGATCATAGTCTGTGCACGTGGTCCACTCCTCCACGCGCCCTTGCAGGGGCGGTTATACATAGCTTTAGGCGATGACTAGAAAGGACGTGCGGCGTTGCCGCGCTGGGCCATTGCTGGTCCATTTGTTTATATAGATGACAGAGCTTGTTTCTGTCTTTTGCCTGCAAATGTCCGAATACAGTGTATTTTGAAAATGATTGTAAGAGAGTGCCGTAAGCGAAACCAATTGAATGCGCATTATAATTCTGAGGTTGTGCTGTCTGAAAAGAAGTGGCCAGGCGTCAGCTTACGTTGTCGCCTCTGCTGAACATGACATCCAACTTATGAAATATCACCAAAACAGTAGTTCATAGTGTGAACACCGATATATACTATGCTGAGTATATATCAGTGTTCATAGTAGTTCATGGTTCTATATATAATATATAAATATATTTCATAAGAGGCACATTTAGTGTTGCAAATATGACAGAACCCCACTTTGAAGGAACAGTAAGGAGAGTGGCATTATATACAGCAAAATGAGAGCCACTGCAAAAATATTGTGGGTATGAGTTGTGTTTGGCTGTCATACAGGAAGCCACAAAAGGTAGTTGTGTAATATATTTTGCAAAAGTATAATATATTTCATAAGCACCAAAATAGTTGTCACATGGCCAATATCTGGAAAAAAAAGAGAAGGCACTGTTGAAACAATATATGTAAAAAATAGAGTACAGGATTGTGGCAACTAAGTTTACAAAGTCTAAGCTGAAATGTGATATTTTTAGTATGGAATGCAGAAAATTCAGCAATTTAATATTGGCAGCAAAGTTTTATATGAATTCCTCTTCAATCTTTGAAGTAGCAATATGCAAAAGTAAAAGATCTTGTTTCGAATAATCAGCTTATCATTTTTTTAGTTCTCTAATATTAATTAGTTGTGCAATAATATGCTAGTTCTGACGATTTTATATTTTGTGCTGATGTTCCTGCTTCTTGTGCTGATGATTGAGTGTTTAACAATGGGAGTACTGCCTGCTTTCCATGACGATCTTTTATCAACAGAATTTCAAATGATGAATGTTCAGTCCTCATATTCTTTTAATTTTTATATAGAATCCTTACGACAAATGTGAACTCGTGGCCAATCCATTGTGAAATGTCACTTGGAATTATATCCGGGTCATTGTTTTTCCTTAATGTTTCAGCACTTTTACCAATAAGTTCAGTAGCTCTTCTTTCGAACATGATGAACTCAAGAGTATATGTGCCATCTGCATTATTATAAATGGTATTTTGTACCTGTACATGAAACATTGCAAGTATTTATTTGATTATTTTAATTTAGTAGAGTGGTGAAATAAGTACTGTTTTATCTAGGTTTAGTAGTTCTTACTTCCATTCAAATTGTTTTGAAGGGCAGCCTCCATCCTTTGTACACTGGAACCCATCAGATGTTGATATTATTTTTTATGAGCATATGCGACAAGCACGATAGCACCAATGTTGTTTCTCTATTATTCCTATGATTGTTATAGTGCACTCATATCGTTTATCCTCTAAGATAAAGTACTTTAAGATCATAGGCTTGGATACGATATATAAGATGGAAATAGTACATGTTAATGAAGTTCTCAATATGTACCTTTTGAGTGAAAAGATCTATGTCATTCAGCTGTAACTGATTCTTTTCTTCAAAAGCTACATGAGTCTGATCTTCATTTGGTAAAACAATTTTTTTAACAGGTGTTGCGTCCACCGGTAAGTTCAAAGATAAATAAATTAAATACGAGTATTTAGAAATACCATGTATGAATAGAGTTGCCTAGTTTGGAATCCCCTGGATTTACAGAATCTAGATTGGGTAGTTGCTTAGGCTATGTTTCCCAGAGCAGCATATGACAGTGCCTATGAAAAAGAGCAGCTCAAGATGCAAGATCCGTCTCACAGACAATTTTATCGAGCACTTGGTGTGCACCAGCTGATAGAGGGCGAGCAGAGCATAGCAGAGCCTGCAGAGGAAGGAATGAAAGACTAGCTTCCACCAGATTGCCCAATCGCCTCCCTCTTAGCTATAATCTCCAATCTTTTCCTACCGGCAATCTGAGACCTTCTCGTCCCATGGTCGACCGATGGAAGGAAATGAATGAGGAGGAGCCTCAATGGACGAGCTGTTCGTCGGGTCGCCGCAGCGCGGCGCCTACCACCGGGCAAGCGCATCGAGTCACCGGTTCTCTGTAGGCGGCGAGCCCGGCATCGCGCCTCCATCTGGCCTAGACTGGGCCTTGGTCTTGAGGCGCCGGCAGCTGCCGCATTTGGGCCGCGGCTCGTGCTTCGCTTGGTCACCGGGCAGACTCTGACCCGGTCCCGCAGCCGCGCTCGCGCTCGAGGCGGCATGTCCCTTCACTCGAGGCGGGGGCGGCGCCTAGGTATGTGAGGTGACCGGATGCTTGGAGAGGTAGCAGGCGGGGAGGAGGCCGTCGAGGATAATGCGGTGAGGTGAGGACACGGCCACAAGGAGGAGAAGGCGGACGTGGAAGGAGGATTCCAGACTCGTTGGGAAGGGCGAAGGTTGTTTATCCAGGGCTGCTGAATGGGACGTCCGATGTGCATCTGATGGCAACCGAGAAATTTGATGTCGTGGCCCAATGTGAGCTCGGGGAATAACCCAACTTTCGATTGTTAAAGATTTTGCAAACTATCACCTGAAGTGGACGCTTTGGGTAGCCCATTTAACTATTGCTTATGTTTTCCCGAGACAATCTGTCCATACATGCAAAAGTAGACAAAATGCTAACATCATCCACATGCATGCAAAACCGGAATTGAAAAAAAAACTATAACTCTTAAGCCGAGCATCCAAATTAATTTTGGATTGTACCATTATCTTTCTTATGACAAGATCTTCAAAACAAGACCACACTTACCTATATTTGTACAATAATTTTTTAAAAGCACTTTTTAATGATAAATACATAATTTCAGAAACTGGGAACAAATACTTGTAACACCTCTGGGGTTTAGCACTGTTTTAAACATGCAATTAACATTTAAAGACCAAGTTAATTACATCAGGCTTTTCACATACGTATATGTATATGTGCATATGTGCAAATGTACGCGTGCAGTGACATATACATTGCTTTAATTTTCAAATCAATCCACTCGTGCCTATGAAATTGAGTAGGGACCTTTCCCTTATCTTAATTAACAAATGACTAGTTGGAATCTAGGGGAGAAAACAAAATTTTGCACATAAAATGATAAGTCATTCGAATCACGGTTTTTGGAAATTCAAAATAATTTTTAAACCATAACTCGAATGAAATTTTGCCCAACACGAAAGTTGTAAATCTTCGAATTTCCTACAACTTTGATGTTCACCGTTTTTCGAGTTTCAATATAAAAATTTGAATCATTTTGAGTCAAACTTTGGTTGACCCTCATCTCTCTCTTCTTCTTCTCTCTCCCTCCTCTATTTTCCCTGCCTACAGCAGAGCTAGCGGCGCTAGGCCTGCCGCAGCTCGCTGCGCCGTCCCGGCGAGTACTGCCCGGCCATGAGTGCCTCTCTTGCACGCCCCGCTGACCTTCCCTCCCATCCCATCATTGCTGCAGCACGCCTCCTCCTCGCTGCGCCCCTGCTCGGCTTCGATGGCGCTCCGCGACGCTGCCGTGGCAACAAACGAGCACGCCATGGCGCACGCGCCTGCCCGAGACACTGCCCGCGGCCGGCCTTCAATGCCGCGCGCCACCGACACCCCCAGCCCCTCCAGTAGCTCCATCCCCTCCCTTGGCTCGCTATAACAGGGCACATACCCCCTGCTCACGGACAGAATGCCGCACGCCATTAGCGTCGCTTCCAGCTCGTCGTCGACCTCCTCCGTCCGCCCATCCCCCATCCTCAAGATATAAAAACTCAAGTGTTGTGTATGTCATTTTATGTGATTTTGAGTATAGGATATCGTACTATCAAGGGGGATGCAACATCAGTGGTTTGACATTACTAAAAGTGCTCATAGCTATCCCATGTGAGAAAAATCAGAGAGAAACACTTGAGAGCAGAAAACCTACTGTGACCGGTCTGACCGGTCAAGCCGACCGGTCTGACCGGTCTGAGTCCAACGACTAGTAATTTCAAACCGACCGGTCTGGGGGACCGGTCTAACTCTGACAGAGCAATGACTAGTTTATGAGAGAGGGGTATTTATACCCCACACCCTCACCCATTCGTGGGTGCTGATGCCATTACATTCCAGAGCCATCTCTGAGCCGTGAAAGCACTTGAGAAGTCCCCCCCAACCTCTCTTTGTGAGATTTGAGTGAATCAAGATTAGATCCCTGAGTCGGGTTGAGTGAAACCTTTGCTAAGAGAGCATTTGAGCAGTGAGAGTATAAGCCATAGCTTGAGCACTTGTGGTTGCGTCAGCCAACTTGTTTGAAGTATTTGTTACTCTTGGAGGTGAAGCCTCCAAGACGACTAGGCGTCGCCGGCTAGCACCCAAGCTTGTGGTGAGCAGCGGCAAGTTTATTGCAGCAGCGATTGTGTGCCACAAGGACACATAGTCATATAGTGGAAAGAAGGAGATAGCTTGACCGTGTGGTCGCCATAAGCTTCCTCAACGGAGAGTAGAATTCACACGTGGTGAACGTGGTGAATCTGAATTTCGGTGAAACAAATCACTGTGTCTCTTCTGCATCATCATCATTTGGTTTGCCTCACACTTTGTGCTCTAGCATTATTTGTGCTTCCACTTCGATCTACTCGATTGTGCTGTTTCTGTGTGTGCAGGGTTGTGGAATATATTCACTGACATCTACAGAAGCAATACAATCAGTTGTATACCTGCTAGAGCTCGTAAAGAGGGAAATAACTTAATTTGTGTGTAGTTTCTGCATTGGACCGGTCTGACCGGTCTTCCACACCGGTCTAACCGGTTGGAGTTTTTGTTGTCGTGTTAAGTGTTGGACCGGTCTGACCGGTCTGCCTGACCGGTCAGTAACTGACAACTGTGTTAAGTGTTTTAAACTGCAGGATTAGCTTTTAAACGCCTATTCACACTCCCCCTCTAGGCGACATCACGGGATTTAAGATCCTTTCACTATTATCTATCTATGATTTTTTTTGAGATTACACAGTACAACTAAGACACTCATAACGCATGCACACTCACACCCCTATGAATACACGGACGCAATCCTATCCCTATGAGCATATCACTGAATGCACAATGCCGTTAAATCTCAAAATATTCGCTTCCATAGAGAGTCGAACCCAAGACCTCAGATGTTATCGAGGCTCTTATAACCACCAGGTTACAAGCCCTTTCGCATCTATCTATGATATTGATTGCACTTGGAATTGCAGTTTTCACTCACTTGCCTGCTCTGCCCTGATCGCTTGGTCAGGTACGTACGCAGTGGCTTTCGTGTGCATCCAGGCCGAATACCTAATTTTTCCTTGCAAAAGTTCAATATATCTCAAATATATGCATAAGTATTAGGCTAAATACTCCATTTCTTGAGTTAGAATTCAACGGAAAGTATAATATCAATCTAACAGTCTCTTCAAGCCAGTCCACTGCCAGCCACTCCGAAACCTCATCCAAAGAGTGCAGCGTGTCTCTCTCAACTCCTTCACGGAGCTCATCCCCAAAATTGATTTAAGTCAACATCTATCGATGACGGTGAGAGCAGCCAAGATTTTAGAGTTGAGCCTCTTGAGGGCTGCTGCGAGCAGCGTAGGCACAAGGACGTCAGGGCGGCAAGACAGCATCCAGCAGCAGATGGAGTACGAAGTGAGCAAAATTTTATTTTTCTCATTTTTCTAGCTTAATTTATTTATTTAGTTGCATCGTTACGGCATATTGTAAACTTTGTAAATTGAAGAAGAAATTAATTGATAAACTTTTTTATCGAATACGCAGGAGAGCTGCACATCTTTGTATTAAGAAAAAGAATAAAAATTTTCATACAACGCGAGCTGACTCGCCACACAATCACTCACACAAACGCTTATGTTACACAACCAAAAGGAACAAGCGTTGAGGCGTAACTCACGTGCACAAGGGTCGATCCAGCATAAGCCTTCCTGTCTGATCATATGGATGACCAGGTTGACACTAGCTGCAGCGCCTCTGAACACGCGGGCATTCCTCTCCTTCCAAAGATGCTAGGTAATTAGCGCGAAAAGGGCGTCGAACCCCTTCCTCTTGTAGCCTGGTAGTTGCTGTCGCAGAAGCGACCACCAGGTGCTGCAGAATTTCCCACCAAACTTGCAATGAGAAGAAACACTGAAACAACATATGTTCACTCGTCTAGTGAAGTCCGTAATTGATAAGAGTTGAAAATATGTGTAGACTCTGCTTTGAATACCCAACTTGAAAAATCTGGTGCCAACCGCAACCGGGCGGCACGGCAGCTGTATGGTTGTCCCGTACGAGCCGCCACTGGCGATGAGATTTATTTTGTGCCGGAATATAAGGAAAAACATTTTCCTAGTGAAAATTTTGATGCGACTTTCTAGTGAAAACAGTTGCACTCAAGACCGGAGCTGAGGGGATGGCCTTCAGCAGTCGACGCGGACCGGGTCAATTGCGGTGGCCTCGGTTCCCGGCCGCTTGCGCCCCACTAGCTTTGCATTGCACACTTGGCCCGGCGTGTCCAGGTGCAGATGCGATGCCCCCCCAGCCGCACTGCGTACTACTACTCGTTATCCAAAGGGAAGGGCGCCCGTACGAATTACTTATTAGTAGATCGCTTGCTTGTCCAAGATTATATTTTGCATGTTTTATTTGGCGATTGGCGTCCTCCACAGTTGAAACATCCATCCTGTTGCTTCTAGAGCACCGCTACTTGCCTCCAAAAGCAAAAACATTGCCAAATTCCAGGTGGCCGCAGCGCAACTTGAATACAGGCCGTATTTTTCTAGTGCAGACCCAGTCGACCTCCATTCAACTCTTGGCAGTGCGAGTCCAGGTTTCCAGGTGTGCCGTGCCGTCCAACAAAAAGAAAAGAAAAAAAAACTGATATACTCTACGGAGTAAAAAGGAAACAAAGGGGTTGTGCTGCTCTGGTCTGGTCAGTCAACCCAATCATGCCTGCCTCTGCCTTTAAACAATCCTCCTTTCCTTGCTGGTCGACCGCACGCCAAAAACGCGTCGTGCCCCGGTCGCCGCACGGATCTCCGCGCACCCGCCGCCTTCCTTTATAATCCTTCCCCGCGAGAACCGAACCCTCCTGCCCCGTTCCCTCCCATCGCCGTCGGATCCCCATCCCATCCTATAAAACCCTACCCGGCCACGAGTCGCCGTGGAATTCCCTACCTCACCCACCCACCATCTCAAAATCTCTTGCTATTCTAGTATTCTATTATTCGGCGGCAATTGCATCCAACAGTAATCCTCCCGACGGGATCAAATCAAACAGAATTAAGAAGAAGAAGAATCAAGGAGATGCCTTCCCAGGATTTCGCCACCGCCGCCGGCTGGAGGCCGAAGCAGCAGCTGCACCACGACCATAAGCTGCAGATCCAGGAGGTCTGGGCGGACAACGTGGACCGCGAGTTCACGCTCATCCGCGCCGCCATCGAGCACTTCCCCTACGTGTCCATGGACACCGAGTTCCCGGGCGTCATCCACCGCCCCGGCAACGCCAAGCACCCCGCCGCCATGACCCCCGCCGAGCGCTACGCCCTCATCAAGGCCAACGTCGACGCGCTCCACCTCATCCAGGTCGGCCTCACCTTGGCCGCCTCCCCCACCGCCCCGCCCGCCCTCGCCTTCCAGATCAACCTCCGCGAGTTCGACCCGCGCCTCCACCGCCACGCCCCCGACTCGGTCGCCCTCCTCGCCGCCAGCGGCCTCGACCTCGCCGCGCACCGCGCCAGGGGCGTCAGCGCGCGCGCCCTCGCCGCGCTGCTCATGTCCTCGGGCCTCGTCTGCAACCCGGACGTGGCCTGGGTCACCTTCCACTCCGCCTACGACTTCGCCTACCTCGTCAAGCTCCTCATGGGCCGCAAGCTGCCGAGGTCGCTGCCCGACTTCCTCAACTTGGTGCGCGTCTACTTCGGCCCCGAGGTCTACGACGTCAAGCACATGATGCGCTTCTGCGCCGGAGCCCTCCACGGCGGCCTGGAGCGCGTCGCCGCCGCGCTCCAGGTGCAGCGCGCGGCGGGGCGGTGCCACCAGGCGGCCTCCGACAGCGTGCTCACCTGGGACACGTTCAGGCGGATCAAGAGCCTCTACTTCGCAAAGGAAGGCAGCCTGCAGCACCTCTGCGCCGGCGTGCTCTTCGGACTGGAGGAGGACGCCAGCAAGCTCATCAGATGAGATACACCACCAGCAGCTTGCTTGTCTTTCTTTTCTTGTACAGAAGACTACAGAGCAGCTCAACTCAATCAATTGCTCCTCTCCTCTTCGATCGGGAGGGACAATAATTAAATTAAATTAACACCAAGTTCGTTGATTGGTTATAAAAATCTGGTTGCCGGATGTTTCGCCGAAAACAGGGACATGAAGCTGCAGCAGGTGCATTTGAATTCTACCATTCTCCTGTACTACTAGTGCAAGGCCGTCCAATTTGTGAAGCACATGCAGTGCAGTGCAGCACTAGTGCCGTTGGCGTTTGACCGGCAGCCAGGCCTTGCCTCCGTGCCGCGTGGAATGTTTGAACTTTGAACGCGTCGGGTGGGGGGAAAAGGCTATCCCCTGGACTGGTCTGTACTGTCTGCTGGAGCGCGTGCCACCAGCAGGCAGCAGCAGCGTGACTTGGCGAGTCAATGGAGAAAAACCCCGCCTGCAACAGCTGTGTAAACGGATGGAGCACGTCGGCCTTGATACTATTCTTCGACTGCTGGTGTGGTGAACACCAAATGGTTTGTCTCAATCAAGGAAGTGGGGAGAGTGCCAAGGGGCAGACAGTATACTTTTGAGTCCGATTATTCAGCCAGCGACACTTGCTTCATCATATCATATACAAAAGAAAAGACTAATAATAAGATTAAAATTCCTCATATTATTTGGTTCGTTCAAAAAACAAAATTACTATTATTTGGTAGCCAACGCCAGCCGGTGACTGACTTGGGCAGGCGGAAAAGAAGAGGGCACAACTAAGGACTTGTTTGGCAGAGCTCCGGCTCATTAAAAAACAACTCCGGCTCCTCAAGTGGAGCGGCTTCTCTGGTGGAGCTGAAGCCGTTTTGCAAACCATTTGGCAAAACAGCTTCACCTGTTGGAATGAGATTGTAAAATATCTAAATTGTCCTTCCTTTATTTTCCTTTTCCTTTTTTCTTTTTTTCCTTTTCTCTTCTCTCCTTTTCTTTTCCTCTTCCTTTTTCTTTTTTTCTCTCCCTTTATTTTTTCCTCCTCACCTCCTTATCCATTCGGCCGACCTCCCCATCCCTGTCTCCTTCCACCTCCAGCTCCGCCGCCCCTCCTGCCTGCCCTCCGACTGCGCCTCCTCCTTCCGCCGGTCGCCGCTGCAAGGTCCTGCCCCTGCACCCGTAGCCCCACCGGCCGCCGCGCTCGAGCTTCCGCCTGCCGCCGCCGCGGGATCCCATCCGTCTCTACACCCGGAGCCCTGCTGGCCCCTGCAACCGCTGCCTCCGCCCGTGCGCCTCCTCCTGCCGGTCGCCGCCGCGCCTCCTCCTGCCGGCCGCCGCCACGAGCTGCGCGCGCAGGGGCAAAAGGGGGCATGCCACGAGCGGAGCTCCACGGAGCCGCGCGAAGCCACAAAAATGTGGCTCCGCCCCCGTCAATGGGCTCTAGAGAGCGGGTTTCAAGGGGCTCCTCCGATGGAGCCGCCTCCCCGCACCCGGTTTGGCAGGGCTCCGCATGGAGCCGGAGTGGAGCTCTTTTTGGAGCACTGCCAAACATGACCTAATTCCGCACTACTTTAATTTACTACTACTGCTGCTAATTTAGTAGTACACGCAAGTAGGAGTATTATGGACCTGGATTTCCATTTCATTCTCGCCCAGGAAAGGACTGTCACACCACACCCGCCACTAGTTTATTCTCACAAAACAACTGAAACGAGTACGTATTCTATAACAAAAATAAACACTAGCACTGTCTCTCTCCTTTGTTTCTGCTACCATTACCAGCATTTTGTGTGATGACCAATCCAAATAGTAGTTGATGTTTACACAAAATTATATTTTAGGACTCGACTCTCGGGTGTCATTTTGAGCATGGAGCGAGGTTTTGACATGGTGATTGGTGAATGCATAGCGGATCGGATATGCAACTTGTCCCTTTTCTTTTGTCCGCACCGGCACCATTCAGGTCTGCACAGGATAGGAGTCGTGTTGGAACGGCACCAGTAAAGCAAAACCAGCATGCATGTCAGTATGTGGAATCCTGGATCGAGATGATCTTTGCTCTCTCAAACGGGAGTGGATTTTTTTGCCACTGTCCTGCGTGAAAAGAAGTGAAGTCACCAACACCAGGCACTGGGTTTGCATACATTTTTATTTGAAAAAAAGTTTATTTTTGACCTTCCAACTCTTCCTCTTGCCGGCCGAGCAGGCAGAGAGCGCTCTCTCTAGCTGGGAGAGCTACACCCCGCCGGTGACCACCCACGGTCCCGGCGGCCACAGCCCCCACCGCCGATAGCCGCTCCGGCCCCGGCGTCCACCTCCCTGCTGACGCCCCTGCCCTGGGTTGGCCGCCATGGCTGCGCCGGCTCCCACCTCCCCGGCACCCGCGCCGCTAGATCCGTCGCCCACTCCACCGCCCTCGTCCTCCGCGGCGACACCAACCCGCGCCGAGCCGCGCCCGGCGCCGCCCTCTCCGCTGTCGGCGGCGGCTCGTCCCTTATTCCCCGGGTCCTCCCCCTAGGTGAGCGCTGGGCGGATGCAAGCGACGAGGAGATGGTCGACTACGAGTTCACTCCTTCCCCCTCCCCACGCACGACGACTCCCCGCCCGGCGACCTACCGAGACGCCGTCTGTCGCTAGCCGCCGAGCCCGATTCATGCCCCCTCCGTCCCTCCGCCGGGTCTCGAGACTGCGCCGCCCGTCCGGAGCCTGCTCCAGAACCCTCTCGCCGCCAGCGTAAGTGACCTTCCCGCCGCGTTCGTCAGCGCAGGGCACCACCTGTCCGTGTGGTCGACGACCGCGCCGCCCCTGCTACCACGACCGACGGTGGCCGTCGCCGGCCCCGGGTCGACGCTGAGGGGTTCCAGGAGGTGCTCCCTCGAACTGCTCGCCGCACGCGCCACCTCGCCGTCACTAACACTAGTGCTACCCATCACCGCATCCCTCCGGAGTTGGCGGACAGATGACTCAACTGCCTCTCCTACAACCACCGCGTCGCCACTTGCCGACTCCCCCGGCGTTGTCTCCGCTGCCACGGTTTCTGCCACCTCACGCGTGACTGCAGGCGTCCTGCTCGCGCAATGGCAACTTCAGCTCGCGTGGCGGGTGCCTCCTATCGCGCTGAGCCACGTCGCCAGTTCTTCACCAGGGGAGATGACGGGCCGCCAACTCCGGCGGCATCCGACGCTCCGAGTCGCACACCTTCGCCGCCACCGGCTGGCACCGCTACTGCTGCTCGAGCGGGTTCGACGGGTCTGGCTGGGGATCTTTCCCAGCCAAAACCGGAATGCTGCTACATTGAGCGCAGCGATGCTATGGCGGCGGAGGAGGTCCACCTCAGGCTGGCTCTGATCGGTCAGGTGGGCAACGCCTCGCATGGCACCTGCGTGGCTGATGTCCTGTGGTTCATCGTGGGGTACAACAGCGTGCCGGAAACTGAGCTCTCCATCAAGCCTTTCCATCAGAACAGCTTCCTCATCCAATGCACTACGCAGGCGACCAGGGATCGCGTTCTTGCGGCCAGCCCGATTCCACTCGCCACCACTTACCTCTCCCTAAAGTCGTGGACGAGGCTGGTGAATGCTGAGCCCATTTTGTTGTATCACAAGGTTGTCATTGAAGTGGACGGAGTTCCGGTGCACGCCTGGGATCTGGACACTGTGAGCAAGCTTCTCGCTCCACAATGCTGGATCGAACGCCTTGATGAGGCGACTTCAAGCAAGGCTGACATGTCAACGTACAAGGTGACCGCCTGGACGTTGAATCTGGCATTCATCCCGACAGCCAAGAGACTCTTGATTGCGGAGGCGGAGCTTCCGGTTGTGTACTCCAACCCCACCAATCAATGCATCTTCGGCAATCTTACACCGTACCTCCGGGAGAAGCGCGTCCTCGACTACCCGGTGGAACTCCATCTTCGGCGCATCTTCGACTTCACGCCGTGATCCCCATCTTCCTTCGGCGAGTCCTCCCCTTCTGATGATGGCAACAACGGTCCCGACGGCAACCCTGACTGCTCCTATGGGTTCCGTCGCGGTTCGGCGGGTAGCCCCAGGATCTCTGCCTTTCCTCGTCGCGACGGTGGTGGCCGCACCAACGGCGGCGGCAGCCACTTTGGCGGCAACTGTTCTGGTGACGGCACCATTGATTGGGCACGGAACCCGGTGGGCCATGGTGGGGATGGTCCCGACCGGTCTGGGCACGTGATCCCAAAGAAGACTCCTGCCAACATCCACACTGAGCCGGGCCACCAGAAGAACTTTCCTCCTTTGGTTGCCAACAGGAAGGAGAAGACAAATGGAGCCTGCCGGCTGGGTCAGCGGTCCCCCGCGACCTGGGTGGACACCTCCCCCAACGCTGCCCCATCCCTTGTCTCTGCTGCATCTGTGCCGGACAGGACGTCTGTTGTCGATAAGGCTGAGGAGCTCGTTCTCGGCCTTTGGAGGGAGACGGACTACGACCGGTCGCTTGACCCCATGCGATCTGAAGCCTGCGTGGTCCACTTGGCGAAGGTAACGGGCACGGTATCGACAGCTATTTTTGAGGGTGTGACGGTTGTGCCTGCATCAACAAACACGTCCCAGTCGCCCATGCCTGCTGACCGCCCCGCCGTCTGCGTCGACACGCCGGTTGACACCGTTGCGCCGTTACTTCCTGTAATGGAGACGGACTGTGTTGGGTGGGCTGCTTCGGCAACACCCGCAGAGGAGACTTTCGTCGATCCGGGGCTCGCCCCAACGGAGGTGACTGGGCCGGATGGGGGCTCCATGGAACTTGTGGCCCACAACGGTCTGGACGACAACACTCTTCCTAACCCGGGCTCTGATCCTGATTCCGGACGTGGGGGCCCGGATGGCCCAGCTACTCGCCTTTGTGCTTTCGGCCAGGAAGTTGAAATCGCCGTCCCCCCACCACTGATGCCCAAACCGCCCAAGACGACCAGGCGGCCGACACCGGCTGCGAGTGATTTGCTGACGCTGCCAAAGCGGAGCGAGCGTCTTGCTAACCACCCACTCGCAAACGTTGCTTCCTCTAAACGGGCTGAGGTAATCCTCATGTGTAGACTCAATGTTCTGCCTGATGATGCGGTTGCATGCAACGACTCCAGGCAAGCATATAACCAGCTATACAAAGAGAGAATGGAAGATGGCCATTATGAGGCTGTCCGCGACCTGTTGCTGGCGCTTCGCTGTAACGGTCCAGCTCTGGGCCTTTCGGCTCATCTCCTCTGGTTGCATTCTATTTCATGGATCCAATCGTCCTGTTGTCCTAGAACGTCCGTGGGTTGAACACGCGCGCCCAGCGAGACGTTGTCCGTGTCCTTCTGCAAGACACTAGGGCGTCCGTTGTCTATCTACAAGAAACTAAGCTGAGCATGGTAGATGTGGATGTAATCCAATGCATGTGTGGTTCTCAATTTAAAGATTTCACGTATCTGCCGGCCGCAGACACGCGTGGAGGTGCCTTGGTTGCCTATCACCAAGATGTGGCTTCTTTCTCCGATGTGAGCGTAAGATGTTTTTCGGTTATGATAAAGATCTCTCCATGTTCTGGTGAGCCATCCTGGTGGCTCACGACGGTATATGGTCCGCAAGAAGACGATGACAAAGTACTGTTTCTTGAGGAGCTTGAAGCGATCAGGGCGGCATGCGCTGGACCCTAGGCAGTGGCTGGGGATTTCAACTTGATCCTGGATCCAGCTGACAAAAATAATGCACAGATCAATAGAAGGAGCATGAACCGCTTTCGTAGGCTGGTGGACTCCCTCGAGCTCCGGGATATTCACCTACATGGTCGAACATACACTTGGAGTAATGAACGCACTAATCCAACTCTTGTCAGACTTGATCGGATACTCACCTCGGTCGACTGGGAAGAGCTCTACCCTCTTTGCTTCTTGCAAGCACTCTCCTCTGATGACTCGGATCATTGCCTGCTGCTACTCCTAACAAAAACTAACATCCGGTCCAAGCCCAGGTTTCACTTTGAAACCTTTTGGCCGAAGCCCGAGGGATTTCTAGACGTGGTGTCCAGGGGTTGGATCTGTTCAGACGCTGTGACAAACCCATTCCATCGCCTTGATTGCAAGCTGAGGAATGTGACGAAGGAGCTTTAGAGCTGGTCGGCAAAAAGATTGGCTCTGTCTGAATGCAGCTCCTGATTGCTAGAGAAGTTATCCTGAAACTTGATCAGGCGCAGGAGTTCAGAGAACTTTCTTTGGAGGAGTTTAACTTTAGAAAAGAGCTGAAGAAGCTCACCTTGGGCCTTTCCTCGCTTGAGCGCACCATTGCTCGGCAGCGCTCAAGGCTTCTTTTCCTAGCAGAAGGAGACGCCAGCACACGGTTTTTCCATCTACATGCAAATGGTAGACAGCGAAAAAATAACTTCACGCGACTTCATGATTCTGCTGATGACAATTTTGTTTACGGCGATAACATGGCGATGGTCCAGTTCAACTTCTTCGACAACCTGCTCGGAAATGAATGTGACCGGCCATGCATACTGAATCTGGAAGCAATTGGGATCTCACCACGCAATTTGATGACTCTTTAACTACCATTCACTGAAGAGGAGGTTTGGGGGGTCATTAAGGAGCTCAAACCTGAAAAGGCTCCTGGGCTGGATGGAATGACAGCCGCATTCTATCAGTCATCTTGGACTGTGATCAAGGAGGACATCATGCGGGCCGTCAACGCCTTCTACAACATTGACTCGCGCGGGTTCAGGTGCATCAATGGAGCACTACTCACTCTGATTCCAAAGATACCCGACGCTAAGGAGGCAAAGGACTTCAGGCCGATTAGCATGCTACACAGCTTCCCCAAAATCCTTGCAAAACTACTGGCGAATTGACTCTCGGCGAACATCAGTGACCTAGTACTTTGCAATCAGAGCGCATTCATAAAGGGACGTTACATATTAGATAACTTCAAGTATGTTCAGAGATCGGCGGTCTTAATCAAGAAGAAAAAGATACCAAAACTGCTGCTAAAACTGGACATCTCGAAAGCCTTTGACACTGTCTCCTGGCAATTCCTTCTCGAGGTACTGCAGGGTTGGGGTTTTGGTTGCCATTAGCGGGGATGGATTTCTCTTCTACTGTCCACCGCGTCTACACGTATTCTGCTAAATGGGAGGCCGGGAGCCCAGATTCAGCATCGCCATGGACTGCGTCAGGGTGACCCCTTATCGCCGATGCTGTTCGTCATCGTTATGGACACTCTGAACCGGTTATTTGTCAAAGCCCAAAATGACGAGGTGTTGCAGCCCATTGGTGTGCCGGCCATCAGGCATCACTGCAGCCTTTATGCGGATGATGCAATTCTTCTCCTCTCACCATCTGTTGACGAAGCGCGAGCCATCAAGTTCATCCTGCAACTCTTCGGCGATGCGTCTGGATTGGTCACCAATGTGGATAAGTGCTCGATCACGCCCATATACGGAGAACATGCTGCAATTCAGGCCTTTCCTGCGGTGCTACCCTGCCAGGTGCTCGAATTTTCGATCAAGTACCTGGGGGTACCACTATCCACGATGGCACTGCCCAAGAGCCAATACAGACCGCTGATCGATAAAATCAGCGCCAAGCTGCCGGCACGGCAAGGAAAATTGTTGAATCGAAGCGGCAGGCTGGTATTGGTGAAGTCCACCCTCTCTGCACTTCCTATTTATCTAATGATGTTGGACAAATTGCCTAGCTGGGTCATCCACGAGATCGACAGCTTGCGAAGAAACTTCCTCTGGTCTGGGGGACTTTCAATTGCAGCCATCAGGGACTACGTCCGGCTTTGGCACACACTGGCCTGGATCACACTCAACGATGAACCGGACTATTTCCGCTGGAAGTGGGACTGCAAGTCGACCGCCTCTTCAGCTTATAGGGCGATGTTCATCGGCACTGTCCGCACCCCTGCCACTCATTGGGTCTGGAAGAGTTGGGCGCCACTGCGGGTAAAATTCTTCACTTGGCTTGCACTGAAACAAAGGCTGTGGACTGCGGATCGTCGCCGGCGACACAATCTTGACGCACATGATACTTGTTGGCTATGCAATCAAGAGGCGGAAACAGCCGACCACATGCTCATCAGCTGCAGCTTTGCTAAAGTCATTTGTTGGAACATACTGTCCTGGATGGACTGTGCTTGCTCGTTTCAAGGACAGCCGCCGATACACACTTGGTGGGAATACCTGAGAGGCCTGCAGGCGCGTGAACGCAAGCGCGGTTTCGACTCGCTCTTCATGTGCATCATCTGGGCGATTTGGAAGGAGCGGAATAATTGGCTATTTGAGGGAACGAGTTGCACTGCGGCGGAGCTGCAAGACAAGATCAAACTTGATGTGAAGCTCTGGATTCATGCGGGTGCACGTCGTTTGGGTTGTCTAAAGCGCGAGTAGTACGAGAGGGAGTCGGCCCTTCGAGGCATGTAAAACTTTTCTTTCTCGGCTACCTTAATGGTGCCTTCGAGCGTGAGAATTGTCCTCGCGCGGTTGTAGACACTCTTTTCGTCTTAATACAACTAGTCGTATAGCCCGCGCATTTGCGCGGCTAGTATTGAAAATTTGAAAATTTGTATGTCATTGTATCCTTACTTAAAGGTTATACTATTTTTTACCATATATTATTATGTTTATTATCGTAAATTATGTCTTATTGTTGATTAAAACAATTCAACTATGATCTACCTATAATAACAACTTAATTTGTTGAGCTTTAATAATATTATGCAGATAATTATTCTTATTTTTATTTTATTTTAATTGATTGTTGTTAGCTTTAGTTTTTATTAATAGTATATATTTATAACTGATACATAGCTAAATGATATTTTATATTTAATTTTTCATAATGGCATTGGTGGGTGATTTTTAATTAGACACAGGGGTATTTTAGGCTAATTTTTATTGTAATGACAGTTGTGGGGAATTTTTATTTTTTTATTTTTCTTCGATTAACGTGGGAATTTCTAGGGCTTGAGAGCGAACATGGAGGTTCCGTTTGTTGGACAAATAATAAGTTTTTCATAATGACATTGGTGGGTAGTTTTTAATTAGGCACAGGGGTATTTTAGGTTAATTTTTATCATAATGACAGTGGTGGGTAATTTTTATTTTCTATTTTTCTCCGATTAACGTAAAAAAAATTAGACCTTGAAAACGAACGTGGAGGTTCCGTTTGTTGGTCAAATAATAAGATAATAGATGATGCGCAGCTCTCCTGCGTACTCGACAAAAAAAAAACACCAGGCACTGCTGCTGCAACACAGGGTGGGTCTGGGACCGTCACGATCACGATTTTGTTGTCTGTCAAGCTCTGTTTAGTTCCCAAAAAAATTGAGTTTTGACATTGTAGCACTTTCATTGTTATTTAACAAATAATGTTCAATTATAAATTAATTAGGCTTAAAAAATTTATCTCGTGCTAATCAATTAGACTATGTAATTAGTTATTTTTACAACTACATTTAATGTTCCATACATATGTCCGAACATTCAATATGACGAATACTGTAGAATTGTTTTTTGAAACTAAACAGGACCTGACAACTCAACCCATCAGATCAGATCAGACAGACGTGAGATTTCACACCAGTCTGTCTGAATTTCAACTCTCCCCTTGCTTTTCGAGCTGCCTTGTTTGCTGCTGACAGGCACCTTTCCTTCTCTCTCTCTCTCTTCGTTTCGTGCAGTAAATCCAACCGGACAGGAAAAACAGTGAAGGGCGCAGTTCTTTCTTCACGCCAGCGCTAGCGCTAGCGCCATCATCCAACCGGACAGAAAAAAACCATAAGACGTCGACACTAAATCTGAATGGAATGGAGGGAGGGGTGTCCTCGTTAGCCTAATCCATCTTTCAGAAATTTCTTTTCTGCTCGGATCGTTTGGTATCGCACCTAACGATGAATCGAGGCGTCTCTTTGATCTTCGCTGCAAAAGAGAGCAATGATAAAGACGTCACGCAAGACACGAAATCAAAGAGGACGATGATTCAGAAACAACTTTATATTATTAGTTTTGTTGTATTATTTGTTGTATTATTAGTTTTGTTGTATTATTACTAAAAAAGAAGGGTCCTTCTTTGGTTAAGCAAAAACGATCTCAATCTGTGATTCTTTAAATATCTAGAATGATCCATTTCGGTATAGATTAAAAAAATAGTACTTTTCTTATTTTTTATTTTTAGTTCTTTCTTTTACTTACCTAAAAGAAAGAATGCTATAAGTGAAAAATAAGACCTTAATTTTACTTTACAAAAAAAATTCTTTCTTTTGTTATTCGAGTTGAAGAAGTGTGAGAATTTTATAACTACCCCCAAACTACCATAGTGAGATATAAATTTCTTGTTATTACAACCAAAAATTTCCACAGGCTCGGCAGCATTTAATCCATAATCATGGGCTAAATATATTCCTGAAAGAGAAGTGGGTAGACGAAGTATTGTTGACGAGATTTCTATTTTTTTGAATACCCTTCGAATTTTTTCATTTGTATTTCTACTTGTTGCCCTTATTTATTCTTTTGTTTGTTAATGATGTTAGTGAAGCAATCCATCGGTCCATTTAAAGCCCCCACCTTTCGCCCATAAAATGGATCAATTCGGTATTGGAAAAAGGGCTGGTCCCTTCTAGTAAATAGTTCAAACTATTTTATCGATATGAGTGTTTCATATCAGATAAATTCCACACTACCATCCGATGTAAAGACAGTTTTCGGTGCTAGTTATCCAGTTGCAGAAGCGACCCCACAGGCTTGTACTTTCGCGTCTCTCTAAAATTGCAGTCATGGTAAAATCTTGGTTTATTCAAATTGATACGAAGTAGTAGACTTAACTAACTCAATTCTTAGGAAATCGCGAATCAGATCATTTATTCTTACCTCAACAAGAGAAGCACGAGCCCCCTCTTTTTCTTCTTGTTCCCAATTCACTACTAAGCAAGTTCGAATGGGTACCAGACCACCTCGTGTTGCATCTGCCGCGAGCACTGCATGCATTTCACTTGAGACTAATTTGTTAGCTCTTCATCGCCCAGGTACTAAGAGAGAGGCAGGCAGCACGGGCACAGACGGACGGCCTCACCCTCACCCAGATACTACTACTACTACTCCTCTCTCTGAGTTCATTCATGCATGCCCCCAAACTTGAATCTTTGTGGCCAACCAATACCAATCCACAATCCACTTTGGATTGAGCCCAGCAAATGAACAAAAGCCCAGATGCATCCTATGGCTACAAAACAAGTCGCTAGTAGCCGTCAACAACAACACGGCCATTTTGAGATTCAGAGGAGGCAGGATTTGATGCCCAATTCTCTCCGTGTAGCTGTCGTGTCCATGCAGTGGATAGCAGGCAAGGAATAGTATATACAGTGGAGACACCAGACATGTTTCGCATTATTGCATCCCATCATTTGCATTTGCCGCTGCCTTTGCCCCCACTTAAAAAACCAGTCGTGATTAAGTAGCAAACAGGAAAGCTTCATCATTGATCTGGCAAAAGGGAACACATCGATACAGTACTACCCATGCAGGCGATCTTACAACAACAGTTCCTAGACCCCTGTTTGTGTTTGCCCCTGGGAAACCTGCATCTCTGCATGTTTCACAGCAGTGGATCTGTTATTGTTAGCAAGAGGCCTACGGACCACTGCAACAGCACATCTTTTCCTCTCATGATTTATTATTGCAGACGTCTTTCCTAAAGGCAATACAAAAGTTCTCCTTTAAACATTCCCCTCCTTCCTTGTTTCATACTGACAAGTTTAAATTGGCGCATCAAAGAGATGATCTGACATATTGCAGGCAGGGAATGCATTCAAACAATCCTTGTTTCACCAAATTTTACTCCGTGCAAAATCAATTTAGAACGTGAAGCATATGCCTGAGGAGGTCTGGCCATACTATATCAGAATCTAGCGTGCCGATTACGCGATGGAAAGCTGCTTCACATAGCATCAGACAATCTGAGACCTGCTCCCCACAAAAAATGAAAAATAAAACAAAAGGCGCCTGAGATGTGTTCTTGCATGATCTTACTGTCATCAATACTGTTGCAAACAGTACAGCATACAGGCTTTCACCTACAGTCACCTGGGCTTGTCCTCTGCAGGCTGCCGCATCCCGACCTCCAGTAATACAGATAGGCAAGCATCAGGCTTGCCGCCGACCATAGTACAACGTCGATATCTTGCGGTAATTTAATCACCTGTCGTTCAGTAATTCAATGCGACTACAAAGATTCGAGAGGCGATAACTGGCTGCTTTCCGAAGATAACAACATTTGGCTACAACTGAACGATAAGAGCTCATGACGATGCTCAGGCATGGAGCTCTGTTAGATTAGTCGATGCGTCGCATTCAGGACAACGCCGCGGTCTCCTCGTCGCCAACTTCATGTTGCGCAGTGCGAGTCTATGCAACCGTCAATTACTTCAGCTCTTCTTCTGTATAAGATCCTGGAGAAGATTATGCTGCCTTATTACGGCACGAGTAGTAAGGACAATCTCACTGCCTCGCTGAACGGCGTGTGATTTTCTGACGGGCATGCATGAGTCTATGCTGCATCGGTAGTAGAATGTTGGGGAAAACATCAGATCAAATTACTCGAGGATCGTTAACTAGTGTACATTCCAGTCACCTACTGAGTAGTGAGTAGAAGGATCTTAGCGGAGTATCACATTGATAATGGTTCACAATGCAAGTTTCTTGGTTCAGAATTCAGGTGGACCGGTCCTGTGCTTGCTTGGACCTGCATGGCATATCTGATACAGAGACGTGAATGATGAGTGAGGATAGGCAACCACTGAAGAAAGAATGGGAAAAGGAAACCTTAGAGAGGTGAGCAATAAATTTGGTCTCTGGGTTAGCCAGATTTGCACAAATGCTCCGGAATTCCTGTCGCCACTACCCTGTTTCTTTAACTGGACATTCAGAAAAATTGCATAGTACTGCCCGTGCAACATTGCTCCTAGAAGAAATAGCAAGTTGGCGGTACACAACGAATTTTCTGCAACAAGTGGTCGCCACCATAGCTGCAAAGAAAAACTGAAACGTCAAGAGGGCATTTATTTCTCGTCTAATTCATCATATGTTTGCTTCTAGATTTTGCCATTCTTCTGGGTACTCAAACCTCAGATGAAGCATCACTCCTTAGTGGTTCAAATCGGTTAGGTACATTTTCTTGTTTGTCATCCTCATATCAGATTGGAAAACTGGCTTGCTCAAAAGAAGATAAGAAAAGTGCAGACTTTGGAATCTCGGATAAATGAATCCACGCGCTTGGCCTTGGCTCTGAAGGACAGTAGTTCAGGCCCTACAGTTATTATCTCTTTGGCTAACTATGCTTAGCTGAAGTGATATCTGGGTCAGTAATCCAACACATTTTGTCTGTGCCAGTGGAAGGGGTAGGAGAAGAAAGCATCTTGACGGCCTGGCTAGACCAGCTAGAGCTTGAGACGACATGAGAAATGATCTCTCTCTGCAAGCCCGCCATCCATATAATTCTCTGAAGCGGCAGCCAAGCAAAATTAAGTACGGTTTATGAGGAACGAGCACCCTTGCATGTTCCTCGCGATTTCTGATCTCTCTCTCTCTCTCTCTCTCTCTCTCTCTCTCTCTCTCTCTCTCTCTCTCTCTCTCTCTCTCTCTCTCTCTCTCTCTCTCTCTCTCGTGTACAATCATGGAGGGGCTTCCAGCAAGCCATTGGCAGCCAAGTTGTGCACCGTCGCCTTCTAGCCACCGTGGTCGCGTGAGTTTCTGGACGTATCTCTCATCGACGCGCCCGCACGAGCAGACTAAAACAATGGAGATGCGTGATCTTCAGGCTGGTGCTGCAAGCGTGTCCTGCAGGATTTGAGGCGTTGGGAGAAGCGACGTTGCTCTTTCTCCCTGTACTGTTGGTATAGGGCAACCGACTACACTAGCTAAATTAAGGCGCAGGCAGTTGGTCTCTGAATTGCTAATAGTAGCATATCTGAATATCTGATGAGGATGGCTGAAAACAAAGGAAGGAACTAATTTGCGAGGATTATTTGAGGCAAAGATTATTCGATTATTAGTTTGGAGAGAATGGTATCACAAAGTTGACCAAGATCTGCAACCAATCATCATCTGATCATTTCGGGGGCGAGATTAACGCCCATGCCACCTACAGGACACGCACAGGCGTCGGCAACTTCCTATCAGGCTAGCTAGTTCACTGAACAATGCTAATCGATAATCTTTCTCCTTAAAATCGATACAGGATAATATTCATGGTAAACATGTACGGAGTAGTCTGCATCCGCGCTTTATTTGCCCTAATATATACTATAAGACTGCACAACATAGTAGTATATATTCATCAGAGATCCTTTGGATTAAGATGCTTAACCTGCTGCCGGGTGGATATATTAGTTACGTTCAAGGGAACCTGAAAGATGAGATGAGGCCAGGCCAGGGAAGGGCCCAGACAAGCGTAGACTCCCAACCCACACAAGGAAGAATGCATGCCACGCGCACGCACCGCCACACCCATCTTCCCTCGCACCTTCCCTTTCGCCCCCGCCCAGCCTACCTCTTCTCTTTAAGAACAGCGAGCTCACTCCCTGGCCCTGCCCCCTCGACACCAGCCTCCACCTCGTCGATCTCGTCCTCACACTCTCACGGCCTCGCCTCAGCTTCCTCTCCGGCTGCTCATTATTAGGTCCGCGCAAGATCAGATCGAACAACGATGGTCAAGAAGCTCGCGCTCACCTCCCTCTTCTTCAACACCAGCGAGACGACAAGGCAGCAGCGGCAGTGCCTTTCCTCTTCCACCTCCATGTCCGCCGCCTCCTTCAGCACGGCGGCGTCGTGGCAGTGGCCGTCCTGCACGCAGGCAAAGACGCGCTCCTTCCGCCGCGACAGCCCGGAGATCGTGTCCATGCGACAGCAGGACAGCAACAGGCACGAGGGGGAGTACAAGGCGACCATGAACCCGGCCTACGCCCTCGACTACCCGGCCGCCGCCGACTCTAGTTACTCCGACGACAGCCTCTCCGATGACTCCTTCGCGACCCTCTCCACGGCGCTGGGGCCGGTGAAACCAGCAGCCGTCGCGGACGATGAGGACGAGCTCATCATCCACGGCCTCCGGTCCAACAGCAGGCTCTTCTTCGAGCCCGAGTCCACGAGCTCCATCGTGAACTTGAAGAAGCAACGGGGCCGGGGGGCGGCCACCGCGGCGGCCTCGTTCGACGGGGCCACGGCGCTGGCCATCGAGTCCGCCGACCCGTACGGCGACTTCCGGCGGTCCATGGAGGAGATGGTGCGGAGCCACGGCGTCAACGACTGGGGCTCGCTGGAGGAGATGCTGGGATGGTACCTCAGGGCCAACGGCAAGAAGACGCACGGCCTCATCGTGGGCGCCTTCGTGGACCTGCTCGTGGCGCTCGCCTCCTCCTCGGCTCCCTCCCCTGCCCGTGGCTCCTCCAGCTTCAGGCTGCAGACTGCGGAGTCATATTCATCAGCAGCCTGCAAACAGAGGCAAACAGAGTGACGAGTGCATCCGATTTGGTTTGTGCCATGACACCACGCCAAATGGTGCTTGTTAATTGATGGTATCAGTCTTAATTGCAAGTTTGATTGATGATTGATCCTGCCCTGCGTGGTAGTAGTGCAGATGTAGCTGTTGACTGCTGTATGATTGCAAGTGTGTATATTAGTATATTGCTAGCGGTTGAGAGAACTTAAAATCCGAGAATCTCTGATCATTCATGTGGCTGGTCGTTACCCATCGTTCTCTCATCATCTTTCTGAATGTTGCTTCAACACATGGTGATCCGGGAGATGCATGCCATGGCTCTGGCAGGCTAGGGCCCCTTTCCTGTTTGTTGGCGTCGCCGTCCTTGAAAGCGTCAGGCAGTCGTGGTACCAGTCGGTTGGAGTACTATATATCCGACCATCATTTCCTGACGCTGCCAAGCTGGTTTCGAGTCCTTCAGGTACAGCCAACACATGAACAAGCACTGACGACGTTTGAATGTGTGGTCGTTTCCTCGTGTACGAATGCTGCCTGCGTGCTTTGCTTTCAGTTATTTTTATTTTACCGCCTGAACGAATGAATTTTGAATGCACATACCAACATTCACAGCAGCATCTCGTCGAAAAGGGCTGTAAGATGCATATGCCGCACTGTGCAAGTGTGAAATCTAGATCAGAGGAAGCAAAAAAGTTGGACCTGAAAAGCTTAGGCGACAGCTGATCTGCACAGTTGCACTTGCACCACGATTCCCGGGAAGTGTGGAGTACAACAATTCAAAACTCAGAGTTTAAGTAAATTCTATATCAACTCTGACAACATCTGTCTTATTTACAATCTACTCCACTAGTCAATTAAACATTTGCAAAACGGTTTGCTTGGTTACTTAATTAGTGTTGAGTGTTATGTGTAGTTTGCCATCGTTCAGAAATTGCAGTGACAAGACCCAATCAGTCAAAATTGCAGTGACAAGACCCAATCAGTCAAAATTGCCGCTAGATTAGAGATGAGAGCGGTAGGGTGGCGCGATGTTGATTTGTACGAGATGAGATGAGATCCCTGCAGCTAGCCTCCACTCCAGCATTGGCAATGGCGCGGCACCCGGGCGGCACATGCAAGCTGAGATTTGGATCAGGGAAACGAGCAAGAGAGAGATGAGTGGTTTTGTTTGCATGTGGGCGAAGGCAGCTGAGCAGAGGCCGCAATATAATCGATCGAAGCCGCTACTGTTTGCTGGCTTGGTCAGTGGCCAGCCAGAACCACAACAACAGCCTAGCCGTACGGTTATCGCCGATGTGGAAAGTGCAAGTGGAGCTGCACTGCACCGGTGACAGACAAAGCAGCGAGCGCCACAGTTTGGCTAGGGTTTTGGCAGAATCGCTTCCCAGACTCATTTTTTTGGTGTGATTTCTTTCAGGGCCGGGAAGGGGGAGAGAGGGAATCACGGGGTGATCGCGCGATCGCTACTCCAAACAAGAAGATGCCACTGACAAGACAATATATCAACATGCAGGACGAGCATAGTAGTAGACCTGCTGGTGATGCTGGCCAAGAGGAGGCAGATTACACAGTCAACACTGTCTCTCGCTGTCTAAAGCGGTGGCTGCAAACTAATCACACTTAAGTCTCGCGCGAGGATTATGCGTGATCCAGTCACTTCCAGAGTTACAGACTGGCAGCACAAAAGAGTAAATAAATCCATCATATATACTGTAGTATATACTTTTGCTTCCGAGATAATTAAGTACCAAGGGGCATAATGGATCACATTTGCTGAGGAGCACTGGAGCAGTTTGGACTTTGGATCACAAGCCAATCTCCTCAGCAAATATATATCACAAGCCTTACATAAAGAGTTATGATCCATTATATATGAGAACGTATCATGTGCAAACTAACCTCTCCGTGTAAACTACGGAAACTTCAATTTGAGTCATTGGATTAACATCCAAGGGGTCCGGGGGATTGGGTAATTTTACAATCTAGACCCGCCCTAGGATTGGTAATCACACTTTTGCAAATCTCTCCTGGAGCATGCAGTTTACATTCCTGGCATGAACACGTGGCCAGCAACATCATCATAATCTTAGGTCTCCATTTCTCAGATTTGCTGAACCACCTATCAAATGTGAAAGGGGCTCTATGAAGCAAGGTTATGCAGTGCAGATTCATGAAATTAGAAAGCCATGTTAACATAGACCCCAGGCTCTTGCATATGCAGCACTAGCGTTAAGTCAATGATGCAAAATTGATCCTCCGCAATGCGATTCCTCAGAATTTGAGCCAGCCGCAGCACATCAAATCGGCAGTCGCAGGCCAGCTCCAAGTACATGACCGACTTCCCCAGTCCCGCAAAAGTAGATGCCCTCCGATCCCACTCCTTTGGTAACATGCACTGCACTGCAGCCTAAAGCATCTCCAACAATTCTCAATCTCTCTTCCACATCTTTATTTTTTTTTGCAAAAAAAGCAAAAAAACACTCTTCAATCACTATGTTCTGTTGGCTGCGGCTAGTAGCTCGTACTAGTTTGTTGTGAGAGAAAATTACTGCTGGCTGGTGGCTAGTGTTGGTTTGGTGTCAGAGAAAAATACTGTTGTTTAGCTGGAGAAGCAGCCAGCAAAAGAGAGTGAATAGTTCTTCATCTCCTAACAATAGGCAAATTGGCCTCTCTTGTGCGTAAAAATGCGCACCACTTCTCCCCTCTCGATCGCCCTTCCTCTTGGCGTTTACCGTGGAATTATTCTTGTGTCACAAACTTCTTATTTTTAGGAGTAAAAATAGAAAATATTGAAGATGGACTCTTTTTTGCCTCTCCATGACTATTTGGGGAGTTGACAAACAACAAATTTTGGAGAAAAATATTAAAAACTATTGGAGATGCTATACTAAACAAATGCTGAAAAATCAACTTTCCAAAAACATAGAAAGCAAATGGTGGTTTCTTTTCTTGAAAATCATTCTCAGCACAATACTTGTTTTAAAAAAGGAGCCTCCCATTTGGAGCACTAGTTTATCAACCCGTGCTCCATCATGGGCTAACTAGAATTAATATAAAAATAAAATTTATTGTCAATCATTATAATTATCTATCTCACACGCTCTTTCATCTATTAAATATTTTAGAATGCAATAAAGTTTATTTTGCATTACACCTTCATGTGTGTTTGATTTATATTTAATTGAACCATTAGTTTGAATTGATATTTTTATTTCTTCTATTATATATGGACATATGGTGACACATAACATGGTTAGTATTATTATATAAATAATAATATATTAATAATGATAAAAATATTAATTTAAAATTTATATCGGTGCACTTTAATATTTTTATAATTGTATAATTTAGATTTAGATTTAGATATTACTTTAACTTTTAATTATGACAGATAATTTATTACATGGAAATTTATGGAGCTATTTGCATTATTTTTATAATGATATCAAAGATAAATCTCAGAGTGTGGCATTCGTTTAAACCGCAATAGTAAAAAGTCATAATAGTAAGATTGCAAGTGTGTACGTGTAAGTCCAAAAACGACTAGGCACTTCCCTGTTTTCAACAGAAAATGGTATGAGCGTTGGGCTTCGCTTACATGAGGAGAAGGTGGGACTTGCCGGAGTTGGACGGGCTGGTGATCTCAATGACGTTGTCCGGCAAGAGCGGCGCCGGGAGGATGATTGGAGGGCGCGAGGAGAGGTAGCGGGAGATGAAGATCGCCGCCGTCTCATGAGTCATTCTTAAGTACTAGAAAATATATTAGAGAAATTTATATGCGGCACACTTTAAAAACATGATTTTGTATGGAGCGCATCGTCAACACATCATAAATTTATGATTTTGTCCCAAAATATTACTTGTAGATTCTGCACCTCCGTCCCGTCCTTTAGGCCCTATTTAGTTGGTAAAAAGTTATTGATTTTGATACTTAACATATTTCGTTGTTACTTAATAAATAATGTTCAATCATGAACTAGTTAAGTTTAAAAAATTCATCTTGTGTTAATCAGTTAGACTATATAATTAATTATTTTTTAACTATATTTAATACTCCATACATGATACAATAGAAATTTTTTTGGAAGCCTTATTTTTGGGCGCGTCTCGCTCCTTCCATCTTTCTCATCCGTTTAGGCCGTGTTTAAATGTTTTGCAAAAAAAATTGTGATGAAATCTTGCTAATTTGAAGTACTAAATGAAATCTATTTACAAAACTTTTTGCACAGATGGGTTGTAAATCGCGAGACAAATCTAATGATGCTAATTAATCCATAATTAATTCATAATTAGTGGATGGTTACTGTAACATCACTGTTGCAAAATCGTGGATTAAGTAGGCTCATTAGATTCGTCTCGCGATTTACAGCCCATCCATGCAAAAAGTTTTGTAAATAGAATTCATTTAGTACTCCATGCATGTGTCGAAACATTCGATGTGACGTTTTTTTGTCTATGGGGTTTACGGGTTGTGATTAGTCCCTCCCTCGCTGTTCCCATCTGCACAGGAGTCTTCCCGACGCCATCCTCCTCTTCCCACCGCCGCCGCCGCCCCACCCTCCTTCCTCTTCCCGCGCGGGGAGCAGCGGCCACGCCGCCCCCACCCCTCCCTCCTCTTCCCCCGACCCCAACCCCCTGCCTGCTTTCCTCCCCTAGCAGCAAGCCGCCCGCCGGTCCAGGTGAGCAGAACGGGCTGGTGGCCTCCTCCAGCATCTCCCCGCCGATCTTCTCTTGTTTGTAGCAGATCCACGCCCCTGTCCTCGCTCGATTCGCCAGCAGTAAAGGACAACACAACCCTCTTACTCCGTCGTCCAAGGGACTGCAGCACTAGAGGTAATCTCATCTGAAAATATGTATGCATCTGTGGTTAGGGCAAAGCTTATTAGTGAATGGATTGGGCATATACCCCTGCTTCTGGGTTGTGCGCTGGTAATGTTATCCTGGTTGGGGAAGTATTTTGGTATTACAATGCGTTCCGAGGTTGAATTGTGTGATTGTTCTTGTTTAAACTTATGTGTTTCAACATTGTTGGTTGCTGAAATTACTGTTCGGTGGTAAGTAAGGGGCTGTCAAGTGTTCAGGTGGAGTGATTGTGTTTCAAGACTGTGATTGCTTGGATATACTTGTTGAGATTTACATGTATTAGAAATGTCATTTTTGTTGTATATTGCTAGGGTAACTAATTACAGGTGATGTCTTAGACCATGTAAGTTATCCTTGCATTTGTGTTGGTTTGCTTGGATAAATTAATAGTAATTGGAGTAAGTGCTCACTGATGTGCTGTTTTGATTAATCAAATCAGAAAGGCTTCTGAGTCTAAAGTATATTGTCTTGTAATGTATGACGCTTAGGCTACAACAGTGGTTAGAAAGTTGAGTGTCCTGGGAATTTCTCCATACTTACAGATTCAGTTCTTAAATTTATAAATGTATTTCACTTGTGAATCACATCTTAAGGTTACATTTGACCCATTGAGCTTAAATAGACTAGAGCGGAAAATCTAGAAAATTTTATTGATTTAATATCTGGTTTTGTGAAGCAGGCAATGGCCACATCAGCATACCCTCCGCCTCCTCCATATTACCGACTTTACAAGGATTACGAGCAGGATCCCTCTTCTGCACCAGAACCTCCACCGCCAATTGACGGAAATTATAAAGTATTTGGTGTTGAGCGCGAAGTATGTTGCTTATTGTACTTTTCATGCTACTCTGTTATTGATTGTGCTAAACTTACCGTGATTTTCCACCATGGTATCTAGATAAATGAGGTGTTGCCAAGTTTGGAGAGTCGTCAGCTTTATCCAAAGGGCCCCAATATTGGTGCGTCAGGTTCTTGAGAAATAGATCTGTTTATCTGCATGTGCATATGTATATCAAATATCTATCATTTGTTGAGTGTTAGAGATATTTATAAGCATATGCTAGTTGAAATTTTTATATACCATATAAGTTGCTCCTACAACTTTGAAGACTGGATAACTTTTAATGAGCTACCTCTTTGGAATATTGGTTAAATTTAGATTTCAAGAAGCAGCTAAGGACCCTCAACAGAGAGCTTCAACTGCATATTTTGGAGCTGGCCGATATTTTAGTGGAGAGACCATCTCAGTATGCTCGCAGGGTAGAAGATATTTCACTCATATTCCAGAACTTAAACCATCTTCTCAAATCCCTACGGCCTCATCAGGTGAGCCTCAGTTTCTGTTCCATATGGTGCGTTTTTCTTCGATTCCCGAAAATGTAATTCAATTGTTTAATATCTTTTAGGCAAGGGCCACATTGATTCACATGCTTGAGAGCCAAATTCAGCGTCGCAAGCAGGCAATTGAAGATATAAAGCAGTGAGTAACTAGTTCTTCTTCAGCTCAGCTGCATAAGTTAGGATTTTCATCTGACATGGTTTATAGAAATTTTAAGGATAGACCTATGAGCTTTCCGCCGATACCTCTCTATTATCAGTTTGACTATACTAGTTAATCTCCCACAATGGTCCACTATACACTGAAATTTTTGTGTTATCTTTTTCTTTTGCCATCGCATTTTGACTTTGGCATAGTAAAGAATTGAAGAAGCGGACTATAGTTATCCGTTGCAATATCAAAAGGACTATTTGACTACTTTTAGCTGCTTCAGTTTGAAATGTATAGTGTAATTAAGGAGATGGTTAATTGATAGCTTTTATAAGAAATTGTAGAAAACATGGTATTCTATGAAGTTGATTTTGTTATCTTGGATACACATTTTATACAGTATTCTATATGCTTACTTCATTTTCATGAGTGACCATTGCACTTGCTTGTAAGCCTTCTGGTTTCATTGTAGATTGTGAGTGCGCAATTGTAGCATTTTACTCTTTTGACAACCCTGAGTATTTTTCGTGAGTAACCTTCATCTCAGGGAACATAACAATTAAGCGCTTGCTTGCAAGTCTTCTGGTTTCATTGACGACTGCATAATTGTAGTCTTTTGACAACACTGAGTATTTCCTTACTACAGGAGGAGAGAGGAAGCGCAAAAGCTGCTTGGTGAATCACTGCTCGTCTTAGATGGAAGCCAAACTAATTAGGCTGATGCCAATTTGGCTGTTAGAAGACAGATAAGTGCTCTGAGTTAAAGAAATCTAAATAATCTTTAGATCAATAGCTTGTGGAGCCAACCAAGAGAGTCGTTGAGATATTTCTGGCTTGTGGTATCTGTTGGGGCCATTTAGTATTTTTCAACTTTGATCACTGAATCTTGTACATTTTTAATGGTCGACGCTAACATGCTGTGATATTTACATTCCGTACTTTCTCAGTTGGAGATTGTCGAATTACTTTGTAGTCTTAGCGGATTGTTAGACTCATGTCAGTATTTTAGATGTGTTGTTTTATTTTGTTGCTATGTGATTACATGCTGAAGCAAGTGGATGGAATATGAACGAATTAATTCTATCTTAGTTTCTACGAGAACCAGTGAGTGTGTTCTTACCATAGTCACAAAGATTTGGGGTCGATGGGATCGAAGGATTGGGTCGAGGAATGAGATGCGGTCCTCGTGAGAGGTTTTTACAAGGCGGGAATGAAAACGACCCCGCGTTTTTGGGATGGGATTGGTGTTTCTGGGTCGAGGAACGGTACTCTCGACCCGAATCCTGTGACTATGGTTCTTACTCTCTTGATGGGACTGGGTGTGTAATGCTTATGCTTTTTCTTTTTCTTTTATGAATTTGATCAAATAGGGAAGTCTGACTGAACTATACTCCTTCCGTCCTGCAAAAAATATTGTTCTTTTAGCCTTCAAATTTTGTCCTCACAAAGACTGATCGTTGTTGTAGTAAAGTCCATCTAGTTAAAACAATATCAAATATCAAGAAATAAGTGTATTGGGAAGGGCATAGAGCCAATCAAATATTTAAGTAGAAGTTACTTTTCTGGTTTCAATGTATTTGCATTTATTGACAGCACGGTTTTCAATCACAACCGCTATAGTTAATTAGAGGTAACATGGTTATTTTGTAGTACTAGTATATGTCTAAACTTTTCTAAACAAATAGTCTTTGTGGGAAGGAGGGAGTACCTTAGGAGTATGCCCTGATTCAAATTTCATTGACCAAAAAACACACACCAACATATACACTATAATATTGGTTTATTAGAACTACCATAAAATACACTATCATATACACAATACACAATATATTTTACATAAATCTGATAAAAGTTAGATAAGTCTGACTTGGAAATTAATCTAAAACATCATAGAGCAACCACAACTTGGCAAAGCAGGGCATGAATACGGAGTGTTGCATCTGTTGTGAAGAAAATTAGATTAGTGATCAATTTATTGTAATTAGTTAATTAGTGATTTATGACATCACTAGGTAGTTACTAGTCACGAAGGGGCCATCCTGAAATGGCCACTCCGAAGGGGCTATACCGAAGGGGCATGTTGTCAGTGTTTTACCGTCGGGTTCTCCGAGGGGTATCCCGAGGAGAGTGGTTATGAGTAGGGACTCGTCGAGATCAGAACACGATGGTGCAAGGAACACAAGGATTTAGACAGGTTCGGGCCGCCAGAGCGTAATACCCTACGTCCTGTGTGGTGGTTTGTATTCCTTCAGGTATTGTTCGATGTTTTTGAGGCAGTGGCAGATCCACGATTTGCCCTTTGGGGGGGGGGCTCATCTCCCTTCTTCTTCCTCCAGCCCCCCCCCCCCCTTCTTCTTCCTTCCTTCTTTCTTTCCCCTTTTTCTCCCTCCTTGCCTCTACTTTCCATGGGGGGTAGGGGGCTTGAGCCCCCTGCCCCCACGCTAGATCCGCCCCTGTTTGGAGGGGTCCCTGCTCGCCCTTATAAGGTCTGGGGGAATAGGGTTACATGGAAATCCTAGTTGAGTTCTGTTAGGATCCTAGTCCAAGGGGTTCGGCTAGTTTCCAGAACCGTCGACTAGTTCTACTCCTATTCGGGTAGGTACAGAAGAGGTAGGGCATTGCCATGTACTGTTCCCTACTCTAGAATATTCCATCCTGGTGAGCAGTCCTGCTGCCCCAGGTCCGACAAGCCCTCGAGCACTTCGTAGTCGAGTCCTGCAGGCGATGTCCATCGGTTACTTCGAGAGCTCCTGGACTTTTGTTTGCGTAATCGAGCGCTTCGAGTGCTTCTGGAGCAAGTTATCCATCTTCGGAGTCCTTCGAGTACTTCGAGTAGTCTTCCGAGTGCTTTTCTGGCTGCATCGAGGCTATGAGGTGCTCAAGCCCCGAATCTGTCCTGATATATGGTACGCGATGTACTCGCGCTCTGTACGGAGTAGCCCCCAAGCCTTAGTTTGATTCGATGAATCGGGTTGGAGATCAGTTCAGTCTTCTGGGTTCTTCTAGTGCTTGCAATATTTTTGAAAAAGTTGCCTTTTATGATACGTGTCCCGCAGCCCCCGAGCCTTGAATTCAAATATGTGATTTGGGGTTAAGGGTTTAGGAGATCGTATCATGTCCTCTGCGATCTTTCTGATATCATCAGTGCTGCAGCGAATCTTTTGAAAAGGTGACAGTGCGGTGTACTGTTTGCCCGTGGGTTCACGTGGTGAGTACCGCTGTAGAATGTTTTCTGTTTCGCCCGTGAGCCTCCCTACTTCTTGGGTGACATGGGCTGAGCCGTGGCTCTGCTGCTTTCTCTATTTAAGCGGTGTCTGCTGAGTTTGGATCTTTATTCTTGCAAATGTAGCCATGGGTTCCAAGTGGAGTTCTTCGTTGGAGAGTACTCGACCTCCTGATGGGAGTACTCGATTCGTGCTTGTAGGTGCTAGAAGAGTGTTTGCGAGCACCACAAACACTTGTTATCTCTCAGGCCGCCACCTTTGCTCTTCACATCGCAGCCACCCTGGTTGTCTTGATAGAGAGCTGGTGGAAGCCGTATCAGTAGCTTTTCCGGGTGGGAACTGTGGTTGTCTCCCCCTGATGGCCTCTGGAGAGATGGCATTATTTTTGTTGCAAAACGTATCAGGGAGAGGAGCAGATGCAAGAAGAGGATTTGTGATGTTTTGGACCATCCATATCTTCTTACAATAAGCCTTTTCCTCCCTGAATGTATTTGAGTTACTCCCCTTTGGGAGTAACAAGCTTTGTATCTTTGTATCAGCCCTTGGGTTGTCCCCTTTGTAGTTGAGATCGAGTGGTTTCGAGTGGTGAAACCGTTGAGATCTTTGTATTTTCCTTTATTGGAATGTAATCCCTGAATGGAAATTTCTATTTTTGAGCTGGTTCCGCCTTTTTCGTGGAGAAAACTGGGATTTGTTGGCTGGAATAACTCTGAAACCGGTGTGCGACCATCGGGTTTCTTGTTATTTTACCGTACTGCCACTGGCTCTACTTATTTAACTGCTCGAGTAGATCTAGGTTTAGCACGCTTTCTTAACCTCCTCTGCCACTGCCAAAACACTCATATACTCTCGTCTCCGAGTGCCGCGAGAAACTAGCCACCGCTAGCCCCCGAGCGTGAAGCAAGAGAGATTCGTTCTCATGGCGCCGAAGAGGTCTGCCGCGAAGGGGATGGTGGATGACGCTGCCGTTGGTGAGGCGGAGGTCCACGGGTGGAAGTCGAGTAAGTGTACTGACTCCCATCTTCTGGATCTAGTAGGAAAGCATCTTCTTTAACTCCGCAACGTTAACCATTGGCGTGGATCTGCGGGGGAATCTTTTCCCCATGAGGAAGGAAACGAATCTGTTGTTTTTCTTCTTTATGTTCTTCGAGGCCTCGGTTTTCCTGTTTCCGATTTCTTCCGGGGCCTCCTTTTCCATTGGGGGGTTCAGGTGCATCACTTGACCCCCAACTCCATTCTCCACATCTCGATTTTCGTCTATCTTTGCGAGGCTTTTCTGGGGATCGAGTCCCACTTTGATTTGTTTCAGTATTTCTTCCATCTGAAATCCCATCCCAATGATTCTAAGGTAGATGTAGTTGAGGGGGCTGGGTTGCAATTCCGTCAGGGGAAGCAACCCAAGTATATTCCTTATGATTTGAGTGATAAGGTCATCGATTGGAAGTCGATGTGGTTTTATATTAGGAACCTTTCTTCTCTTCCTACTCGCACTCCTGGCCCCCCTGTGAAAAAGTCGAGTTGGAATTCCAAGGGAAGAGGGGGCATCAGGTTAACTTCCTTCTTGAGGATTTGCGGTGCTTCTGTTGTTACGCATTGGTCGATGCAGAGGATCCAGCCGTTGCAGCAGCGGGTCTATTTGGGCTTTCAGTATACGGGAGGTGCGGATCCTTCCCGTTGTATCCGATCCAAGATTACTGAGGATGATCTGAAAGATCGGGTGTTGGGGTTGTTGAAGAACGTGGCTGGGATGGCCAACATTGCTGGGACTTTCAGTGCTGGCAGGCGTCCACGGGAGGTATTGTTTCGAGTAGTCGACTGAAATGTAGTTCGAGTACTTTTTTGTCGAGTAGTCGAGTTGATCCAGTATCTTTTGTGTAGATTAATCCCGAAAACTATCAGAGTAGGCCTCCGCTGCCCGTAGATGTGCCATTGGCGCATACTGACTCAAGTGTGCATCTGACTTCTTATGTCTTGCATTTTGCTTTGATTTGACTGTTTGATCATCGATTGATCGCTATTGTATCTTGTTTCCAGGTTCGTCGGTCCGTCGGACGGCGTCGGATGTCCAGGACCAGGTCGCGGATGAGCCAGCCGTCGATTCGGGGAAGACTCGGAAGCGGAGGGCAGCTTTCGCTGGTAGCATTGACAGGTGAGTTCGAACTGTTGCTTTTCTGGGGTCTTGCGTTTGTTTTTTGATGGTTTTTCTTCTTCTTAGGCCTCCTTCTCCTTCCAAGAGGCAAGCGGTGGGCTCAGTCGTGAGCCCTGTTGTTTCGACTCCTGCTGCGCCGGCCGAATCCGGCGGGAGCGGCTCCGCTAGGAGGCAGAGTGCTTCGGGACTGAGTATGGTCCCGAAGTTCACCAGGTCGAAGAAATTTGTGCTCAAACACTCCTCTCAGTAAGTGCGATTTTTGATCGACTGTTCTTTACTTTTCTTTGATTTCGTGGTTGAAGTGTCGAGTACTTCTTTTTGTAGCAATCCGGATGCTCTGGGTTTTGATGAGTCAGAGAAGGGGATTTTTTATTCCCTTAAGAATATTGCCCGGCTACCTCTGGATTCGCCGAAAGATGGTGATCGGTTGACAGATTCCGCTGCTGGCGCGGCGGGGGATTTGTCCATCGGGGAGGCAGGCAAGGTGTCTCCTGCCTCTGGCACTAGTGAGTGTCTTGATCTAGTCGACTGGTTTTTCTGTCGGGCTTTTTGCTAATATCTTTGTATTTTTCAGATAAGCCATCCGAGGATCAGCCGAAGAGTCCTACAGCTGCCAAAGTTGATCTGGTCTCGCTGGGGTCGTCGCAGCAGGAGGTGGAGAGGCCGGTCGGGGAATCGACTGCTATTGCTCAGGGGATTCTGGGCTGCCATTTTGCTCTCGTTGTAAGTAATTTTTTGTACTCAAGTACTTTTGTTGGGTTGTCGAGAACTTTGTCTTGATCTCGTTTTGTTGGCAGGATCTGGCCAAACAAGTTGCTGAGCAGGCCGAGTTCCTTCAGCAGACTGGGGAGGATCTCCGATTGTCAGCTGACCAGCCGCCGCAGCTTGAGAAGATGGCTGTTCTTGAGAAGTCTTCTCGGGAGCAGTCGGAAAAGGTCAAGCTTCTGGAGGCCCGGGTAGAAACCTTGGAGCAAGACAATTCTGCTCTGAAGGATAAAGCCTCCAAGCTGCAGGAGAAGATCAAGGCTGCTGCCAAGGAGAAGAAAGGTATTCTTTTCCTTCTTTAATGCTTGTCGTTCGAGTGTTTTTCTTCTGTGCTTATGCTTTGCTTGCTTTGGCAGAGCTTAAAAGCTTATTGTTGAAAAGGGATGAACTGGTGACTGATCTTAAAAATATTATGTATCGTCACGCAGATGCTGTGGAGAAGCTGACCAAGTTGAAGGCTGACGCGGATAAGCAGATGGTCAGCGATATGAAGCAGATCAGGGAACTGGCAGCTGATCGTGATCAAAAAGTCCAACAGCTGGCTAATCTTGAGGCGGCGGCTCAAGTAGTCATCGACATGGGTGAGGATGAGGAAGCTGGTGGCAAGAGTCTGTCGGATCGTCTTCGTGAAGCCCCCAGCGACTCAGTAGCTTCTTCTCTGACACCTCTAGGGATTACTTGGCCCATGCCTTACGATTAGTTAAATCTTTTCTCCCTTCCGTGAACTTGTCCTTTATTGGCGATGGGGTTGTCGTTGGCTGTTCAGAGGAGCGATTCTCTGAATATGTTGCGGAGATGAAACCCATCGCTGATAAGGTTATCAGCGGCTTGGAGCCAGCGCCTGAGGCTTAAATATTTGCTGTAATATTCTTTTGGCTGGATGTTTGTCTACTGCAGTACTTTATCATTTGTATGTATAGTACTTTTTCCTCTTGAGTTGTCGACTGTTCGTCTGATTGCCTTTTTACGAAGCTTGTCGTCGGATTTATTGAGTTGCATCTTCGAGTACCATAGTAGTCGAATGTTTCCTTTTATAAATGGAGATCTTATCCCATAGTTACTCGAATACCGTAGTAGTCGAGGTTTTTCTTGCCTACTGGACGGATGAATCTTTTTGTCGAGTGCCGTAGTAATGGGCAGGTCTTCTCGTGCGATGATTCCTTTGACTGAGAGCTCGTCTCTTTTTGGTCGAGTACTGTCGTATTCAACGAGTTGTTGTCTTGAGGATGTAGGGTTCTTTCTAGGAATTAGAAGTTTTGAATCTTCCGAAAGTCGAGTGCGTAGCAGTCGATGAATTGTCATCTCTTGGATGACTAAGTTCTTGGAGATAGGGAACTTGTCCCGTCCGAGGATCGAGTACCGAAGTACTCGATCAATTGCCGTCTCATGGACGAGAGAAAATTCCTTTTTTGGGAGATAGGGAGTTGTTCCCATCTGAGGATCGAGTACCGAAGTAGTCGAAATAGTTGTCTCATGGACGAGAGAATCTTCTTGGGATATGGGGAACATGTCCCTCTGAAGATCGAGTACCATAGTAGTCGATAATTTGTCATCTGATGGACGAAAAGTTCCCCTTGGGAAATGGGGAATTTGTCCCAACCGAAGATTGAGTACTGAAGTAGTCGAATAATTCGTTGTCTCATAGATGAAGAAATTTCTCTTTGGAAATAGGGAGCTTGTCCCATCCGAAGATCGAGTACTGTAATAGTCGATAATTTGTCACCTCATGGACGAGATAATCCTCTTGGGATGTGGGGAACATGTCCCTCCGAAGGTCGAGTACCGATGTAGTCGATGATTTGTTGCCTCGTGGATGAGAAAATCCTCTTGGGATGTGGGGAACATGTCCCTCCGAAGGTCGAGTACCGATGTAGGGAGCTTGCCCCATCGAGTACCGTAGTAGTCAATCAGTTGTCGCCTCATGGACGAAAAGTTCCTCTTGGGAAATGGGGAACTTGTCCCTCAGGGCCGCAAGGCTCATGTCCCTTAGTCCCAGCTACCCGATTCGCCATGCCTTTGATCTTAACATAACAAGGAAAGGTTGGTATTCGGAATAACTGATGGAGTATCGACTCCTGAAGATGGTCGAGAACTAGTCTCTTGGGCCGTGAAGCTCATGTTCCCTAACCCCAGCTACCCGATTCACCGTGCCTTTGACCTTAACTTAACAAGAAAAGGTTGGTATTCGGAATAACTGATGGAGTATCGACTCTTGAAGAAGTAACCCCTTGAGAGGGGGGAGCTCATGGCTCCGGTGATGAAGTTTTCTCTTTCATCCAATTTTGAAGCACTCAATTTCTTTTTATTGGAGTCTTACTCGAGTGGATCCATCTTGGCCTTTATTGGGTGTTGGACCGAGGATCGACTTGAATATTTGTCTTCTGCCAACACGGGTAGTGAACTGAGTCAGAGCTCAGGCGAACCCATCCTAGCCTTTATTGGATGTAAGATCGGAGGTAAGCCCAATAGATGACTCATTTTAGTATTTGCCTTCTGTCAACACGGATAGTGAACTGAATCAAAGCTCGGGCGAACCCATTCTAGCCTTTATTGGGTGTAAGACCGGGGGTAAACCCAATAGATGACTTGATTGCCAGTGCGAGTAATTTTGGGGTTGAGTCAGAGCTCGGGCGAACCCAACCTAGCCTTTATTTTGTGTAAGACCGGGGGTAAGCCCAATAGATGACTCGAGTCAGAGCTCGGGCGAACCCATCCTAGTCTTTATTGGGTGTAAGAGTGGGGGTAAGCCCAATAGATGATTCGTTTGAGTAGCTAGCATGCTTGATTCCTTGTTGAAAAGGATTTTGCTCGTGTTGGCTCTCTTTTTTGTTGTCTTTGTTGGTAGAAGTTGAGGGTGCTCCAAGTGCTTTGCGAAGAGTGCTGCATTGGAAACTCGAGTGCTTTCCTTTGGGATGCAGGAAGCACTTTGAATGAATTTTTTGTTGAGTAGAGTCAATCGTCGACTGCTTTGGTTGAGAAGGAGGTGCTGCCTTGTTGCGACGTCGTTTTCGCAGGTTGTACCCGTAGATATCAGGTATCCGGCAATTATATGTTGGACTGTAGGCTTCGACTTCCTCATGATCTTCCCTTTTGTTGATGACGATTGATTTTGCGTTACGGCCAATGTTGGTAACATTATGTAGGTCACTGTCGGAGTAGTTGAACGAGTCGCCAAGTTGTTGATGATGCTCTGTCTTGATAATCATCTTTGGGTTGTTGTATAGATGGACGGTGACTGTGATTTCCGGTGGAGGATTTTCATGGCTAGCTGTTGCTACTTCAGTTATCTCCGGTTCAGAGAGGAATTCGTCGTAGTTCAAGTCTTCCAGTGATGTGGAATCAACTTTTCGGTTCGTAGCGTCCGAAAGGAAAGCCATGAAAATTTCGTGATTTTGGCCGCGAGTTTTTGAATTGACGTTGTCTTCCTTGAGCGGAAAGCCCTGTTGGAACGGTAGTTCTTCGTCTTCTGAGAGTTGTTGCTTCTCTGAGGACTGCAGTTCCGTTTTTGTAGTGGCCGTAGAAGTCGACTCCTTGTCGGATTCAGTCTTCTTGTCCGAATCGGGTTGTAGTGCGAGCCGGTTTCTTTTGAGGGCTTGGTCCGAATCTGGAGAGAGTCCGAGAGTGTGTCGAAGAAGGTCTTCATCATATGGGAGGATGTCAGCTGGGAGCCATCCGCCTTCGATTCGGACTGAAAGTTCATTTATGAATTTATCATATTTTTCCAAATTATCACGTTCCTTCGGAGAAAATAACCGCGACATGCGGAGATCTTCTTGCGGAGTAGGGGAATTTGGAGTTTGGATGGTGTTGCACCAGCGACTCATGTAGCCTTCTATTGAAACAGAGTCTTCTGCAGGGTGGGATTGTGATAGGTATTGATCCACTTGAGTTGCTGACATGTTTTGTGAATCGTCCCACAGCATCTTCGCTTTGGATTGTTCCCAGAAGGCTTCGAGCTTGTGGGCATTGTTTAATCCTTCCATGAATAAGTCGATGTCGTGTGACCACTCGGCTAGTTCATCTTCAGATATTGGGTCATCCAATTCTTCGAGATATTTGATGAAAGATTGGTCTTGTTCCAGCTCTGTAGAGTTGAGATCCCACTGGTTGGAGGATTCTTCACGATAAGTGCTAATGTTGAACGTGTCTTCAGCTAACTGAAGGTAGTGTTCGATCTTTTCATCAACATCGTCGATGTTTGAAAAAGTATTTTTCGGCTGCTTCTTTTCACTTGTAATTTTCTTGAAGCTAGTCTTTGATTTTTTTCTTCCGAAGACTTGGTTCAGCGATGCGAATGCAATTGGGAAGTATGATCTTTCCGTTCGTGGAAGTTTCTTGCTTGGAATCTTCCAGCAGTTTTTCCAAGTCCTCTTCCAATTCGAAGAGTGTTTTAGCTTTGATTGCGTCGAATTCGGGTTGAATCGGGGCTTCGTTGTAGAGGTTCGAAAATCCGATTTCTTCAAGTTGATCGATGAATTCGTCGAATTCACGGCGTTTTGCAGCTTCTGAAACTTCTGGGGGATCTTGATTGATTGAATAGCTTTCGAAGCCACCTGATCCGTCGGCGACGAAGATCCATGAACCGATGCAAAGGGAGGTGCCTTTTTCGAGCATCGGAGCGTCGTCAAGAGAAGCCATCGAGTTCTTCTGACGATTGTTGGTGAGAGGCCCCATGGTGGGCGCCAGCTGACGGTGTTTTACCGTCGGGTTCTCCGAGAGATATCCCGAGGAGAGTGGTTATGAGTAGAGACTCGCCGAGATCAGAACGCGATGGTGCAAGGAACACAAGGATTTAGACAGATTCGGGCCGCTAGAGCGTAATACCCTACGTCATGTGTGGTGGTTTGTATTTCTTCAGATATTGTTCGATGTTTTGGAGGGGTCCCTGCTCGCCCTTATAAGGTCTGGGGGAACAGGGTTACATGGAAATCCTAGTCGAGTTTTGTTAGGATCCTAGTCCGAGGGGTTCGGCTAGTTCCCAGAACCGTCGACTAGTTCTACTCCAATTCGGGTATGTACAAAAAAAGGTAGGGCATTGCCATGTACTGTTTCCTACTCTAGAATATTCCGTTCTGGTGAGCAGTCCTGCTTTCTCAGGTCTGACACATGTCCCTTCAGTATCTCTTGGTCTTGTATATAAACAGAATTTTCTCACCAATCAATACAACGGATCACTCATTCTCTTTCTCTCTTTCTCTCTTTCAATGCTATTCTCAACATGTTATCATGCCTGTCTCTTCACTGAGCGACGACAAGGCCCCACGCCCCTGGGCAACGACAACTCGTCGAGTTCTTGCGCAACCGGTGGCGGATCTAGGATTGTAGCTTAGGGTATGCCGAATCGATGCTCCAATAGACATTATATAACTAGGTACATGATCATAAATTTGGTACAAAATTGTATAAATACTAAGATCTAGGGAACAATTTGGTAAAAAATTATAAAATTTGCTAAGCATTTCAGTAGATGATCATAAAAATAATTAAAAGCGTAACAATAATTCATTTTAAATATTTTTTAATATCTCACAACATAGCATGGTGCGAGGCATTTGTTGGCTAGAGCTCGGAGGAGTCAAGCTGGCATGGCCATCGGGTCATTGTAAATATGAAATGTAGAAGCACATTCTGGGGTGCGGGAACAAGTGATATGATTTAAACTATGAAAGATTATGTTGATTGTTGAAGACTAAACAGAGTATTTGTATTACTTTGGATTTGGACCAGCCGATCAACAGTTTCTCCAAAATAAGAGACCTGGCGGACATGACATGCAAGATTACGAGTACCTGTACCATATTGATCAGCCAAGATCAGAAGTTCACGGAACAAATTACAAATGCAACCCAATCCGGGTTGTCAGCTCATCACCGACACTGATGCCTGTCATAGGAAGGACACCGGCCAACAGTGTCTCCTCAAATTCTTATTTTGCTAGTCAAGGTAGCCTGCAGGCTTCTAGTCCGGCATTTGCCTGGAGGATGGAGGTCGTATTAGTAGGAAGTGAATCAACGCCTCACGAGCTCGGGCGAGCAGCACAGGAATCGTCATTGGGGTGCAGGCATTTATCGGCAACGGAAAAAACATGTGCTGCTTCTATTAAGGCTGGATTTATAGGGTATGCCGTGGCCCAACTGGCATACCCTGTAGCTCCGCCCCTGGCGCAACGAATTCAGGGGCCGAACTGAGAAATCCACGACTCCCTACAAGACGAACCTTTCAGATTCCTGGGCAACGAGACCTCGCCGGCGTTCCTCACCGGAATTCCTGTAAGAAGGTTGCAACGAGACCAAATAGCGACTCGCCGCGAACACAAAGCAAGAAAGCCTCACGCTTCTTGGTATGGACTCGACTGGCCTTCAATTTTTTGAACTTGGAGACGGTTTTCTCGTCTTCCCTCTCGTCGCCTGCACTAGTCGTCGCCGTCGTGGACACCGTGGTCGCCGCTTCCGTGGTGGTCGCGGCCGCCGCTCCTTCAATGGCCACCCTCGCCATCGGAGCCCAGGCCGTCGGCCTGCCCCCATGGCGCCTCCACCATGCCATCAGCCTAGTCCTTCGACGCCCGCCACAGCGGCCTCGAGCAGCACCAGCGACTCCTCCGAGCGCACAGGGACAGCGACGCCGCCGTACATGACCGGCATCGTCGACGAGAGGAACGTCGTAGCGCCGATGCCGCCGACGTCCGGCAACACCGGTTTTGGCCTTCAGGCTGGCCCCTCCACCAAAGTCGACGGCACCACCATGGCGATGCACCCGAGTTTCATCGTCGGAAAGCGGGCAGCTCGTCGGGGCGCTCCGCCATTCTACAAGTCCAACGGCTACTCCGCAGCCGCATCCGCGGCATCGACGGCACCCCGGATGGCGCCCGCATCACCGACCCCGGCAACCGACGCTTCTGCGTCCATGGCCCCCACACCCGCTCGTCTTCTTGGTCGCGTGGCGGCCACTGACCGGTGGCCCAGCATCCACCGCGGCACATGGAACCCAGCGGCGCTGGGCCTCTCCTCCGAGAACAGAGCGTCGGCGGTGGCCGGCGCCCGGCCCTCGGCGGGCACACATTGGGGGCGACGCGGAGCCAGAACGAGGGGGAGAACAAAGGCGGCGACACAGCACATGCCGCGCACGGCATCAGCGGCGGCGCGCGGAGGTGCTTGACGTCGGCGGAGCACCGGTTCCTGGGAGGGGGGTTCGGATTCCCAACCCTAACCGCCCTCCTCCCTTTTCATCGGGCCGAGCCAGGCCGGCAGTAGCCGAGCCGGGCCGCCGGCAAGCCGACCACCCGCAGGTGGGCCGAGCCGAGCCGAGCCGCCAAGCCCATCCCGTCCTCTCTCCTCTGTAATTTCACGTATAAGGCCCTTAGAACTTTATTTATTTACATTTTTTAGCATATTCAGTTCTGTATATTTACATTTGAGGCCTTAGATTGTTCTGTTTTAGTGCTTAGACTATTCTGAATTTGAATAATTGTTGTAAATATATATCTAAACCATCAGGTTCAGATTCTAAGTACCATTGTAATATAAATATTCCGATTACCGCAGTAATTGTACATATGTGATTCGTTGATTTCATATTGGTTATGCAAATATTATTTGAACAATCTTTTCATGTGCTATTTAATTTATTTGAATTGCTATCAATTTAGCACATAATTTACATTCTACATCATGTAGCCATATGCAAAACTCAAATTAAGGTATATAAATCAATTTTGGAAAAACACAAGGTAATGGAGACCTAGGCATTGGCTGCGATAAATTTTTTACGAATTTATTTGCCCTGAGACTATGCTTTTAGGCAGCAAATTATTTGCCTATTACTAAAGGTCTACATCTTATGATGATTACCTATAATGTGTATATCCAAATTATTCAATACAAATTCAATTTGCATAAATTGAGACTATCAAGTCATTTATTCCCACAGAAAAACCATCAAACAGAATTTTCTCATCAATCAATACAACGGATCACTCATTCTCTCAATCTCTTTCTCTTTCAATTCTATTCTCAACAGCATCCTCTTATCCATACATATTTTTGGTTCAATTCTTCATACCCGTTTTTGTGTGTTTTCTAATGGAGTACGGGAGCACCTGAAGTGTGAACAACAGGTCAATGGTTATCAGATGATTCAGATTGGCACTGGAGAACCAGGCATCAGATTGGCACTGGGCAACCACAAACCAGTTGTCCATTTCCAAGACTTCCTTTGGGATGGCTTTCGGGAATCGATAGAGATGACTTGCAAACCACATCCAAACAAAATTTGAAAAATATAATATGCGCATATCAGGGCAGCACATGTTACATCATTCAGGTCTTTGTCTCATAACCAGTAAACGGAACAATAACATTTCTTCCATTGATTCCAACCGGACAAATACATAGCAAGATGCAAATTGCAACAGGTCTCCTTGAGCCTTCAAAACTGGTCACCTCCTAAAGCAAGTCACAAGGACGATGCGAGCCTAAGCCTTTTTCTTCGATGATTTCTTGAAAGATTTCTTCTGAGGCTTAAGCTTATCAGATTTTGAGAATGTCTCTTTGTCTTTCCTTCTTTGCTTTTCCTTCTTCACCTTGTACATTGTAATTGCCTGCTTACAAAATTATCCCCAGATGCTGTTAGCTCACTCAAACAAAACAAGGAGCAGTACCAATAATGATGGGAAAACTAAATTTAATATATGTGATGGAATCCAGGAACTTGCCTTGCCAACATCAAGCTGCTCGTCAGAGTTTCTAGCAAGTAGAGAGTTCAGGATCTTGTCGTTCTGCTGTTTCTCCAGGTTGCCCATTCCCTTCCCTTCAGCAACTGGGAGGAACTGCAGAAACGACATGATTCAGCTAGGGCACAAAATCAGCCTGCTAAGGCAGCCTGAGAAATCAAAGCCACTCAGATATAAAAACCTTTCTATGTTTGCCAGGATGCTTTGGAGGTTTTTCGCCAGGCAACTTCTCATCAAACTTCCCACCACTTGCTGTTGCTGATGAAGCCATGCCAGCAACATTCTCAAGATCCTCTTTTCTAGATTTTTTCGGAAGATCAGCTTTAGTTCCTGTGATGGGCAAAGCCTTTGCAGCAAGTTGTATATGACTGCAATCAAGAGGTACAGAAGAGCTGTTAGATTGTTATCCTGGATAATTTTACAAGGTTTCATACTTGATACAAAGAAGAATTCATAGGAGAGAGAGGTGGCAGCAGTAGTAACTAGTGAAGGATTACAACCTTGGCAAAGCGCCAACTTTTGCAGCTTTCTTTAAGTTCTCCAGTCTGTTCTTTTCTTGCTTTTCTACACGCTTCTTCTTCTCTTGCCTTCTTTGTGCAAAAGGATCGACACCAGGCTCTGTAACAACGGAAATTGTCAATTTAAAGGCTATATCAGATTGACAAAGCAAGTTTAGGACACATTCATTTCTAGATGAGAATCTGCTTATCAAGGGTAAAGCATAGCATAAGAGGCTGGACAAAATCAGCAAACACAAGCAGATTCCCATGACAACAGCAATATGCTACTGGATTGGGGAGAGACAACAGTCTTGTACTACTCTTGTTGCGTAACAGCCAACAGGATTGTTGGCAAAAGTTCATGAAGACAAATTACTAACCGTCAGTGGATTTGGCATCAATGATCGGAACATCTTTGTCATCATTAACACGGTCATAGCCGTAAGTCTGTTTCCAGGATTGAGTTTGCTCGTCCCATTCGCGCTTGTTCTTCTTGCGCTTGGTAATCCCTGCATCATGGTGACCCAGTCAAGGATGAAAGAGTAAGTAAATTTCAATTCGCACAAATGAAAATATAACATGGGCAATGGTATCACCTTTCGCCTTTGCAAAGAGCTCCCACTTGGTGGGTGGCTTTGGCTTCGGTAGCTGGTGAGAAGAGAAACAGGGTTAGTAAACATGCAAAACACTTGACAGTAGAGTAGAATCTTTAAGGCATACATCAAGCCAAAGAACTGGGCGACTGAGAATGGTTTCGCTCGCATTCATGGCAAACGTTTCTTCGTCGAATCAGTAAGAGTTGAAATCAAGGGCCTAGTGCATTATATATAATTTAGGGACGAGATTTAGAAAGTTAGAAACAGGGACCGTGCGACTAATTGTACATCATCGTCAGCGGATGGCCAGATTAGAATTGATGAAACGAGAGGTTCTCACATGCTTCTCGCGCGGAAGTCGGATGGTTGGCGGCGGGAGGTGGACGATTGGGCCGTCGCGGTCCTCGCTGGGCGGCAGCGCGAAAAGGGAGTTGGCCACCGCTTGCGCCAGCTCCGTCGCCTTTAGCAGGCACTCCTGCCTCAGCTCCTCCCTGCGTCCGGCCGCCAACCCCAAATTTCGTCAGGAGGTTGTTTACAACTTATATATATTAGTAAGAAAAAAGGTAAGCACGACATGCAACTGGTCGTTGGTGAACCTGGAGGCGGCGGCGGCGGCGACGTGGTGCGACGGGTCGTACGCCATAAGGTTGCCGAGGTCCACCTCGCAGCTGGAGGCGGCGTCGGCGGGCGTAGCGGCGGCTCCGTCCGCCATGGCTGCGCCGTTGCGTGAGCGTGGCTGGCGGTTGGGGAAAGAACCGAAGGCGGCTCGCGAGGAGCTAGGGTTTTACTTGGGGCGCTCCTCCGCGGCCGTCATGTGTCTTGAGTCTGCCCAATCTGACAGCCCATGAGGCCCAGTGAACGGCCCATCAAGCGTAGAATGAAAAAGGGAGGACCTGAAAAATTGTTGCCCTTGATTATCAAACAGAACAGGTACTAACTACTGGACGGATATCGGTTCAAAATATGAGTTGAAGGCTCAAATCATGTTAGGTTGATTCGATTAAATTCAATCATGGGTTTCCTTGTATCATGGGCGGCCCGGGATCAACAAATGCATGTTTTGCTCCTGCAAACATCTATCTATCTATCTATCTATCTAATTTGCAGGGAGCCATCTTTGCTCATTCGATCCTCATTGCAAGCAATACTAGTGTAGAGTACTTGGAAAGGAAGGAATGGGTCGTCCTCTCTTTACTCTTTGTGCAGCGCATCACCGTAGCTACCTACCTGATTCTGGCACTCGATCACTAGTATGCTTGCCAATGTAGCACCAGAAAGAAAAGGCACGCCACAGCCCGACCACCGGACAGCTTGACACAGCCCGGAGACCGGTGTGTGTGTGTGTGTGGTGACTTCACCGCAGCGCCGCGCACGCGTCGTCCTTGCTGCGTCCCGCCGCGCGCCCGTGACTACCCGCGCGGCGTAAATCCAATTGTAATCCATGGCCGGTTGGTCACCATACTACCAAGTACCAACATGCACTCTGTTCGTTGTGTTGTGACGGGTGGCGGGTGTTGATTTGTTGTGAGATAAAAATATTGTTGGTTGGTTGGTGCTGGTGTGAGAGAAAAATATTATTGGCTGGATACAGCGAACAGAGTGATGGTAGGAAGGATGGGCATGGGCATGGCCCCCACCGTCCAACCCCAAGCAAGGCACATATACCTCCGTCAGGGACAAAGCACACCAACGATGCTGCTGCTTTGCTTAAAACCCAAACCCAAACCCAAACCCTGACGAGTGCCACCACCATGGCTCCGCCGCCGCCGCTCCTCCTCCTCCTCCCTCTTCTCTCCACCGCCGGCGCCGCGCCGACCATTTCCACTTCCACCACGACGCTCCCCCTATACCGCCACCTCCCGCACGTCGCCGAGACAGCGCACCACCACCCGCTCTCGCGCCTCGCCGCCGCCTCGCTCGCCCGCGCCTCGCACCTCAAGCGCCCCGCCCACCACAAAGCCCAAGCGCCAAGTTCCACCACCGCGCTCTACCCACACTCGTACGGCGGCTACGCCTTCACCGCCTCCCTCGGCACGCCGCCGCAGCCGCTGCCCGTCCTCCTCGACACCGGCAGCCACCTCGCCTGGGTGCCCTGCACCTCCAACTACCATTGCCGCAACTGCCCCACCGCCGCCGTCCCCACCTTCCACCCCAGGAACTCCTCCTCCTCCCGCCTCGTCGGCTGCCGCAACCCCTCCTGCCTCTGGGTCCACTCCGCCGCGCGCCTCGCCGCCACCAACTGCACCGCCGGCGCCGTCTGCCCGCCCTACGCCGTCGTCTACGGCTCCGGCTCAACCGGCGGCCTCCTCATCGCCGACACGCTCCGCGCGCCTGGCCGCGCCGCCGTCAGGAACTTCGTCGTCGGGTGCAGCCTCGTGTCCGTGCACCAGCCGCCGTCGAGCCTCGCGGGCTTCGGCCGCGGCGCGCCGTCCGTGCCCGCGCAGCTCGGACTCACCAAGTTCTCCTACTGTCTGCTCTCCCGCCGCTTCGACGACAACGCCGCCGTCAGCGGCTCGCTGGTCCTCGGCGGCGGCAGAGCCGGCGGCGGGATGCAGTACGTCCCGCTGCTCAAGAGCGCGGCCGGCGACAAGCAGCCGTACGCCGTGTACTACTACCTGGCCCTGAGCGGCGTGACGGTGGGCGGCAAGGCCGTGCGGCTGCCGGAGCGGGCCTTCTCCGCCAACGCCGCCGGGGCGGGAGGCGCCATCGTGGACTCGGGCACCACCTTCACGTACCTGGACCCGTCGGTGTTCCAGCCGGTGGCGGAGGCGGTGATCGCGGCGGTGGGCGGGAGGTACAAGCGGTCCAAGGAGGCGGAGGACGGGCTGGGCCTGCGTCCCTGCTTCGCGCTGCCGCAGGGCGCCAAGTCCATGGCGCTGCCGGAGCTGTCGCTCCACTTCAAGGGCGGCGCCGAGATGCGGCTCCCGCTGGAGAACTACTTCGTGGTCGCAGGGCGAGCTCCCGTGACCGCTGGTCCGCCGGGCGCCGGCGAGGCCATCTGCCTCGCCGTGGTCACCGACATGGGAGGCGCGGGAGACGTGGGCGGCGGGCCGGCCATCATTCTGGGTAGCTTCCAGCAGCAGAACTACTTGGTGGAGTACGACTTGGAGAAGGAGAGGCTGGGCTTCCGCCGGCAGCCGTGCGCCGCGTCGTCGTCGTGATCGGATTGACCCAGCGAGCCATGAATTACGGAATTGCATTGCTTGCTCCACGACGTACTGTTTGTTGCTAATAACAAAGGTGTTTGCTTTCTTTTTGTGTGCTCCATCGGATTGTCTTTGTTACTGCTAATAAAATTACTGCACTTGTCGTGTGTGCAGTCGGCTTGCTGCTTTCTCCAACCATTCCCCCCATCCAACTCCCCCCAAACATACTATTTACTATATTTTACTACCTCCCTCCAAAAGATTCCTCCCCCTATAACTCCTTCTCTCCAACCATTCCCTCCATATCTATTCCCCCTATATACTATCACTCATTAACTGACTATTTAATTAACGTTTTTGAATTTAAAAAAATCATACAGTATTTGTACTGCCATAATACACATTATCATCGTGTTACGGGGCTCAAACGAGATTAATATCGCGAAGAAACGGTGTGATTAGAGATATAGGGGGAGTTGAAACTCCCCCCATACATGGGGGGAGATTCATCTCTCCCCCTGCGTAGGGGGAGCTGTGGGGGAGCCGTTGGAGCGCTCGCTCCCCCAAAGCCCCCCCTACGTAGGGTGGGGGGCGGCTTACGGTGAGCCGTTGGAGCTCGCCTTAGGCCGTTCCCACTCCGTAAACTCAAAAAAATCGTAAACACACAAAAATCGTAAATAGACTTCATTTAGTACTTTAAATTGGCAAAATTTCTTCACAAAAATATTTTGCGTTTAGAACTAAACAGGGCCTTCCTGCTGCTAGAGATCGAAAAGACGAGCAAAAAGACGGCGATGCTTTTCCTTTTGTTTAGAGCTAGCTACGGACGGATTGCCTTGGGAATGGGGAAACTGCCTACTCACAGCTAGCATAGGCGCATAGCATGTGCTGCTACAGTAACAGTAATAATCATCCGTTTCTTTGTACTAATTTGCCATTCCGATTTAAATAGGCAATCAGGCTGGCATGCATTTGTGAATTGTGATGGTTGGTCGAATGTTTCTGGGCCTATCTCTTCTCGCTTGGTTTTATTGCTCTTTTTTAATGCTGCCACTTAATTTCACTGGAGTACTCACTCTGACGCGGTAGTGATGAAATGAGCATGTGCCATTGCTCACCATGTCGGCACTGCAGTGGAGAGGAGTGGGGGCATTTTCTCCCTAGCGTGGCTTGTTCCAACGGTTCCCTGGTAACCGCCCCTCACCGTAAGTAGGGGAGTTTTGGGTGGAAATTCCTTCCAACAGTTCCTCCAAAGCTTCCCCTATATATGGGGGAGTTGAAACTCTCCATAGTTGAAACTCACGAGGGGAGTTTCAACTCCCCCTATATTCTAATCATACCGTTTCTTCACGATATTAATCATGTTTGAGTCCCGTAATATGATAATAATGTGTATTATGACAGTACAAATACTATATGATTTTTTTAAATTCAAAAATGATAAATAAATAGTTAGTTAATGAGTGATAGTATATAGAGGGAATAAATATGGGGAAATGGTTGGAGAGAAAGAGTTATAGGGGGAGAAATTTTTTGGAGGGAGATAGTAAAATATAGTAAATAGTACATTTATGGTAAATGTTTGGAAATAGCCTTAGCTAGCTCGTCCTGACTTCTCAGTGAGTGACCACTGACCAGCATGCGCTGCCGGCAGTAAATCTGCACCAACTTTACATCAGGACGTTGTGCGCATGAATGAATAACAGAATAAGGTTAGTACAGTGGAGCCGGTAGTTCCTCAATAAGCTTACTTGGCATTTGGATTAGTAATTTGTGAGAATGAAGGTATGGTAGCAGCTAACTTGAGAAAATGAATGAATGAAAGATTTCCTTCAAAAACAAAATGAATGAAAGATGTACGAGTACGAGGCCCCCAACACGTACTGACTGGGCTCACCTGGTTGGTCCAGCACTCTCTAGTCTCTCTCCCTAGTACACGAGCAATAGGAGACACAGTGGGCCTCAATGGCCGGCCTAGTCGAACAAAAGAAAATCACCAAAGAGCCTAAAAAACCCGAAATGAACGTGGGCTGGTGGCCCATCTCTCAATCTGTCGTAGCCACAGATACGCGGCCCGGAACGGAGTCAACAAGTTTTTTTTTCCGATCAGAACAGAATCAAGCTCTTGTAAGGCTGTCTGCAGTGCGACTCGCTACCCGCGTTTTTTTTCTTTTTTATATTTAAAAAAATTAAAATTTCAAAAATATGTGGTCGTTTCAGGAAATTACGAAAACGTGCCCCTATCGCTCATGGGGTGGGCGACAGGCCCCCTGTGGCCCCCTGTCGCCCAGACAACGGGCGGCAGGACCTTTCTGTAATTTTTTTCGAATTTTTTTTTCGAACAGGTCCCTGGCGGGGGACGTGGTGCAGGGGGAGCCGATCCCCCCCAACGGGTGACAGGGCAGGGCTGCCCTATTTAAACCCCCCTCCCCTCCCACCCCTCATTTTATTCTCTAAAATTCCAGAAAAAAAAGAGAGGGGTGAGAAGAAGGAAAGCGGCGAAGCCCTGCCGAAGTGCGCATCTGTGATCTGCATGTATTAACGTTTGACCTTTCATTGTGATTTTCTTATGAATCAGAGTAGAAGTAATCTTTATATATTGAAATATTGGATCGCAATCTTAGAATAATAGTAGCTATTGTTATTTTAGCATTTCACCATGGTTGCCTCCAATTTTGGAGGTTTTTTCTGGACCGAAGAGAAATCTACTATAATACTTGATATCGTGAAAGATCTTGTGCTTAGAAAGAAGTTGGATCCACTTGCGGATGGCACGATAGAGATGGTTATGGCCAAAGTATTAGGGTTTCAAGTTTGCACACTGTTTTATGGTATTACAACGCAAGATCTAAAGGGACACCTGCTAGAACGCCGTAAGGTATACATGCATATATGTGAACTTGCGAATCATCCTAATGTTATTGGATTCTTAGAAAGTACTGTTAAGATATGGATGCGGCCAGAGGTGTATGAGATACACATTAAGGTAACTTTCATTCAGATCTAATATTTAAATGTATTTTGAATTCATATTTTTGAAACTATAATATTATTCTGTATTTATATGTAAGGATTTTCCTGAGGACACGGAGTTGATTAACAAATCAATACCCAATTTCCGTAAATTGGTATTAATCTTCGGTGGCCCTATGTCTCAAACTAGACGAAGGAGGTGCCGAAGATCGTCGGGTAATACAACTTTGCGTCCGCATGAACAGAGATCCGGAAGTTCATCAAGTCATACTGCACCACCTGCATCACAAACTTCTGTTAACCTCGACGACGACCAAGATGACTTCATGCCACCCAAACCATGGCCTCCAAGACCTGATCAGCGAACCGGAGGTTCGTCCAGTCGTACTCGACCACCTGCAGCACCATCTTGTGTTACCTGGGACGATGATGATGATTTCATGCCCCCCAAACCTTGGCCTCCAAGACCTGATCAGGGAACCAGAGGTTCGTCCAGTCGTAACGCACCACCTTCAGCACCATCTTGTGTTAACTGGGATGACGACAATGATGATTTTATGCCCCCCAAACCTTGGCCTCCAAGATAGGATCAGAGAACCGGAGATTCGTCCAAGTCTTCAAACTCTCGTACAGCACCACCCCATGAGAACTCGGATGACGATGTAGATGATTTCATGACATGATCTATGATATGTGTTGTACTAAACATGGGAATTTGCATTTGTTGTGTATAAATAAATGTTAGTTTACGGTTTCAATGTCTATAATTCGTATGTAATGGAAAATGCGCGAGAGAACAGAGGCGTATGCATGAAAAGTAGTTAATAACAACGAGAAGACAACATCGTTGGTACCATAAGACATAAACGTTCGGCCACTATGTCATTACAAAGAAACATACGAGATACAAACATAAGTCATATCTAGCCACCCCGACGGTGTAGGACCCTCTTCGCCCTCTGCTGGGCATGGACATGGCCCTGCGAGTAGGTGTGACGATCCGGAGACCTCATTTGCCGCTAAGGACGCACAGAAGGCTGCGGTGTCTGCTGCTGAGAGTAACCAAGTGGTGCTCCTCCTATCTGTGAAGAGCCAAAGACATCGGGGTCACCTTGCTCCGCGGGTGAGAGGGAAGTAAAGTTGTCAAGATCTTCTAAGTTGAAGCCACCGCAATCTGGAACGAACGTGTCTGAGACGAACCCTGCGTAATATGTAAATTTGAACCAACATACGTCTTAACTTTGTGAAAAATTTGAGATTGTTATGTACCAGGTTGTGCTGAGGAAGAAGGTCCGATGCCCGCATCTGGATAGAATCCTACGCATAAAAAACTTGTACGTCAGCGTACACTATTGTAGTTCATAGTAACATGTAGAAAATGACATATGAATCATAAGCTAACCTGGGTAGGCTGGTGTCGATGGCGGCGGTCCCATCCCTAGGTACGGTTCCCCAACTGGCGCTGTCCCTCCAAACATTCCCATCCCCTGCTGTGGGACGAAGTGGGATCCTTGTTGGCCCCAATGGCCAGTATGGCCGAAGGAAGAAGAGGGACCGAATCCTGTTTGTGTCGATTAGTAAAAGTATAGCAAAAACTGATATTATTTAAATTCAGTATCCACGTTATCTGCAGTAGTGTTCCACTGGCGTCCCTGATCTGGCTGAGAGGTCGGCTCGTGCGTCGTCGCCAGACACGGGAACGACATCGAGGCCTGGGACGATCCTTGGCTCTCTTCATAGTCCACACGGCTACCAAAATCGTGCAGTACTGTACGCAAGTGGTCACGGTGCCTGGACCATGCCTCTCTCTGCTCAACCGGGGTCATAGGGGAACCGTGATCCACCCTTGTGAGGTAAGCGGAGCAGTCCGCCTCCATCATGTTGCAAAGTCGAAACTGCATTCATTTTAGTAATGGAAAAATTACTTGCATACTGAATAATATTATGAATTTGAATCCATTCGCAAATACTATGAAGAGACTCACCGCGCCAGCTAGTGCTTCCACGTGGTGCTTGGCGTAGCCATCCCGAAAACTCGCCTGGTGTGGCTGCAGGTTCGTGTCAGGAAAGACCAAACGAGTCCGAGTCCGAGGCAAGTACCAGGTGAGGTAAGCCCTGAAAGAGCTGTATGTGTGTGGTCCTATCGGCTCGACCACGTTCTCATCTGCATCGTCCCATTGCTCCAACCACGGTTGCATCGTGGTGAGCCAAACGGCTGAGCACGGCATGCCACTCCTCGACAACCTACAAACGTGGTAGACAAAAAATCGTTAGATTTGATACGATTGAATAATACAAGTGCATTCATAATTACCTGTGGTTGTGCCGTTCGACTCGGTCCAAAGCCGTGGCCACCGGAACCTCCTGTCGCTGTCCAAACTGTCTCATGACCCTGTGCGGGCAATGCGCCTCAACCGCGATGTCGTAAATAAGGACAGTTGTAGTAAGCCACATGCCCGCATTCGCAGAGTAGTGTGGAGACAGGCCTAAAGGTGCACGTCTCGCCACCGCCTCTAGGGTGTATGGCTCCCATATAATATTCTCTGGCGTCAGCATATCCAGCTCCGACACGAACTCAGGATATGCGCGCCTAATCTGGGCATGCGCCCAAGATCTCTGCACATCGAAACATATGAAATTAATAATGAGCTTCATGTATCGAGTAACTAACCAATACTGAAGTAGAGTTTCTGCGAATGTACCTGACGCCAGTTCCAGAGGGTACCCATCGTGGGCCAACCCTCCTCGTCGTCGCCGTACAAGATGTCGTGGTATGGCTCCTGGCTCACGATAGGGCGACCAACCGCTATCCTCTCGTACGACCAAAGCTGAAGCAGGAGTGGGCACCCCGAGAAAATAGCCTCACCATCTGTCTTGCTGCACCCGTCGCAGAGTCCATGGTAGGTGGCCGCCAATACCGCCGAACCCCAGCTGTAGGGCGGTAAGTCATCCTCTGCATCCGCAATCTCTCGTGCGTACGGAAGTAGGATCCTGTCGACGGAGTTGCCATGGGTGTTGTTGAACATGATGTAACCAAACAATCATAGCAGGTACGCCTCCAGCGATCTGGTCACACTATACTCGTCCGCATCCGCATCCAACTGGGTAGGCTGCATACACAAATATGATGTACGATTTAAACTCACAATGAAACATATGAATTTTAAAAACATAGTGTAAAGATGAATCGAAATACGTACTGTAAATTGTAGCAACCAAGTCTTCGAAGGACCTGCGGCTCGCGGGTGCGAGTTGATCGGTCCTGCTGCTGCCACGCACTGTACCAGAGCAAAGCGCTCCTCCAGGTCATCCTTCCACGAAGCTGGCACCACACGCGGACCTACGGCATCACCGATAATAGGGAGACCCAGTAGGTAGGCCATGTCCTGCAGCGTCAGAGTCAGCTCCCTACATGGGAGGTGGAACGTGTGAGTCTCTGGCCTCCATCTATCCACTAGCGCCGTCAGGAGGGATCGGTCGAGCTTCACAATCCCACCCTCCACAAGACGGCCCAGAGTCAGTAGACCGCACTCACGTAACCTGAAACAATGGAACAAACGAAGAAAAGTGAGTACAAATATTATAAAATAAACAATGGAACTAACATATAAAATTTAAATACATACCTTTCGACCCAATCTTGGTGTATAAAGATGACCTCTCCTGGTGGACGCGGTCGTAGCACTCCAAGGGCTCGGCGCTGAACTGCTGCGGCGAAAGACCGGTGGCTCGCGTCGATAACAGGGTGTAGCAATGAGCCCATACCTGCATTAAAACATTCAAATAGGGTTGCACGATTAGTACAAAGGTAAACATACGTATAGAAACACATTCAACAATATAACACCTTATATGTTTTGGATTGTGCCACCAAGCAACAGCACCGAGTCGACAGAATGAACTTACAATGACTTAAATCACGACACTGAGTGCCTTCCACGAGCAATTCTCGGCAATGGTGGTCTGAACGTAGGAGGTGCTCCATCTGTTGGATTTCCAGAAGGACCAGCATCTGCATCACCGTGAATTGCATTCTGAGGACACCTTTTGTAGTTGTGACCCAATGCTCCACATTGACTGCAACGCTTTTGTGCCTTGCTTGCCTCGGACTCATCCATACCATTTCTTATACGACGCGTCTGACGACGGCCTTTGCCTTTCTTAGCGGCTAGATCAGGATCATAAGTCTTAACCTCCCGGTCCATAATAAAGGGTCCAACTATGCCAATCCCGTATATTTCATGTCCACAGGTGGATGTAGCTGCCTCCTTGCTGAAATAGGGTGACACAAATACTCCGGGCTGCAACCCAGATTCTGCACAAGCGGCAATGATGTGCGAACAGTGCAAATGCAATAACTTTGGCTTCATGCGGGTGCAGCGGACAGTGCCATCTGCTCTAATTAAACTCTCTTGCACCACCCTATCTCTACGGATGCCACGACTAGTTCTATCCTTGCATAGCACCTCAAATCTATGCTCCCTTGTACCCGTCGATATGACGCGGTGCTGTCTGGCATATATTGTTTCACTCTTGTGCAAAACTGAATTTGGGGGTTGCTCATGTTTATGGTTGGAGCCATGTATCGCTCTCTAAAATCCTTCATGCATCCATACATGATGAACTCAATAATTCCCACGAGAGGAAAGCCACGACAACATCGCATCTCCATATTGAAACATTCTGCGCGGTTTGTTGTTTGGATACCGTTCCGCATTCCGTTTGTATCATAAAGGAATGACCATTTCTCCTTCGGTGCACCTCGAATCCAGTGCGAAAATGGCTTCTCCAAAGAAGCCCTTGCATCTGCTGACTGGCTACTGCTAGTTCCTGCTGCCCTTGCCTTTACTTGCTCCGCAGTTAGCTGATCAAGCATCTGCCACAAAGCATTAAATTTTCTCTGCAGATTCTGAGTGCACAACCTCTTGGACAAGTCCTTTAGTTCCTTGTTCTTGAAGTGGTCAAAGAAGTTTGCACCCATATGCCTAATGCACCACCTGTTTTGCACATCTGGCCATAATGGAGGCGTTGTTCCATTTCCGACTTGTAATTTCATAATTGCTTGTAGCAGACCTGCGTGCCTATCACTTATAAGGCACACATCTGGACGGGCGGCAACAACATAAATCTTCACTCGTTCGAGGAACCAATACCAACTTTCTGTGTTCTCATTCTCAACAAATGCAAAGGCGACCAGTACTGTTTGGTGGTTGCAGTCTACCCCGATTGCGGTGAGTATCTGCCCTTTGTACCTTCCAGTCAGAAATGTCCCATCAATGCATAAAACCGGAAGACAATACTGAAAAGCTCTCACACATGCACCTAGGCAAAAGAAGGCTCGAAGTAGAAAGCTTTGTCCCCTCCTCACGGTTGGCACGAGGTAAGTGTCATAGAAACTTCCAGGGTTTCTAGCAACAACATAGGATAACATTTGAGGTAGGTTATCATATGATGCCTCGTATGTGCCGAACCGCATCTCGAACACCTTTTGTTTAGCCCGCCATGCCTTCAAATAACTAATGCTGTACTGGTAAGTTTGCTCAATATGTCGAACAATCATTTTTGGCTCGTAATTTAGATTGTCAATAATCAACCTATATATTTGCTTTGCAACAAAGTCGCATGATATATTGCGATGTGATACCTGAACTTCTGACAGCAAACAAGTGTGCTCTGTCACAATGGAACATTTCCAGTTCGACTTCCATCTACCCTTGAATGCATGTACTCGCCATGGACCTCCAGCATTCACACACTTCACCTCATATTCTTTACTGCCAGACTTCACGACTCTAAATTCTCGCTTCAATGATATTGCCCACATTCTCACAGCATCTTGTATGGCTTCAATATTTGGATATGTTGCACCTTGCACCACCTCATTCCCTCTGTACTCCCACTCCTGATGTCGTACGTCTTCTACGACATGATTGCCAAAACCATGCTCCTTCCACTCTTTTGGCAATGAGTACTGATCGTCATCAGATGAGCCCTCATGTTCTTCCATCTCCATTGCAGCATGGTCTTCTGCCTCCATCTCGTCCACTATGCTATGTATTCTCTCTCCCTCATCAGCAAGGCCCTATGGTCCGATGTTTGGGTTCTCTATCTCTTCTGACTCATCTTGCTCAATATAGTTTGTCTCCCTTTGAATACTCGGAGTTGCTTGATCTGCACCACCTCTTTGAATACTCGGAGTTGCTTGATCTGCACCATGTTGGATTTCATTTCGTATATTCTCCCGAGTTTGAACAAGAATTGCTAGAGGCCACCCATGCTCTAGAGCTGCTTGCATGTACTTCTGCCAGTCATCAGTGCTGTGTATCATCATCAATTCTCATAAATCACTTTCTACCTCCCAATTCACAAGAGCATGGACGGTCATCACATGTGTCTCCGGATCAACACGGAACCCACGCTGCAGCCACTTATATATAGAACCAAAACTCCTCTCTAGAGGTTTATCTATGGCGCTAGATGTGCACTTGTAGGATCAAGAACACCGACTAGAGGGGGGGGTGAATATGCGGTTTAAAATCTAAAGCCAACAACACTAGAGAAATTTAATTAGTAACAAAGGAAAGCCCTATGTCAAGCTATTACTATCTCTAGATGGGTTTGCAACCTAGGGTGACAAGATACAAAACAAGCTCTAGTAAAGTTAATTGCTCAAAGTAAAAACAAGAATTAAAGTGAGCAAGAGAAGTAACCAAGCTTGACACAAAAATTTATCCCGTGGTGTCGATGACTTGCCGGTCACCCCTAATCCACGTTGAGGTCATAAGCCCAACCAGAGAAAACACCCTCTCTGGTACAATTTGAGTTAGAGCTGCGGACCGTCCGGCCACCTAGTCCGGACTGTCCGCCAGACACCTCTAAAAACCACCAGAGCCAAACATGCTCTCTGGAACGATTGCGGACCGTCCGCGCCCCAGGGGGCGGAATGTCCGCGCTTGTGCAGTCAGCTCTCAAACTTGTTCTTTTTCAAATCTTTTCAAAACGTCGTTAGCCCTCATGCATGCAACTAGATATTTTGAGCAAAATGGCACTAAAGACCCGTCAAGCATGAGTACACAACCCCTCTTGATAGTACGGCTATCTATCCAACAAATCCGGTCACTTTTCATCCACTAAACGCCTTGTGACCGGTAAAATGCAAAAGCCTTATTTTATACCTTTGTCTTGAGCCCGAGCTTTGCTCATCATCTCCAAAACTCCATACGTTCACAACCAAATCTCTTTCATCCGTGGATCAACCTATACTCATTATCTCAAACAAAATCGTTAATCCACAAACCGTTGTCATTAATTACCAAAACTCGAATTAGGGGCCTAGATGCTTTCAATCTCCCCCTTTTTGGTAATTGATGACAACACTAAATTTTGGAGTGATAAAAGTGTTCAAGTCAACTTTATACACTAGGCATAAGGTGGACTTGGAATTGAACTTTGGAAGAACTTACTCATTTTCTTGAAAATTTCAGAATATGGTATGAATAAATTCACCAAGTTCGATGAATAGAGAGAACTCCCCCTTGATATGTGCATATAAATTTCCATGAATATCAAGTACACATATATATATTTCAAACTTTTGACGGAGTTTTCCCTACAAGTGGAAATCGAGGCATACAAGATACAAGATATATATGATATGAATTTTAGCTAGGTTAGCACAACCTCACAATCACAAGATGAACATAAATAGATAAGAGAAACACAAACCAACATAGTTCATCACACATTACAAACCAAATGTTCAAATATAAACACAAGTCTCAAATCGAGTTCATGCAAGACACAAATCATGAACAAGTAATGCAATAGTTCAACACAAATAATCATGAGTGGCAAGCGGAAGCCGAAAACGAATGATCTCCATGAGAAATCCATGAGCTCCCCCTAGATCCAGGCACTCCAAAGCTCCTTCTCCCCTTTGGCATCAATTGCCAAGAAAGTCAATCCATCGGCGGTGGAGGAGGTGGTGGTGGGTAGAACGGCTGGTGCGGGTAGAACTCTGGAGGCGGCACTGGAGCCGGAAATACCGAGTAGAAGTGGTCTGAAAACCCGGTGAAAGCTGTGCTGAAAGTATCAAAGCGCTGCTCTAGCTGCTCCTGCCTCTGCTCAAGCTGCTCAAACTACTCAGAAGAGGGCAAATCCTCAAAGCGTGAGTCAAGAGCTGCTATGTCTAAGTGTAAGCTCTCCTGAACCCCCTGCATCCGAGCCATCATGGGCTGGAACATCTGCTGCTGCATGTTCTGGAAGTTGAGGTTCATCTGATTTTGCATCTGACTAGCCAACCCCGCAATCTGAGATGACATGCTCTCCTGCATGGATGTAAAATAAGGGTCAAAGTAGCCAGCTGGAGGAGCCCACTGCTGCTGAGCTGGAGGATGCGGTGGTGGCATGGCATGCTGAGCTGCAGCTGCTCCCATATGAGCATCATCATCACTATCATCAGCACCATCTTGCCCCTGTGCTTCAGCATCCATATCATCTCCAGGGAAAGGAGTCAGAGGCCTCAAAAGAAAAGCATTGTCATTCTTGAATGGCCTGAAAGGTGTGTGCTTGCTTTCACATAACCCTCTGAAGCTAGACTTAACCTTGATGATGGACATAATGTATGGAGCAAAATATAAGTTCATCTCCATGTTAAGCCTCAAATCTGCAAGCTGATCCATGATAAGAGCAATGACATTTATTCTATTTCCGTTCATGACATGAGATATCACATTCCAATAGTGCCCTCTAATCTTGTCCTTGTTGCCACTCTTAGGCATGAATGTGACTCTAACCATCTTATTGATCACTGCAGGATGATGCCTCAGACCCTGAGTGCCCCCAAAGGTTCTAGCAAATCTGTAACATCATCCTCAACTCCCTCAGTCTCTTCCTCTGAGGATCCATCACCAACATCACCCACTGAAGATGCAGCAGCCATCTCACTAAGATTTGGAGCATAGTCCACATCATCAGAGTCATCACTGTCTCTTTGTCTTTTGGAAGTCATAGCCTTCTTGATTTTGGAAGCAGTGGCCTTGATGATCTTCCGGGGTGGCCTGAGATCAAGATTTAACCATAAGAACAATTACTGAAGCAATAGAATCAATCCATAATGATATAAGTTAATTCAGCATTCATCTGAAAAATCTGATACTTGCGGACCGTCCGCTCTTCTGAACGCGGACTGTCCGCGGTTCCTGAACTACCACGGTGGACCGTCCGCGTCCATCAGGCGGACTGTCCGCGACCCATCTGTTCTGCGCAGGAACACAAAATCGCCCTCATCTTTGATTCACCCATATTTTGAGTTTCGATTCAAATCCACCAACCAAATTTTAACTATAGCATCTCCTCATCACTAGGAACAAGATCCCCAAAGTAGTTTCAAAAATCCATGGTCCAAAAACAGATCGGAGCATCTAACCCTAACTCTTTCCAATAAAGAAATCCAAGAACAAGAGTTAGGGATTCATCAAAATACCGAGAGGACATGATGCACAATCTTGAGAAGAGTCCGGGGATGTTCTCGGACCGTCCGGGAACCACGCCAAAAAGCCTTGACCTTGTCGTCTCCCCCACGTACTTGAGAGAGAAAGAGAGAGAGAGCTTTTTGGATGTAGTGTTCGGTTTGGTGGGCGGTGAGAGTGACATCCATTATAAAGCAAGTCTGGCCGACCCCACTATTCTGTCCAGTCGCGGACTGTTCGCTGTATACTGGCGGACCGTCCGCCTTTGAATTTTTTACCCTGCAACTCGACTGAAACTGCCTCTGGTAAATTCTTCCCAATCACTTACGGACTGTCCGCAGATCTAGGGCGGACCGTCCGCTCCTTGCTCAGTGGCAAACCACCGGTGTATCCGAAGCTTGCCGGATGAACCGATGCCTCGCGGACCGTCCGCGGTCCTTTGGCGGACCGTCCGCAGTATAATTTTGCGGTTGATAACTTCTCTGCAGAGCCTCAGGTGAACAAGTCTCGTGAACGGCGGACCATCCGCCTCTTACCCGCAGACCGTCCGCGCTACCAAAAATCTGACAAGTCTGAATTCTGCCAATTTTCTCAATTCCAACATCAATTTGGGATCATTGCTCATATAAAAATCCAAAAATCTCAAATCTTGCATGAAAACGTTCAAAAGATTCATATGAGCAAGTTACAACAAGAATTCAAAAATAAATCTAGTAAAATCTTGAAAACTCATAAATGGCTCAAAAATACCTCAAAAATTCAGAAAAATGAAACAAAGAGTGCATGAAAGAACCATATGCCACATATGCTAGTTTTCAAGCCACATTTGAGAAGTCAATGATATTTAACTCATTTCTTAACTTGCAAAACCGAGATTCATCCAAAGGCTTGGTAAATATATCGGCTAATTGATCATCCGTGCCAATACCATCAATCTTGATATCACCCTTGTTCACATGATCTCTAAGAAAATGATGGCGGATATCAATATGCTTGGTTCTTGAATGTTGAACCGGATTAGTAGCAATCTTCACGGCACTTTCATTATCACACAACAAGAGAATTTCATCAAATTCCACACCATAGTCAAGAAGAGTTTGCTTCATCCATAACAATTGTGCATAACAACTTCCGGCCGAAATATATTCCGCTTCGGCGGTTGAAAGAGCCACGGAATTTTGCTTCTTTGATGACCAAGATACAAGAGATCTTCCAAGAAATTGACAACCACCGGAGGTGATTTTCCTATCAACCTTGCACCCCGCATAATCCGAATCCGAGAATCCAACCAAATCAAAATGAGCACCCTTGAGATACCATAAACCAATATTAGGAGAATATTTCAAGTATCTCAAGATTCTTTTGACGGCGGTCAAATGACATTCTCTAGGTGCGGCTTGAAATCGTGCACACATGCAAACACTAAACATTATGTCGGGCCTAGATGCGGTCAAATAAAGCAAACTACCAATCATAGAACGGTAAAGCTTTTGGTCAACCGGGTTACCTCCCTCATCTAGATCGAGATGCCCATTGGTGGCCATAGGAGTCTTGATTGGTTTTGCATCTTCCATACCAAATTTCTTCAAGATATCCTTCACATATTTTGATTGACACACAAAGGTGCCTTCCTTGAGTTGCTTGATTTGAAGTCAAAGAAAGAAACTCAATTCACCAATCATGGACATCTCAAATTCCCTAAACATCATTTCACCAAATTCCTCACAAAAACTTGGGTTAGTTGAACCAAAGATAATATCATCAACATAAATTTGACAAACAAACAAATCCTTACCAATTGCTTTAGTGAACAAAGTAGTATCAACCTTACCAATTTTGAAGCCCTTAGAGATAAGAAAGTCCCTCAATCTTTCATACCAAGCTCGTGGAGCTTGCTTAAGACCATAAAGAGCTTTAGAGAGCTTGTATACATGATTTGGCTTCTTGGGGTCTTCAAAACCAGGAGGTTGCTCAACAAAAACAAGTTCACTAATCTTGCCATTCAAGAAAGCACTTTTCACATCCATTTGAAAAAGTTTTATGTTGTGAGAGCAAGCATAAGCTAATAAAATTCTAATAGCTTCTAATCTAGCAACGGGAGCGAAAGTTTCACCGAAATCCAAACCTTCGACTTGAGTGAAGCCTTTAGCTACCAATCTTGCCTTGTTTCTCACAACCATTCCATCTTCATTTTGCTTGTTTCTAAAGACCCATTTAGTGCCAATAACATTATAATTCTTGGGCCTCTCAACTAGATCCCAAACTTGATTCCGGGTGAAGTTATTTAATTCTTCATGCATAGCATTCACCCAATCCGGATCTCTCAATGCTTCATCTACACGGTTAGGTTCAAGAAAAGATACAAAAGAATAATGTTCACAAAATGAAGCAATGCGAGATCGAGTTTGGACACCCTTACTAATATCACCCATGATTTGATCCACCGGATGATCCTTTGCAAGAACATGATGAATTCTTTGAGGAACAATGGGTTCTTGAGTTGATGAAGATGGTGCACAAGATGAACCAACTTGATCTTGTACTTGAGAATCATCATTACTTGAGTCTTGTACAATTTGTTGTGCTTGATCATTTGAGATACAAGTTGAAGGATTAACTCTAATAGAGATAGAATGACCATCTTCATCTTCATCTTCTTCTCTTGGTCTAACATCACCAATTGACATAATTTTCATTGCATTTCTCAAACCATCACTTCTCACATCATCAAGATTTTTTTGTTCATTATGAGACCCATTGAATTCATCAAACTTAACATCATATGCTTCTTCAACAATGCCATGTGTTTTGTTGTAGTCCCGATAAGTCTTGCTACAAGATGAATATCCAAGAAGAAAACCCTCATCACATTTGCTTTGAAACTTTGATAACCGAGTTCCCTTCTTGAGAATGTAGCATTTGCAACCAAACACTCTAAAATATGAGATATTTGGCTTCCTTCCAATGAGCAACTCATATGGAGTCTTGTTATGAAATCTATAGCAATATAATCTATTAGAGGCATGACAAGCCGTGTTGATTGCTTCGGCCCAAAAGCTATCCGAAATATTGTATTCGGAGAGCATTGATCTTGCCATATCAATTAAGGTTATATTTTTCCTCTCGACAAGACCATTTTGTTCCGGAGTGTACTTGGTTGAGAATTCATGCTTGATTCCTTTCTCATCACACCATTCCTCAACTCTTGTGTTCCTAAACTCACTTCCATTGTCACTCCTCACTTTCTTCACCTTGAGCTCAAATTCATTTTCGGCCCTTGTAAATTTTTTTTTGAATGTGTCATATGTATCGGCCTTGTCATGAAGAAAGAAAACCCATGTATATCTTGAGTAATCATCCACTACCACAAGACAATAGCAATTTCCACCAATACTTCTATATGTTGTAGGACCAAATAAATCCATATGCAATAATTCCAATGGTCTCTCGGTTGACATGACACTCTTAGTGGGATGAGTATTTGCAACTTGCTTTCCGTCTTGACATGCACTACATAACTTATCTTTTTCAAATTTTACATTCTTCAATCCAACTACTAAGTCATGCTTCAAAAGTCGGTTGAGTTGCTTCATGCCAACATGACCAAGCCTTCTATGCCAGAACCAACCCAAGGATGATTGAGTGAATAAGCAAGTGGACAAGTTTGCCTCTTTAGTAGCAAAATCCACAAGATATACATCCTCATGTATAAATCCCGTAAAGATATGATCTTTTCCATCGAAGCTAGTCACTACAACATCATCTTTAGTGAAACTACACTTATATCCAAAATCACAAAGTTGAGTGACCGCTAAGAGATTAAACTTGAGAGTATCAACCAACAATACTTTTGAAAGAGAATGATCACTTGAGATAGGAATTGTACCAACTCCTTTGACTTTGCCCCGGCTATTGTCACCAAAGATGATATCACTATAGCCACCCACATTCTCATCTAGAGAGGAGAACATCTTGGATCTCCGGTCATGTGTTGAGTGCATCCACTATCAAGCACCCAATGTCTTCCTCCGGATTTGTAATTCACCTACAAAGAGGAAGTAACTCTTTTAGGTACCCAAACTTTCTTGGGTCCTTGAATGTTAGTGATCACGTTAGTGACCAAGACTTTTGGCACCCAAATGGCATTCTTTTTAGCACCATTTATAGGTATCCCAACAAAATTTTGCACTAACATTGCCATTTGAATTTTTCATAAGAATGTAACTTGAATCAAAGGATACGACTTTCTTGTTGGTGCAATTCTTCTCAACATGACCAACTTTCTTGCATTTTCACAATATGGCTTACCACTACTCTTCACAAAAGTAGTTTTGGTTTGTACAAAAGCCTTCTTCCCTTTCTTAGGAATGTATCCAAACCCTTGCTTGTTCAAGGTGAACTTTTGGCTTGCCCAACAATGATTAAACTTGGCTCTACTATCATAGCACTTTCTCAAATCATTAGTCAAGCAAGTAATCTCTTTCTTTAACAAATCATTTTCCATAATGAGAGATGAGTTATCAATTTTGGTGCAAAAAGAACTAGTAGAGCTAGAGCCACAAGATTTATCATCAATTAAATCACAACTAACACCAATGCTCAATGTTGCTTTTCTTTCATGATTAAGCAAGGTATTGTGAGCTTCCTCAAGCTTCTCATGAGTTTCTTTGAGATTCTCAGGAGAAGTCTTTAGCTCCTCATAGGAATCTTGAAGAGAAGTAAACTTCAACTTCAAATCCTTCAACTTAGCCTTTTCCTTAGTCATGAATTCATCGGCATCATTAAGTATTTCAACAAGATCATCATATGAAAGTTCATCAAGTTCATCATCTTGTTGTACCTTTGCACCACCCTTTGCCATAAGACAATGTGGTGTAGAGAAGAGTATAGAGAATGAACGGGCGCAGCGAAACTTAATATAGAGAAGAAAATTTTGATGACCAGACAAGAATATTTCTTTTGAAGTGTGAATTTGGAGTACCACGAGTGCGAATAAACTAATGTATGTGAAGCAACTCCATTATCTGGCCATCCATCTATCTACATGTGACCCACCCACCATGTTTGACCACTAACTAGAGGTATTAAATGAAGTCTAATTACAAAACAACTTCCACAATTATGGTAATGTAGCATATGCTATAGTTAATAAAGTTTTTGACCGCATGATTAGAGAATGATTATGAGTAGTTACTGTAGCTTCACTGTAGCCAATCATGGTGGGACTTGCCTCATTAAATTCGCAAATAAAGTTCATTTAGTACTCCATGCATATATTTATTTTTTTATAAAAAAATTTTTATGATTGTAATCAAACATGGCCTTTGTCGTCTTCGTCAACTGGGGCGACATGCTGCCTGCGCTCGTGAGCAGGTAGGAAGGACATGGCCAACCCAACAACTCGTTGATATTTTCTGCAAGGGCGGACGGGCCGGTTGATATTCTTGGTCACCTGCACCGGCACGGCAGCACCACCAAATCACTTTCAGGCATTATTTAGATAAAAAAAATTAGATGTAAAATACGGTAGTAATTTCGTTTGTACTTAATAATTATTGTCCCATCATGAATTAACTAGGCTCAAAAAATTCGTCTCGTAAATTACAAATAAATTGTGTAATTAGTTGTTTTGTTTAGCAACATTTAATACTTTATGTATGTATTAGAAAATTCGATGTGACGAAGAATTTTATAAAATTTTATAATTTTGAAGGAACGCCTCAATTGAAAACCCAGCGCAGTTCGGGTGCACTAGTAGTTGCAGGCTTGCAGTTGAAGGATGTCAGATTCAGAAGCATGCTGACCGGGCCAGAATGCCCCCTCCGTTCCGTCAATGGAAGGGCCAATTGTTTTGTGTCAGCTCAGCTGGCTGGCTCCGGTGATAGGGACGAAGACAGTGAATGAAAACAAACCAAGCGCAGCGCTGTCATCACCACTCTTGGTTGGATTGGATCTCCCGGATTAACTTTAAACTTGGTCAAGGTTAGGGATGACGCGCATTTGGGACAGATAGAGATAGGCAGAGCACTGACTGAAAAGGTTTGCTGTTTTCTGAGTAGATAGAAAGGTTGCAAGCTTTCCGTGTGCAATCTACTTACTCTCTTGCCTGCGCCCGTGACTAGACTAATAACAAAGCTCTCTCCAGCAACACCCGAAATTAAGGTCCGTCCCGTCTCATGATAGGGAAGCTCAACCACTTTTCGAATTGCGAGCATCAAAGCACATGATTCAGAGGCGACAACCCATTGTGATTGCAAAATTGCAGCAGCCTCTGAATTCTAGTGTCAAAGCATCCTCTGAATCATCTAAAACCGAGCAGAAACCAATTCGAATCCCAGCAAGTATCCTCTGAATTCGGGCATCAAATTAAGCATCATGACACAGAACAGAATCTGAATATCTCAAGTCTGAACAAGTATAGCAAAATGTATATACAGTACTAGACTACTAGTATAGTAAATATCGATGGATGAAATGAATATGCCTGCCTAATTAAGGGTACGGGACCCAAGAACAGAAAGAATCAACTACTAGCTAGCAGTTGTTAGCAGGCAGGCAAATGCAAGCAGATCTCAGAACCAGACTTTGCAGTCTGTGGGCTGGAAGGTGGCTCCGTTGGTGGCTCCCGGCGCCGGGACGAGGAGCTTGCAGGTGATCCTGGCCTTGGGCCCCCGGACCTTGAAGGCCCAGACCTTGACCCTGAGCTTGGCGTTGAGGCCGACGTTGATGGCGAAGCTGCCGTCGGTCTGGTCCTGCCTGAACTGCGCGGCGGTGACGTCCCCCTGCAGCAGCTGCTGTCCGTGGAACTCGGGCTTGAGCTGGGTGGAGGCCTCGGTGCCCTGGTAGAAGGCGTCGAGCGGGTCGTAGCCGAAGCGCTGGTCCTTGTAGAAGGCGAGGGCCTCGACGTTGTCGTAGTAGAGGCCGACGCGCTTGTTGGGGTTGCGCACGGTCATGGCGACGGTGAGGTTGTATGCGAGCGAGGAGGTCGGGGAGAGGGTGAATGTGGCGAGGGAGGCGGAGTCGACGGTGGCGGCGATCATGTGGGGGCGGAAGATGAGGTAGAAGATGAGGGCGAGGACGCCGAGGGTGACGAGGAGGGAGATGAGGATGCTGCAGAGGCAGCTGAAGAGGCCGCAGGCGAGGCACTTGCAGGGGCAGCAGAGGCAGGAGACGGCGCGGCTGGCGGAGCCCATGGTGGTGGTCTTGGTCGATTGGATCTCTTGGTTTTGGGTGGGGGATTTGATTTGGTATTGTGGGTGCCTGCCGGCCGGTTTATATGGCCGGGAGCAAGAGGAAGGCGACGCGGTTGTGTAAGCGCGTGCTCCTTCCTTGTGTTGGTTGGTATATGGATGGCAACAACGGCCGCCGGCGAGGAGAGGGTTATGGTGGTGGGCGTGGCTGTGGCCGTGGTGGAGGAGGTGATTGGATGCCTGCCAGATATCCAAACGCGCATGCTGCGCTGCCTGCTTGGTTTGACCGTTTGCTTGGCTGGGCTGGGCAGGTGCCATTGCCAAGCCAAAGCCATGGTCACCTTCATTTCATTACTATTATTATACATAGAATTGGCTGCAGCCGTCCCAAAGCACATTCGCCCGCCCACTAAGATTTTGTCGTAAACATCAAAATCTTCTTCTTCTTCTTTTCTTCTTCTTCATTTTCTTTAAAAAAAATCGATGACAACATTAGAAAGCTCAACGTCAGGATATTTTGAGTGAACGGCTCTGCCCCGCGCCCGCCGGCAAAGTTTCCCGTCACTCAAGTCAAGGCCACCCACGTCGCTCACATCACATCACATGTCGATTCCACTCGTACAGCTCAACACGTTTTGTGCTCCTTTCCTTGGCGAAATTTCAGCGCTTGTTTGAGTTCTTGAGCAGCTGGGCAAGCAATCTCCAAACTCTATTATTTGTCGGGCCAAGTCAAGACGCGTGATGAGGCCTCAAATTTTCGTCGGATGGCCCATCAACTTACTATCTGATGAGGCCTCTCAAAAAAAAAATTATCCGATGAACACACGCACCGCCAGCGCCCCGAACCAAAAACCGAAGACCCACATGAAGTACATGCTGGAAAGGTCCAAAGACTCGGTAGCACACTTAGTCTTGGGTTCAATTTTCTATAAAAGCAAATATTCTAAAATTTGATATTGTGCATTTAGTGGTAGGCGACACTCATATTAATAGCGAGATGTCTGTGCTGACGCTCACAAACGTACACACACTTAATCCTATGAATACACGCGTGCGATCCTACGAGCACCTCCGAGCCGGCAGATCATCAAGATTGATGAAGTCAGCACCGGCGTCTCGCTATCGACGAGCACATCGCCTACCACTAAAAGAATAGCACCAGTTAAATCCTAGAATAAATCCAAAAAATATGAAAACTAGTACCGAGTCAAGGACTTAAATCCTAATAGACAGATTTCACCACAAGAGACCTTACCAGCTGAGTTCCACTCAATTCGCTTATCATGATAAGATCCATGGGTCTCCGCCGCTCCATTCCCGTGTCTGCTCTGCACTGCACACGATCGTCCATCCAATCCATCTATGATCTATCCATCCATGCATTCACGTTAGTACACTACACACTTATTCTCTCTATCTACTGTTGAGATAGAAATCTTAAAAAAACTGTTGAGATAGACAAAAAGTTGGATGGACGTCGTGATCGTGTAGTAGCCCAATTAATGGCCTTTCTCACATTATTATTCGCCGAGATCAATCACGCATGCATGTTCCTCCCTGTCCTGTGTTGTGCTAGCCTGCTGGGGGGGGGGGGGGGGGGGTCAAGAGCGAGGATGATCCCCTACAGTTAGTACTGGTGTTATACTTTTCCTGCCAACTACTAGTACAAAGTAATTAAGTTAATCCGGAAAATATATAGAAGGAATAGCAGACGCAGACGCAGACGACCCTTGCGCATGCTCCTTTTTTTTTTAACGAACCTTGCGCATGCTCCTGGCTTTAGCGAAACAGCAAGGAAGCCACCAAGATCGCTTTTATTTAGACTGCACCTTCCTCTAGTCCACTAGTACGCACGTACGCCTTTAGCATCTCAGCAACGCAAAGGGTGGTGGTTCCACTGCACTGCACTGCACTGCACTTTCTTCCGCCTACTCCTCCATCAGTTTTTTATTTCTTTCTCCCCTGGAGATCATGCCATGCGTGTGTGCAGTGGCGGACCGTCAAACCAATTGTAAATTGTAGGGGGGACGCTAATTCAAAAAAAAAATTCCAAGTGATATATAGCTGACGGTTGCTTGCTTGTGTGTGGATGACGATGGGCTTACTCCCTCTGAAACGTACGATATTTTATTTTATCCTAAGTTAATGATCAAATTTATAGAGAATAATATTAACATCTAACACATCAAATAAATAAATTATGAAAATTATTTTATAACGAACCTAATTATTCTCATTTGACATTCAGAATATTATTACTCTTTTCTATAAACTCGATCAAACTTAGAACAATTTGATTTATGATAAACTAAAATATTTTACATTCCTGGACGGAAGGAGTATCTAAGTTAGGATCTCTGTTTCAGCGTTGAGAATTGGACATCGTGGACTACAGGGCTGGTAATAATTTTTATAGGCTACAGAGGTATAGTTTGAAAATTTGTTTTGAGGAAGGCGGGGCCGGAGTCCATTTTGGTCTCCCTTATCGTCCGCCCCGCGCGTGTGCAAATAAACTCTTATCTCACTCAATGCATTCAGCTAGCTAGCAGGCTCTCCCTGCAGTTTCTGAATTATGTGGCAGCTGCACGGAGTGGTGCTGGTGGTGTAACCACAACCAACCTGAAAGCCACCTCGATCTGTCCTGATCGATGCTGCAGCCAGGCCCTACGGAAGCAGAGACAGAGCAGTTGCTGCGACGATGACACGAAAGAGACTTGCAACAGAAAGGTAGCGCCAGCTTCTACCTGACTCGATCTGCTACTGCTACTCTACTGGATGAAATCCTGTGTGGATCGGCTAGGAAGTTGCGTGCAGCATTTGGTAGCATCCACCAACCATGTCGACTTGGACTCCTGAATGTTTTTGAAAGACCTCGATCGGCTCCTGAAAGCTGAGCAATGATCAATTATTTCTTGTTGCTGCCTGCAGATTAAAGGCCGGCCGGAACTTTATTAATAATGAATGATCGGCGAGCACCGAAAATTGAAGTGCTGCTGCTAACTCGTCACAATCATCTTGTATCACAAGCATACACACACACACACACACACACACACACACACACACACACACACACACACACACACACACACACACACACACACTAGCTAGTATTGCGCGCTGCTGCTCGATCGGAGCTAGCGGTATCATCAAAACGGGCGAGTACATGCTTGTGTTGCGTGCGAGAACTCCTTCCTCGCAAGAGGAGAAAGAGACAGCTAGCAACGAACAAGCACGGCGCGCGCGGCGGCCTCAGCAACATCACCATCGCCGCCGTAGCCATGTGCGCGGTGACGACGTGCCCAGCCAACAGCCCAGTTTATTAGACGCTAGAGCCCATGCGCATTATATATATTTGGTCTGATTATCTTGGAATGCAAATTGGTGACCCTTAAATTCATCTCCAGCCCTAATATATTTGTACTACTTTTTTTAAAATAGAATCTTATTTTGAAGAAATAACAAATATTTGAACTAAAAAAGGGTTGAGGGTCCGCCAGGTCGGCACGCTCGCTCGTGTCTGCATAATATATGCTTGCTTGCTCCGGCAACCTCACCATAGAATCGATCAGTCACTAATTGAGCTTGAGCAGGGTATTTTCGTTAGCAGTCTAGCTTGATGATCGTTTTCAACGAAACACTTAAGCTGTCGCCTCAGATCCATCCAAGAGAATGGTCAATTATCTCAGCCACAAGCTAGCTAAGGGACCATGCCATACCACACCGTGCATACAGCTGCTAGTCGCTACAAGAAGCTAGCGTCTCCTTCAATTCACGGCGACAAAGAAAGCCCAGCTTTTTCCTTTCCTTTTCGAGGAATCGATCGACCATGGAAAAAGCAGAAATTTCAACTAGCCAGACCGAGATGAACTTGCATTGTATGTGTATATATGAATTGAATTATATATGGGTATGAACAATTCACAATAGTATTGGCATGGTACGGTGGAGCAAGCAGAGGAAACCTTTACGTCTGTTCATCCGCATCATCATCCGTCCATATCTCTTCAATTCCTCGATCCATACAATACTACAGTTCCTTTCCTTGCACTCAAATTTAAGTTTGCAACCCGAACCAACCCACCCACCCACCCATGAATTGGAGCGATCGCTACTACGTACCTTCAAAATTAAATTACCACAGAAGCAGCCTGCAGCTAGAACAAAACAAGAGATGGATTCATGCATGGATCGACGAAAACTAGCTAAAAGATCGAACCGGCGGATCGGAGGACGAATTAACAGCAAGAAGAAGAACTACTAGCAAGTAGCAGCAGCTAGACGTCTACTGCGCAGGCGGCTGCCTGCTGGAAGCGGAAGTAGCCATTGCCGCCGCCGGTGTTGGCGCCGTAGCTGCCCTTGCCCTCGTTGACGGTGAGCAGCGCGGGGCAGTTGACGCGGAGGTGGTAGTGGCCGGAGATCCACGAGCCCACCTTCCAGCGGATCCGTCCGTCGACGCGGATGTCGACGAGCACGTAGCCGGCGGTCTCGTCCTGCGCCAGCGCGACGGCGAGCGGCGGCGGGAGCTGGACGCTGTCCATGGACTGCAAGTAGGGGGACCACACGGACTGGTCGCCGTGGCCCTGGTACCCGACGGGGAGGCGCGTCGGCACGGTGATGGCCACGTCCTTGTACTGCGCGTACACGTCCACCTGGTCGTAGTACACGCCCACGCGCTCGTTGCCGTTCCTGGCGGCGACGGTGGCCTGCATCGTGGTGAAGAGGTAGGTGGACGCCGGCGGGGTCACGTTGAGGCACAGCACGGACAGGTCCTGCAGGTAGAACCGGGGCTTGTGCGGCCGGAGCACCAGCCACACGATGAGGATGACGAAGAGGACGAGCAGGATGAAGGCGACGAGCGCGCCGCACAGCTTGCGGTAGAGACGATCGCGGTCGCACTCGCAACCCTTGTGCCCGCCGCAGTCCTTCACCGTCATGCTGCTACTACACCTGTGGATGGCTGGAGAAGAGAGAGATGGATCGATCGAGAGCTAGCTTGCTTCTATTGTGTTGTGTGGAAGAAGAAGAAGAAGAAGAAACGGCAGGACGGAGAGCTCGGGGCACCGGGAGGTGCAGTGCAGTATATATGTTGCTTGGCAACGCAAGAGGGTACTGTGATTGGTTGGAGGCAACGACGACGACGACTTGACTGACTTACAGATCGAGGGTGATTGGGGTTAGGAGGAGCAGGGAGGGGATCACCATCGGGGAGTGTGATCGATCGATGACTGACTCTGACTGACTGACAGATTGAGTTGGTGCCAAGGGCAGGAGAACTACTGCCACTACACCGTCCAGTGCCCAACTGCTTGGTACCTGCTGCAACAGCTGCCGAATTCTGTGTGTCCACCCAAATTCAATCAATTTTCTTTTGAAGTAAAATTCAATCAATTTTCCGTTGATGCTATAAGAAGCTGGCAGCGCTGCTTGTTCCTAGCTAGCTAGCTAGCTAGCTAGCATATAGGAAGTAACTAGGATGGATTTGATGATGAAAATATGGAGGTTGCAGAGGAGCGAGGGAGTTGGTTAAGCATGGGATGATGCGTGGAGGCTAGTGGAGCGACTACTGCGATCCAAAAGCATCAATGATTGAGGCAAGTTTCAGGCTTAAGATTTGGGTGCCAGAAAGACGGCCTTTTTTATGATGTATAAAATAAGAAAATAGAAGAGGAGGCGAACGAGAGAGAAAGAGGGGCAACGTGAAGTTGCCTTGCCGCAAAGAGTCTTGTGTGCCGCCGCGCCTAACTAACATTTATCATTATTTTTTGGTGGGATCGGATCGCGTGCAAGGACGAGGAGCCAGGAGCAGAGCGCCTTCTTCATCTCCTCATGCTCTGCATTGCAGTTGGCACTCCCCTATCCATCCTGCTTTCGAGACATTGAGAGCTAGCTAGAGTGATCTCATCCCTCTCTATCATCAAACACATGTACTGGGAGGGAGCAGCGAAGCGAGAAGAAGGCCGCCGCGTCAAACTAGCTAGTCTGGTGCCAATAGTCTAATCATCTCATCAGTCATCTCTGGCTGCAAGCAAACCAGGTCGTCGGGCTCGTAATCACCGACAGGCAGGCAGACACAGACTGACAGACGGAGGAGCAGCGCAGCAGCAGCAGGATTGGAGATGGGAACAGGAACAGGAACAGCGGGAGGGAGCGCAGCAGTATTGGAACTTTGGCAACTTGGAAAAGGCGACGGCCGGTGGCGCGTCGGCATCAGATCGATCAGGCGAACGGCGAACCCCATCCATCCCATCCCAAAGCGAAAAGCGCAAGAAATTAAATCCATACACAAATAAGAGAAATGGGACCCCATCACCTGCTCATTCCTCCTACATTCCCTTAGCTGAGCCGATCATTCCTCTCTCTCAAAAAAAAAAAAGCTGAGCCGATCATCACCAAACTAGATACGTGCTGCTCCGCCCCCAGAAAAACGCGCAAATCGTGAGAGCACTGAACAGCGCATGATCAAGCCATTTTACGTGCTCCATCGATTGGGCTACAACAATTTCAGTTTCCGTTTCAGCAAGCCGTATGCTACATGATAGATGGCAAGACGTAAGAGTAGTGACGCAAACTCTCGGTTTCAGCTAGCATACTATTAGGTGGGGTACAATACATAGCCTTGCTAATGGAACCCACATTTATATATAGTTATACTATTTTGTAAAAAATATCTATTTCAACCCACCCCAACCTGCCTCAACCCGCATTATTTATATAGAACCTGCCCCCGACCCACTCCATTAACTAACACAGTCCATTTTAACTCATCCAAACACACTTCATTTCAAAACCCACCCCATAAAACTCATTTCAATCCAACTCATTAGCAGGCCTAACAATACAAATCAGAACCACGTTTCTGACTCTATCATCCATGCATGTATGCCCACAAAGCCAGCTTTAGAAAATCCAGGCGGTCCCGTCGATATTAGAACCATGCGATGCGACACGTCAGGGCATGGACAGGGCCGTGCACGACGAGATGGAAGCTTCTCCTCTGCCTCTGGCCGCCCAGCGTGCACGTTTGTGCTGCCTCTCTTCGAGTTTGGTTGGGGCACTGCTAGCTAGGGTTGTTGGAAGATCAGATGGCGATGGCGTCCTACTATAAGATATAGGACAACTCAGGGGGTAGACCCACCCATCCATAAGCTCCCTCCCAGCTCAAACGTATCATCATCACTATTCACTAGTACTACCACATTAGCTGTATCAAATATATATGCAGAACCAGCTTACACATGTGCCACTGAAACTTGGAGGACTCTTTTTATTAAAAAAAAACAAAACAAAACTTGGAGGACTGAAGACCACTCACCTAGTCACCTGAATGCGCTCTAATTAAACTTGCATTGGGCCTGCCTTGTGGTTTGAGTGCTCTTTTAGAGCTCCATGATGATGAATACTGAATAAAATTTCCCGAGCTTGCTGCCCTGTAGCACCAGCTGCTACCTTTTCCCACAGGAGTCAAACCTGCCGCCCATTCCATACGCACATTAGGGAACCGACAATATTTCATCATCTGCACAATTAATAAGATAAGATAAGATGAACGAAATCTCAGCATCACCTACTTCCTCCATACTTAAAAGTAGCCTTTCAAGTGAAATGCCACGTCACAAAAGTTTCATGGATAATCTCATCCTGACACCAACAAATTCACAAAGAGGCGCAGTACTTGATAATTAGGTCTCGCATATCCTATCCTTACTTCCTTAGTCTAATGGTGCTCTCTGTAAGTCATCCAGCCCCATGCCTATCATTACTGAAGTATCAGTACTTCATAGCATGCAACACAAGAGCTACATGCAGTGCTCAACTAAACAATGTTCTAATGGTATAAGCACCACGTAAAGCTACAGACGATCTGATTTGTCAATTCCTAGTTTAATTTGCCAAATAAATATCAAGATGATAACCACGCCACGTCACCACATAAACATACTCCTGCATGCCTGAGAAAAAAAAAAAGGGTTTGTAACACAAGAAGATAGAAATGGTATGTGTTCAGAGTTTGTAAAACAACATGTGAAACAAAATTAAAGATGAAACCGATCATGACAGCTCTTCGACGAGTTCCATTAGCTCTGATATTGCAACTAACGGAAAGTTATCCTTTTTTCATCTTAATAAAAGACAACATTTTATACCAGTCTCTGTCAGGCCCAATATTGCTTGCCTTCTGTCAATTCCAGATCCAGAAATGAACAGGCGAATGCTCCCTAGTCCCTACACACACAGGACAGGAGGTTTTCTCCACCAATGGATCAAGCTTAGGATGGATCAGATAAATCGTTGTCCTTGCTTGCTCTGTCCAGTATCACACTCGCTGCCTGTAAACTTCAAGGGCAATGAGAAGCTAGCATGAAAAGTATGAATGTGACGTCGCATACATGGCAATAAGAAGCACAATACTAGTGTGGAGAAGCACAATACTAGTGTGGAGGGATAATGCTAACATCAGAGCCACGGTAAAAACAGTAGCACTATAAGTAGCAATTCTGACGAATGGCCGCAGAATCTGAAGGCCTGAATAGGCATGCGCAAAAGGAAAGCATGATCGATCGAAATGGGAATCGCACCTAGTTAAATGGGTGCGAATAGAAACACGAAAGTGCGCACGAATTGACATCCTCTCACGAATTGACATCCTCTCCGGTCAAAATTCAGGAACAGAAAGGAAGGTTGTGTCGGCTCCGCTCTCCTCCAAGGGATTCATCTAGGTCACATGGCAAGTGCACCACCGGACGGCCGGAGGGAGAGATCCCCGGCTCTCCGGGCGGCGCCTCCGATCTCGGTCCATCGGACGGTGACCCATGACCGATCTCATAACCGCACAGCAAATCTTCTCATGAATTCGTTACGATTCCCATCTTAGAAAATCAAACCGTAACAGAACAGCCACGAGCTTTTGACACAAATGCACATGCTCACACGGGGCAAACACACCGAACCAAAACAATCAATGATCCAATTGACACTAGGCATTGCCAGCGGTTTCTTTGCACACTGCAAGAACCTCAAAATGTCAGGATTAAAAAAAATATGCCTACTACCTACCAGACATAACTGAAATACATTCTATACAAATCAAGAACCGGATCAAGGAATGGTGTGGATAGTAGCTGTTTGACGCCCATGGATAGATCACCGAACAATGTTGACAGGGGCTCCAGTTTACGTAGAGCAGCATCGCATCATTGTTGAGGTATGGTAAGCAGCTAGAGACTATCAAGCACGTTCTTGTTTCCCCTCGAACAAATTGCCTAGCAGCAGCTCAAGTTGCTCGGGCGTGTGCTTGATGTATTTTCCAGGCGCTTTGCTGTTCTCAATGAGTGGCCTACAGGTCAGCGAGTTAATTTGTGAGCTCAGTGAACAGGAACTGAGAGCAATAATTGGAGGAAATCTTGAGAAAGCATTGCCGATTCCTGGGTTCATACATTTAACTTTCATTTGTTTACAAGTAAACGAGCTGTCAAAGAAGCATACCCAAAACGTTTGATGAAAGATCTGTACGCAGGCAACAGAATTTCAGCAACCGCAAGTCTTAGTGACTCTCGCAACTCAGTATCTGGAACGGACCAGCTACATTGCTTCTGATAGATCTCCTCAAATAACACATTGAAAGACCTGAATCTGATAGCACCACAGGAAAAGATAATAAAGACAAATTAAGAAATTGTACAGGAAACCAATCTAAAGTAGCGAGTAGATCTGACTAACCTCTCCTTGACAGCTGCTCTTGAAGCTCCACTGCTATTGCCACCCTCACTCCCTACTTGACCACTACCTCCTGATGAAGTCAAACCTTGACCAGAGAGGCATTGCAACACCTGCAACATTGGATCAAATAAATATTAATATCACGCACATACATATCTAGCAGTTTTATTTTCTAAGTAATATTACCAGTAGTGGCGACGCTAGCAAGAATTTGATGGTGGCACACAATATAATATACACATCTAATTTGCAAGCAAACTGTCCATTTTAGCTAGTCAAAATAAGCCGCTTAGGAGTTTTTTTTTTCCAAGGAAGCCCAGTGTGACTTCACCACTGATTACCAGAGTGCACACCGTAACAGAAAAAGCTGTGGCCCATGGAGTGCTGAGAAACTAGACAGGTAGGCGCGCTACGCTGCGCCGTTCAAGTTGTTTTGTACATGGCTGATACATATGAAATCCAAGTCGCAAACATAACTGTTACATAATATGAACGATGATTTAATTATACTTTGCGAGTTTAATAATTAAATATATTTTGTGGGTGGATTCGAACTGAATATTACGTGGGTACCACCTGAATAGCACGCAGAACTCACGTGGGTCTTGTATAAATAGTACATGTAGGATTTTTTTTACGTTAGTAGGTATAGTTGATGGATTAGCTTACACTAATTATTGATTTTGGTAGAAAAAAATAAGATTAGAAATGAATGAATGATTCAATTATATTTTGTGAGTTTATGAAGTGAAAACAAAATTCAATAAATAGTAGAGTTACCATGTGTACATTGTATACAAAATTATTTTATTATTTTCATATACAAAAAATAGTTAAATATATTTTATGCGCGGGCCCAATTAAATAGTATGTTGGTCCCACGGGCCCACATACTGTTCATGTGGGGTCCATATGGGTCCCACATAAACAGTATGTGGCCCACATGTGAACAGTGCACCAGCCCCACGTGGGGCCACGACTCATGAGCTTGCGCCGATTCTTGGCGCGTTAGTAGAGTAGGGGTATTGCCCTTTTCCTTTAGAGGAACCATACATCCCATACTACACGGTCCCTAAAAACTAACCTACTCAGCAACAAATATCAGATGCTAAAAGATAACTGTACATGATAATTAGGTCAATCCCATCAGAAAGTGGTAATATTATGGCCACTGATATCTCTGGAAGCCTACTTATCATCTATGCTTGAGTTGTTCGCAATGGCAACATGAATACTGGATGCTTCGATGGTTTGGAAGGGACTGGTTTAGGCAGCGATAATATCTATTTAGGTCAAGTAAGCCTTGAACAAAATATGTCAGTACGCATGAAAAATAATCACAGAGTTTTAATTATAGATAAAGAGCAAGCAGACCTTTGACCAAGCAATCCTTCTATATTGATTTGCGTTCTGTTGTACAATCCTCCGATGTCTTTGGATCCAGTCATCACCCAACAAATCCTTGGCTTCTGATCTGGGTGACAGAAAAGATAGAATAAGATTGCATACACACTATCATGTCTTTATTTCCTGCATTACTTCATATAAGAACATACCTGCGGACAGATTTGACGATGTAGTGAATGTTGTTCATCAAAAATATGTGCATCAAAGCAGGATCCTTGTATTGCTTTGCTTTTGCATCCAAATTATTCTGTAAAGCTTGCATGATTTTCATGGTTACAGCTGCCAACTCAGAACCTGTTCCATCTTCCTTTTTGAACTCTTGGAAAAGCTGTTTTAGAGTGGACTGGTAGCTGCACAGACATTACAATGTGGTTGTCAATTATGGGCATAAGGAGTTCACCTAGGGCTACAAATGAATGCCATCTTTTAGTTCTGGTTGCGAAAACAGTCCAATAAAAAAAATAAAAATCTGGTTCTTGGTGAATTTGGAGGCTATAGACAAGCCAGTGGATAATTCAGAGAAAAGAAGGGCACATGGAAATATGGACAAATGTCATGCACCTATTCGTTTACAACAACATTAGAATATTATAAGAGACTTACTCAAATAAAAATTTAACATAGTTGATCACATAGCTCGTTAAAGGATGAACTGTTCCATCAGTATGTATATTCTTTGTTGCATCCTTTTCAACCGCTTCTTCAAAGTCACTGAAAGTCTTCTGCGCCGTTTGTGCTAGGCATTTCGTCAAACTCAGTGCAGAGTCACGCATTTGTGAACATGATTCTCCAACAAAGATGGTGTCAATCTACAAATTTGATTCAACAAGATGGTCTTTAAGTTCCTCTCGTAAAAAAAATAAACACCAATCTAAAGTAGATTTGCATTTTTTTTACATGTTAAAATAAATTGAAATCAAGTGGATAATTTAGAAGCCTCTAGATTTCCTACAAAACTCAGTCTAGTGAAAGCAAACTTCTCTAATCAAACTAAGAAAGTCCAAACTCCTAAGGGCAGTCAAATCAATTTTGGTAAAAGTTTGACATGGCTAACACATGGCTAAGAGAAAATATGGTCCGGAAATTGAATTTGATATACGACGACTCCTCTTACTTTAAATGTGTACACAGAAAATTGTAGTTTATGGTAAACATATGCAGCAGCATTTTACAATAAATCAGCTGAAGTTAGTATCAACACAAGTGGACCAAGCTTTGAAGAGTGAAGACAGGTACTCCAGGATTCTGATAATCAATAGTTATGAGACACCCAAATGGTTCTAAAATTCACGTCAGAACAAAATGGATGTTGACTATAAGTTCAGCATGCAAATTACACTGATGTCAGTGGGCACACAAGACTACAAGAGCAATGGCCACCAACTGAAATGTGCCACGCAGCCATGGTCAGAATTAGAGATTTACCTCTGTTTGAAGTTCGCACATTATTTCGTACATGTCTAGCAGAACAAACAGTTTCTCTGGTGATCGTTTACTCATAGCAATTGCCTCTCCAAAACTGAGTAGTGTAGCCAAACTGTTCTTTGTTATTGCAGCAAAGCACTTATCCCTCAAAGATTGACTGCATTCAAAAACTTGGTCGCAAAGCTGGCGCTCCCCAGCAAAAAGGAGTTTGACCTATTCCAAGCAGAGGCAAATGTCACCGGATGAATGCTATACCATAACAGAAATCTGAGAGGAAAATTTTTCTTACAGCAATTCGCATGAAATGAATCCAGTTTCCTATTTTAGATTCCAAAATCTCCCAAGGCATTTTCTGCACTTCATCTTTGCTCAGTTTTTCAACACCCAAGTTCTTCAAACTTGATTCTAAAGCTGAAGCGCGAGCTTCACTGCACACAAAGGTAAATATGCTTCAGCATGTCATTTCATAGAGCATAACTATCACTGCATCTCTTAGCACATGAGCACATGGAAACAAGAAGAGTTTGTAATGCTTAAACAAACTGCAAAATTTTCAGGGTAACTCGTTGTACCTGTATATTTCTGAGCATTGCTGTTGGCATCCAGCCTGAACCAACTGTTGTGCCAATTTAGAGAGTAATGGAACAAACTTTGGCTCAATAAGAGCAGGAGGACTGTATACAGCAGCCTCTGGGCTTTGCTGATTTTCGGATGATGGGTTTTTCCCACCTTCGGGCTGGGATTCAGAGGACGGTCGAAGTGTACTTGGAAGACAATCAAAAAGACGATCAGGCTCCATAGGTTTGCTGAAATCAGTTCCAAAGGTGCACTATGCACGGGTTAGATGGGTTAAGTTAGGGAAAATACAAATCTAAATTAATGATCAGACACAAACCTGCGCTGGGACAATTGATTCTGGAATTCTCCCTCCATCTTCACAAGGGCCTTAGAAAGGAGGGAATTCACATGGTTGAGCACCCCATCACTACTGCGGTAACTCCTATTTGAGCTAAAGAAACGCTCAATACTTCTCAACCGATCAACTGCATCTAGAAAACCTTGAAGGTTCTCATGCGGCCCCTTCTGTATTTCACGCTCCGCCTGTACATATAACAAGTCAGCCAAGGCCATAATCCCAAAAGGCAACCCATCACCGAAAAAACATCCTCTCTCTAGAGATTCCAGTTGTAGTTGTTACCAAACCTAATGCAATCAATGCTTAAGACAAAATCATAAGGCATCATCAATGAAAATTGTTGCCAATTTCAGTAATTTTTCTTAGACATAAAAAGATAATTTTGCAATATTGTTATTGTTTTCACAATATGAGATTTAGTTGGTGTTAAGGTCCACTTCAAATAGTCGTACTTAACAGACTGTATCCCAACAAACGAATCCCTTTGCTGGTCCTTCTAAAGAAAGGTTTTCAAATATTAAAAAAGAAGTGGTATATAACGACTAGGGACAAATGTATAACGATAAGCTCAGTTTCAAACACATGGCTCCATTATTGGTAGTTACTTAGGATTCGCTAATTTCTATCAAGGATTAGTTCCTAAGAAAATCCCTAGGGTAGAGAAGGAAAGATTTGGCTGGTATTCCACTAGCGTGGCATATATAATAGAAACACATTAAAAGGAGAAGCACTGCATTGGAAAGGAAAAGCGACAATTCAGGCTTGCAGCTAAATATACACACCATGTCCAGATATGCTCAGGTACAGGATCACGTCATCTAACAAACTGCACGCTCCATCTACTTGCTAAGATAGATTAAACTACAATTCGAAGCGTGCTGTGCGAGAGGAACGCAAATACTAGTATGAAAAGGGGCAGCGAACATGGAATTGAAGTTAGAGGGAGCAAGCACCTCTCGAGTTCGATCGAACTGCGTGAGGATGACATCCGCGGAGCGCAGCGTCCGGTCGATGTTCTCGTGCGCCGTCCGGACGGCGTGCGTCCTGACCTGCGGGCAAGGGCAAACAGCGAGAGCTAGCATAAGTGGTTGGAGCCCAGCAGGCAGGCGCGGGCGAGCCCTAATAATAGATAGATTAAGATAAGAAGCGGACCTGGATGGGGCGCATGGCGGAGTCGAGCGCGGAGAGGCGGCTGTCGAAGGAGCCGAGGATGGATACGACGGCGTCCGTGGCCTGCTGGCTCTTGTGCAGCGACTCCCGGAGCAGCGCCGCGCGCTGCGCCAGGCTCTCCATCTCCCCCGCCGCCACCTCGCCGTGAGGCCAATCCCCCTAGTCAAGTACGAGTAGTCCGGAATCCAGATGCCCAGATGGTTCCGAGGTGGATCTGGATTCTGGAAGAGGAGGAGCGGTTCGCCGGTAGCCGGTTTGGTTGAGCAGACAGGGACAGGGTGGATGGAGGAGGAGGAGGAGGAGGACCCCACGGGCAGGGCAGGGCACCCACCCGGAGCCGGAGGAAGCGAGCAAGAGAAGCAGGTGATTATTGCGTGCGCTGCGTTGGTTGCCCAAGGAAGAAAGGCCCGCCCGACCCGAGGAAAGTGAGGGGGAACGGAACGGAACGGAACAGCGGCGGCGGCGCCGGCTGTCCAGCTTGGACCGCCTGCGGAATATTCTCCACCGCGTGCGCGTGGTCTTTCCTACGCTCTTCCGTTCCGTTTTTATTTATTATATATAGGCACCTAATAAAGCTCCTTTTACTGCCGTGCCTTATGACAGGCAGTGATTTATGTCACAGTCCAAGAAAAAAAAACAGAAATAATTTTTTTCCCTCGTCAGGTCCACTTGTCAGCCACCCTTCTCCTCCTCCCTGCTCTGTTTCGGGGCGCGCATGCGTCGCCCGTCGCCGGCGTCCATCCTCGCGCCACGTGCCGGCCATTCTCGCATGCCGTGTCGCCCCTTCACTCTTCCCCTCGCCCTCTCCTTATCCGCGCCCGACCGGCCCCCTTCTCCCCGCAAACCCTAGCCCCAAATCCCCCATTGTTGTCGCAGCTCGAGCTCCGTGGCCGTCGCCGTTTCGCCTCCTCCGGTGCGTGCCGCGCTAATTCCTCGCACGGGGAGCTCCCTCTCACCCTCATCCTCCGATTCCGGCGCTCACCCGGCCTTGGGCCTTGCCGTGCAGGGCCGCCGTCGCTCGTCTCGGTCCGCCGCCGCCCAACGCCGCTGCGCCGCCGCCGGTGAGGCTCGCCGCCTCCTCCTCATCCCCATGCGTGCCTCCCCGTCCTGCTCCGGTCTCGCGTCGCCGCGCCGCCGTCGCCGTCGCCGTGGCCGCGCCCACGCGCGGGCCAAGGCGAGTGCCTTGCCTTGACCCCGGCTGAGTGGGCCGCGGGCCCGTGGGCCCCGCCTGTCAGCCTCAAGGCTGGCTGTGGGTGCACCTAGCATTTTTGCTAGGGTTTTGTTATGCTTATTTTGTCTGCAATCTTGCAAAATCCATAGAAATTCGTGTATAACTCCAAAAAATGTGAAACTTATTTTGTTGGATTCCTCTATCTTAGATATACTCAAGAAAAATATTGTTTTGCATGTTACTTTTCTGTAGATTTATCTATAGTTTTATCTTGCAAAAGTGAGTTTAATGCTTATTTATTTGTGTATTTCTTTAAAAATTTCAAACTAAATTTTGTTAGACTTCTTGTGAGGTGTAGTTTTCAGTGGTCCAATTTGTTCACATGATTCCTTGCTGTTTATCCAAGTTTTTTAGCTTGTTTTCTTATGCTTTATCTGAAATGGTTTAATATAGAACTTTTTTCTAGAAAGTGGTAAAATAGTAAAACTAGTTTTTTTAGATTTGTTTTCATGTCTAGTATCTAATATAATTTTATTGGATTTGTTTATTTAAGTTTGTATGCATTTTCTGATTTACCTTGTTTAGAGTGGTTGGAAACTAGTATATTTATGATTAATTATAGGAAAATTCTTTTGCTGCAAAACCAATTTTCATGAGTTTCTTGCAATGTTCTCGGCATGCTCAAATTATTTCATGATTTATTCTTGTTGTTTAGTTCATTTCTTAATTCTTGCATCGCATTCATGCATTATAGTGACCGAACCGTCGGAGGTCGAACCCGTGGAGCCCACCGAGTCTTAGGAGCCTGAACCCGGAATCCCGTTCGTGGTCGAGCCCGAAGTTAACAAAGGCAAGTAGCTAAGCATATTTCTTGCACCTGTCTAATCTGATTTAGTTTAGCTATTCCACCTGGGTATTGTTGGGCTATATATGTATAGTATGTATGTATTGCATTGTTGTACCTATCTTGATGCATAGTCCTTCCTTGATTTGTTATCCTTGTTCTTGGCACTAGTTAGTTAGTTAATTACTTAACTTGACTAGATGCTTAGCCCTGCTTAGAATACTTATATTGCTCGTTAGACAGGAATGGTTTGGAGGATCACATTTACTGTTTACCCTTGATCGCACTGGTTCGGTTGGGTTGTTAAGAGTTTGGTAGTATCGAGATTCGAGCGGAATGGTAGGGCCTAGAGAATGGAGTCACATGGGCATAGTCCGCTTGAATCGTTAAAGAACTGTCTGTGGATGACGTCGGTTTTGAGCGGCGGAGGCTAGTGGCGGTTCTGGTGGCGGCGTTGCGGGCGCGGGGAAGGGACCAGCGGCAGCGGCGAGCTTGAGGGAGTGGAGGGGGTCCTACCTTGGCCCTTGGCCCGGGTGGAGAGGAGGCGAGGCGCTTCGGCCACGGGAGCGGACGGCGGCGGGCAACAGTGTGCGTGGCGGCGGCGCTGCGAGCTAAGGGAGGGGGCACGTTGTTGTGGAGGCGGTTGTGGAGTGGAGGAGCGGCGCGGGGGTCCCTTTATAGGGCGAGTAAGGCGGTGGAGGGAAGGATCGCGGCGGTGGCCGACCGGCGGGCTCGGCGGAGCGCCATTATTGGTGTGGGGGCGACTGCTGTGCTTGCCGGGGCCGCGGAGCGGCGTGAGCACCGAGGGGCACCAGCGGGCACGTGGAGGAGGGGCTGGTGCTGCGGGGCTTGGCGCCGTGCGGCTTGAGCGACGAGGCGGCGGCGCTGTGCGCGAGCAGGGCGCGTACGGCGGCGCGAGTGGCGAGACGGCCAGGCGACGTGACAAGTCTGGCAGCGGCGAGCAACGTGGCGAGCGGCACGGCCGCGTGGAGCGCGTGCGCGCGTGCGTGGACGGGAGGGTGGCGGGGAGCGGCTTGGCAGCGTGCGACACGCGGCAGAGTGGCGCGGCGAGCGGCGGGCGTCGCGGTGGGCGGCGCGGCCGCGTGGTGCACGCGTGGGCAGCGGACGCGCGCGTGCCGCGCGTGGAGACGGCCGGGTGCGAGGCGCGCGTGGTCGGCGCCGAGGTAGGTGCGCGCGCGGGCGTGGCCGGGGCGGCGCGGCGAGCGGGCTGCCCTGCAGCGCGGGGGAGGAGAGAGGGAAGGAGGGGAGGGGAGAAAAGAAAAGAAGGGGAAATGGAAAAAGAAAAAGAAAAGAGAAGGAGAGAGAGAAAGGGGGAGAGAGCGAGCGCACGCCGGCGGGATTCGCGGTCGGCTACAACGGCCCGGTCGGCCACGCGTGCCGCGACGTACGGTCGGACGACGCACGCGGAGCGAAGAGAAAAAAGAAGACGGAACAGCGGTCGGATTCGGTTGTCGGGTCAGGAAAGAATTCCGTGGTATTAGGGGCTTGGATAGCAAGGATTGAACTCAACGACGTAAATTATTTTGAAAATTATTTTTAGCGTGCGATTTATTTGTTAAATTTTTCGGGATGTCACATCAATCTAGTATAAATCCCATCTTGTAATTACTGACTGTGTTCAGTTACACAGCATCATCGTCCGCTAAGCTGATCGAGCCATCGTTTTCAACATCTCCTGTCCAAGTTACCCGTTCCGTCTTCTTTACGAGCCTGTTTGGTTGGATACCAAGTTTTGTCCAACCAAAATCATTTCAGACCAATATTTTGGCTTGTCAAAATTAGGTTGTTGATAAGAAATTTAGATATTCACCTAGTTTAGTGCCAACCAATACTCTATTATTTTCTTCTCCTGTAAGGTTTAATAAGAAATACCTAGTGACTTACCATGATTTTGGTCAAAGTAACCAATTTTTAGGTATAAACTAATTAGTAGCCAAATTTTATTGGTATATCTTAATAATTTTAAAATATTGCAAAAATTGGTGGGAAACCAAGCATGCTATACTTGGCTGTTGCCACATCATGCAATGGCAATGCAATGGAAAGGAGAGTAACATGTTCGTGACGACACGCGCGGCAGATAAGCATGCATACAACAAAATAGTACTGCATCAAATGGGAGCACGCCATGACACCACATAGTAGAAACTCTGCATATACCGCTTCGATATACCAGAAACAAATTAATTGCTCTCCCTTCCCCCTCTCTCTCTCTCTCCACAATGCAAAAGAGAAGAAAAACAAAAGACGGGTCCACAAATGAAATGTTGGCCCAATATGTGGACTCGCCCAGGCCACATTGCTCGGGCACCACCACAGCCACATAGCAAAATAAATAAAAATAAAAAAAGAGCATCCAATTTTCTAGTGCCAGAAGACTCGTTCCCACACCCACACCACCGGTGGCCGCATCTGACTTGCGTTCCTCTTCCACAGAGGAAACAGGATGCTGCTACTAGGCTACCTCCTCCAAAAATCCTCTTCCTCCGCCGCCGCGATGCGCACAAGCTTCACACGCAACCTCGTCGACCATTTCCAGCTTGATTTGTTTACAATTTCCGCGGGGGGAAGAAGCAGCTGGTAATCAATCAGTAGACGGGCATGCCGAGGAGCCCCGGCAGGCGTCCGGGGCTCGGCGGCGGGGGCGGCGGGGAGGGGGACTTCCTCGCCGGGCGCTCGATCGGGCCCACGTGCGAGCGGAACCCGGCGGTGACCACGGCGTCGCGCACGCACCAGTGGAAGGGCGGCTGGAGCATGGCCGCGGCCGCCGCCTCGCACTCGGGGCACGGCGGCCGCGGGGACCACATGGGCGGGTCCTCCAGCGGGAGGAGGTACGGATCCGCCGCCGCGGCGGTGCTCATGAGGTACCAGTCGCGCTGCCGCTGCAGCTCCCGCAGCTGCGCCTCGTAGTCCCAGCCGCCGAACATGGCGGCGGGGGGCACCAGGGACGCCAGATCCGTGGGCGGGAGGCGCTTGAGGATGGTCTTCTCGGGCGGGGGAGCGGCGTCCGCGGCGGAGGCCTTGTGCTTGTCGCGGCGGGCGCGGCCGCCCCGGCGCTCGCGGCGCGCGCGGCGGAGGGAGGCGAGGACGTAGCAGCCGGAGCCCTCGCGCGCGACGGCGGCGGCGAGGTCCGCGCCCTCCTCGAGGGGCACGCGGCGCGCGCGCCGTGGGCGCGCGAGCGTGGCCGAGATCTGGTGCGGCGCGACGCCGACGCGGTCGGCCACGAGGGCCTGCAGCTTCTTGACGCCGAGCGACGGCTGCACGGTGACGGTGCCGAGGTCGACGGTGCGGTCGCCGTCGACGAAGAGCACCGGCAGGACGGGAGTGGGAGGGGGCGAGGGCGCGGCGGCGAGGTCCGCCATCTCGATCTCTCGGGACGACGACGACGACGACTTCAGCAGCCGATTGTTGGCAGGGCGGAGGCCACAAGCATCGAATCGAATCCAATCCAAGCCAACGGGGGGGTCGGGTCGGGTCGGGCCGGGCGCTCTGGTCGCTCTGTAATAAGGGGAGGAACCGAAGAAGAGAGAAAGGCCGCGAGAGGGTTTTATAGAGGGGAGTTAAGGCGGTTGGGTAATTTGGGAGGGAGAGAGAGAGAGAGAGAGAGAGAGAGAGAGAGAGAGAGAGAGAGAGAGGCGGTGTGGTGTGCGAGAGAAGGCTTGGGCTGGGCAGGAGAACCGGTCTGGACCCTCCCGTCTTTCCTTGGCAACCAAGGCAGAGACCTGCAGCGCGGGGCCCACCGCTCAGCAGGCGGCAGCAGCAGCGTGGGACTTGGGGTGGCGGCCGCCACGTCAGCGCTTACTTGCCCTCGGACGGAAGGGAAGAAAACGTGGGAGGGACGGCCGGAGGAAGGAGCCGCCGAGGCTCGGCGGGATAGATTTTTCGCCGGGGTTTCGCTGGCTGGCTGGCTGTGAAGCCGTCGCGCGCCCGCGTCGCGCGCCACGGACTTGGCTGCCGACACGTGGGCGCCAACCAGAGAGTTTTCTGGCAGCCGCCGGGCCGGGTCGCAGTCGCGGAGCGTTAAGTTCCACGTGACAGCGGCCATGGATTTGGTGTGATAAGCGCGTCCACCGGTCCGGTCGGCACGACCACCCGCAGGCCGCAGTTCGCAACTGCCTCCCACGAGATGCATGTCTATTCCACGCAGATTTTTTTTTTGAAAAAAAAATATATTCCATGCAGATTATGGCAGACTTGCTCAAGCAGTTACTTCGTCTCATTAAAAGAGAGCGTATTGCAGACTGCTGTTAATTAGTAGTACATGAATGTACAAACCTACCACACTGAATAGTGAATTCATTCATAGCGGTAAACAAATTCCTACATGAAGAAAGGCATAGCTTGATGGGATTTTTTTCTCTCTAAAAAAGGATCTTTCTTTTACTTGTATGTCTTTTTATTACTCTATCTTTAATCTCGAGAGGAAGAAAGGACCTTATATTAATCAATGACGGAGTACTACGTTTTCTTTAGAAGGAGAAAAAGATGTTAGGCAGGGAGCCGAATTTCGGTGGAGCAGTTTATTTTTTGGGCTGGGGCGCTGGGCTAGCTTTCCAGTCTGGCCAGCGTCTTCTTTCACCTAAATAAATGGGCCTAGCATAGCAAGAGTAGGGCCGTGCTTATTTTAGTTCGGCGTGAACAGCCCATCAATCATGTCACGCCCACGTTGTAGCGTTCCATCTTTTTTTTTTGCGGGTAATAAGTAGCGTTCCATCTTCCATGACATTTGTCAAATATTGCTCGAATGGTTCCAGAACACTATTGTATTTTACACGGTCCAAATGTCTTTCACTGGATGGTCGTTCCAACAGACCCACCACTATCTGCCAGCAACCAGTCTGGCTCAGCTCAGCTGCTAAATACATGAAGAAATACTAAGAAACAGAGGAGATCATATAATAGCAAGAAAATTAAGTGTCACATGTTTGCAGAATAAATTCGACATTAGCAGTCGGAGAGCAAAAGAGCACGTCGCCGTAGCCCATTCCATTTAGCATTAGCAGGAGGAGCCCACGGGCCGACTAATCTGCTCGGTCCAAGTTCAAGAGGCCGCCGAATTGGAGGGCCCGCCTCCATTAATCCATCCATGTTCCATGGACCAGCACTCCCATCCCTCAAGTCCGATTCCCCTGCGATCGATGGTGGTGGCCGCCGCATCTGCTCGCTGCTGCTCGGTTGTGACTCCCATCCTTCACCACAGCCGCCCCGCCGCCGCCTCCGCCTCCGCGCTCCGCCTCCCACGACGAATCACCAGGCCGCCACTCTCCTGCTCGACCTCCGCCTCGCCGCTCGTCACCGTCGCATCCATGGACGCGCCGCCGCAGGGCTACCGCACCAACGTCGGCATCTGCCTCGCCAACCCCTCCCTCACCAAGGCAAGCTCGCATCCCCTTAAGCCCGATCCTTCCTTCTCATCTGCGCGTTGCCCCGTCCCCTCATATTTTCGGGTTCCTTGGTCTTCATGCCATGCTTGCGTCCTCCTTGTCTCCAGATTTTCTCGGCTTCTAGGATTGACATTCCTAGCGCGTGGCAGATGCCTCAGGTGACTTGGGATATCTGCTCTACTCATTCGTATAATTCCTAAACCAAATCCTCGACTACTAATCTGCACACAGGGTGGTATAGATGCAGGGGAAGAACCCAGAGCGGCTGCTATTAGGGAATTGAGAGAAGAGACTGGCGTCACATCTGCAGAGATCGTGGCTGAGGTTAAGATAGTTTTGCCTTTACTTCATGATTATAATTGCCAAATGCCCAGTGTCAACTAACTATCCTACCAAGGCACCTGTACCTTAATAGCCTGATGGTTAAGATAGTTTTGCCTTTTGTCAAGTCATGATATCCGAGTGCATCTTTGTAGGCTCCTAACTGGTTAACATATGATTTCCCGCCGGATGTGAGAGAAAAACTGAATGCTAGGTGGGGAACAGATTGGAAAGGCCAGGCTCAAAAATGGTAAGCTGCTCAACTTTCTATGCGGTAACTGCAGTTTATTCTGTCCTTTTCAAACTGCAACAACAATCCTAGATGGCTGACTGGTGTAGCTACTTGCTATGAAACAATAAATGAATGTAAGGCCAGTCAAATACAAGTTTCCTTATTGTAGTGACATTGGATAGCAGTCAAATAAATGAATTCAGGCACACAAGTTCAATACGAACCTTCTTATAGCTGAATTGGATAGCAATGGCAGAGCTTGGGCTAAAATGTGGTGGGTACAGAACTCCAGATATCAAATAACTAGACTCAATTGTATTGAATTGGGCGACTATTCTAAGGTTCATTAAAAGTTTGATTGATAAACAGATAGACTTGATCGAATCTCATCCTTGTCCTGAGTCATATTTGTTCTGATCCAAGACATTCCTGTTCCATACGTTGGTAGGACTTCTTCTTCTTCTGATTTCTTTATCTAATATAGGTATTTTCTAATCTCTTGTCAGCAATGGTTGTGTATACAGTTTTGATGTTTACTAGAAGCACATAATTCTAGATTTCTACTGTTGTGCTACTGGAAGCCAAAAAACACCTTTTATGACCCCTTTGTCGTTGTGTTGAACTGACTGCATTTTTCCTTTCTGTTTCTCATATAGCATCTGCCAAACAGAAACTGCTGTTTTGTTAATACTGGTATCTCTCTGATACAATATCAAGATTTTATAGCTTTGTTCTAGATACTGGTGAGTTATATTTACCATTGGCTAACATCACTGGTGTAAATTTTACAGCTGATAGTCTGTAATTGGTAATTTGGGATGGCATGGTTTTGCTGAACTTATACAATTTGGTCTTGTTGGATTTTAGATGAGATGGGCTAAGAAATAAGTTTCAGTTGGATTTCAGTAGAGAGACATTATTAGGCCTCCTTATCCATGGATATAGTATTCTAGTTAAGCCCACTTACACTATCAGGTCACATCTGCTGCTATTCTGCCCCTACTATCTTTGGGCTTAGGACTAGGAGATAGTGTGGTTGATTGATTAGTTTGGGCCCAGGACTAATTGTAGATGGGCTGTACTAGATCCTTGTTTCTTACTGTATTTTTGTTTATATTTTATCACCTGTCGTACAATCCCAGACAGAAACACTCAATTCAAAGTAAGTTAACAAGCTTTCCTGCTTCTTAGTAGCTGTTCTGGTATGTGACGTGTGGACATGTGATGCAAAAATGCAGGTTTTTATTTAGATTTACTGGAAATGATGATGAGATTAACCTTAATGGTGATGGATCTGAGAAGCCAGAATTTGCTGAATGGACATGGATGACACCCCAGGAAGTTATTGAAAAGGTGGGCTGTTTACCTGCCCTGTTTCCCCCCTGATCCCTTCTGAAGTATCTAATATATTTCCATTTGAGCAGGCAGTCGAGTTCAAAAAACCTGTATATGAGGAAGCACTGAAACACTTTGCCCCCTATCTACAGTCAGATCCAGCCTCTTCGTCGTAAATTTGACCAGTTTGCATATATTTATTTTTATTTGGAGTGGCCCTGTTGTACGGAAACCCCAATTTTCTCATGAAGTGATGTAGGTATGCGACTAGTATTTTATAATGGATGGCCTATTTGGTCAGTTATTATGTTTGCATTGGATTCATCTTTTCATCTGTCATGCAAACAGTTTATGATAGCTATCAAATTTAGTTTTTTCGGGTTTGCGACATGTCCAGTGTTTCTTGAAGCTTTTGCCATCGCAATTAACTCAATGCACTGGGAGCACAGTGCTGAACTACTAGTACTATGTCATGTAGTGTGGGGATTGTCGGAAAATGATGTGTTTGGCAACAGCAGATAGATATCAATGGCTGGCACTTGTTTGGGAGGACAGAGAAAGCAAAAGTGTTTGGTTACACTTTGTACTGCGCCATGATATTGTCGCCTTTGGCGGAATAGGAAATGTGGTTAGCTAGGAGGGTGCACGCATTCGCTTTGAGTTGCGGTGCCCCTCCTGCACTGGCCCTTCTTCCTCTCCCCCCACCGCGGATCGGATGGATGTGTGAAGAAAACACGAGGTGCGTGCATGAAGCATCATTCTTAAATGGCCGCCGATAAAGGTTGGTGGGTCTAGCATTGGAGAAAGAAAGCAACTAACTGGTTTCTTGTGTGTTCGCGTGCTTCTTTACCTCACGAATTGGGTAGGGCTTTGAAGGAGGAGTCTCTCTTTAATGTGGGTTCGCTTGCCCTCTTTTCTTTCCTTCCTTTTTTTCTGACTGCAATAGCTAGCTGTAACAAGCAGCGGATTCCTGTAAATGTACCTGCACAAAAAGGAAAGCGATGCCAAAGAAAATCCATGCGAGGTTCATCATTTTGATCTCTCCAGTTGGTGTTGTTGCTGAAACGAAAACAAGTGCGGACTATCTATGAGCAGGACCCAAGCAGGGCTATGCAAATGGCGGGGTCATCATCACAGGTCACAGGACATATCCTCTCTCTCCACCTCCCCTCCAACTCCAATCAGAGTGTGTAGGGCACTGCCAACGTGGCCTGACCCAATAATAATAATTCAGTCGCCATGGCCATCCCAGTAGTGGTGGAACATGCAAACAAGTGGTGCTCCCTAGTTCATCGGTCTTGTTTGGATGCTCGGGCTAAAAAAATAATTCTAAAAGAATCTTGCTATTTTGGAGTACTAGATGTAGATTACCGATAAAATCTATTCCACAACCCTTAGACTATTTTGTGAGACGAATCTAATGAATCTAATTAATCTATAATTTGCTACAGTAATTGAACGCTAATTATAGATTAACATGTCTTGTTAGATTCGTCATGCAAAATAGTCTAGGAGTTAGTTTTGTGCATAAATTTTATTTAATACTTCTAAATGATAAGATTCTCTAAGACTAAAAAAATAGCTCTAGATCCAAACAAGCCCATCGTCCTCTGCAGCGAAGCAGCTGTTGCAGGTGTGCTGTTCTCTCACATGGCGCTCTCTGTGGTGCATGTTTGGCTCCCCACATGTCTCCTCTCGGTCTCATTACAACAGTAGGAGTATATTCTACTCGCTGTTTCATTTAGTCCTAATCGCTTCTTCCATTTCTCTATTCACCATATTAAGAAGCACATGCAAGTTGAGGGATGAGCAGATCCACCAGCAGTGGGGATGAGCAGCGTGGCGTGCCTAGCCTAGCTACTTGTTGGCGATACCACATTGTCAGGGCATACCAGAGTCGAGAGTGCGACGACGAGCAAGTGTAGTGTAGGTGATAAGAAGATACTCTATGCAGTATGTGGGAGCCTGCATATGATCTGATCTGATCTCAATCATGGATGTTATGCAGCTAGTACACATGACAGGTGTGATGTGGAGTCTCAAGTCTGCTGGATGGAGTCTTGTTTGCTTGCTCCCTGCCTGACCCTGCTGGTGGAGATGGAGAGAGAGAGAGAGGGAGAGGCCACAGCCCACAGGCCTTTTTCTTTCCTTGTTTCTTGCTGACGCCGATGCGGCACCTGCCCGCCCCCCGGACCACTTGTGATGTTCATCAGGTCAGGTCACGACCATGCCGTGGGGTGCCAGCAGCTAGCCACCCCACCCCTTCGATACATGCCATCTAATTGATAGCTAGTCTTGAGATACTACCACCACTGCACGATGCAGTCTACCTCAACGAAGAAAAGGAATGCACGAGTAGTCAGATGGATGGAGCGAGGTGTCAGCTGTGAGCACTGGCCATGTGTTCCCTCGCTGTATTATTTCTGCGATTTCTTCCTCAGCATGGATGCCAAGAGCAACTCTGCACTGGATGCAGCTTGCTTGACTAGATGCCAATGGCGTCCGTATCAAGCTGTGATCGGTTACATACATGTACGGATCGATCAAGACACCTCCATATATAGAGTAATAAAGCAATGTCAACCCGGTACAAGTTAATTACTTAAGATACCAAAAGCTGCTCAGCCAGTTTCCGTCGACGGGCATGCATTGCATGCTGCTGAGTCGCAAGTTGCGGATGCACACGACAGACAGAAACGTCGCTTTATTTTCGTCTACTCCACCGGCCACCAGCTGGCCCATCTTATTCCAAGCGACACTATCATTAAGCAACTAATGACACTCATTAGTCATTGCTGGACTGGATCGGATGGAGTCATTTATCGTGCCACTTTCAGCAGGCCGACAACAATCAGCACAAATTCAGGCTGGTGAGGTGACTTACAGCTAATCCTCACTAGTTTCACATCAACCCCTTAGCATAATGCTACATATCAAGACAGTGCTGCTGCTACCAGTTCTCCAGTGACACCGCCACTTGCGCCGAACTCATCCATCCATCAGAGTCATCATCCATCTTGCTCTCCGATGCCACTGCTTCCTTTTTTTTTGCAAAAAATAAATAAATAAAAAAAATAATGCTACTGTGACCTCTATTGGAGTAGCAGTGCTGGAAGAATAACAGTAGATGTGCATGCCATGATTCGTTTCACGAGCTTGGGACATTGATAATTATGTAGGCATGAGATGCCTCCAGTGCAGAGCTTTTGGAAGGTGCCAAAAGCAAGCCTGGACTGATGGCTGCTGATGCAGTCTTCTCCTTGCAGAGCGCGAGACAGGAGATGCCATCCATTTGCAAAAAAAATTAATTCCTTCCAGGCACAGGAAACTAACAAGCATGAAGCATTACACATGTCTTGATGACGGCTCGGAAAAGCCAGAGACTTGAGTGTCAAGATTGGAATAACACAGAAGCAATCCTACTAGGCTACTACCAAAAAGAAACATATCATCGCATCTATCTACAGAACAGAAGAAGCACGAGCACATGGGCAATGCTGCGCTCTCTTTTTTCCCCCCTTTTCTTTTTCTTTTTACCTACAAACAACAAATTAAACGCTGTGCGGAAACAGGCGAGAAAGAGATGTGCTGCTTATTATCCCATCACCGTAGTGGGTAGATAAAGATGATGTTGACGCTTCCTCCTCTTCACCGGCCGTCCGCCGAAGTGAACGACTCGGCAAACCCTGCCGGCCGGGCCGGGATGCTACCCTTGCTGTCTTCCAGGCTCAGGATGCTCCCGTCCGTCATGCTGGCCTCTGCGTCCTGCCAGCTCTTCACCATCTGCAGCAGCGGCAGGTGCAGGTCGATGCCCAGGTAATCTTCGGCCTCGTCCTTTACAGGCTTCCACTTCTCCACCATCGGGACCAGCACGTTCACGGCGTGGCCCATGTCCGGCCGCTGGGAGGGCTCCCGGGCAGTGCAGTGTCCAGCAAGCTCCGCGATCACGCTGATGCTATCGAAGATCTCCTCGTCGGTCACATCCAGAGTGGGATCGATCGCCGCCCTCAGCTTCTCCTCATCCTTCCTTATCTGACAGAACCAGTAAGCCAGATGACGGGTTTCCTCGCCCTCGCCTACACGGCTGTCATCAATAGCAGTTGTCCCTGTTATCAGTTCCAGCAGCACTACCCCAAAGCTGAAGACATCTGCTTTTGTGGAGATTTTCCCCGTCACTGCAGGATCACAATAACAACTTGTCATCAGCCACATATTCAGGAAAAGAAAAGATCACAACAACAAGGTCACAAACTATCATAATAACCAAAAATGAAAAATTACTAAACAGTGGCTATCCTTTTCAGCAGTAAAACAGGATAATAATATTGGACGGATTTTAAATTTATTATTGATTGATTGCTCAACATTCATTAAAAAATATCTCATCTCATGCACAAACTACTATAATACCGCGATCCAGTTTATGATGTGTGAAATGACCTTTAGAGTTCCAAGATAACTACGAGATTAATTCGGTTACAAGACAAGAGGCTATTCCCTGGTCTTTAAAAAAAGAGGATGCTTTGTGATGGAAAAGGACAGACTTCTATTTCTAGACCCCTCAGTCCATATAAGGCAGAGATTGGTTGCAGACTCATAATAAAAGAAATAGGTTGACAATTTCTCACCTAAAATTCTGATATCTGACAATAGTAATTAGCATATAATGGTCGCAATTAAAGCGAAAGCAACCGTGATTAAAATGGCACGCCTTCAAAAGTTTACCTGCGTACTCGGGAGCCAAGTATCCAAAAGTTCCGGCGAGTCTGGTTGCCACAGAGAAGTTCCCATCTGGCGCATCTTTCATCAGCCCGAAATCCGACACCTTTGCCCGGAAGTCATCGCCTAGTAGAATGTTTGCGGACTTAAGATCCCTGTGAATGAAGCGGTGATGACCCAGGTTGTGCAGATATTCCATTCCACGGGCGACATCCAAGGCGATGTTGAGCCTCTTCTTCCACGAGAGAGGCTCCAGCCCAAGCTGTTTCCACTGGAACAGATGCCTGCTCAAAGCCCCATTAGGCATGTATTCATAGACCAGCAGCCTCTCGTTCCCTTCGATTGCATAGCCCAGAATCGACACCAAATTGCGGTGCCGTACCTTGGTTAGAACGGCAATCTCAGCTTGGAACTCGTCCAAAGCCTTGTTGCTGACCACAACAGCCTCCATCCTCTTCACCGCAATCATGGTGCCGTCATGCAGCTCCCCTTTGTAAACGACGCCAAAGCCCCCACGGCCAAGCACATTCTCCTTGGCAAAATTCCTGGTGGCACCACGGAGGACCTGCACTGCGATCACGAAATTTCCAGCCTCGATCATGTGGACATCACCAGCCAGGCTGCTGCTCCCGCTATGTGTATTGCCTTGAGATGTGCCGCTGCTGCCGTCATTGGTCGCCACAACAATCTTGGCCAAGTTGTCTGGATCGGAACTATCACGGGGATGGACGACAACAGAGGCTGCCTGTGGCGGCGTTGATGCCCTTTTCTTGCAGAAGAACGCGGCACCCACCGATACCAGAGCAACCACGCTGACTGCAACCGGAATGGTTGTGCCCAGCAAGACAGCTGATGAGGTCTTCTTCGCATTCCCCGGGATGGCTGCATTACTGCCATGTGAGCCTGGTGCGGCATTGGGCGTTGCTGGAGAATGAGGGGAGGTGTTTGGTTGCGCATCCGGAGTCGCCGCTGTGCTATTGAAGTTGAGATTACCAGAGACATCCACCTGGACGCTCGGCTTGAAGGTGGGCAGTGGCCCGGATAAATCATTCGCGGACAAGTCCAGCTTCCGAAGCGAGTCAAGGTTGGTGAGGCTGTCCGGCACTCGGCCGGTGAGATGGTTCCCGCCGAGGATGACGTCTAAGAGCGTGGTGATGTTGCCAAGACTGGGGCTGATTGTGCCGTTGAGGCCTCTGTCCGGCAGGTTGAGCACGGTGACTTTGCCTTGGACGCAGGTAATGCCGGTCCAACCCGTGGCGCAGGGGTCGTTCCCGGACCAGGTATCGGCGAGCCCGGTTGGGTACTGGACGTCGGCGAGGAATTGTAGCAATGCCATGACCACCGGGGCGCAGGTGTCCCCGAGCTTGGCGGCGCAGAACTGGTTGCCGGAGAAGGTGAAATTGGGCGCCTTGACGGGCGGGACGGGGCCCAAGAGATTGTTGTTGTCGAGCTTGAGCTCCTGGAGGTCGGGTAGGGTGGCGAGGGCAGGTGGCACGAGGCCCAGGAGCTGGTTGTTGTTGAGCCTGACGGTGTAGAGGTCCTTGCAGGCGGCGATGGCGTCGGGGATGGGGCCGGAGAACTGGTTGCCGTGCAGCCAGAGCTCCTGGAGGCTGGGCATGGTGGCGATGACGTCGAGTGTGCCGGAGAGCTTGGTGTCCCCGAGCTGGTTGTTGAGCCAGAGCCTCTGGATGCCGGAGGCGTTGAAGGTGTCGGGGATGGGGCCGGAGAGGTTGTTGTAGGAGAGGGTGAGGTTCTGGAGGCTGTTCATGGTGCCGAGGAAGGGCGGGACGGCGCCGGAGAGGCTGCAGTTGTCGAGGGAGAGGAACTGCAGCTGCTGCGCGGAGGCGGCGAGGCCGTTGGGCAGCGCCCAGCCGCCGGCGGAGGCGTTGAGGCGCGGGTTGTTGGCGAGGGAGATCTCGAGGAGGGCGGTGAGGCCGTCGAAGAAGTCGGCGGGGATGGAGTCGAAGGCGTTGTCGTTGAGGAAGGCGCGGCGGAGGGCGGACATGCCGCGGAAGGAGGGGAGCGGGCCGGAGAGGCGGTTCCCCTGGAGGCTGAGGCCCTGGAGGGCGTCGAGGGAGGAGATGGTGGCGGGGAGGGCGCCGGCGAGGCCGGCGTTCTTGAGGTCGAGGTTGTCGGCGCGGCCCGAGTGGTCGCAGGAGACGTGCGGCCAGGCTGGGGGCCCGCAGGCGTCGTCGTTGTCCGGCCATCCGAGCGCGTCGGGGTTGGTCAGGGACTTGCGGAGGTCCTTGAGGACGGCGAGGTCGGCCGGGTGCGTGGCCGCCGCCGCCGGCGCGGCGAGGAGGAGGAGGGCGAGGAGGAGGGGGAGGGGGAGGATGGAGTCCATGTGGATGGGGGAGGCGGCGTGGCGCGGGACGCGGGGAGCATTGAAGTGCGCGGGCTGAGGGGGAGGAGGCGGCGGCGGCGGCGGCGTTCCCGTTCTGGTTGGGGGGCAATGGATGGGAAATTATGGGATTTGCCTTTGCCTGCCTTTTTCTCCTTGGCTTGGCATTCTCCACCCTTTCTCATCTCATGTGTGATCATCAACATCAGCAGAAGATTTGCGACCACTAATCACCCACTAGTGCTACTGGGTTTGTTGCTGGGTGCACTGTAGTTTGTTGCCGGGCCACCGGACACGAGGCAGGAACAGCGCCGCGATTAGCTCCCAGGCTGGGCTGCTGCCTCTCTGCTCTGCCTGCCACCCCCCAGGACTCTCATCCATTTGCCTCAAATCTGAAGAGAGATCACATCAGCTGGTTTTTCGGCGTCCATCCCCATCACCATCCCCACCACCGATTATTTACCTGGGATGCTAGCCCTGCTAATGGGCTGGAACCCGCCCCATACCCAACCCCACCCAAAATTAACATATTTAGATATCCAACCCCACCCAACCCAATTAGTTAATTTCTCAACTCTAACCAACCCGCCCCATTATAAGCGGGTAACCCATAAAAATCCATGGGTTCTACTATGCAGAGGAATTTAGTGGTTCTACACTTAATGTGGGGACCACATATATGTCTAACCACACTACTTTGCACAGAGTATCTGTCAGTCATATTGACTCATCTTTAAAAATTTCAGTCAATTTCGATAAAATTTTATAGTGTGAACGCGAGGTTTTAATTCCAGGGTCCGGCTCTTGATGTGGAGCTCACGTGTAGTTCTAGCCACGCTACTTTGCACAGAGTAGCTGCCAGTCGTACCGAGTCATCTCCAACAAATTTCAGTTAATTTTGATAAAATTTTATAGTGTGAACGCGAGATTTTAATTCTAGGGTCCGGCTCTTGATGTGGAGCCCACGTGTAGTTCTAGCCACGCTGTTTTGCACAGAGTAGCTGCCAGTCGTACTGAGTCATCTCCAACAAATTTCAGTCAATTTCGATAAAATTTTATAGTGTGAACGCGAGGTTTTAATTCTAGGGTTCGGCTCTTGATGTGGAGCCCACGTGTAGTTCTAGCCACGCTGCTTTGCACAGAGTAGCTGCCAGTCGTACTGAGTCATCTCCAACAAATTTCAGTCAATTTCGATAAAATTTTATAGTATGAACGCGAGGTTTTAATTCCAGGGTCCGGCTCTTCATGTGGGGCCCACAGGTAGTTCTAGTCACACTGCTTTGCACAAAATAGCTGCCAGTCGTACTGAGTCATCTCCAACAAAATTCAGTCAATTTCGATGAAATTTTCTGATATAAACACGTGGTTTTAATTTCAGAGTCCCGTTCTCACGTGGGACCCACATTTATATATAGTTATACTATTTTGTAAAAAATATCCATTTCAACACATCCCAACCCGCATTTATATAAAACCCGCCCCGACCCACCCCATTAACTAATACAACACATTTTAAATCATCCAAACACACTCCATTTCAAAACCCACCCCATAAAACCCATTTCAACCCAACCCATTAGCAGGCCTATGGGATCCCGATCCTCGGAGCTGTTACTCATTCATTACGACGGCAATTATCATATTGCAAACCGGATGTACCGTATCACACACATTTATTTACTAGTATTTTTTGGAGTATCTATATATTTACTCAGACCAGCAATGCAAATCCTCCATCCATCCATCTCCGTTATTGTACGCGTGTGCTCCATTTTTCATCATGCTATAGTACTGTAATCACTACCTAGATCCCTTTCTTCTAATTTTTCACGGTAAAACTGATCTCCTTCCAAATCAATTTCTTTTGGTTGGGGAAAAAATGCCATTTTCATCAACACGTACGGTACGGTGATCAATCTGAAACCCACAACATACATTATATTGTTTCATGCAATTTAGTTTCCTTGCTCTATTGTCGTCCTCCACTGCCATTCACCCAAAGGTACAGTACCAAAGAAGCCAACGCTCGATGCAGTCAGCAGGCATGGACGACACATGTAGTACGTGGCACAATTTAATTTCTTATTTCTCAGGACCAAAGTTTCAAACAAGACAACCAAGAAGAAATGTACATTATATTTTGCCTTTAATTATTATGTAACTCGTTTTACTTTGCCTTTTGTTAGTGATGGTAGTACATACTATAGCAGACTAGCAGAGTATGTCCTCCAGAAATTCAATTATGACCATACATGCATAGTAGTATGCTTTTTTTCACTGGAACAGGATGCATGCCTCTGCTATTGTTTTACTCCATCGATCGTCCTAGCTACTACTTTATTCGGTATCCTTTTCGACTTGCATTATATTTATATATAATTGGTGGAGAGATTTAGCTAGCTTTTACATTAGCAGCACGAGATGGTGGATGTGCCTGCATGAGGAGGAGGACCATGTGGTCGCATGATTCTGTTGTTCAGTCCCAGAAAACAGCACAACCGCTGGTAGTGGTAGCAGACAAAAGGAAAGCCACTCTGATTGATTTGTCTCATATATACTGTAATAGGTTGGTAGGCTCATGTATACAGTACCTTTGTCTTCTTTCTTCGACATGAAAAATAAACCACCAGTAAACTCTTGTTTGCACTGACAGCAGTGAAGGCTTAGGAAGAGAGCAATGCATTGCTGCCTTGGCTTTGCTTGCAGAAAAGAAAGAAGATAGGCAGGGCGGCATAACCAAAGGAAGGTCAAAGGGAGAGAAAGTACAATGGGTTGGCATGGCATGGCCAGGACGACGGACAGGCAGACGGTCAAAAGGGGCACATGCGCATTTCGATGTGGAGAGCAGGCCCCTTTTACGTAATGGCAAGCGAGACTAGGGCCGTGTTTGGTTGCAGGCTGTAAAAATTTTGAAAAAGCATCTTTCTATATTTGAAGTACTAAATATAGACTAATCACAAAAATAATTACAGAACTCGTTTGTAAATCACGAGACGAATCTAATGAATTTAATTAATCTGTCATTAGAGGTTATTTATTGTAGTATTACTGTAGCAATTTAGCATCTAATTACAGCCTAATTAGGTTCATTAGATTCGTCTCGCCATTTACAGACAGCAGTCGCAATGTTTTTTTTATTTCGTCTAGATTTAAGTCTCCATGCAGGTGCCGGAAAATTTTTTTGGAATTTGGAATTTGGGAACCAAACACGGCCTAGAAGTCTAGAAGCTTGCTTGCAGGAGGTAGTAGAAGCTTTGCCCTATTTGGTTTTCTTGGACTAATAAATTTTAAGTTTTTGAACTAAAGATTAACCTCTCAAGTCGCTTTTGCTACTATTGCCAAAAGATAGCAATAGTAGTTGTATACTCCTATTAATAAGTAATGAAGATAAAGCTATTAAACAAACGGCGAAAGTAGCTAAATTTTAGCCCTCGTTTTAATCTGAAGCATTCAGGTCGCGATCCAGTCACGTACGGAGTACTACGATAGAGAGTAGATAGATACATGTTCTATTCAAATTAAACAGCCGCAGCTGGTTGTTCTGCTTTGCTGAATTAATAATTATATATTGCTGGTGCGATCGAGCCCCCTGCCCCACTAGCTGTACGTGTTGTGATGATCTGAGCAGCAGCTAGCAGCCAGCAGGGCGTCGCGCTGGCTCGATCGGCTGCCTGCAAAATTGATGGTCATATATATATATATATATATATATATATATATATATATATATATATATATATATATATATATATATATACTCTGTTTGTTCGCTTCAATCAACTAATAATATTTTTTTCTTATATCAAATCAGCACCAACCATTAACTACTAAATATAGCTAGTAGTATTTTTTTTTCACAAAAAATTAGAACCAGCCACCGCCAGCCGAAGAGAGTGATCATCGATCGCTGGCTCGCTCGTCCAAAGAAAAGATGATATCGCTGCTCTGCCGACACTCCCTCAGCTCCCTCCCTGCTCTGCTCGCTCCATTGCCGGCCGGCAGCTGCAACAATATAATGCAAGAAAATGACTAACTAGCTAGCTATCGTACCCATGTCAAAGCTAAGTAACCAGTAGTACGCACCCGAAACAAAAGCAGCTAGGATTGTCGTCTCTAATTAATTTGCATTGACGGATGGATAATCGGAGTTAAGTAGTCCGTCCGTACGTCTCTCTTCTGCTTTAATTTCACGACTACTATTCAGTTGGTAATAATCCACGGACGACTTTCGTTTGCTACACGTACGGTTGGTGTTGGTGAGACAACATATATATTTTGGAAGGTTTCGTGACATTAAATATCATTAATTTTGCTGATATGATAAGAAGAGAGAATGATAAAGTTTTATAGAATGTGAGGAGAGTTTTATCACCATGAGATTCTTCTAGCACAATTACATAATTCTCTAATGATAACTGTGTCTATAAAACTCCAGGGGAGACTGGTAGAGGTTGAAATGGCACGGGAGGAGCATGTGCGTGCAGTGGACGGCGCATGCACACACTTTTTTATAGTGATTTGGATGCTCTGCGATCGTGCATCTATCTTGGGCTTAATTAGAATACTAATACTCCAGCTAGGGCAGTGCAGTAGTAGGAGCATATGCAGCTCTCTGCTCAAGGATTATTCTTATTCTTATTCCAGTTTGTTCTTCCTTCTATGAATATCTGTTGGTGGTCCGGTCCAGAACATACATATATACAATGCACCATGCTATATATATTCCTGCTAGCTTGAAAGCAACAGTCATGATACCGATTCTGTTGCTCGCGTTCATTTTCGTGTGTATGGTATGGGTGTGCAAAAGTCCTCACACACAAGAGATAAGAAGGGGGACCAAAAAGAATCCGAAAGGAAAAGGAATATTAGCTAGTAGTTTTTTTTTATTTTTATTTTTACTCGACCGACGACATGTGAAGGAAGTATAGATGGAGAAAGAACACAGCAACAACACGGCCATTGCAGCCCATGGAAGAAGAAGCCCAACAAGGCCCGTTGGCTGAAATCCCGTAGCTACGATTTCGGCCTGGACAGTGGACAGCACAACCTTTCGATTCAGGGTTGTGTCAGTTACGTCCACTGAAGAACCATATTATTAAGGCAACGTATCTAGGGCAAACCAAGGACCTCGTGCAAACTCGTGCAAATCTACTAAACAAAGTTTCAAAAAATTTTGAAAAAAATCATGAATGTGCTTCTCAGCTTACCTCATCTATATATAAAATTTCATGGTCAAATTCGTCTTACTCTAGAAGTTACAAAAAAGACAAATTTTCTGACAACAATAATGGTTCAAATGCATCTCAAATTTTTCTTTTTTGTAACTTCTAGAGTAAGACGAATTTGACCATGAAATTTTATATATAGATGATGTAATCTTAGAAGCACATTCATGATTTTTTTCAGAATTTTTTGAAACTTTGTTTAGTAGGTTTGTACGGGTTTGCACGAGGTCCTTAGTTTGCACTAGATATGTTCCCTATTATTAATTAGGTTTGTGCACGGTCCAGCTCCAGCAACAAAGGAGTATATAGTATTAGTTACTAGTATGAAGGAATTAAATACTAGCTAGTTCGGCTATTAGCTTCAAGTGAAATATATGCTTCTAGTCTAGCTAGCTACTCTAGGCAAGTAGTGCGCACATGCATGATGGAAAGACAAGACGATGAGATGCTGTCACAAGCAGATCGAGCTGAACAAACTTGCGTGCACGCTTTGATCATATCTCGCCTCCTTTCCCTGCAGTCCAAATGCGCAACAAACTCAGTTGTTCGATCGATCTGTGCATGCATGCATGTAACCGTCCAAGTTGAAGGAAAAGAATGTACATACTATACAACGTACATTTCTAATTAATTAAGCACGCACCTACCTGTTGGTACTTGTGGCCATGTACAAGCGAGAGATCGATAAGCGACCGAATTCAGTTTTCCTACTAATCTTTGCCCAACCTTGCGCCGGAATTCATGAGTGTTCTTCAGATAGAAATGCGTGTCTTCATCTCATGCATTATTATATTGGCTCCTGTCGCAAGCTATATATCAGTCGTCTATATATACACTCCTGACACCAGAGAGGGCTGTGCAACCAACAACTCAGCACAGTAGATCGAACAAGCGCGCGCACACATACAGTACCTCTCTCTCATCTATCGCATCTTCATTCCTCGTCATCAGCTTAGATCAATGGAGGGGACGAGGAGGCCTGCCGCTGCGTGCTGCCTGCTGCTCATCGTCCTGCTGTCCGGGCAGCAGCAGCAGGTGGCCGCCATGACCAAGTTCTGCCGCTGCTACAAGAAGTGTTACGCGGACTGCAGGACGACCAGAGGCCCCTACCCTTGCAACTTCGAGTGCCTGCAGGACTGCGTCAACGGGCAGCCGCCGCCGCCACTTCCGGCCGACTGCAACGACGCCTGCCTCGTACGCGTCTGCGGCGTCATGGAGACTGCAGGTGATCTATTCTGAGGCCACCTACTCGCTTCAATTCCTTCTTGGATTCTCTTCACTATTACTAGCTTAAATTCCTTCTCTGAAACTAAACCTGTTCGCTTGCTGTATTGCGTTTCAGCTATGGCTGCGCCAGGTGATGCTGAGGCTTGTGTGGCTGCCTGCAACAAGAAACTCGGAGCCTTTGCACCAAGTGCCGCCAAGACCAACTGACGCATCATGCATGGACTGCATGCATGGTGACTTGAGAGTCGCACAACAGAGTTCCACCAGTGCAATGCAATAACTATTATTGGATGTTCAACCAATTATCTGTCATAATAGAATAATAAACAATGCAATAATATAATTCCATCAGAGTAATTTAATTGGACCTTTTCCATAAAACAATCACCTCATGTTATATTTTTTTAGCATACTGTTTCCTCTCTTCCTCTTCCGGCTCGTAAATAAAGCAAGTCCGCAAAACAAAGCCCAGCTTGGCAAAATGAGCTCACACTCACGGTCAGAGCCTCCAAATTTTGCACCAATTAGTGCAATTTCTCAAGCTGGGCTACCAGTCAAGTTTCCTCCCACAGTGCAAGCTGAGATAATAGTCACAGAACAAAGCCTAGCTAGCTTTCCATGACCTCATTGGGAAGGTTGCACACGGTGCAGTGGCGTAGCTAGGATTTTTGTATGGGTATGCCAAACAAAAATGTTCATATGCAAAACCGTAAAATCCATTTAGAAATTAAGTAAAATTTTATAAAAATTAACCAACAATTCGGTACACATACAACTAATAAATGGCATAATAAATCTTAAATTACACTCCAGATAGTTTAAAACAGCACACTGATAGTTACAAATATAAATAATGCAAGCTTAAATAACAAATGGGATTACAACACTATTTTTCAGGCCTACGTTTTCTAATGGTTATGAAAGTCTTGACAACATCATTTTCATTCACATCTTCCAAAATATCTGATGCCTTGTTGGGCTGGACCAGGGAAAAGGGTAGGGCGCCGCAGCCGGTCACTGGGAACGATCGCTTGCGGAATCATGAGCAGGGGAGCGAGTGCAGGAGTGGCCACGAGCGATGGCAGGTCATGGAGATAACGAGTGTGGGCATGTGGCTGGAGAGGAACCGAGAACAACTCCAAGAGATTCTCTATATCTTTCCTTATTGTTAGAAACATAGATTTTGATGAAAAAGATACCCTCCAATGGCTTCTCTAAGTGGTTATACAAATATAGCCATTCTTCATTCCGCATTTCTCGCTAGCCAAAGATAGATAACGAAAATAACTTCTAGAGTATACACAAGATATAGAAAAGCTGAGAGTCAAGAGCCTTTATAAAATCTACTCTCTAAATAAATCATCATTTTGAGAGTCATTGGAGTAAAAATCATTTTCTATATCTTTGTACTCTCCAATAGCTTTTCTATATCACAGTGCATAATCTAGAGAGCAATTCTCACTCTCCTTCTTTGACTAGTCAGAAATCCGGAATATAGGTCCATATTTAGATATCCAATTGAAGAGACTGTTAGAGGCTAAATTTTAACCAAAATCTCTATTCCTAAGGATATAAAGAGTCACTTGGAGATGCTGAGAATGACAACATATATAAAGCAACTTTTGTGCAAAATACTCTCTAAATGATAATTTAGAGTGTGGGATTTAGAAAGATTCTTAGAGATGCTCCAAGGGAAAGGGTTATTTTACATAATACCTGATGCTTTGTTGGGCTGGACAGTATGCCGGGCCATAGCCATGCAGCCCGCTATTGCGTTTCAGCTATGGCTGCGCCTGGTGATGCTGAGATGGGCTGGGCTGTTGTCACTTGGAAGCTGTCAAAGGTGTGGACAGTGGGGGTGGGGTCCAGCCAGCCCCACGGTCTTATATTTTCCCCTCCCTCTCAAAAAAAAATCAGATTGTTTTTTAGATGCTCAATGGCCCAGGTCATTTGGTGGGCCACCTCGAGCAGCAGACGAGAGAGGAGAGGCAGCGCTTAGCCGCTGATGCCATGCCCCAATGCACGACCACCTCGCCGCCCTTCTCCGCAGCAGCCACAGCCACCCGCAGTCCGTCCATGGCGCGGCTATCAAGCTCGGATGCATCGCATCCATCTTCCTCTGCAACAACATCCTCCTCGCCTACCTCCGCCACCCCGTCCCCGTGGACGCCCGCAGGCTGTTCGACGAAATGCCGCGCCGCAACCTCGTGTCCTGGTCTGTCCTCATCTCCGGCTCCGCTCGCCTCGGAGCCCTCTCGGAGGCGTTTGCGCTCTTCTCCGACATGCTCCGCGGTGCGGGGAGGCCAAACTGGGACCGCCCGGACTCGTTCGTGCTGGGGGGGCTTGCAGCTGGGTGCGCCCATGCAAGGGACATTGCTGCGGGCGCGCAGGTGCATGCTTGCGCGGTCCAGTTTGGCGTCGACGAGGACAAGAGCGTCGCGGCAGCATTGGTGGACATGTACGCCAAGTGCGGGTGGGTGGACTCGTCCTGGCGGGCATTCACGTTGGCGCCGTATCGGAGTGTAGTGAGCTGGACGAGCATGATTGCCTGTCTGGTCAACCACGGTTCGTCTGAGTACCATGATACTGCACTTGTGTTGTTCAAGAAAATGTTGGTGTTGAAGATTTGGCCTACCAATGTGACGTTTTCCTGCATCCTCAAGGTGTTTGATGTGCCCGAGTTGCTACCTGTTGGAATGCAAGTTCATGGCTGCTTACTGAAGATGGGGACTGAGGTAGACACTGCTTTAGGGAGTGCCCTGATGACAATGTATGGCAGATGTGGCGGAGTTGATGAGATAGCTAGGTTGGCTTGTCGTATAAGGCATGATTCATTTTCAAGGACTTCCCTGCTCGGAGCATATGCACGGAATGGATACAATGTGGAGGCAGTTGGAGTTTTCAGGGAGATGGTAAAGGAAAATATAGCAATCGACCAATCAGCTATGACTAGTCTGCTGCAGGTTTGTTCATCCTTTGGACAACTGAGAATGGTTAGGGAGGTACATTGCTATGCTCTGAAAACTTTCTCCAAGTTGGATACTGTACTGCTGAATGCTACCATCACTGTTTATAGCAGATGTGGTGATATCACTGGTGCTGAAACCATATTCAAGCTGATGGAAAGAAAGGATATCATATCATGGACGGCATTGTTAACTTGCTATGCTCAAAATGGTCTTGCTCAAGAGGTACTCATGTTCTTTAGGGGGATGCTTCGGAGAGGGCTAGGATCTCCAGTATTTTGCATCACTGGTGTGCTACGGGCCTGCTCTACCACCTCAAATCTTGCTGCTGGATTGCAAATCCATTCAAGGGCTCTGAAGCTAGGTATTGATGATGATACCTCTGTGGAGAATGCACTTGTCACCCTGTATGCCAGTTGTGGAAGTGTTCAGATCGCATGGAAGATATTTAACTCAATGAGTAATAGAGGCATCATCTCGTGGAATGCACTACTCACAAGTTTTTCACAGCATGGCAATGAGGTGGCAGCCATCCAGCTATTTGATATGATGCAAGAGGCTGGGGTCTGCCCGGATGATTTCACTTTTGCTGGCTTGCTATCATCTTGCAGCCGGATGGGCCATGTAGAACAGGGCTGTGTGTACTTCAAACAAATGAAGGAAAAATACAACTTGGAGCCCAAGATGGTGCATTATACCTGCATGGTTGATCTATTTGCCCGTGCTGGAAGATTTTGTGATGCAATAAACTTCATTGATGCCATGCCTTGCGAACCAGACCAAATAGTGTGGGAAGCTTTGCTAGCTTCTTGTAAGGTTCATGGTAATGTGGAGTTGGGAAGAATAGCAGCCAGGAAGATTCTAGAAATTAGACCAGAAGATCCTTCACCGTACATTATACTATCAAGCATCCATGCTTCAGTTGACATGTGGGATGAAAAAGCCTGGAACCGCACTGTGTTTGATGCCCAGAGAGCAAGAAAGGACATGGGTAGTAGTTGGATTGATGCACAAGAATTATCTGAGAATATATTTGATGTGTTACAAGTTGGAGTGACATAATATTGGTTGATGCTGCCGAGTTTACTTGCCGTAGTTGCAGCGAAGCATAGTGGACTTGAATACTTGATCATAAGAAATCAACTAACTGAACAAAGATATCCTCCACGATCGCAAGCAAAGCGTGGTACGGTCATCTTAGACTCCTAGATAACATGATATGGTCCTGGTGCAAAAGGCTTTCTATGGCGCAGGACTCGGTTGTAGACTTTCGGTGAAAATCATGTTTGAAGGTGCGACATTCTACGGTGCTGCTGGTGTTGTAAACTGTACATGGGGTGCTACAAGTGAAGTACAAGTGAAGAAATTCTTTTCTTTATTTTCAACCAATGTTTTCAATGATGTTAATTGAAAACACAGAGATGCTCACCTAAGAACAGGATAATATGTTGACATGTTCATCTTGTTTGATTGCTGGGTAGATTCCAGCAATGTGTACTATGATACAGTAACTGATGAATAATTCTTAGAAACAGCGAGTGGATAATCCTGGAAGCTTGACAGGTTGTGTAAAGATCAGAAAAGAATGACAATTAAGGAATGGAATGGAAACCTTATGAAAAAGTATTCTCAAGGAAAAACGTGGTAGAGTGTGAGTCTTCCCTCTGATTTGCTTCATTTACATCTTTGCTTTCTGGTTGTCACCTTCAGTGACAAACAGTGCATGCAATCGAATCTGAACTGCACAGTGAGTGCATCGGATCACAATGAATCCTTTCATCGCTTGCCTACCCAGCAACTATCATATGTTAATTACTGTTCGAATTATATTTGGCAGCAGGCCAAGCAACTGATCAACAACTGATCAAACTGATGATGGCAAATCCGACTGAATGAAGCAGTAGTGACTAAGCTAATATAGAGAAACTACATCCAAAAGAATTGCCTGCCAGATCGGATTAATTCTTTGCCTTGAACGATACTGATGTTGATTATGTCCGGCCTCTGTACTAAACAGGTCAATTATATTCAGAGCTAGAGCGAACTACACCAATAATCATCAATCCATGCACAAACAGCAAGAAGGGTGGTGGTGCTTTTCAGTCAGTTCAGCAAGGGTACATGACTACATGGGCGGCGGCGTGGAGGTGCTTGTGTTGCAGGCAAGGCGAGCTCCTCCACGCCCTCGCGTGCAGCCGGAGCGTCTCCCGCGCCCGCTCCCTCGTCCTGTCGCCGTACTGCTCCGACTGCGCCACCACGCACAGCGTCCCCGGCACGCCGGTGTGCGCCATCTCCTGCACCACCGCCGCCGTGGCCGCGTGCCTCGCCACCGACCGCAGCACCCGCACCGCCTTGTCGGTGGCCACGTCCGACACCCTCAAGGCCTTGCTGGCCACGGCCGCCACGGCCGCGCCGTGCGCCACCAGCGCGGCGCGCCCCTCGGCGCACCCGCACAGCCGGCCCAGCGCGCCTAGCGCCAGCTCGCAGGCGCGCCGCTCCGGCCCGTCCAGGTCCAGGAGCATGTCCACCAGCGCTGGCACCGCGCCGGCGTCCACCGCCTTGACGCGGTTGCGGTCCCACGGTGTGGTGCCGACGAGCACGTGCAGGGCTGCCTTGGTGGTCGCAGCCCTGGATACCTGCTGCTTGTCGCGGATCAAGCGCACCACCTCCCCGAACACCTGCTCCGGTAGGGACGCCAGGCTGCTCGTCGGCATGACGGCCGTCACGTTCCGGAGAAGCAGCGCCGCGTGCGCTCTGGACGCGGTGTTGGATCGACGCAGAGCGGAGACGAGAGCGTCGACCGCCGCCTCGTTAGTGTTGGTCTCCATGATGACACGAGCTGCTAGTAGGCACTTGTCCGATGATGAGATGATCTCGAGCACCTCATCGCAGACGGCAACACTGCTTGTGCTTGTCGTCGCCGATGCGGATGCGGTGATGAACACGCCGACCAAAGTGTCCACCGCCGCGCATGCTGCGTCGTCGTTCCTGCAGCTGCGTTGGCTCTCCTCGGACGCCACCACGCCCCTGAGCTCGCGCAGAGCGGCGAGGAGCTCTTGCGTGAAATTATTACTGGCGGCGCCGCCGATCCGCGAGACGAGCGAGGCGACATCGGTGATGGGGGGCTTGGGCGGCGGCGTGGCGACGCGCTGGACTAGGCCGTGGGCCGCGCCCCAGGACTGGATGAGGCGGCGCAGCGTGTGGTTGGGCGTGGGGTCGCAGTCGGCCGGCACGGGCTGTTTGGTGAGCGGGCAGGTGCCGGCGGTGAGGAGCCAGCGCTCGATGCCGTCGCGGTCGTAGGTCATGCCGGTGGGGAGCGTCACGGGGTCGCGCATCATGTGCAGCGAGATGGGGCACACGAAGTAGCAAGGCACCTCCACCTGCGCCTCCTCCTCCATTTGAGATCAAGCAGTGTCTTCTTCTTGCTTGTGTTGTGCTTTCGAACTAACTGCTTGTACTGGTGGCAATGAAATTACTCCAAGAGATGATATAGTATATATGGCGGATGGAGGTAGCACTACAGTTGTTCCGGGCGCGCGAGTGGTCAGAGAAGAGCGAGCTTGGGGAAAATTAAAGAAAATGGCGCTCGCTCGAGCTCTTTATATGAGCTGAGCTCAGTAGCAGGAGCCGAGAAAGAAATTAATGGGGACTAGGAAGGATGGATTCAAAGACGTGTGCGAGTCCACACGGCGATCGATGAGGTACGGTCGACCATGAGCGTGAGCGGCTGACCGAATATTGAAGACACCGATGCGATCTGGCAGTCCATGCTCCATCCGTCCATAGGTTACTAGAGCAAAGTATTATGGTAGACTATAATCAGACTGAATATTGAGATGGAGGTAGAGGTGATAAAGAGCCATCAAATTTGGTCTAGATAATCTAAGAGTCAGGCTCTAAAAGGGTCAGACTCTAATTCTATATAATTTGGACCTTAAAAATTAAACGACCGCTAAGACCATGACTTATTACCACCCCTAGGTGGAGGTGAGAGAAGAAGAGAGAGAGGAAAAGTGGACGATAAGCTTACAGTCCTTATAGTCAGTTTTGACACAATAATCAAGAAATTTTATGAGATAAACAGATGTGCCATGTATTAATGGCGGTAAACTAAATCACTATACAAGTAGACTGAAAGATGAGATGTAAAAATTCTTGCAGCCAGCAGCGGGCTAAATTATTAGCCTTGTTCTTATGGATTGGTGGTAGCCTTACGAGATAGACGGCTCCATTGATTATTAATTCTCGAAATTGCATTGGCTTTCTGGTCGAGCGTGGTAGGGCCTTTTTTGAGTGGAAGATTCTACTCCAAACATTAAATAATAAAATAGTCTGAACGACCTTCTCTGGGTCTAGAATATTATATTATACTTTTGTTAGGAGCTAAGTGCTGATTTCTTACTAACAGATCTCGCACTTTTATATAATACTAGTGGATATGCACGTGCCACAGCCACGTGTTTAAAGAACAATTATATTTTAAAATATTACATGTAGAAATTAATATAAAAAAGTAAATTTTGGTAAAACAACTAATTTTCTTTATTAAAAATGTAGCGACAGCATAATCTTATATATACGACTACTGCAAAGCCCAACAACGCTAAGTCTATGAGGTCATAATCGCCAAGTCTGTGACATGCAGGAACAATAGATATGTTTAGAAGAGAATGAAAGAACATGACTATATGATTCTATAAATGAATATTACTACATCCGACGGTTATATAAAGTTGTTGAGTAAACACACATCACGGTTCCAAGACATCTCTATATACAATATTCTTCGTACTCTTCCCAGTAGGATCAATGTTCATGTTTCTCTTTGCAAGAAGCCACGTACTCTCACGATATACACCTCTTGACAGCGCCACATACAACTGTCCATATGAAAACATAGGCTCGGGGAGGTAGATACCAACATTAGGTATGGTCTCACCTTGCGCCTTGTTAATTGTCATCGCAAAACTCAACCGGATGGGAAATTGCTTCCTCTTAAACTTGAACGGAAGAGCGAGATCTTCTGAAGGAGACATTGGTATCCTCGGTATGAACACCCTCTTTCCTGCATGCTGCCCATTAACAATCTCAGCATCAATCGAATTATTCTGGAATCCCCGTACCACCAGCCGAGTTTCATTGTAGAGGCCATTATGAGGATCGAGATTACGAAGCAATATAACAGGACAATTCTTCTTAACCTTCAACTCATAAGGGGGCAGCCCATTAGGGGTAATCGAGTTGAGAAAATGAAGAGGATAATTGTTGCATAAGTCATCAAGAGGATATTGATTATCATAAGCCATGGGACCTCACTGAAATAGTGAACTACAAATAACTGTTCAAAAGATATCTTTGCAGGATTAAAGCTAATTACATAGCAGATGTCTATGCAATGATTATCCTTTTTCTTAGATACTGAGTTATACACAAACATGTCTATAATAAATATCAACTCATTTTTTGTTAGATAAAATTTGGGATTAATCTCACTTATTTAGCAATAAGACATAAATGCGCTAAGATATAGATGATGTCGTGCAACCTATATTTTAGATGGATTTATTTTACAATTGCATTGCATAAGCTCATAAAAGAATTATAGAGTCATCGATCAATTATGGGAGTCACGGAAGAAACATGCAAGAAAAAAGATAATAATGTACTACTAAAAATAATTGTGCGCACACCTTGGCACTCCTAATGCTAACGTAAGAAGAATATATGTAACTACTACTAATACTGTAACAACAGGTGACAAGGAACGAAATTGCGAGCAAGCCAATACCCTAGTGCATTACCACCGAGCCAATGATGACGACGCCCTTCTCCAGGTAAAGGGTGAGGTGGCTGTTGAGGTTGAAGCTGCCGGTGAGCTAGCGGCCCTTGGGCACGTACAGCTGCACGCCTCCCAGACGGTGCCGAACTCGGTGGGCGGTGATGGTGATCATGCCGTCGGGCACCCTGCCGGCGTGAGGATGTGGCACAATTGCTTGGCGCGGTCGCCGATCCGGCGATCTCGGCACTGCGACCTTTTAATCGGCGGCGATGGTGATCCTGTCGCCGGGCGCACTGCCGGCGTGAGGGTGTGGCGTAATTTCTTGGCGTGGTAGCCGATCGAGGCGGAGGTCGTGGCGTGCGGCGAGGACGCCCGACGCCCTCCGAGGCGACGCAGCTGATGTCGGGCTGGCTGCCACATAGTGCTCGAGGGCGTCGTTGATGTCGCGGTGATGCTACTCGCTGTTTTAATTTGGTCGAAGCAAGCAGGCCCTAGCAATCCATTGCCTCTCTTAGTCCTAGATCAAGCAGCGCATGGGATTGGGATTGGGACTAATCACCGTGAACGCAAGAGAGAGTTTGGCAGATTCTCTATGTGCAAATTTGGAAACATTGATCACCGTGTATGGAAATATTTGTATCAGGGAAGGACATGCATGAATAAAGGCTGCGTATGCTAACTGTTGATAGTAGCTAATTGGCTTTCCATATGAGATCCATAGATGAGTACGGTGGGTGTATAAGAGAGCTATGGTGAGAAAAGTTGGAGTTTTTGAGTGGAAATATTTTAGAAATAGCTGTTTTCATCTATCCACCATCTTGGGATCTGCGGTGTGGGGCCATCTGTGAGGGGTAAGAGTGGTTTATTTTGGGTGAGAATTGTTTTCAATTGTTTCAATTTTTATAGTATAGATATAGTATATTGCACATTCAAAAGAGAGCAATTAATACTAGCTTACGGAGTACTAGCCTTCCATCTTATACCAAACTAATAACTTTCTTTTTGAGACGATAGATGTCAATTTTTGCACCAAACTGTCTGTGAGCTAGAAAGGTCAAGCAAGAACGACAGTAGCTAGAGATGCATGCAGCTGAAAAGAGTTGACGAACGAAATGAGAGAAAAACAGTTGTGTGAGAAGAAATGGCCAATCATGTGAGGTCTCCAACGCCTAGGAGGCCGGTGCATGTTCTATTTTAACTTGGTCTTGTATGTACCAATGCTTTTGGTTTTGGCCGGCTCCTCTTGATGGTACGTTGAGGACGGACGGAGCTTTAAATTGCGTGGTGAATTACTAGGCAGGAACGGGAGATTTGTATAGGTAAGCTCTATTGACTAACAAGGCGAGCGAGCATCTTTGACCTGTTCACATGCATGCATGTGTTTAGGTTAACCCACTATCTTTTCTCCCCCTTAATAATAGGACCCAAGCATGTGTAGGGCCGGGTACAAATTAACTAAGCAACTAATTGAACGTGGTCTGACTTGTGATATAGCTAGTGCACACTGTTTTCTTGCACTAGCTATTAATAGCTAGGTGAACTGAACCAAAAAACATAGCAAAAATCTCTTCAACAACTCTGTTCATCTATATATAGGCTATATATATAGCTCAGTTTTTTTCCCCATGTCACTGTATGGTTATCTGACAAGCACGCCATTTTTTTCGCAACGCTATGTTTCAGACGTTGAGGTGATCATAGAGAAGATGCAGTGCTAGAATAGTAGTGTGGACAAGTGAATAGGACATGACGTGTTCCGGAGAGAAAAGTAGTGAATAGGACAGGAGAAATGCCAAAGCTTTGGTAAACGGTGTGTAAGTCTCGGTTTTTGGTCGCCTGCTGCGGTCTCAATCTCTCTCGTAATAAGGCTGATTAATAAGTACTCCTAGGTTGATTTGTCTGTTGGATTTGACTTGATATACTACATGAGACTAGACGACGCTACAGGGGTAGGCTTGCTGTCCGTCCAACGGCTCCAACGCATGAACAGACAAAGACAAATGCAGAAAATAAAGCTAAAATATAAGTACGTATATATAATACATTGGTAGACTCGAAAGATATACTTGGTCGATGTGGAGGTAAGTACGCGATGCATGGTCGATGTGGAGGAAATTCATAGCTCGCTCGCTACCTAGCAGCTACAGCTATCGATGACCATCCAACGTTTGCCTATAGAAACAATATATATATATGAACCGTACCTAATCTTTAAAGAGTTGACAATAATTTACACTGTATATGTTGACACATCAGCCCATGCATGCACAAAAAAGGTTGACTGACCTTAATCAACCAAAAATTTAAGGTCTGCTTGGTTGAATGCTAAAAAAAAAGGCATAACAAAATGTGGGTATTGGTAGCCATTTTTTCTTTTTTACCAAAACCTTAATTGGTAAATTTAGAATAGTACTAGGTCAGGTTGGCTATCTTTGATTCCAACCTAAGACTGAGTAGTAAGTGGCATGGCCACCTATTGGGGTAGCCAACCAAGCACGCTCATAATAATGTCGACGCGTACATTAATATATACAAATAATAAAGGGATATGTAATGTAAAGAACGAAAACGAGCAACTTAATTGTGTTCCAACCACTATCGTGGAAATATTGTTACTGGTGCCAACATCTGAAAATGAAATAATGGGGATGTGGGTTCCCGATCTTCCGTCAGGTTCTGGATAACTCTCGTTGTAGGTGGAGCGAGACACACCGATCCGGCTTCAGATCCTAAGACCCGAATCCAGCAATCTTAGCACCACAACTCCTCTGGTTGTCAACCGTGTCACAACTCGGTTGACCTCGCCAAGAAGGCTAATCCCTGCAAGCGCAACAAAGAACACAAGCAAGAACTCGAAAGAACGCAGCTCAATTGAAGTGACTCTGCAGATGAAAGATTAATCTCAAAGTTGGGGTCTCACAAACCGACACGGCGGCGAAACTGTTCTCGAAAGAATAATCTAAGCAAAACCCAAGTAACCTAATGGCGGCTGCTGTGTATATAGAAGAGAGAGGCTAGGGGGGCGGCCAAGGGGGTGGCCGGGCAACCCTAGGGAGTACAAGGCATTCGGGCCCAAAAACTGGCGTCGCTGCATCCAGGCAGATTCTGGTCGTCATGTTGTTTCGACGATTCCCATCGACTCCGAGCGTATTTTGATATGGGATCAGTTGGGTTGGAAAGCTTATCTCCTTAGCTTTCCAACGATATATAGAACGCCCAAAACGGAGCCCGTATGTGGCCTGGGCGTCCGTTTTCGTGAGGCCTGCTCCTGCAGTCCGAACCGGACTCGCGAATAAATCGGACTTCAATATGAATTGGGCTTTGAACTCTATCTTCACTTGGGCCTTGGTCATATGCGGATTGGTCATGTCCTCATCATGAAACCTTTGTTATTGTCATTGGTTTCCCTTTTTAGTCCACTCGGTGGAGGTGTTAATCGGTTGGTGGTCCCGCATGGATTTCTTTTTTTATTTTTAACTTTTTTTAAAGAATATTTTAAGTTTAAGTTTAACCCGGTACATATTTTATTTGCACCGGTTAAACTTAAAATATTCTTTAAAAAGGTTAAAAATAAAAAGAAATTCTCCCGCATGCTGAAATCTGAAATCTCTGACCAACGCCGTTTCAAACAAGTGAAACAAAACAACACAGAGATTGGCTGCATTTTCCATTTCAGCATCCAGATTCGATCCGGCGGCCCACTTGCGAAATGTATGGGCCTCCGTTGCCAAAACCCAGCACCACAGCGGTGGCAGGCCGCCCACTTGCAAAACGTCTAGGTAGGCTTCCCGTTGTGCGTCTTTTTTTTCTTTTTTTTAAAAAAAAGAGTGGCCCGTCAGGTATCCAAAACGTTTGATTTTCACCCCCGAACTGAAAAACCAGGCTTTCATCCCCTTACCTTTTGAAACCGTTCGATTCTGTCCAGTTTGTTTCACAAATATATCAACTGATGGTAATTTTTTATATTTTCTTTTGTAAAGTGCGTACTACTATGAAAACATTTTAAACTTTTGCGAAACAAATATTTGGATAAACCTTTTGGGAAATAATCGGAGAAAAAGTCTCTATATATGGTGCAACCTGTGTCCGGTGCCAAGCTGCTAGCTAGCTCATCCCGTTCACCTCGTCTGGGTTACTTAAACTTTACTGCATACACAGTACCAACTAACACAAATTAAATTAACCAAGTTATTGTGTGATGATCGGATCGGAGAAGAAAATGGATTGCTTGAAATTAATTGTGGCGACTCCGTCGTCGTGATATGGACATGGACTCCGATCCGATCCCCGACGACTGCCTCCGACCTTCATTATTCTCTAGCTTACAGTAATTCGATGCTTGCTAAGCTACTAGCTAGCTACCAAATGACGTTGAGAATGAAGGAAGAAGAAATATACTGATAATTAATCTGCCATGCATGATGATGATAGCTAGCAGGTACTCCTACATGGAGCATGTAGTAGCATTTATGAATGGATTGAGCTTTGCAACCGCTACTGTACCGTATGGAGTAATGGAGGTAGCTCTAGATGTGCTTAACTAGTCAGCATTAGCTGAAGCACAAATAAAGTCTAAGGGGAGAAGTGGTCAGATCAGAGCCCTATCTGTCTGGCCTATTGTTGGTTCATCACAGAGTGGTTGCCATTATATATATAATAAATAAATACTCCTATATATCGGATCAGCCAACCTGTTGACCTCGCCAAACGATGCTAAAATAATCAAACTACGGCTCCATCTACACACTCTACTGATCTAGTAGCTAATTTGTTGTTGCCTGCCTCCATCTCTGCATGTCTGTTTGGCCCAAATAAAAGATACTACTACTGTATATAGCATTAATTCATCAATCTATCATGCATATCGAGTGGATCAGAGTTATGTACTAGCTACCAATACGATACGACCCAGCCAATGCATCCATGCATGTTGCGGTTTTGACGCCGTCCCGTCTCATGCATGCCGCATTATATATATTAAGCAGCTTTATTTGCAGTAAGTAAAGTAGTAGGAGATTCATTCAATTGATTGATCATCGATGCGAATGCGATGGATCGAGTAGGCGACGCAGGAATGACTTCAACTGGTACAGGCTCTGACTGGGCCCTGCTGCTTTCTCTTCACTCTTCACTTTCCTTGGATTCTGCTTGCATCACACTAAATACTGCTCCTTGACTTGTTAAGCGCCACCGTACCATCTCTTCTGACTTGATCATCAGAACTAGGCGCACACCAACACCTGAATAATGAATGAATGGATACCAAGTCCCCACACCAGCCCAGCCGACCGGGCATCTATCTATATATCCAGGGATGCTGCTCCACAAATCCTTACCAGACACCGCCGTCTCTTTACCGCTCTGCTAGCAGCTATTACGTTCACCTCACCAGCAGCACGCACACCAGCCGCGACGATGCCGAGCCACAGCCACTCAGCGGCGGCGATGCAGCGCCACCACGGGCTGCAGGGCCCCCGACCGGCGACGCTCAAGGTCACCACCAAGGCGGACCAACTGGGCAAGAAGCGGCGGCCGGTGATCATCTACGTGGAGTCACCCAAAGTCGTGCACGCGCAACCCAGCGAGTTCAAGTCCGTCGTGCAGCGCCTCACCGGGGCTCCATCGTCGTTGTCATCAGCAGCAGCAGCATCCCTGCTTGTACCGCCACCGCCACAGCTCCTGCCGTCCTTGCCCCTGTGGTCGACGACGACAGTAGCGGCGGCTGCCCCGGCGGCCTCGTCTCTGCCTGAACCCAGCGTCGTTACAAGCCTCGGCTTCTTCATCAGTGACGATCAGCTCATAAGCCCCGCGGCGTTCCTATACGAATACGATCATCAGAGGCAGAGGCAGATGGTGGCGGCTGCTGATGGTCCATCAGCTGCGGCGGCAAATCCAGTACTCCTTGTGCCGTCGTCTCTTGGCGCGTGCTATCAATATCAGGGGGATCTCTTCGTCAACCAGCAGTAACTAATCATGCATCGACTAGCTAGTAGTATTGTTCCCTATCTATAAAGAGAAGTACAATCATGCATGTAGGAGTAGCACTTGATTTGATTGGTACACACGACACGATCGAGCTAGCTAGCTAGCTGAGATGAGTTTATTATTTTGATGATCGATCGATCTCTCCCGCCGTACGTGATGAGTTCCATAATCTTATTACATGTAAGTACAAGTTGATTAATTCATTGTCTAATAATAAATACCAATGGATAGAGCGAGGATATGCTGCCTAAAATGCTTTTAATTGCTTGGACGTACGGTTGGGCCTTCCTCACAATGCAAGGCATTCTGCTCATGATTGATCCGATCCAGTTGAAACAGTGGAAGCAGAGTCCAGGACGCGATGAGTTGAAACGACGACTGCATTTGGTTTCATTCTCGGTGGCACCGTACCTTCATTGATTCTCCACCTAGCTAGCTAGCTGATGATCCAACGAAGAAATTATTATATTTTTTTGAAAACACCCTGGAGCACTGGGAGTCATGTAAAATTTCGGGTCCACGTTGACCGGACTCAAAGCGCAGACGAGGCTATCCGAGTAGTCTCGAAACGCGCTATACTGTGGCGCTCACCCCACTACACACAAACACACACCCCACACACGCTACAGTACCCGATGGAAATCCTGGGTCGAGCAACGCTGGAACCAGGACCGGTGGCCTCCACACCTGAGTGCCCCAACGAGGAAATTAAACTTAATGGTTGTAGTAGAAGAAGATCGGTGAGTTGAGGTCCGGCGAGCCGACGAGCGAGAGGCAGGTACGCTAGTAAATAAAGGATCGGACACCGCTGCTGGACACGCACATAGTACTGTACACTGAACGCTGTGTACAAGTCAAAGAATTGAATGCCCTGGGAATGGAATGGCCGAATGGGATTCCATCCATCCTCAACACGTACGTACGCTGATCCTTGGTGCTACTATATACTCCTATAATATGTATGTACTCCTACCAGCTGCCAGATTAAAGGTAGCAGGGTTCACACGCCGACACAAAGAAGAATATAATCCTAATTTCAGGGGTTGCTTCAGTTTCATAACTTGCAGCGTTAGTTGGATTATTACACTATACTAACAAAAGACACAAAGCTATATATGAGCTGTGTAGTACTGTACGCCTCTCTCTACATGCATGCATAATTATACAGCTGCCCAGCAGGCCTACTAGATGTACATACTAATACTAATAGCACAGTACAGGTTGTTGCCCACCAGCAGGTTAGATATGATGTGGGCAAGGTTATTAACTGGCGTGCGTGCTATACTGCTATGCGATGGCACACGAGCACAAGTGGATCAAGGATCAGATATTCTTCAACTCGACTAGTTAAACGAGGCCCATGTGTAAACTTTTGGGTGCAAAATACTGTAACACTTTTATTTGTATTTGATAATTATTACCCCGTCATGAGTTAATTAGGCTCAAAAGATTCGTCTCGTAAATTATAAACAAAATGTGTAATTAATTTTTTTAGTTTAGCTACATTTAATACTTCATGCATGCGTTGAAATTTTAAATTTTGAAGACAACTAAACAAGGCCCAAAGGAGAAATAAGCAGCCGGTTATATATCGGCATGCTGAATGCAGCAGGATTAGAGCAGGTATAGTGATTTGAGAGTGGCCGGCGAAATACTTACGTGGAAGAGTGAGAAGCAAGAGAGAGAGAACGTAGCGGGCGCTTTGCAGGACGCCGGCTTTATGCGGGCAAATACAAATGGTGCTGCTGCTATTGGTCCAATAGTCTGATGCCCATTAAATGGGCATGGTTCGAAAGAACAAAAAACGAATGGACGGATGACATGGCGCTTCTATCCGCCGGCCGCGGGCGAGGACTAGTATCCTTGCTCTTGCTCTTAGGATACACCATGCATGTCGCCGCTGCCTGCTCCCTCCCCATCCCCGGCCCTCTGTGACCTCATCAGCGGCGGCAGCAGCTATAGCTAGGGTGGTAGGGGTGATGCATGGCCGGCTGCCGTACGTGCCACGAGCTAGTCTTTTCCCATCGATCGATCGTCCTCACTCACTCAAACATACTGTATGCATCGCCCCCCTCTTCTCCTTTGTACTGTGTGCACCCAACCTCACTAGTCTTGCATGTACTGTGTGCCATACTTGGATGGCATCATGATGCATGTTCATCCTTCTTCTTCTCCTTTGTTTTTCTAGTGCCTTCCTCTCTCTAGCTAGCACTGCTGCCGCATGCAATGCATTGTGTTTCTCTGCAGGAAAAGGCCAGGGCGGGCGGGGCCCCTGCCTCCATACATGTGTGCGTACTGCATATTTCAATTTCAGGCCATGGATCAACAGCCACACACAGGGACGTACAGTAGTACAGGGCGCATGCATCCTTTTCCTCGATCGATCATCAGGCCCGTTTGATGATCGAGATAATCTTTTTTCCCCACTATATATACTACTGATTAACACGAAGCAAATTAAATGCGCAATGTCAATGAAAACCGAACAAAACAGAGCAATTGATCGATTTGCTGCTGCAGGCGATTTAATTAGTTGCATTTTGTTGTAGACGACGACGAATGAAGATATCGACCGATCGATGATGGATGTACAATGTTTCAGCATTCATTCTGCAAACCTTTTGCTGCACAACATCCCCCCCTTGGAGGTGACACTAGCTACTTCATCCTCTCCATCTCCTCTTAATTATATGCCCTTTTCGAGATCTCATGGCTAGACCGACGATCGAGACAGACCAAAGCAAGGGCGACACTGAGAGAGAGAGAGAGAGAGAGAGAGAGAGAGAGAGAGAGAGAGAGAGAGAGAGAGAGAGAGAGAGAGAGAGAGGAGCAAGCACATACAGTGCAAAAGATTGCTCAAATCCTTTGTCACTTAATTAAGCAGCTAGCATACTCGATCACATATAGCTAGATGGTTAGTTTCAAGAGCTAGCAATCGGATTATACATACAATCTAGATCCGTAAGTAGCAGCCATCTCTCAGATCAAGAAGAGATGACTAGCTACTAGTGTAGAGATGAACGAGTAGTAGTGTATATATGATTATTAAAAGAAAACCAAAAAAGTGAATGAAGCGCAGCAACCGTATATACATATTATATACGTGCATGCAGTAAGTACTAGTGCTGTATATGCATGGCGTTAATAACCTTGATGATGCACGTACGGCGCTAGCTGCAAGCCATGGCTGCTGGCGGTCGATGATGATGCATGAAGGATCATTCAATTAAGGCTGGTCGTCCTCCGGGCCGACGGCGTTGTGCCCCTCCGAGGGCCCGGAGGGCGGGATCACCCTGGGCCGTGGAAGGTAGCCGCCGCCGTAGAGCCTCATCGCCGGCGCCGCCCCCGCCCCCGCCCCCGCCCTGACGACGACGTCGCCGCTCCGCCTCGTCGTCTGCTGCATGCTTCTTCGTGCGCCGTCGACGCAGGGAGCGGCTGCTCCCAGCATGGCGGCGGCGAGAGGAAGAGGAAGACCACGGTGGCTGCGGTGCGCCTGAGGGAGCCACTACTCATCATTTCTCTGCTGCCCTGCCAGCAGAAGGGCCGCAGAGAGATGGATGCTGCTGGGAAATAGTGGAGGGAGATGGAGAGATGTGCACTGGCGTGCTATATATACACGGAGGCCGGCCAGCTGGGGTTCAGTGGTGGGATGTGTCCTATGGTACGGTGGTCTGGGTCTGATGGGACGACAGAGGAGGGGGGGGGGGACGATGGGCTCTGCTGCATCAACTCGACTCTCCTATTTACGTGGTTAGTATTGATATTCTAAATATATTATATATTTTTATTTAATTTTTATTTATAAATTTAAAATTTCTCATCACATGCTATTTGCTTCAGTAATTAAGAATGCTTCTTTGTTGCTAGTGCAGTGGTGCCTCCTTTTACCTATATTTTTCGTTGTCAGTGATGTGACCGTATAGCAAGCACACAACACTAACCCTATTATGACTGCCTATCTCCTCGATCTTAGCTACTACCATTCGCTAGTAGTAGTAATATGTTTCTTATTTGCCAACCCTTGTAGTATTGATACCCACTGCCCAATTCAACTTACTCAGTTGTTCTTTTGCTAGCTTCTCTACTTTATGATTCTCTTGGTCGTCTGTTGCTACTATGTTTAATTCTGTCTGTTGCATAGCATCATGCCTCCATGGTCTAGTTTCTGTTGTGGAACAATCGATCCAAGTTTCTTACTTTTTGAAAGCCAACAAATCTCCATAGTGCAGAGCACAAGATTTCATTTAGAATTTCAGCAATATATGTTCATGTTCAAGTCTGATGAGCTTACTATACCAATCATGGTCCGATCGATATTGTCCTGATTCTTGATCTGCTTGTGGTGTTAAGTTTTTTCTGAGCTTGTGGTATTAATTGTAAGGTGCAGTAATGTCTTGTAACAATGTTGGCAACAAATCTTTGGAGTAATGTCAAGAACCCTCCACAGAAGGATTTGCGCAAAAGGTTTAGGTTGGACGTGCAGTGGCCCTGTGCTTGCATTGGGCCTGCGGATATGCAAGTCAAAAATCACCAGTATGCAGTAGATGATGGACGGTCTCTAGACTCCATGAAAGATGAAGAACCTTGCGGCGCGGCGCTTACCCTTGCTCTTAGCCTCCAACTCTGTGATCCTAGGATTATCTTTATTATTTTGACTAATATAGTGCAAAGCCTAGGATTATCTTGTTTATTTTGACTAATAATAATATAATCATGAAGGTCCATTTGGAATTTTGGTGATATAATAAGATATGTGTGTGGTAAAATATGTTAATTGTTTTCGTCGCTAGAACCCTAGAGGCATGCACGATATGTAGTTTGATATGCAAAAGGATGGATAGAATTATATTTATAAATAGAAATATATTTTAATGGTATTGGTGGGTAATTTATAAATATGTATATGGGTATTTTAGACTTTTTTTCGTAATGGCAGTGGTGGGTAATTAAAATTTTTCTTTTTTCTCAGAATAATGTGGAAATTTCTAGACCCTGAGAGCGAACATGGAGGATCCGTTTTTTGGCCAAATAATAAAATAATAGACTAGGTGTATAGCCCGCGCATTTGCGGGGCTAGTATTGAAAATTTAAAAATTTGCATTTCGTTGTATTCTTAATCCTTAATTAAAGATTATACTATTGTTTTACCATACATCATCCTATTCATTATCGAATTATATCTTATTGTTGATTAAAACAATTCAACTATGATCTACCTATAATAACAATTTGATTTGTTGAGCATTAATAATATTATGCAGATAATTATTCTTATTTTCATTTCATTTTGATTGATTGTTGTTAGCTTTAGTTTTTATTAATAGTATATATTTGTAACTGATACATAGCTAAATGGTATTTTATATTTAATTTTTCATAATGGTATTGGTGGTTTTTTTTAATTAGACACAGGAGTATTTTAGGCTAATTTTTATCGTAATGCCAGTGGTGGGTAATTTTTATTTTTCTATTTTTCTCCAATTAACATGGGAATTTCTAGACCTTGAGAGCGAACGTGGAGGCTCCGTTTGTTGGTCAAATAATAAGATAATAGATTAATCAAGTAGCTATCGCCTATCGCTAGCTATCTGGCTTGCTGCATAGTGAAATGTAACAATGGTCATCACTTTTTTCTACACTTGCGTAGAGCTACTCTCGTTATCAGTATACTATCGTGTGTATGTCTGCATACTCATTTATTACTTTGAGTATATTCATATATTTAATTATTCTAAGATACTTCAAAGATATATACATAAAAAATTTCAAAAGCAGCTCTATTTTTTAAATATGTTATGATTATATATTAGTATTAGTGTATAAAATAAATATGTCCATATACTCTATGTATATATATGGTCACATACCTAACATATATATCATCATATATATCCTAGTATGAATACATACTTCACATACATATTGCATGAGACGACGACATATAATAGTGCTACCGGTGAATAATCCCTTAAAAGACAGATATACAAACATACATGATGATGTCCAGAACAAATATAATTGCATTTCTTGTCCCCTCCCTGCGATCCATTTTGTTCGTTCGTCGACCAACTTGCACCTAGCTGGGACAAGACTTGGCTTTTTCACGTACGCACTATCTGATGATAGATGATGATGATAGTGTTAAAGCTCGCTCGCTTGCAGACGGCCGGCGGTGTGAATCGATTGACTGCCGCAGTGCAGTGCAGTGGTATGGTGGGGGAGGGATCGGAGTGGGTGTTGTGACAGCTCGTTCGTTGCTTGGAGAGGCCACACAGTGTAGAGGTCAACGTTTGGATTTGCATCTCTGACTGTTCGTAGGGGGTTGTCTGCGGTAGATGAGTGCTGCTGCTTGTCTGCGGTCTCTTCTGTATGGTACCTGATGAATCGAGACCTAGGCAGCTTATGACCACACAGCAGCAGGCCTAGATAGTACGGCCACGCCCGCCCGCCCGCACGCACGAGACGACGACGACGCGACGGGAGCTGCCACCTGCATTGAATGGAAGAGAATCGGGTGGAGGGAGACGGAGGGCCTCCATGGTTTTCTGTATCTGTCAAGTCTGAAATTCTTGAATGGTCCGATACGATTGGTCTCGCTCGCCTCTCGCTGCCCTTTCCCCTCCCTCCGTCGTTGCTGACACCCAGACATCCAGTCAGGGACGACGATGGGGCGTGCGTGATCATACAAAGTTTTTTTTAACTCATCATGAGAAAAGGTTAGGTAGGCAAGGCATGCGCTGCAGCTCTAAGCTCTAGCCTCTGCTGCTGCCTGCTGCTGCTCTGTCAAAACCGGTTCCGTGCAGGCAAGGCGTACGTGTCGCGCACAACCACAGCACATGAGAGCTGCATTCTATTTTGGGGCCTGTTTGGTTTAGACTAGAAAAGTCTGGACTAGAAATTTTATTAATTTTGACCATTAATTAAGGTGTTAAATAAAATCAATTCACAAAACCAACTTCAAAACCCTGGGCCAATGCTGCTGCCATCCTCTGCTCCAATGCTCCAATGCTGCTGCCATCCTCTGCTCCGACGGACCGGCGAGCCTCATACAACAAACCAGCCCGGCGGGAGGCTCCACCACCGACGGAATGAGTCCGGCCGCGCGCTTGCTCTCGTCCACCACAAGGAGACGAGAGATCGATTCCTGTCGGTCCCGAAGGAGACCTCAATCTGATAGGAAAAAAAATACAAGGGCATTCTGATGAAATGCTGATCCAATATAATTCCCGAGTGATGCCGAGAGTGTGCTGGAGTTTTATCCGACCGACCAAGACAACCAGTATCAGATTATAGCGCCGACTGTGAGGTGAGGTCCAGCAGTGCAGATAAGAATAAGAGCATTACCAAAGTATCAATCAAGGAATCGTCATCCTCATCACCAGATAAACATAAGCTTTACTACTGCTAGTAGCTGTTCTGAGCATATTCAGATAACATTTTCGATCATGTCGGGGTGCTCCGACTCCGAGAAGGAGTCGCGTCAGCTTTGGCCGCCGGATGCGATATCCTCCTATACCATGTGACTCCCCGCGTCACCGATCAGAAAAAGGGAAATTCCAAGCTTATCAGATGATCACACAGATGGGCGATTCTTGAGCATTCTCCTCTTCAGTCAGTGGTCGAGTGCGTCATCACTTTTGCAAGATTATCCTGGTGTGATTCTGATTCGTCCTTTGTCAAACCCACCTCCTGCAGCTTTCCTCGCGATAAGGATTAAGGAGCATATTCCAGCTGACGCAGACTGTCCACGTACTAACATCCAGCAATTCAGATTACCAATGAACTGGATTCTGATGACAGTAGCACCATCTTTCAGATAAACACTCGTCGACCTGGAGCTCCGGAGCTCCCAATTGGGCTCTCTAGGTCCATTTCACAGAGGAATAACTCCAGCACCAATACATGACGTCCAACATAAGAGGCCGCAATAAGATGATGGACCTTTCTCTCATCCATTAAACCGAAATATACATACAAGTATGTATCTTGGTCAAAGGAGCAACGACTACTTGCTCCCATCATGTTAATGTTACACATCATTTCCTCTATACAACAAGGGCGCGAAGAGGTAGATGACAGAACATAAACAAGCTACATAAGCCGATGCAGCACACTCCAAAAACAAGCTGGCGCGTCTCGGTTCTTCATGCCGGCTTACATTAAGTTGTCATTATAGAAGAAAGCCGATCCGCTCCACAGACATTGTACTTGTCGTACACTTTTTCGCGGTTGTCATTCCACCATGATTCTGCTTGGTGTTCTCCAAACCTCCTCCGGCTGCAAACAACGCTTCCATATCAGAAAACTATGTTGTAAAAGGATGAATACAACTACGGACTACCAAATAATGCATACCACCTAATAATATATGTGGTTATTCAAGGGGAAAAAACACACTTGTTCTGACTGAGTAATGTGTCTTACCTGAACCTTACTCGTTTCAGCTCTTTGGTCCCATCACGGAGAGAAACTAGAGTCAGGTAAACTCCAGGTTCATACTGCTCTATCCACTCTGCTTCAACTTGATTATTGGGGGAACCAGAACTTCTCATCGTGAAGTTGTTTAGATTTATCTGGAACCTGTCTGTTTCCTTCCAGTCATGATCACCTGGTCTATGATGATACCCAATAGTCCCTCCATTGGTTCTCTGCTGCACAGAGGAGACCTCTCTGAAGCCATTGAGGTGTTCACCGAAGGCTTCCTGTGGAACTATGACCATTTCATTGTAGTCGTTTGCTTGAAGAACTTGGGCAGGTAATCCACCAAACCGAGTAGATGCAACTGAATTGGGAGTTTGGGGATACAGAATGCTGCCTGGGTCATATCTAATCTGGTTCTCTCTCCCAATCTCAGACGGTAAAGCACCAATTATGCGTCCGTTCTTCACATCACATGCTCCTGGAGGAAGCCTTTCAGACATTTCTTTTAGCTGACAAAAGAAGAAAGAGGAAACATGACAAATTATTTGTATCAACAGCTTCCAGAACTGTAAAACAAACAAGACCAAACAAAATATATATCATTAAACTGCTAAACATTAAAAATTCCATTGCCTCGATGCAGACCTGGGGATCTACAAAATCCAAATGGGTCACATAAGCAGATAAGCTGCATCTGCCTGTCTTCCAACAGTTGTTACCATTGCACTCATATGGTGCCAGATAAATAGCAGAAGAAAATGGTGCTAACTCCAGCTCTAAGATTGATAATATTGAACAAGATTCAATGAAAAATCTTACCTGTGCTGTTAGTGATTTTATGACATCTTTGGCAGTCTTCAATTTGGATGCTTCCTCAGTAGCAAGGGTCATCGCTTCATGGGTTTTTGCCTGTGATTTCTGCAGCTCAGCATCTTGCTGTTCACGTTCCTGTCTCAAGCTATTAACCTGATCCAAGAACAAGTATAAGTATTCTCACTTGATGTTTTTAGTCACTACAGAAGTATAGAAGAAGCATACCTCTGCTTGTAGTTTTTGAACCTCTTGCTTCAGAAGTTCATTTGCATCCCGAAGGCTCTCCAAGCTTTCTGAGGCCAAGGAGCTGGAATAGTTCAGATATGGCATCCTCAAAAATGGTAAAGTAGATCTGGAGTCATAAGGGTATTGATTAGCCATTGTAAACGAGTTGTGCAGGTCAGGTGCACTGATGAAAGGAATGTCTTTCAGCTGCAATGCTGCTGGAACATGTGAAGAGTAGTCAGACTTCTTCGTCTGCTTAGCTGCCTTTACATCTAAATTCCTAATCATATCTGAACTATTGGACGGTGCAACTTTGGTTGCCTTTGTGTCAATTTTCTCAGCCTTTGTATCACCAGGTAAACGGGGATTTGTATTTCTGCTATAACCGACACCCGTATCCAAAACTTTACTTAATTTCACATAACATGAATCACATACACGGTATGGCTTCCCGGGATTAGGAGACAGTGCTGCTCTTAAAGCTTTTTTTGAACTACACGAATGGCAGTGTACTAAGCCACAATTGTAGCAGTTGTGCCTTTTCCGAGTGAAACCAAATGGCTGTCTACATGCTGAGCACTGAGACTGCTCCATCCCAGACACCCATTTATGTTGACAAATTGCAGCTGTAAAGCTTGATCCACAAGCAACACGTTTTACAGACCTATCCCTCAAAGCCTCAACAAGTGTAGGCACTTTACGATCCGCAATATCACCATGACCCAATCTTCCATTTGCACCCTTACCCCATGTGTAAACTTCACCTGCATTTGTCAATACTGCAACATGGTACGATCCACAAGCAACCTCCACAACACCACCACCCCCAAGTTTTTCTTCTACCAGGCGGGGATACCTTCCATCATTATTTGGATTACCAAGCTGTCCATACACAGAACTTCCCACAGTAAACATGTGCCCTGAAGTTGTCAGCCCAATTGTAAGAGTATGACCACATGCAGCCCTATGAAAGTTGTAATCTATCAATGAAGGCACACAAGTTGGTTTCAGTTTTGAGGACCTATCACCATGCCCAAGACGATATTTGTCTCCATCCCCCCAGGTGAACAGCTTCCCAGATGAAGCATTTGACTGTGAAATGATAACCTCAACAACAGCAGCAGTATGCCAGACACCACAGGAAACAGAAATTGTCCTCAAACCCTTCAAAGATTCCACTTCCTTTGGATATGAGCACGATTCTCGGTTTCCATGACCCAAGACTCCAAATGTGCCATCACCAAATGTGTATAACTGCCCAGAACTAGTTATCAAGGCTGTATGCCATGTGCCACAAGATACAGTTGATACCTGAAGACCATCCAGTGGACCTGAGACTCTTTTTGGGATCCAGTGGCTCACATTGCTACCATGACCAAGCAGCCCAGCATTGTGTGTACCATCTCCCCAAGTGTAGAGGTCACCAGTTGCAGTGACAGCACAAGTATGGAATTCACCACAAGCGATTTGTTCAATGTTGCAGATAGATAGTGACTCAACAAGACGTGGCTGGAAAACATTTGTTCCAACCCCATGACCAAGACGCCCGCTGCATTCTTCTCCCCATGTAAATACCTCTGCCTGTCTTGTAACAAGGGCAGCATGTTTCACACCGCAAGCAATATAGCTGACGTCAAGCATTACATTTGACTCTAGGGGCTTTGGTACAAGAACATCAGTAGTTGCGCCAGGAGAACAGGGACTTCTATCCAACCCTGATTTTGAAGTGTTATCACAGATGACCTCTCCCCATACATAAATATCACCAAATGATTCAGAATCTTCACCTCCAGATCCATGGCTGGATGTGCTAAGGGCACTGGAAACACTGATTCGAATGTCTGAAGAAGTAACACTTTTCACTTGCATATCTGACACATCAGTCCTTTCTGAATACGTATATTCTCCTGAAGAACGATCCTTTGTAGAGTTTGCAGAGCTCAACTTATTCTCAAAGGAATCCGACGTAAAAGTAGAGCTACTGCTTAGGCTACTTTCTCTTGCACACTGCAACCAATAGAAACGAAAATGATAAGAATTCTAGCGTTCAAAAATTTAAGAGCTGTGATTTGTCTATTTGAACAGTATAATAAGTAATAACACACAGACCACATCTAGTAGAAAAATAACATGATGCATTATCAGCAATGTGCTGGGAACCAGAAGAATGCCTACAAACTGATACTAACTTGCCATCGTGCTTTGTGTGTCAAACTCTAGTAATAGCTTATAATGTCACCTACAAAAACAGGCTAATTCCCAAGAACCTCAACAATTAAAGGTGTGATGAGGTCAAAGGAACATGAAAGAAAAGCTCCACTGGATAGTCATGGAAACCGCAGTACTGCTGTGATTACTGATTAGACATTTGTTGAGATTATGCTAGTTCTAATGATTTGATACTTCATATAAGTATGAGAATAGTGTGTGAGAAATTTGAGCAACAAAGAGTCTTACCACATTTAAGTCAACAAAGAGTAGAACATAAAGATAGATTCAATGAGTCAGTTAATGATATGAAATATATACTATCAAAGTAACTAAATATTGATGAGAAAAAATGTGTACAGAAGTGAACTTTGTTGGAGCATAAGAGTTTACATCAAAAGAAAGACCAGCATTTCGTATTCCATCTATGTGTTGGGCCTGAGATCCATGCTGTCCTGGAGATATCAAGGCATTAAGACCTGTAAACCAAGCCTCTGCCTCGACTTTATCCTTGCATATCTTTAAAACAGGATAGGACATAAGTTTATGCAATACAATCGGAATGGAAAGAGAAGCGATAAGGTTAAATTGATTCTCATTATAATACCAGATCGAGAGATCGCTTGCCATCATTATATATGAGGGAGAAGGATAAATGATCCTTTTCAGGGAGCAGAAAACGTTGGAAAACAAGCTGAAAAGAATACATGTTAACAGATTATCTTTTTTCAAAAAAAAAACTTGGAATAAAACATAAAAGATTGCTCAAACCTCCTTACCGTTCTTTGCCCTGAGAGAATCCTGGACACGGAAGCTAATTTCAAAGTTTTCTCTTTGTTACTTGAAACCCAAATAAGAGTCGATTCATCCTGTGTAGAGCAGAGAAGGAATTTTAACAAGTATGGTAGTAGCTGAATGATGAGATCTACCTCTCTCAATTCTCATTCACAAAAAAATACGAATAGTGTCATTTCTGCTACAATAGTTTCAGGCAACAGGCTAAGATCGTCGTGATAAAAATAATAGATGCATATGGACGGATAAAAGAAAAGCATTCTAGACAACATCATTGATCTGAACCATCAGCTGCAGAGAACTTACATTTGATAGTCTGAAGGGAGTAAATTTTGGCTTCCCTTTGCGACCATATTTAAGCAGCTGGGTGCCTTTCTTTAGAGCAATAAGTGCCTACAAAATTCATGCGGAAGAAGAGAGAGTTGTGAAGACAGCACAGATTATGGATAGAACATTATAACATATATATTTTTAGGACATTTCCTAGAAACGTGCGTGCTTCTTAATACAGAGTTGGCTGAGTGCACCAATGCTATTGGGAAGTTCCAGGAGTCTTCCTAGCCTCTTCCCTGAAAACAAGAGTAGCTAGTGGGAGTGTTTCGCAATCACATTGTTTTCTTCATTGTATTCTGAGATATCATTAACAGTAACAAGGAAAGGACAAGCTGCAGAGTAATATGATTTCCCAACATTAGTAATTCGATCATCCGAAAACATCCTAGTATTTTAATATGGATCGGTTGCAGATAACGCAGGCGGCAGGCATTATATAGGACAGAGGAAACAAAGGGTATATGAAAGTTGTTTGACACAACAGAAGAAGGTGGCTGGCTGGTCCTAACGACTTAACAAGGGGCGGCATATCAGCCATGAGCCAAGCAAGGAGTTTAGCAAAGCCTTGAAATCAAACTTTTCATTTTAATCTCAGAGTAAAATCACAGCCACCCCCCTGACCGGTCATCAGGCGCAGCGTGCGGGTTCTGTCAGGCGGGTGCCCGCGGTCCCCTCCCGCTCCGTAAGTTCGATTGGGTTGGGAGTCGGCCGACCAGTCCAGAGGAAAAGGGAATGGGGCGGCCGCATCAAAAAAAAAAAAATGGAATGGGGCGGCATTGCAGGCTTGAGCCTTGGGTGTGAGGAGGAAGTCGGAAGTCGGAAGGGAGCTACCATGAAATACTAGAGCCTTGAGCGAGTTCCGGTGCAGGCAGTGCGTATAGGCCGGCACATCCACACCACACAGCAAAGGTCCGGGCTTTGGCAAGAGGCCGCATTGGCATTTGGAAGGGAGAAGAAAGGGCAAGAAAACGGAGGAGGCGGCGGGTGCTGAGCTGACCTTGTCGATGTCGACGGGATCTGCCATTCCATCGGCGGCCTCCGGTCGTCATGGAAGTCCTGGGCGGGCTGTCATGAAATCCTCCCTCCGAAGGAGCGCCGGTCGCGCGAGAAGGTTTGAGAGCTCTGCGGCTGGGTTGGGTGGTGGTGGTTGGCGGCTAGGCGGGGCGGGGGAGCCGGCAGGCGAGGGAAAAGGGCAGTTGGTGGTGGTGGAGGGGTGCGGTCGTGCGGGGGATGAAATGGAAGGAAGACGGAGGTGGTCGAGTTTTGTGTCCCCCCGTCTCCCCGAGTCGAGTTTTGTTTGTTTGACGCCTCGGCTAGTCGCCAATGGCAGCGCAACACAGAAGCACCGGAGGAGCAGAGAGAGAGAGAGAGAGAGAGAGAGAGACGGGGAGCCCGTTGGCCTGACAGATTGAGACTTTTCAAAGTAGAAAAAAGCAGTAAAAAAAGCTGCAATACAGTGCGCTGCGGTAAAACTCTCTCTCTCCCTCTGTGGAAGGAGGGGGTGGGTGATTGAGCAATCATACATACACTGCCGACGCAGATCAGCAGTTGGAATGGAGGATTGGGGGGAGAAAAACAGGAAGAAGATGGATGTCGCAGCACAAAGCTAGACATGGCAATGGCAATTGGCAACAAGAGCGAAAACTGCTGGTCCGTGTGGTGTGGAATTCAATTCATCCAACTGAAATGAAAAGCAGAGCACTAACCCAACCAAAACTCCACTCTACCAAACAGCAGCGTACGGATCGGGGAAAGGCAAGACAAAGCAAAGCAGCCCTGCTGCTTGTTTGCCGGTCGGTTGCTGAACGAATGCAGCTGATGGGTTTGTTAGTACGGCACAACCAAGCTAGGGAATGTTTTTTTTTGTGTGTGTGCTTCCTCCTGGTCCTGGATAGTCCTTTCTTGTCGCTGCCGTCCTCTGTTTCACCACCTCCACAAACTGGCAAAACAAGACCACATTCCATCCATTTAAACAAGACGGAATCACAGGTACAATGAATGACCACCTTGTGTGTTGAGCCGTCCCTGTCCGTATCCTAGCTCCAATAATGATCTGAGCTGAGCACCAACTCAAAAGAAGCACCAAATCGATCGAATCCTTGTCAGCTTCATGGCCTTTTGCTCACATCGCCATCGCAGGCATGGATTTCCCATCTACTACTCCTAGGTAGGAGACACAGAAAGATGATGAAGCACACATGCACTGCATGCCACCGGAAAACACAACACACAAAAGTATATACTCTAATAATAACTAAAAATATGAGGCCGGGTTTGCACCAACGTGTGCACTTGTAGAATAGAAAACAACGAACTAAAAGTCTGAGGAGGAGGAAACATTGGATCACGAGCAGCGAGTGCTACTGCTAGAGAAAACCAAACCCAAATGTTGGGCCCACCAAATGCGAATGCATCCAGCGTCGTCCCTGATTCCCGTGCTCGTCTTTTTTCTGTCTCGCATTCACATATAAGATCAATCAACGTCAGCTGCCTGCCTGCCTGCCTCGGGATCTGCAAGAACATATATGGAGCCCTTGGTCCTTTAGCTTGCTGCTGCGTGCTGACAATGCAAACAGCATACAGCTAGTAATAATCGGGGCGTGCAAATCCCATCCATGCTATGTCCTCTATTATCCCAACCGCCCGGGTCATGCGAGCCTAATATAATTGTCGTGTCGTCTTCCCAGTTCCCATGCATGCCTCACCTGCACTATGTTTGGTTGTTAGCATCGACACAGTGCATAAATCGAGTAGTATTTCTTTCTTTTCTTTGCATCAAGTGCAAAAGTCTCTAGTTCTATTGCATAGACGGTATAGGCCGTTGGGCCTATTAGGAAGGAGATCAACCTAACACACTACTGTCCGCTACCATCTTTTTTAGTGGCAGTAACAACGGTGCTTTTTAATTTGCATTGTGTTAATTACTTATTTGCTTTGTTTACCATCGCGCGGTTACTATATTATATTATCATCATAATGATATATAGGGGGCCACACACCACAATTAATTTGATGAATAAGTAAACGTGTAGCTCGGCCATGCTGGATCGATATGATGAATAAGTACTAGTACGGAATGGGCTAATAGTCCCTGATCCAATAACCGGAACTAAAGCGGCTGCGCGACCGATGTTGAGCAACCATCTCTCTGCATGATGGCGCCGGCCGCCGGGATAGACGCAATGCAACGCTGATCGATCATGCAAGTTATTGCAGATTACTCTTCTCTATTTTCCTAGATATACGTACGTACTAGTCCTAGAAGCCAACTTCTCCTCTTCCTTTTTTGTTTTTCCTGGTGCCGACTGCGGCGATCGAGAGTTAAACCATGGACGGACGATGCTTTCGGGTCTCGTAACCACCCTAACCCAGGCTCATCAACAATATATACTATTCAGTAGTCCATCATGCATCATTGTGCTTGCTTGCGCGCGCTCACGACTATCAATACGTATATATAATCAACAACAATGGAAGGAATTAATAATATGTACTCCCTCCGTTCTTAAATAACTGTCGTTCTCGCTTTCCGAAAAATGACTTTGATTAATTGCATATAAAATAATATTAATATTTATGATACATAATTGATATCATTAGATAAATCTTCAAATCTAGTTTTTAATAAATTTATTTGGAGATACAAATGTTGCACGTATTTTCTATAAATCTGGTCAAATTTGTGGCATGAAAACTAAAAGCGACTATTAATAAGGGACAGAGGGAGTATACATAATCCATGGCATTGGCACCATCAAGTTTGACTGACCGCTGGTACGTACTACCTGAATACGGATGGAATACTCCAGTATAATGGCATGCCTCAGCAATCGTGCTACAAGGAAAACTTTAATCCCAATATATCAGCACTGTTACGTACTACGAATTATAAAGAGCTGCTGGCAGCCTCAACATCTGCCCAAAACAAATCGCATTCGTACAAGACAAAGCACCCAGAGCTGAGCATCACATCCAATCAGTCGCGGTCGCCAACTCGCCATGCCCTGCACTGCATGCTGATGAGAGCTACTCTACTACTAGCTACCTTTGGCCGCAACCGCATGCACTAGGCACTGCAAATGATGAGCATATAGGCATTACCGCAAAAAAAAAATATGAGCATATAGGCAACAGCCTGAGCCTTTTCCTTTTCTTGTAGCCCACCCTATCTTTTGGCACAAATGCGCAGCCAGCCAGCCGTTAAACAGCACAGATGCAGGATACCTATAGAATAAACAAAAGAGGGATCCAATAAACAGAGACCATTAGTTTGCATTGCATCGAGCCGATCGATCGCCAAGAGTTGCCAAAGCCCTTAGTGCAATACGCTAGCTCCACATGTTGCCCCACCAACACGTCTATCCGGGTCCAAGGCGTTTCATGATTTGCTAATTTTATTATTTCACCTCGAGATGCCAATTTGACTGCAATTGTTTAGCTTCATTCATTCATTGCCAGGATCGAGATGGAAACAGTGATACCTGTCTCGAGGAACACCTTGTTTTGTTCCATTAAAAGGAGGAAATTTGCCACAAACGATTAGCAAAAGTTGGTAATCTTTTCTGGCCCAGCAACTCGCAACAGCACCAAAGGCCCACCTCAGTTATATAATCTGCTAGGTCCATCTGGTTGGAAATCTTGCAAGGACCAGAAACTAGGAAGATACACTTTAACAGAGCAAATGTGTTATTACAAAGGCCACTCACTAGTTTAGCTCACGCCCATTCAAGTAATATCAGGTTTAGCATACACGCATCATCAACAATTACAGGACTTGTTCAGAGCATCGTAGACACCTTGAAGAGTAGCATCCTGTACAAGCACAACCTTTTCCCTTGATTTAGAACCAGAGCCAATGGATACTTCTCTTTTCTTCACCCCAAGTACCTGAAGATTTCACACAGATTCTCAGTATTAAGATAGGCCAGATGGCAGAGGAACAAAACTCTAGATGATCCAAACATTGACAGCATGGTCCATAGTTCCTAGGTTGTCGCCATTCTAGATGAAAATTTAATACTAGCATCAAAGGGTGTAGTCTAACCCTCTGCATTTTTATTCATGAACTTAATAGTCACACTGAGCTACTATTCCAAATCAAATAATGTTTGTCCATGACTTTAAACCCTTGAATTGCAGTTTGACAGTGAAACGGATAACAAAAATGGTACTTGTTCATGTCTAAATCAGCATCAGTGTTAATATAGTTTTCTTTCCATCCCAAAACCAAGGGCTTACCAAAATGAGCGCAATTCAATACAGCCTTCCTCCAGGTGCATAGCAACCAAACCTGGTAGGTGCTGAGTAAGAGAACTCGATTACAGACCTACCAAATTTACATTTAGTTTGAAAGAGGGAGGGGGGTTGTTAAAGTCATCCACTCTGCCGATCCGAGCTAAAATTATAAACGCATTTCAAAAGAAGATTCTACTACGATTAAGGGAGGATCACAAGTCATCAGTTACTACAGATATATAAAGACATAAAAGTGCATCTGCAAATCATACAGCTTTGAATTCTCAGTTTGCAGACCAGGACACTGGATAGTATCAAATCGTACCAACTACAGTCCAGTTTCGACAGATAACGCGGATCGCCAGTCAATTCAAGTCGATCTAATGTTTTTGCAACTGCAACGAACTGCTCACCGAGCTGATGAAGTCGACAAGCGCGGCGTTGGCCTCGCCATCCCTCGCTGGTGCGTCGATCTGGACACCAACCGCCTCGTCCCCGATCTCTGCAAAATCCACACACACACACACACACACGCATGCTTCAACCTTGAGGGTCCGCGTCTGCGCATGGAGAATCTGAGATTAATCAAGGGGCAAACTGACCTGTGATGGTGGCGACCTTGGAGCCAGGCTTGGCGTGGATCGAGATGGCGACGGTCGACGGCGGCATCAATCGGAGGCAGCCCGGGAACCCACCTCCGCCAGCGTCGGCGGCGGCGGGCGGCGGCGTCTGCTGCCCTTTGGCCTTTCCTCGCTTCCCCGGAGCCATCTCTCTCTGGTTGGCCGCCGTCTCCGCCGCGCTCCGGCCTGATTCGTTGCCGGCTCAATTGGGCCCACTAATCACTACTATGGACATGGGCCGACATGGGCTGGGCCGAATAGCCCATCAAACAAACACTTATTGACTTGTAGTAGTGGTAGACCATTGTGGCTAAGCCCAACCAAACTAGGAAGCGGCAGCAATGGCGGCGGCTCTGCAAGCTACGCCGCTCAAAACCCTAGCCTTCTCCCGCCGGCGAGCCGCCGGCGCGCCGCTGCGCCCGCGGCAGATGGCTTCCTTCCGGTGCTCCGCCGCCGCGAGGAGCTACAACATCACGCTCCTCCCAGGGGACGGCATCGGGCCGGAGGTGGTCGCCGTCGCCAAGGACGTTCTCTCCCTCGCCGTAGCACTCGAAGGCAAGCTGATTTCGTCGACATCCAATGCCTTAGCTTGAAATCCGTTAGTATCGGCAGGGCGATGAGCCCTGTTTTTTTATCTTTCGGCACAGGCGTCGAGCTCCGGTTCCAGGAGAAGCTGATGGGCGGCTCGGCGCTCGATGCCACCGGCGTACCACTCCCCGACGAAACGCTCGCGGCAGCAAGGGATTCTGATGCCGTCCTCCTCGGAGCCATAGGGGGGTGAGTTGGCGGCTGTTTCAGCAGCAGTCCCAGTGGTGACTGACAGCAGCCAAGTGCATTTTGTTTGTTCGCAACTCCCCAACTCTGTTCTCATGTTGTCGATGTAGGTATAAGTGGGATAACAATGAGAAGCACCTCAAGCCTGAGACAGGCTTGCTCCAGCTCCGTGCTGGGCTCCGTGTGTTTGCCAATCTGCGTCCAGCCGCGGTACTGCCGCAGGTATACCAAAGCCACATCTTAACATATATGTACTGTGGCTGTTTGGTTGTTTAACTGATCTGCAAATCGTAGCTAGTCGATGCATCTACTCTGAAGAAAGAGGTAGCTGAAGGTGTTGACATCATGGTTGTCAGAGAGCTTACTGGAGGTAATGTTGACCAAATTCTGTTCAAACATGACCCAAGAGTTTATTCCATTTTCAATTCAATATCTGCGAGTGCACTCTGATAAACCGTGTGCTTGCCAATAGTAATAATTTATAATCCTCCATGGCAGGAATATACTTTGGCAAACCTAGGGGTTTTGGAACAAATGACAACGGCGACGAAACTGGCTTCAACACAGAAGTTTATTCAGCTTCTGAGGTGACTCCACCCTAATCCTTCACTATCTCCTAACAAATATTTTTAAATAGTGCCATCCATTTTTAACATTCATGCCTTTAGTGGAACTAATTAGAGATGGCAGGATATCATTTCTAGGAGAATATCTATAATGTACACAGATTTTTTTTATTTGATAATATTTTATTGAAGAATGCATTCTTGTATAGATTTTCTTTTGAAAGGTTCCTTTGTACAGTTTTGATCCTTGGCGATGATGTGACCATCTGTTTCATCTCCAGATTGATCGCATCGCACGTGTTGCATTTGAGGTTGCTCGCAAGAGAAGAGGGAAACTATGCTCAGTTGATAAAGCAAATGTCCTGGAGGTACTGTATTTTGCTTGTCCCAAATGTTGGAATGTTACTTGATCTTTTCCATTTGAATTGAATCTCCATCTTTTTGATACATGGTATAAAGGATCTGTAGAATTTATTGGTGTACATCAGCTTTTAGCATTACGCTGGCACTAGAATACCTATTGGAAAGTTATAACACTTTGCTCCAATATTATTGTAGGCATCCATGCTTTGGAGAAGAAGGGTGACTGCACTAGCTTCTGAATTCCCTGACATTGAACTCTCGCACATGTATGTCGATAATGCTGCAATGCAGCTTGTTAGGAATCCTAAGCAGGTTTGTTTGTTTTCCTGTGTGATTGTTTGTGTTCTGGCTATTATCTGTTTTCCTGTGTGATTCGTTGCATTCAGGCCAAGTGTCAGTTGGATCTTTTGACATCCTGAATTAGTAAATTTCCTGTATCGCTGCAGTTTGACACAATTGTCACAAACAACATTTTCGGTGACATACTGTCTGATGAAGCATCAATGATTACGGGAAGCATTGGAATGCTTCCATCTGCCAGTGTTGGTGAATCGGTAATAGACTCCTCCAATGCTCTTGAGCCCACTAGAGATCATTTATGGAAGCTACAATATTCTGCTAAAAACTTGGATGTACAGCTCAAGAGGTGGTTATGTTTCTGTGCAGGGACCTGGTCTTTTTGAACCTATTCATGGCTCTGCCCCTGATATTGCTGGGCAGGTTAAGATGACTTCTATTTTTTAAATAATTCTTTTGATACTGGGTTGGCTTAATTTATGTAGCTCTGTTTGAATTTGCTTCCTCTTGTTATTTGTTGGGTGCAGGACAAGGCCAATCCATTAGCTACAATTCTTAGTGCAGCAATGCTACTGCGATATGGCCTTGGAGAAGAAAATGCTGCAAAGAGAATTGAATCTGCAGTTACAGAAACTCTGAACCAGGGATTCCGAACTGGGGACATATATTCTCCTGGAACGGTAAGATGAATTCGTGACATAACTATTGATGAATCATATGGTTCCATTTCTTCTAAGTGTTTAGCATTGCTTAATCATTTTAAGGAAAGTGTTTATTTCTACCTTTTCTTTGATGTTATAAAGGGGTAAATCTTGTTAGCTTCATATTGTGTATGTTTAATTTCGAGTACTTGGTGCTCACTTAGGAATCATCTTCTTGTACGATGCACTTATGTAAGGAATGTGGTAGGCCCATGCCTGTTTAGACTGCCAAATTGGCGTGCTAGTACCAAGTTTGCAAAGCTGCCAATGGCGTTTCATTTTGTTTTACCTCTTTTCTGGAAACTTACGTTCTCAATTACAGACACTGGTTGGATGCAAGCGGATGGGGGAGGAAGTCTTGAAGACAGTGGAGTCACAAAAGGCGATGGCTGCTATAAACTGATGCATGTTGGTATAGCTGTAGCCCGGTGAAATGAGGTTGGCAGTTTTTATTGCCTTCTGAAAGAGCCCATAGCATCTGGATTGTTGATTTTATTGCCTGCCGTTGAATTGATTGGGCGGTCTCCTTTTCTCTTTGTTGCTTGTTGTCCATGATGTATGGTATATGACTGTTCGTCCAATAAATGGGGATAGTTCCCATCATGCCAGCCGGGAAATGAGGCTGGATATTGCCCAATAACTGAACATCTGGTTGCCGCTGATCAGATCAAAATAGAACTAGAGAAAGGGAATACAATGTCAGATTTGGGCGGGCGCAGTGCTGTCGAGTCACCAGTAGTCCCTACAGGAGCACGCGCCCTGCTCGAACCGATGGAACCTGTTGGCGTCTCTTACCACCAACACCCTCTTGAGGACAGCCGACAAGCCCTTGAAGAAGTCATGGCAGTCTCCGCACACCCGCAGGTTCTTGTACACCCTGATCACCTTGTCCTGTCCGTCGCTGTTGCGCAGAAGCCACAGCCCGACGGCGAGCCGCTCGCTGTGCACCCGCAGGCTCTCTACACGCGACTCCTCGTCGACGTCGTGCAGCGCCAACTGCGCGTCGGCGCTGTACCCCAGCTGCTCCCGCATCCTCCTCTCGACGTCCCTCAGGACGCGGCGGATGTCGCTGGCCTCCGGGTGCGTGTCGTCGCCGCCGCCGTAGAAGAAGTGCACCTCCTTGTCGAGCTCCACCCAGCTGCACCCGCCCTGCTTCCTGAGCCCCTTGCGCCTCATGGCGTCTCTCACCTTGTGGCACGCACGCCAGTCGCCGGCCTCCGCCAAGATGTTGGACAGCATGACGTAGTTCACTGGGTTGTCGCCGTCGATGGCGAGGAGGACGTCGCCTGCCTCCCGGCCCACGGCGACGTCCTTGTGCACCCTGCACGCGCTCAGGAGCGTCTGCCATATGCCGACGGTCGGCGCCACGGGCATCGTCAGGATGAGGTCCCTTGCCTCCCTGAGCTCTCCTGCGCGGCCGAGGAGGTCGACCATGCACGCATAGTGCTCTGCTTTCCTGCGTTCCTGCAGGATCCTTGAGAAGTAGAACCGGCACTCCTCGACAAGGCCGGCGTGGCTGCACGCCGACAGCAACGCCAGGTAGGCCACCTCGTCAGGCTCCACGCCATCTGCTCGCATCTGTTGGAACATGCCGATGGCTTCACGGCCGAGTCCATGCTTCCCGAGGCCATTGATCATCGCCGTCCACGAGACGACGTTCCTCGCCGGCATCTCGTGGAACAGCCGTTGCGCCTCGTCCACCAGCCCGCACTTGAGGTACATGTCGACCATGGAGTTGCCCAGTGACACGTCCAGCCCGCCCGGGTTCTTGACAGTGTAGCAGTGAACTTGCCTGCCCTGCTCCACCAGCGCAAAATCCGCCAGCACGCCCACCACACCGGACAGAAGATGGGCGTCAGCTCGGACGCCGGAGCTCCAGAACCGCCGGAACAGCTCCATTGCTTCCCTCACCTGCCCCTCCTGCGCGTGGCCGACGACCACCGCCGTCCACTGGATGGCGTTCTTCCTCTCCAAGCTCTCGAACACCTGCATTGCCACCGGCAGGCACCGGCATTTGGCGTACAGGTCCACCAGCGCGCCGGCGAGGATGGCATTGGAGGCCGCGGAGAACCCTCTAGCCGTCATGGCCGCATGAACCTGCGCGCCCTGGCGCGCAGCGCCAAGGCCGCTGCAAGCTTTCAGCAAGCTGGCAAAGGTGAACTCGTCAGCCTCCTCCTCCCTCCCGTACTGCATCTCCCGGAACACGAGCAGCGCGTCCCTGCCACGGCCGGCGTGCGCGTACCCGGAGATCATGGCGTTCCAGGTGATGAGGTTCCTGAAGGCGGTTCCGTCGAACACTCGCCGTGCGTCGCCGATCCTGCCACCCTTGGAGTACATAAGCACCAGCGAGTTGGCGACGACGTGGTGCTCCTGGTACCCCGTCCTGACGCAGACTCCATGGATCCGGACACCGGCGCTCGTGTCGCCGGCAACGCCGCAGGCCTTGAGGCTCGCCGAGAGCGTGTACTCATTCGGCGCGGCCTCGGAGGAGGCCCGCATCTCGCCGAGCAGCCTGAGGCACTCCCTGGCCTCCCCTTGCTGCAGGAAGCCCACCATGAGGGCAGTCCAGGAGACCACGTTCCTCCCGGGCATTCCGTCGAACACCTCGGCTGCCATGGCCAGCTTCCCGCACTTGGCGTACATGTCGATCAGGTTGTTGCTGAGCATGGTGTCCGACCCGAACCCCAGCTTCGTTAGGGCGGCGTGCAGCTGGACGCCGCCGCGGAGGGCCGAGCTTTTGGCGCTTGCCCTGAGGAGATCGGCGATCATCTTCCGCCGCTCCATTTGTGGGATGCGCGCCAAATGCCACGGCAAACAGCTCGCCTCTGCTGGCTGGGTTTCAGTCAGGCCAGGTTACTGGATCAAGGAGGGGCTCCTTTCCTGGGCTCTGCCTGGTTATTGCGGAGCGGACAAGGCTTCTTCAACAGGCAACATGGTCTTCACCAGGGAGATCTTCAGATGTTGATGGGCTCCTCGATCAAAAAATGGGAGAGAACAGATACAGATGACCACAATGCACACATTCACATTCTGTGTACATAATCCCGAGGAAACAAGCTCTCTGAAGCTTTACAGTCAGATCAACACCCGCGTCAAGTAGTACAACAGAAGACCAAACAGTAGGAGTACAGCATCACATGGTTCTCAACTCCCGTCCATTTCTCAGCGTGGCTGGCATTCATACTCTGAAGAAGCTGTGGTCCAAGAATTCTTGGAAGGACAGCCTCCTCACTGAAAGATTTGTGCCACATTATAAGCTGTTGTCACCAAATTATCACGAATTTTGGATGACGTGTGACAGACCTGGATTTGCGCAGAGTAGTCTCGTGCACATTTCAACAGAATCGGGACGCAAGCTGGACAGCAGAGGTTTGGAGAACGGAAGAGATGCGCTTCTGTTTATGCATTGAAGTAGCTGAAGATATACAGAAATTAAGCTCCCAAACATAATAAATTGTTGCATTCAGAGTAGATGAACGACTCAGACAAGACAGAAAGAGGGGCAGCCACACCTGCACATTACTTCTGCCTTCGAATGGGGGATAGCCGTTCAAGAGCTCAAACAGGATCGCGCCGATACTCCACATGTCTACCTGCGCACAACAGAGGTTCAGTTTTTTTTTCTTTGCTTTTGAAAGATTAGAGGTTCAGATTTATCATGTTGGTACCAACTGACCGTGTGAACACAAATGCCCCTCGTACCGTCATACCTTGTCATCGTACTTTTGAAACAGCATCACTTCTGGGGCCATGTACAAACAAGAGCCACAAGCTGTGTCTGCATACTCCCCAGGACGAAGAACCCTGCAGGTCAAAAGACTACTGTGGTCGGTCGAAAATTTTTAATTCAGCAGGTATCTAAAATTGATGAGAGCACCTTGCAAGGCCAAAATCAGATATCTTAAGGACTGCATCGCTGCTCGGAGAAGACAGTAGGATATTCTGCAACATTGGATGGATGGATAATCACAGTTACTAAAAAAAAGGTTGGTGATCCATCTCAGTTAGAGAGCAGAAAAAGGATGAGAAAAAGAAACCTGAGGTTTCAAGTCCCGGTGGACGACATGGTGCCGGCGCAGCACTTGTAAGCCAGCTCCTGCCACAAGGGGCACATCACATCCCCAGTCGTGAATTGAATGCATAGCATGGCAACCGATGGAGAAGTGAATTACCAATTTGTTTCATGAAATTCCTGGCCACGCGCTCGTCTACCCTCCCGTTGCGCCGGATGAAGGCCGCCAGGTCCCCTCCCTCGCACAGCTCCAGGACGAGGTACAGGCAGCTCTGCGTCTGACCCAAATGCAAATGGAGAAGGGCGGCGATTGATAATTGGTACCGTACCGTACCGTGCTGCTACTACTACTACTACTACTAGTAGAAGAAAATTTGGAGTTGTACCTGGATGACATCGATGAGGCGGATGATGTTGGGGTGGCTGACGGCGGCGAGGAAGCGGACCTCGCAGTCGAGGCTGTCGCGGAGGCGGGCGGGGAGGCCGGCGAGCCGCACCTGCTTCACGGCCACGGGCGCACCGGTGGAGCGTGAGACCGCGCGCCACACGACCGTGGACGGCGGGCGCCCGCCCAGGCGCTCCAGTAGCTCATAGCCGCCCACCGTCGCCGGCGCCTCCGTCGTCGTCGTGTCGGTGGTCGCCATCGCGAAAGCACGCGAAGGAAGGAGAGCGTGGCCAATCCAAGTGTGGTAGAAGAGCAAACGCCAACCAGGCCAAACCCAAGAATGCAAATGACTCATCATGAAATAAAAATCTCTTCACTTCCAGTTTTAGAAATAGAAGGATTTTTTTTGAAAGGGAAATGGAAAGAAATTTGCCAAGAATGCTAGTCGAAGATCCAGGAACCATATGGTTCATCATGCAAAACAATCGAAACAAATATTTTTTCATGTAGAAATGGGAAACAAGTAGACAACACTATTTATGCTGCTTGCAAGCCATCTTATATACATGGGTATGTCTTTGTTTGCCCTTTCATGCTGTATGCGTACTACTGTATTTTGGGAGCAACAGAAACACACATCGGGCAAAAAAAAGATTATATAGGCAAGTCAAACACCCCATATCGCTCCATGTTTTGTAAAAACATTCTATATATACTAGCAGCATCTTCGTAGCAACTAACCGTAGCGTAATATTAATAGCCGCCTCATATATATATAATATGGGCGATGATACTTAAAACTCCTTTAAGCAAGCTATTCTTGACAAGGTTACTGAGAACCTGGTTATTCTATCTATCTCTGTACTTTCTTGTGCACCTTTGCTTTGGAATGACGGTGGGTTCCCTTGGAGGCCTGCAAAAATATTCAGTTTTTCATCAGGCCACCATCAGTGCACAAATCATTTCATTTCTCGCCGTTGCCCAGCGTAGCTACTAACAACATAGAGAACAAGAATGTTACCTGCAGATGCTGTAACATGTCTTCCAGTTCTGCGGTGATCTCAGCGAAGGAGGGACGCACGTTGGGATTTTCATCCCAGCACTGCTGAATCATTTTAGACAGTTGCGGATGCACACATGGGGGGATCTCCAACCGCATCCCCTGATATTGTATAAACAAGGAGCAAGTAAAGCTTAGTCTATTATTGTGATGTGACCCTTCATCCTTGTGCCGCATCTACCACTAGCTAGCAACCGGCCCGGCTCATTTTGAAATTACCTGCCTCACTCCAAGTGCAGCTTGCAAGGGTGTCAGATCTTCGTACGGGATCTACAGGTACAGCACAAATAAGGCTAGGTAGTTGCTCATATAACTCAAGATGAGTCAAATCTGGACATGGCACCATGACTTACCTTTGAAGTGACCAGCTCCCACAGAACAATAGCAAAGCTGAAGATATCTGCCCTGTGATCATAGGGCTTATGGTTTATTACCTGGTAAGACATGCGACTCTTATAAGCAGGATGCAGATACAAAATGTCCCTACTTGCACAGAAAGAACTGCTTTCGGAAGAAAGCTTTTGCATACTGTTGTTCGGACGACAAGTGCAACAATTAAAACTTAAAAGTAATCATCCTCAACACCTATAACTTGTACATCTCAATGGGGGAATATGTCAACATGTGAAAACATAACAGTTAACACGTCCATACAGCAATGCTTTTGATCTGGTAAGATGAGCTTCTCATGAGCATACTAGAAGGAATCAACACACCTCAGGCGCCATCCATCTGTAGGTACCAGTTTCAGCAGTCATATCTCCATCTTGAGATGGATTCCTTGAGACTCCAAAGTCTGCAATCTTCACAACCTATTTTCACAGACCAGTTGTCAATGTTTGATGAACCATGAACTAGTAACTGCATGATTTCAAAATAATATTCATACATGATCAGAACCCAACAGCAAATTGGCAGCCTTCAAGTCTCTATGGACGATGTTATTTTGGTGCAAATAATCCATCCCCTTTGAGATGCCGATAGCAATCCTAAGAACCATTGTGAGATCCAAATTGTTTTTTTGCTTGTGAAGAAAGTCATATAAATTACCTCCAGGCATATACTCTGAAAGGGACACAACCAATAGGAGAACCAATATATATAATCCCATGAATGTCAGCTGGCAAGATAGATGAATAGTCTGACAATGAAACTCTAGACAGATGAAATTACATCCAGTTGTCTAACTGGCTCAAAAACTAAATAAGCATATTCATGGCACAGGCCACAGGGGCTTCTTTGAGATTAAAATCTTTGGGCTTATATTCTCATATGTGATGTTTCATATATGAGAATGTAACCAGAATTAGATTTTGTAATAGTGCAAGTTTCTATTTGTAATATAGCCAAGGATGATTTACACAACGGCTATCTACAACGGAAGATAACATAATCAAACTTCGCTACTGCTAGTCAACCATGCAGTTAGCAGAAAACTCTAATTACACAATGTACAAGTTAAAATAGTACAACAATATACAGCTAATAGAATCAAGTTCAGTATCAATATAATAAATCTGTTTCAATAAGAAAAATTCAAGATAGCAATGACGCTGACACCCATCCAAATAGCAGAAATTAAGATTAGAGCCAATATGACCATCACCTGTTACAATGACATACTTTTTCTGCTTTGTGCATGCCCCGTAGAACCGAACAACATTTTCATGATTAACACTCCTGGGCACAACATAGGCTATTAGAATTATCTGGAATTAAATGATTCGGTATGTTATTACGTACCACATTTATTTAGTATGAATGCTTACTTTAGAATCGTTATTTCCTGTAAAAACTCCACTTTTGAAGAGTCATTAACATGTTCGGCTCTAAGAAATTTTATTGCGACATCCATACCATGATAAGTTCCTCGGAATCTGCAGACAAGAACACAGACACAACCTCTTGATTGCTGAACTATCTTGAGGTCTTGCCGTGTATATATAGTCAAAATATACATTTTTTTTCAATGAAGCTAGATGTCTCTAGAGTTCATGATTAAGCCGGCTTCTTGCTTATGTTTATTCAGGGTGTCCCCATATCAAATCACTTCCTTAATATGTAATGCATGCAAAGGGCATGAAACAAACACTAGCAATTCAGTTGCTGATATTGCTCCAAACAATTGGTTTCATATATCATAGTACTCTTTGCAAAGTGTTACTTTGTTCTTACAAGTCTCCGGAAGATCCGGATGCAATCTTCTCCTTAATCTCCAGGAAATTCCTGTCGACATTTGAATCACCAATCTTCTCCTGCAGCTCTCGTATTCTTTCTGTGGCTGCAGAATTCGTTGGGTTCAACAATGAGGCCTACATAACACATGGGATTCACGTCTGTAAGAAAAATATTAAGCTAATGGGTTCATTCCTTTGGCTTATAAAGCTGGTAGAAGTATAAAAACACTGTATTGACTTGAAAAGGTAATTTACAATCACGGTGACACATAGTAACCAGGAAAGCACCAGCAAATTTTAACTATTTATGTAAAACTAGTGGAGAAAGAAAGCAGCATACATGACGGCATGCTGCTGTCTCCTTGAGTTTCTGTAGCAAATCATCCGTCTCCTGCAATCAGCATTACACAGTGTTTTCTCTCAATAGATCCGTGCAAACAAAATATTTAACATAAAGCACTGATGCCTGAATCATTAATAAAATCGACAGATTCATAAACAAGATGCCGAATAGATAATTTAATATGTCAATTATCAAGCACATGGGGAAAAACAAATTGGGTACTCTACCCTGCAGAGTGGGAATCCCAATTCAATATATATGGTAGCATGAAACCCTCAATTTCATAACTTCATGAGTTAGCATAAATATTAACATATTCCGCAAACTATTGGCTATTTAAGAGGTACTCCTCCCCTTTTTCACCTTCTGTGAACAAAGTTATTAGGAATAGGATGCCTTGTTCTGATGTCGCATATACATCTTGTTGAGATTAGCTAGGGATGTTACACATAGTTTGTATTATCTGCCGCTTGACAATATAGCCAATTATTTGTATAATTCAAAATCTCTTTTCTCTCCAGAAAAGAACACTGTAAGTTTGCAAAATCCAAATAGGAACATTCTCCAAAAATATATCAACAAACAAGCTAGCACTAAACAATCATAGTCTATGTTTACCTCTGTAGGCCAGCCGTCAACCACAAATACATCCAGACAAAAGCCATCGGTTGTTGAGAAAACATGAGCTTCACGAATGTTCAGTCCAACTGCAGACAGCAAAGCAGATAGCTACAAAACAACAGCGCGAACAAAATTTTCACCTAAGTAATATGGAAGTTCATTCATCGGAAGCCTAAACAGAAACCACATAGAACATGGATTGGTGTTCTAAGTCTTACCTCAGCGAGGAGCTTTGTCTTGTCATTGGTAGAAAAAATAACTTCATGAATATGGCGAATCCCTGTGTCTCTCCTGTGGATATTTGAATGTCAATTACGGCAGTGTCGTGAAACAGACGATACATATACATATCTCAAGCAATTTAAGAGAATGATCTCCAAAGGAAGTTCGAAATACAGCACTCGCTAAGTAAAATATAAAAGCGGGCGAGGACCGATCATTTTACAAGAATATGTTGAATTCATAATTTATAACCTAGAAGTTTGTGCTCATGATCAACCAAATTTAGCAAACAGAACATGACACATCTAGACATGAACACTGCACTGATTATAACTACAAAAGGTAGCTTTCACATCAAAGAAGAAGCTTCCAGCAATAACTCTTCCCATTGACCTACGATTGCAGACCCCCTCTGTTCACAAGAAAGGAAAGCATGGCAGAAATGTTTATATGATTACACCAATCAGGCATACAGCCATATTTTTTTTCAACCAGGTAGTTTCGCCTTCAGTGTCTTTCAAGCTTTCTAGATCAAAACAGGAGCATGATGAGCTTTTTGTGGGTGAAGTTATGATAGAGCGAGGTGGATGTTTCAGATCAAGCGTGAAGTTAACAAGATGGATGGCGGCGATTCAATACAAGAGTCGTTGACTTATGATACAGGTCTGAGGCTATGTGTGTTATTAATTCTGAAGTAGCTAGAGAAATACGTACCTCGCAGAACTGGCCTCAGAGTCATCCACAACTTTTCTTCTCTCCAAACTCAGGTCCTCCAGCATCCTTTCACATAGTTCATCAGATCCCCTAAATTCAGCTTCTCTGTGCAGTGTATATAAGCACATATATATATGTATACCTATTAGCAAGCAAGATATAACAGTACTGTAGGTGAAATAATACTGATACGAGGTACAACATAATTTGTTTCCTTGAGAAATTAAAGCTGATGGAAACGGCAGCAGGTTGAGTTCACTTGCAGCACCAAAGGACAAAGGTAGCACCTGCAGGATTTAACTGCTGCCTGCTGCCTGCTGCCAAGTGCGTGGGTTTTTAGCCTGTACTGTACCTCAAAGTGGAGGTGAGGGAGCCCCCACTATTACCGTTTTCGCTCGTGGATGGGCTCTCCTGTGGCTTATTGTCTTCTGAATCCAGGGGGGCCTGGCCCTCGATGCGCTGCTCACATATATAGAGGCTCATCAGTCTGTGTTGGCGCGCTTTCGGTTTTCAGTGAGAAGCAAGTAGGAACTCGAGACACGATCGAGCTGCTGCACACCTTCAAGAAGCGGGCATGGAAGATGGGGCGCTTGTCGGGGTTGTTGGCGCACTCGTCGAGAATCCTGCGGTGCAGCAGCACGTCCTCCGGCTTGTCGACGTCCAAATCGATGGAGTAGCTGCTAATATAATTGCCGGGACATGGAAGTCAACCGGACCAAGCATGCAGATGCAGGTGAGAAGAGAGATGAGATGACGCGCTGACCTCGCCGGCAGCCTCTCGAAGTGCCGGTGGAGCTGTTGGAGGAAGACCGACGGGTCTGAGACGACCTCCTCGATTCCCTTGGCCATGAGACGGTCGAAGATCTCCTTCCGGATGTCAGTGTAGCCGCCGCCGCCGCCCGAGGAGGCCCCCCGGTCGGCGGCGGCGGCGGAAGGCCAGGAGCTCTCGCCCACGCGCTCCTCGATGCCATCGTCCTCCATCGCCTACGGCTCGGTCATAGCAGCAAAGCAAGTGCAGCTAGGGTTTAGGGGCGGAGGATGCGGCGGCGGCGGCGAGATAGAAAGTCCGATGGCGACGGCGAAACGGGCGGGCGGCGGATTCCGAGCCGAGGAGGGGATCGTTTTGGCAGAATCTTGTGGCGGAAGCCGGCGGCCCCGTATTTATAGAGGCGAGGCGAGGCGAGGCGATCGAGCGGTGGGGGCAGTTTGGTACTTGCCGGTGACGTCGCCGGCCGGCCAAAAGGCAGAGACGAGGAGACGAGCAGAGTGGCCTCCTGTGTTGTGTGTGTGTGAGATTGATCAATGCTTCTTGTTCTGGCTCCGACCCGCCGCCGGCGTGGGGCCCTTGTCCAATTCGAAAACCACTTTCCGGCTAGCCGGAGAGGATGGCCGGAGCATATGCCTTTCCGTGCGCGACTATCGGAGATTGAACGGACACCAAGATATAATCGGTGGGACCCGCTTTCGTGTACTTAGTTTTGGCATTATCGTGCCCTCCTTTCCATTTCTTGTTAATTATACAGTATACTCAGATACTCACGACACACGTATACTTAGACTAGTCTCAATAAAAATTTCATGGCATTAAATTCTATGCCGCATCATCAATTTTAGTTTCATGAGAAGTTTTATGGCATTAAATTCTATACCACGTCATCAATTTTGCTGACATTGCGAGAAGAGAGAACGAGAGAGTTTTATGTGATAAGAGAGGAGTTTCATCTTTATAAAACTCATCTGGTTGAACCTCAGGACTTGTATGATTGTAAAGCTACAAGATAGATAGTACAAAGTTTAATCTGTTTGAACCCCATGGCTTTTATAATTGGTAAGTTATAAACATAAGAAGTTATTATTAGGTTAATTAAGAGCACACAAAGTCAAGGGTTAGAACAAATTAACCTGCCGCCTGAGATTTTGACCTAGTCTACTCCGCGTCTCAAAATTAACCTGCCGGTGCTGGCCGTCCGTGTCAGTTTTTTTTTTTTTTGCACGAGCCGTCCATGTCAGTTGATACTCTTCTTCGTTCTCTCTGGAGATTCCGAGCGACAGCATCCGGAGATTCCACCAAGCAACTGTCTGGACCCGAGATTCCGCGCTTGACCTCACCCAAACTTTCGATCTGCCGTGCTCATCAAGCTGCTGGAGAGATGGACAGGACATGCAAGCAATCAGAGAGACGGTCGGGACGGGATCATCGCTGGCCGCTACAGGCCATGGAGAAGCTGCCTGCTGATCGATTCTTCTGGGCTTGAATTGAATTGGCGGGGATTCAGGCACGGAGGTTGCTGTCTGCCTGTCGTCAGGTCAGGTTCCGACATGCACCGTCACTTGGCTAGGGTCTTGTTTGGTAGCACGCATATTTTTCGAAAAAAGAATCTCGTATGTATGGAGTACTAAATAAGTCTATTTGTAAAATCTTTTCAGAGATTAGCGTAACTTTTTGCCACGAATCTAATGATAGTAATTAATCGATGATTGGCTATAGTAACTTTCCTCTAATCATGCGGTCAAATGCCTCATTAAATTCTTCAGGGTTTCTAGCGCAAGAATTGTGAAATTGGTTTTATAAACTGTCTTAATTTAATACCGATAATTAACGATCAAAGTTCCATGGCACAACTTGCTAGGAACCAAACAGAGCCGGGCCTAGCAACCTCGATGCCACTTCTTGTTTTCTAGCCCTAGACCCCTAGTGGAGTGGAGGAGGGCTCAAGTGTTGTTTATGCCCGCCCGCCCCGCCCGTATTACAATAAGAAACAGGTTAATTAAGAGCAGAGATTGGCTGATTACACGCAGCAAGTTGTTGATCGACTAGTGTGAGAGAGTGGTTTGGCAATGTTAATCAGAGCAAGCAACGACGTCGTGGCACCGACGGTTCCCATTTAGAAAGCTACTCATCGTCACTTAATAATAATTGTTTCTTCTCAAGGCCATCGAGAGAGAGTGTTTCTTCTCAAAATCTCCTCCTCCACCCTCCATTCCTTCCTAGGGTGTGTCTAGGGAGCCCTCTATTATAGTTAGAATTGAGAGCTATTGCTAGAGTTGAAGCAAAGTCCCTGTAAAATAGATACTGCCCCATTTAGCATTTAGAGGATCTGATTTATAGGCTATCGCTGGAGATGCTCTTAAACAACTATTAGAACATTTTGTTTGAGTCCAGTTGGGACACATTGCTTGCGCTCCACTCTGGTTTATTTTGGTGCCTCGCTTTTTTGTCTCTTGAGAACCAATGCAATGCGGCCGGCGTCTAGCAGCTTGCTTTGTTGCCATCACCACCACACCACCACCGAGGGGAAGAGAGAGAGAGGGCCGGCTCACAATGCAAATTTAACCAAGTTGTGAACGAAGGAGAGAAAAGTACCTAGCATGCAGCAACCAAAGAGAGGTGAAAGCTTTAGATGTGACATGCATCCAGTGCGACAAGGAACGAAGAGTCGGTCAAGGCTCAGGTGTTGTTTGGTTCTCAAGATTTTTTTAGTTCCCGTCACATCAAAATGAATTTTACTATTTTAGAATATCAAATAAATTCTATTTATATTTTTTTGACAGCTGAGTGCTAATTTGCGAGACGAATCTAATGAGCATAATTAATCTATAATTTGGTACAGTGATGCTATAGTAATCATCCGTTAATCATGAATTAATATACCTTATTAGATTCGTCTGGCAGTTTAGCCTCAGGATTCTATAGTTAATTTTATAATTAACTTTTATTTAATACTTCTAAATACTAAAATTCTTTTTGATGTGACACAGACTAAAATTTAATTCATAGAACCAAACAACTCCTCAAAAGTACTTGTAATGGGCAGGTGCAGGTACCAAAGGTCCAAAGCTGATGCAGCCACCTAGGATGTCCAATGGGGGATTGGATTGAATGATTAGCTAGGTGGAGAGGAATCAAGTGGGTAAATCAGACATGAGCAGCTGCTGATCAGAAAGAATCCCGTGCCGAGTCATTTCCATTTAGATTAGTATTACGTGCGGCATCACTCACCTGGCCAATACAGGACTCACAGCTTCTGGAAATATAATATTGTGGTGCTGAGTCTTACCACCCAAAAAAATTTCTACATTATTCATCACATCGAATCTTCGGACATATGTATAGAGCATTAAATATAGTTGAAAGAAATAACTCATTACACAGTTTAACTGTAAACGACGAGACGGATTTTTTAAGCATAATTAGTTCATAATTGAACATTAATTGTCAAATAATAACGACAGTGCTATAGTCTTAAAATCAAAAAATTTCGCAAACTAAACAAGGCCCAAATACTCTATCAAAACACAAGACCACGTACACTTGGGAGACCAGCCATATATAATACCAGCGCTACCGGCTACATACAGAATCACGGTCCAAAACAGAACAGGAACATGACCTATGTGCAAGCCAGGTTCTGTTCTTTTGTACCGTCTCCGTAATGCTAGCTTACAGCTTCGATCAATGAAATGCAGTAGGTGGTAGATATTCTGCTAAATCCATTTATTTATTTATAATAATGTCATGCCAGCCAAAGATTATGCACAAACAACGCACGCACATTTATCAAAAAAAAAAACCCGCACGCAGCACATGCGTTATGCGTAGAGTGGCAGACAAAGCTCAGGCAATGGCGTCAGCACATACGAAATTCTCAATGAGTTAGTATATATTAATCTATAAGCTCCTTTTGTTTCCAACCCAGTCAAGTCCAAATAAAACTACTCATCCGTACTGTATAGACCATTTCATTTTAAAAAAAATAAATACATACCAAGCAATCACAACGGAAGTGCTTGGTCGCTCATAGGTCTGTTTGGCACTACGGGCATAAACAGCCGTCTTCAGGCACCAGGTAACCAAGATCGTATAAAATCATTCAGTTGACACCCAATTCATAACATGAATCACAAGAGAATTTTTACAACGATTGAGAAAAATGATGCCAGCTGATCTCTTTCTCCTGCCCTTGTCTAATATTGCCTTCCAACAGCTGACTGCTCTAGCTGAAGATTTAAGTAATGTGCAAGCCTCCACTGAAAATGATGTCTGGTCATACATTTGGGGTACTCCTTTCTTCTCCTCGTCAAAGGCTTACACCCATCTCACGGGACACAGAATGATTCATGCAGCATTTAAGTGGCTCTGGAATTCGACATGTCAAAATAAGCACAGGTTTTTTTTTTCTGGCTTCTGTCGAAAGATTGTCTTAGCACAAGAGCTCTACTTAAAAGACGTAACATGATACTTCCTGACTATAGTACTGTGTGTGCTGTGCAAACCAAGTTGAAGAATCTTCAGAGCATCTCTTCATCCATTGTCCTTTTGCACAATCCTGCTGGGCTACTTTAGGCATCCAGGTAGGACAAGATGATCCCTTCTCCACCCTTGAACAGATTAAACTTCAGCTGAATGTACCTTTCTTCATGGAGATCATCATTCTGATGTGCTGGTGTATTTGGATGTGTGTTCGAGAAAAGTATTTGGATGCAAAGGAATGACCTGATTTTTAGAGGAATTCAACCCACAGCTGCTTCAAGTCTTCTTCATTTCAAGAAGGAATTTGCCTTAGTTATCCTAAGAGCAAAAATTAGGATTAAAACTTCTATGTCTTCATGGTTAGAGCAATTTGTTTTATTTTCTTTGTCTCTTTCTTTGTTTCCTGAACTTTTTGTGATTGTGCCCGCTTTGTTCCTTCTATTTTATATATAATCAGTAAGGGGGTTTACCCCTCCTGTTTCTTAAAAAAATGATTGAAAAAAATAAAAGTCATCAATCTGATAGAATCGTACGGTGGTCAAGATAGGATGTACCTTTAAGTATCTAAAGTATCTAGACTAAAGTATTTGGTGGTACAAAAATATGGGACCGAGTACCAAAAAAAAGTGAGACCGGATACTAATTTAATTTAATATTTGTAAATACTTTCTATAGATCAACGGTCACAAAAATTCAAGGTAAAAGTATCAAAAAGTATTCATTGGTACTTCACAATCATTGTAACAAAGCTCAAATCACAAACATCATTCATTTGACACCTGATTCATAAACAAACAAAAAATGATATAATGCTCATAGTTACTGGCTCAGATGGTATATAGGACATCGATCACAAGTGAACGGTAATATTGGTTATTTTTATAAGTCAAGGTTCCCATGCCTCAGGCTACACTTCCATTCATCACGAACATCAGGCAAGGAAAATCTACACTATTGAAAATGATAAGAATCATGATAGCAACACAGCAATGACTTTGAACCCTTTTTTTTTTTGCTGACAGAAGAGCTTGCTGCAAGACTTACTTGTTTATCACGCAATGCAGCACGTGCTTACATAGGGTTACTATTTCATAGTAGCAGATACATGGATAGGTCAAGATGAGAGTGATAGGAGTAGGACATGTCCATGCAACCCAACCGCAGTATTCTTGCAACAAGTTGAGCAGTGAGCAAGCAAAACAGTACTAAAAATAAGGGAAGATAGCCATACAGACAAAGAAAACGATCACAGCTCAAAGAGATCTGCTCCGATTGTCACAAGTTTAAGATAGTTGACCATCATCCTGGGCAAGATATGCCTATGAGGACTTTCACATTAAAAAATGACGATTGCACAAGCAAATTAAATTTCTGAGATCAAAAAAATTGCTGGAGACTCTTGCAACTGTGAATGAAACTATGAATTATTGGCTTGACAGCTTTCTGAGATGCTTCACTGTCAATTTGGAATTAAATGATTCCGTATGTTATTATGTACCACATTGATTTAGTATGAATGCTTACTTCAGATCATTATTTCTTGTAAGAACTCCACTTTTGAAGAGTCCCTTAACATGGTCGGCTCTAAGGAACTTTATTGTGGCATTCATATATACCATGATAAGTTTCTCAGAATCTGCAGACAGAGCACATACACAACCTCTTCATTGCTGAACTATCTTCAGGTCTTACCATGTATATATAATCAAAATATTATTTTTTTAAAATGCAGCGGCTTATGTTTATTCAGGGTGTTCCCATATCAAACCATTTCCTTAATAGGTAATGCATATAAAGGGCAAGAAATTGACACTGGAAGTTCAGTTGCTGATATTGCTCCAGACAATTGGCTTCATATATCGTAGTACTCGTTGCAAAGTGTTACTTTGTTCTTACAAGTCTCCGGAAGATCCAGATGCAATCGTCTCCCTAATCTGCAACAGCAAACTTCTGTCAACATCCGAATCACCAATCTTCTCTAGCAGAATTTGTTGGGTTCGATAATGATGCCTACATAACACATGGGATTCAAAGTCTGTAAAGAAAATATTAAGCTAATGGGTTCATCCTTTGGTCTTATAAATCAGAGTAGAAGTATAGAAACAGTGTATTGACTTGAAAAGTTAATTTACAAGCATGTGGATACATCCTAACCAGGAAGGCACCAGCAAATTTTAAATATCCATGCAAAACTAATGGAGAAAGAAAGCAGAATACATGACTGCGTGCTGTTGTCTCCTTGAGTTTCTGTAGCAAATCATCCGTCTCCTGCAATCAGCATTTCACAGTGTTTTCACTCAAGAAACCCGTGTATTTAAAATATGCCTGATTCATTGTAACACCTTTGGTATTAATTACGGTCATTGAGGTTGGACATGCCATTATCATGCATGATCATGTTGTTAGGATTACATCTATGAGAATGAAATGACAAGAAGTAATTACACATTCTTTCTAATATAGGTCTTCAAAGAAAATGTGGTTTGCAAAGTGAAAATGTCTTCAAATTTTGTAAGTCAAGATGTTAATGCCTAGGTTGATCATAATTAGGAATAGATTGCACTACACAACCATGAACTATGTTTACCTCTATACCCCAGCCATCAACAACAAATGCACCCAGACAAAAGCCATCCGTTGTTGAGAAAACATGAGCTTCACGAATGTTCAGTCCAACTGCAGACAGCAAAGCAGATAACTACAAAACAACAGCGTGAACAAAATTTACACCTAAGTAATATGGAAGGTCATTCATCTGAAGCCTAAACGAAAATCACATAGAACATGGATTGTTGTTCTAAGTCTTACCTCAGCTAGGAGCTTTGGCTTGGCAATGGAAGAAACAATAATTTCATGAATCACTATGTCCCTCCTGTGGATATTTGAATGTCAATTGTGGCGGTGTCAGGAACCAGACACCATAAAAACATATCTCAAGCAATTTAAGAGGATGGTTTCCAAAAGGGAAATTCGAAATACAGCACTTGCCAAACTGGTGGGAAATAGCACGAAGAAGTAAAATATTCCCCCAAAGGGAGGTTCCAAATACAGCAGTCTTCCAAACTGGTCAGAAATAGAACAGAGAAGTAAAATATAAAAGTGGGCGAGGAAAAAAGGCCAATCATTTTACAGGTCTGAATTGATAATTGATAACCTAGAAGTTTGTGTTCATGATCAATCAAATTATAACAATCAGATCACATGACACTTGAACACTGCAGTGATGGTGACTACAAAAGGTATCATTCAGCAACTCTTCCCACTGAACTATGGTTGCAATGACTCTGAAGTAGAGAAATACCTCGCAGAACTGTCCTCAGAGTCATCCACAACATTTCTTGTCTCCAAACTCAGGTCCTCCATCATCCTTTCATTTGGTTCAGATCCCCTAAATTCAGTTTGTCTGTGCAGTTATATAGTATGCATATTGACGTACCTTTTAGCATAGCAGGTAAGACATAACACCGTAAAATACTCATATGGGTTAAAGCCTGCACCTCCTCTTCAAGAAGCGGACATGGAAGATGGGGCGCTTGTCGGGGTTGTTGGCGCACTCGTCGAGAATCCTGCAGTGCAGCAGCACGTCCTCCGGCTTGTCGACGTCCAAATCGATGGAGTAGCTGCTAATATAATTGCTGGGAAATGGAAGTCAACCGTACCAAGCATGCAGATGCAGGTGAGGAGAGAGAGAGAGAGAGAGAGAGAGAGAGAGAGAGAGAGAGAGAGAGAGAGAGAGAGAGAAGCTAAGAGAGATGAGATGACGCGCTGACCTCGCCGGCAGGCGCTCGAAGTGCCAGTGGAGCTGTTCGCTGAAGGCCGATGGGTCTGAGACGACCTCCTCGATTCCCTTGGCCATGAGACGGTCCAAGATCTCCTTCCGGATGTCAGTGTACCCACCGCCCGATGAGCCTCCTCGGTTTGCAGTGGCGGCGGATGGCCAGGAGCTCTCCTCGATGTCATCGTCTTCCATCGTGTAGAGCTAGACGTCCGGCACCAAGGGCTAGGATTTAAGAATGCGGCGGCGGCGGCGGCGGCGGAGGGACAGAGTCCGATGGCGACGGCGAAATGGGCGGGCGGGGGATTCCGAGCCGTGGCACCGTAGTTATAGAGAGGCGGGCGGTGGGGGCATGCTGTTTGGTACTTGCCGGTGACGTCGCCGGCCGGCCGGCCGGCTGGCGATGCAGGTGCCCCCTCGGTTTCCACGGCTCCTGGTTCAGGTTGTAGGCCCTCGGGCACAACCACAAGTGTGGACAGACTTGGCAGTTGGCTGTGCCCGACGACGGAGCGGCGGCCAAGCTCGTCGTTCCTTTCCTCCTCGGCAGTGCGAGACTCGAGTGGAGTGGAGGACTCGATGCCCGCCCGTATTTACAATAAGAAAGAGGTTAATAAGAGCGGCACATTGATTGATTTGATTGATTACAAGCAGCAAGTTGTTGATCGATCGCCTACCTAGTGTGACAGAGTGGTTACTTTGGCAATGTTAATCAGAGAAAGCGACCACGTCGTGCCACCGACGGCTCCCAATTAGAAAGCTAGTCATCACTGAATAATAGTAATTATTATTGAGAGAGAGAGAGAGTCCTCTTAAACAACTACTAGTAGCCTTTGGTTTAAGCCGAGTTGGAACCAGGATTTTTTTTTACCGAGGTACCGGCCGGTTTCAAACCGGCCCAAAATTAAAATTCAAATTTGAATTCAAAAAAATGAAAAAATTCCAAAAAAATTCTAAAAATACTTCAAGTTGCGACAAATCTAATGGTGTCAAATTTTTTCAAATATTCATTCATTTAGTATACTTTGCGGGCATTTGAATTTAAACAAAAAAGAAAAATTTTTGAATTTGGCCGGTTACCACTCAAACCGACCGGTTACCACTCAAACCAGACCGGTTTACCGGCCTAACCGGTTGGCTAACCGGTGGAAACCAGTTGAACTGTCATTTTGGCTTGAAATTTGAATTTGGCCGGTTTTTCGGTAACCGGTCAAACCGGTCCGGTTTACCGGAACCAGATGGCGGCGGTTTCGTCGGACCGGTCGGAAAAAAAACCATGGTTGGAACACATTGCTTACGCTCCGCTCTGATTTAGAGTCTGTTTGGAAGCTCTCCACCTCAAAAAGAAAAAAACTCCACTCCACTCTATCGTGTGACTCCACACCACTACTTTCATTTTATTCTGTTTGGCTATTGTATAGCTCCACTCCACTCCACCAACTTTAACAGGCTGCTGATCAGAAAGAATCCCATGCCAAGTCATTTCCATTTATATTATTATTATTATTATTACGTGCGGCACCACTCATCTTCGTGGCCAATACAGGCCTCCCCCAGCTTCTGGAATGATTTGGGTGCTTGCTTAGTACCAAATACCAAAACAAGGCCACCCTTGGGAGAATGCATGCAATGCAGTGGCCAGCCATAATACAAATATTGTGTGTGTGGCTACATACAGAAATCACGGTTCCAGAATCCAAAACAGGAACATGGCCAGGACAGCTTTCTCAGATGCCCCACTGTCAATTTCTCTAAATCTTAGAAAACTCCATGCAACCAAAAATCAAGCATTTCTACTGAATGAGGAACTGAGGCATCCTTTCCAGATCTGGAGGAGCTTTATCAACATGCATTTCAGAGGACACCAGAAAAATAAACTGACAGCAACCATGAGAAATAGTGTAGAGTTAGGTGCTTACAGCCTAATTCTCACAATTCCACCAAATGTGATGATATTTGGCTCAATACCAATATCATGGAACTATAGACATCTATCAACTGGCAAAATGATGATATAAGAGCCCTCAGGAGGTATTGCAATGCAATTTTCAAATTCATAATCAATCAAAGAATTCTAGTAGAATGCCAAAGTATGAACTGCAACTAAACTGTTTGAGACAACCATGCAAAGTTTCAACTCCCTCGACCGCTAAAGTGTGAATTTTTCAAGCTCACAATCTGTAATTTCTATTACGGTGACAAAGGACAAACTGCATATAGGTTGGTTGCTTAACATAGGCATGTGAGGTTTCAACTGCTTCCACCACTAATTATGGTTATATGGAACCATGGATCGTATATATATTATCACGAAGCATAAATATGCACTACAACGAATACACGCTCCAACAGACAAATTTTCAAGCTAATGATTCATTAAGCAGCTTATAACAAACTTCATGACAATCAGGGCTGACAATAATTATCATTAACAGTTGTCAAAATACTTTTCAATATTGTGTTAGCTAATATCAGCACAAAGGCATCCAAAAACATCAGATACAAATACCTGTGTACACACACGAGTTTGTAGAACATGATTTTTTTTTTTTGGAAAAGATGTTAGCTTTTGATCCATTAATTGTTTACTTAAAGTATCAGCACATAGGCTTAAATTACCAGTAATACATCCCTAAGACAAAAAGATATAACCTTATAATTTACTTCAATAACGTTAGGGGCACTACAACGACTGCAAGAGAACATCCCAACTTCAAGAAAATGGCTCTTCAAGACTTTTAAGAATCTTCTTTATCAAATTCTGAGTGGAAATAGGCTGATAATAACATGATAGTACCATCAGTTATTTTAGAAAATTGAAGAGGCTAATGACGCAATAGTGAAATAACAAACAATACTAGCTAGTGCCAAAAGGTGGACCAGAAATCATGTTTAATGGGGGGCACTGCAAGTGCATAGTATTTTCCACCTGAACCACTGGTAGAGAGAAGCAGCACCAACATATCAGTGACACAATCGTGAAGAAGGACCATATTATAAAAAGTGGCATATTCATTAATATCCCTTCTAAATTCTATACATGGTTGACAATAGAGGTAGATAAGGTCATGATTTGGCCAGCCCAATAACATCAATAACTTTAGTGCAAACCAGGACACCGCTACATCCAGACACTAGTTACCCTGTGGTTCCCCAACTCATGTAATGACTATCAAAATAACAGCTATAGTGCCTACATCTTGTTTACTGAGAGGTAATCAATGGCCTGGCCTAGTGATCAAATAAGCGGTAACTGCAATTGAGTACTAAACAAGTTAACCATCCAATCTAGGCGAATTAGCAGGCAAGGAGTCACAAATTGTGCATGACAGATTGACGGTACTCTATGATGCACGATGGAAGTGGTAGACTGGTAGGATAAGACCATTGCAAACCCTAGAACAAAGTATCAACAGCACCGACACCCAGTAAATCACAATGCCGATCAGTTTGGTTACTTAAAGGCACATGGGTGACCGAATTACAATCCGAAGGAAAAGGAAACATCCAATAACAGCACTGACGTAAAGGTAATTATGATAATGTTACCAACATGCGTACAAGCAAGCAGAATGGCAACCAAACACTAGAAATTCCAACTTGATCAAGAAACATTTCATCAAGGAAATGGGGATCGCTCTACAGCATTTCAATGTCCAAAACAAACAACTTAAGGTTCATTTTCCATTAATCAAGTACAACATTTCATGATGCTAAACATTGTAAATAAAAGGAAATTCGGGGACATATCAGTTCCCAAACACGCAATGGATAGATGTCCCATATGAAATGAAAATCTTAACTTGGTCATTTAGTCACGCACCGGACTAGGATACAGGAGTTTCCATCAGCATCAAGGAATCGCTGTAAAGCCACCATCGAACACAAATCCACGGTATACACCATCGCCATAACCAGGAACAGCATCCACCCAGTCCCACTTGCCACCGCTGCCCCCGGTCTCATCCTCCTCCCACATTGCAAGCTTCCCACGCACCCGCTTTCCAGCGAACCACACCTTGCCATGGCCTCCAAAGACCTTGACCTTGTTGTTGCCAACAGCCGCTGCGGTGGGCATTGCGCTGTTGGCCTGCGAAGCAGCCTCGCAGAGTCCAGTGAAGCAGCGGTACATGTTGGGCGGCATGCGGCCAGCTTCGTCCCACTCCATGGTGGCCAGATCTAGTCGGAGGATCAGCACCGTGGAGCACGGGGCGTCCATGGCGAAGGAGGACCTGAGGCCGCCGATCATTAGGACTCGGCGGCCGCCGGCCCCGGCAAGGAGGCGGGGGCGCTTGAGGATCTCGAAGACGTCTCCCCAGGCGGCGCGCTCGACGGGCGCCCAGCCGCCGGTGAGCATGGCGAGCGGGCAGGAGAAGAGTTTCCACTGGCTGCGCCAGGGGGTGCCGACGTCGCAGAGGGCGAAGACGGCTGCTGCGGCGGAGGCGAGTATGGGGCTCCGGGGCTTGGAGGGGAGCGAGAGGGGATGCTTCATCCACTTGGCGGATCCGGAGGGCGTGTAGGAGAGCGCGGCGAGCTCGGTGAGGACGAGGACGGTGCCGGCGGGGCCGGCGAGGACGGTGCCGTGGCGCGCCCAGGCGGATCCGAGCGGGGGCAGGAGGCGGTAGGTGGCGGCGAAGGGGTTGCAGACGGCGAGCGATTTGGGCGAGGTGGAGGAGGAGGAGGAGGAGGGGAGGAGGGGCGAGGGGGCGGATGTGGAGGTGTCGAGCCAGAGGTAGAGGAGGGAGGTGGAGGAGGCGACGGGGGAGAAGGAGTGGTAGGGGAGGAAGTGGGCGAAGGGGAGGCGGAGCCAGTGGCGGCGCGCGGGGTCGAAGGCGTGGAGGCATCCTCCGCCTTCGGGGCGCGGGTGGCGGAGGAGGAGGAGGCGCAGGGTGGGGAGCAGCGCGAGGAACTGCGCGGAGAGGGTGTCGTGGAAGAGGCGCGAGACGGGGCGGCAGGCGACGGCGTCGCGCAGGTGGAGGCGTAGCAGGACGTTGTGGAGGGCGTCGGGCGGAAGGTGGTGGATCGGGGGCGGGGGCTGCGAGTCGGCGGCGGGGTCGGAGCCGGCGGCGGCCATGGCGGAGGGGATTGATTGCCTGGTTGGGTTGTGGGGAGGAGCAGAAGAAGAAGCAGGGATCGATTCGCCTCCCTTGCGGTGTGCCAAGATGTCAGTGACCCCGGGTGTGGTGTGGGACTTTGGCTGGCTGGCAAATGGGGCAAGAATCTGACCGAGGACCCAGCTGTCTGCCGCCTTGGGTACCTGATTATTATTATTACTCCTATCCTACATGGCCACCCCGTAGACAGCTGAGCTGGGCGGCGCGTTGGCTCCTCCGGCTCCAGCTGTGTGGTGGGCGGGACCCACGGTCCAGAACAGATCCGAACCGTGGGCCTCGGCCTCAATTAAGGCAGGCCTATGGGCTTTTTTTATTCTTCTGTTGGGCTGGAATAATCCTTTTTCTTTGCCTTTTCAAATCATCAATCACCTCAACTGAATGAATAAGAAGCTTGTAATAATATTTCAGAAGAAGCTTGCCCACCGGACCAGAAACAGCGGTAACCATCAGCCACCGAAGCAAGGGATGAAGAAGACAGACAGCGACGAGGCCGGCGGTCCACTGCGTGCAGAGACTGGTTGTTTGGCTTAGAGACTAAATTTTAAACTATGTCGCATCAAAATGAATCTTAATATTTAGAAATATTAATGAAGTCTAATTACAAAATTAATTGCAGAACCCTAGGGCTAAACTGCAAGACAAATCTAATAAGGTATACTAATTTATAATTTGTGAATTGTTACTGTAGCATTACTATAGCAAATCATGGATTAATTAGGATCATTAGATCCGTCTCATCAATTAGCACTCATCCGTCAAAAAAATTTATAAATAAATTTTATTTGATACTCCTGCATAGTAAGATTTCTTTTGATGTGGCAGAGATTAAAAATAAGTCGCTAGAACCAAATAGCACGTGAGAGAGTATGTAAAAAACAAAGCGAGGGCAGCAACAGATTAGTACGTCAATAGAAGATTGGAAAAGATCGAGGTGGAGGCGACGATAAGATAAAGAATGATTAGGGTGGTGGCTTTCGTGTGGAGGCGTGGAGCGCATGCTTTGCTTGCTTATCGCGCACTCCCTCCAATCCGATCATCCATTATTATTTGTTTTGTTCGCTGCTGCTGCTGCTGCTTATTGCTCCCGGATAGCATCTGATTGCTCCCTGCAACTGTAAGCTTTATTGTTTGCACTTTTGTCCAGCAGCTGGCTAGCTAGCTGCTCCCAGATAGTAGATTCTTTTGGTTGACGAGGCCAGCAGGCAGCTAGGCAGGTGCCTGCCGATTCAGCACTCACTCAGTACAGTAGCTGCCCTGCCCTCGGCTCCGTCCCCGCCCGGCCGCGGCCGACCCGACAGCAGGCACACAGTGCTGCTGCCTCGACGGCCACCTGCTGCTGCATGCAGCATGCCTTCACCTTCTCTGCTACACCATGGAAATGGATCCCATCCACATCCACCATGGTGGAGAATGGAGATCGATCGTATCATCGCCGCCCGCCCCGCCTCGGACCTAAATTCTTGACCTACTTTTTCTTTCCCCTTGTTCCTCTTCTCGCAATAATCCATATATATATATATATATATATATATATATATATATATATATATATATATATATATATATATATATATATATATCATCCGTCACGGCAGCTACTCCGATCCGTGGTCTGGGTCGTCTGCTTTTTTTATTTTACCAAAGCAAAGCGATGCAAAAGCCGTGAGATGGATAGTCGATGCTGTGTGTCTGTGTGTCTCCCTCCCTTGTCATCCTGTCTCTTTCCCTCATTTTTCTTTTCAATTTTTGGATTCCAAAGAAAAGAAACAAAAAGGAAACAGTAACCGCGACCGCGAGAGGGCCGGGATGCTTGCATTGCATTGCATTGCATTGCATGATCAATATATAATTGTTATTGTTATTGCTGCTTCTTTTTCCCCCCTTATATAATTAGCCTTCTTGTTGTCAATTATTTTTAATTTCTTGGTACGCATCTGCCAGCTGGTGGATTCGGTCTTGATGACAAGAAGCCACAACGATGCATGCATGGAGGAGTATGTATGTTTTCGAGTTGATGCGCATGCTGCGGGCATATATAGAGCATCGATATATATGGCATTCCAAACAGGAACAGCCATCGAGCGGCATGCTATCTCGCTCGTTTTGGTTAATTTCATCGAGAGAGATAATAAGAGCAACTCCAGCCGGGCCCTTAAATGGGACTCTATCTCTTGTTTTAGTCTCCCGGTAGAAAAAACATCTCCAACCGGGCCTCTATACGAGCCCCCATTTTGGGGAGGCCACTAAATTTTGGTCCAGAGTCCCTAGAACTGGAGGCCCTCTAAATTTAGTCACCCTGCTGGAGTTTGAAGCCCCTAAATTTTTATAGGCTGGCTCCTAAAACCAATATAGGGGCTCAAATTTAGTCTCTCCGCTGGAGTTGCTCTAAGAACATGGCCGGATCCATCGATCCTTCAATTAATTTAATTTGGGGGAAATAAATAAAGAGATTTCATCTGCTTATATATATTGAAAGCAATAGATGTTTACTCATCGATCACTTTAGTTTACGGACAGAAATGGAGGAACATATGCATCCATATATGCGGACGACAAGCTTTTTGGCCATTCTTGGTAATGGCATGATTCTTCTGTTCTTGACGTCTCTCCAGCTATAGCTTTGCTAGCTAGTGCACCCTTACAAGTACTCCATTAGACTAGCTAGCAGCTACCCTAGATGGCGACAAGAATTTAGGTCAAAAGGAGAACCGTTGTTAGCTATACATATACTTGGTGTGTTCGTTCCTTATATGGCTCGTACAAACAAACATCACAAATACTATAATTCTTTCAGATGTGGTGCGTGCAGTGCAGTGGTTCATCTCCATCCATATATCAGGCGGTGGATCGGAATTGTCTGTCTGTCAATGGCATGCCCGAATCGACGAGAACTTGGATTCATTATTGGATTACCGTACCTCTGCTGCTGCTGCTGCTGCTGCTGCTCCCTCTCTCTACAATACCAGCTGATTTTGGCTGATTCAACAATATTCTGCGAGGGAGAATATATAATCTGAAAGAATCCCAACAGAAATAATTTTGCACTCCCTCTATAAATGGCCGTCGTCGTGGATTGCAATCGGCAACCACAAGCAGCTGCGTGCAAAAAGGAAGGCCGGGTAGCTAGCTAGCTAGCTTTATTACTAGTGAGTGTGCTTGGCACACCGATGAGATGAGAGAGCGATACCAGAGGTCAGAGAAGAGCTAGCTGGGGGGAGAAGAAAAAAGACGGCAGCAGCTTTTCCACCAAAATTAAAGATGCAGCGCGCAGTGGATCCCCCACTACTGCATACCGAGCAGCGATCGACTGCATTGCCCGCACGCAACAAATAAAACAATATAACATGCATACCCCTGAGATCGATCGAGACCATCTTGCTTCTTCTTCGTCTTCTATAAAACGCGGCACGAGCTAGCGTGTGTCCGCCACACTGCATATATACTAGTCTTAGCTTGCTTTGACGATACATCACTCAGCTCACTCCTCCTCCTACTACTATCGATCAGTTCACAGTTCAATCCAATCCAATCCATGGCGGCCATGAACAACAACGTTACCAGCAGCAAGCTGGCCGGCGTGGTGGACGCCGAGAACCCGCCGCGTGCCCTCTCGTGCGGCCTAGTAGTGGACGACGATGACCTGTCGCAGCGCGCCAACTGGCTGCGCGCCGCCGTGCTGGGCGCCAACGACGGCCTGGTGTCCACGGCGTCTCTGATGCTGGGCGTGGGCGCCATCAAGGCGGACGCGCGCGCCATGGTCATCTCGGGCTTCGCGGGCCTCCTGGCGGGCGCCTGCAGCATGGCCATCGGCGAGTTCGTGTCTGTGTGCTCCCAGCGCGACGTCGAGCTGGCGGCGGCGCAGCTCGACCGCGACGGCAACAAGGACAATAACAAGGTGCTCCCCAGCCCCGTGCAGGCCGCCGCCGCGTCCGCGCTCGCCTTCTCCGTCGGCGCGCTCGTGCCGCTGCTCGCCGCGGGCTTCATCCGCGACTACAGGCTGCGTATCGGCGTGGTCATCGCGCTCGCCACCGCCACGCTCGCCGCCTTCGGCTGCGCCGGCGCCGTGCTGGGCCGCGCCCCCGTGGCGAGGTCGTGCGCGCGGGTGGTGCTCGGCGGCTGGGCCGCCATGGGAGCCACCTTCGGGTTCATGAGGCTCTTCAAAGCCACAGGCATATGATGATGATGATGATCTATCGTCCGTGGATCGTCCTTTCCAACACGCTTCGCTTCGTACGCGCTCTTGGCGTGTGCCTGCCTGCCTGCCTGCTACTAGCTAGCTAGCTGATCGGTTAGTTGGTCGGTTTGTCTGGCTAGCTCATACTAGCTCTTCCGATCTTCGTGTTGTTGCTTGCTTCCTACGTGCATCTCCTAACCACCACCACCACCACCATCTCCTAATAACCATGAGATAGAGCTACCTAACTAGCTGTGTATCACAGCGATAGACGACGATGATCATCCCTAGCTAGCTATAGTTGTTGCATGCATTTATCTATATATGACGCCTGTAATCCTGGCCTCAAATTAAATTCTCTAGCTGCTACTGCTGAATTATATATAGATTTACCATGCATGCTTGTACTGATGGCCGGCTGATGAGCTCCAAGCAAGACTAGTCTAAGACGCGCGCGACTATGGAATAATAATGCATGTACCTTTCAAGTTTACTGATTAATCAATATAATTTCTCACTTCATATATATACATATATATATACATATATATATATATATATATATATATATATATATATATATATATATATATATATATATATATATATATATATATATCAAGTGAGTGCTGACAAAGCAAAGATATGAGATATAGATGCGGATAATACATGAATTCCTTGTCCCGGGCCATCTGCTGGCTCCACTCGCCACTAGATGGATTACTCCATTGGCCATTGACAAAAGCAACCTTTTTCAGGCCTAATCAATCATCACCCATCTTTACTTCGCTTTCGCTACCTCATAGCTTATTAGTCCAAGTTTTTTTCTATTATATTTACTATAACCCCCCCCCCCTCCCCCGGGCGTGTTTTCCTAAATGTTTATTTTAAAAAGGTTTTTCTAGCTTTTATTTTGCCATAAAACCTATATATATTCAGCAAGTTTTCAGAAAACTTGTTTGTAGAATCTCTTTTAGGATAATGTTATCAGGAAAAACCTTTTCCAGTGAAACACGACCCTTTGCTTTCCCTAGCTAAGAGCTATATGTGCTCAATGCGATTTTTATCTGGTCATTTTCTGAATCTTTTATTAGAACATTTGGTTTCAAAAATGGCAATAGTCATAATTTTATCAATGCTATTAAATATTCTAATAGAAAATACTAAAATTTGTAAAAAAAATCAAATAACATCAAGTATATTTTTTTATCAAAGCGACTCTTCCCCAACCCTTCTTTATTCTTCCTCATCTACATCCAAGCATAGGTTGGGTGCAAAAAAGGCAAAATTCACTGTCGGTGTGCATGCTATTAGAAATCAAGTTCTTTTGTTGGACACAAACACAAGCACAGAATAGTAGGGATACAGAATGGAGAGGAAGAGAGTTCTTATTGATATTTTTTTCACTTTCAGTAAATTACAACCGATGAAAGGGACCTCATATTTATAGATGGAGAGTCTCGTATTGATACAAATGTATAGTGTATGAATACTTGAATTTTTTTCTCCTCTCTTCATTAATTTGGCTACCATTTCAAAGTCACTTTCATATACTGTTTTGGACTTTGAATTACAACACATGCATCAGTATTGCGTGCAAGGAATGCAAATAGGGGGATAACATATATATATATATACACACACACACACACATTGCCGGACATGTGCCCCCCGCGCGCCCTGGGCAACCAGGGCCCCACGCCCCCCGCGCGCCCACCCGTGATTCAAATAAAAGGTACTCCCACGCCACCACCTGCACCTCGCGCAGTGGAGAGAGCAGCGCGTTACATAATTCAAAATAAAAGTTTTTTCATGCTAGTTTTTTTACAATAACTATTCACTCGGACATTCGCTTCACAAACGGTTTTCACTACTAATTTACTAGTATTTTTCTGCATCATATGAAATCCATTTTGAATATTTTGTTGAAAAAATATATCTGTATTTATAGTCGTAGATCCATTTGTCCGGACATATATCCGGAGTATTCAGGTTGTCGATCGGATGTCCGGACATACAGCTGTAGTATCCGGGTTGCCGATCCGAGCCAAGCGTGTTTTACGTTGTTCATTTTGTACTCTATACAGTGTCGTAGAAGGCAGGAATACATGTCATAGAAAGGCAGCGACACAGGTCATAGAGGACAGGTCATAGAAGCCAGTGATGATGCAAATCATTTTATATTCTATACAGGGTCATAGAAGGGCATCAATACATGTCATAGAAGACAACAAATATAGGCCATAGAAGGTTTATACATATAACACTGTCATACAGCTCCATAGAGCAAAAATTTAAAATTTTATACTCTATACAGAGTCATAAAAGGGCATCGATACATGTCATAGAAGACAACAATATAGGCCATAGAAAGTTTAGATATATAACACTGTCATACAGCTCCGTAGAGCAAAAATTTGAAATTTGAATCTAGCCATCATAGATACTCATAGTTAGTCATAAATGCATATGTCCTAGAAACATGGCATAGAAACATATGCGTGCAGTCATAAAAACATATGTCCTAGAAACATGGCATAGAAACATATGCGTGCAGTCATAAAAACATATGTGCAGAGGCACAAATTTGTTAGATTAATTGGGCCTATAGCCTATTAAGTCAATTAATCAAATAATTCCAAGGACAAAAAGAGATAGCAGGATAGTCCGGAGTATCCGGACATATACCCCAGAGTAGTCGTAGAATTTGATCTTCGAATCTTCTTGACCCATAGAAATCACACTATCGTACAAGTCATAGAATGCAGCAATTCAGGTCATGGAAGGTCATAGATAGCAGTTTGTACGATATATGTCATATAAGGCAGGGATACGAGTCATAGAAGGTTCTATAGGTCATAGAAGGCAGCGGTGATACAGGTCATAAGAGGCAGTTTATACTCTATATATGTCATAGGAGATAGTGATTCAGGTTATACTAGAAATGGATGCGGCGTTGCCGCATGTGACCAGTGGACGAGCCGTCGAGTACATTTATTGGGTCGCTGTTTTTTTTTAACTCAATCTTCCTGGTTGGCCGTCTAGATGTCTCCTTGGCAGACACCATTTTTGCTTCACATAAACATGTCTATAGGGTAGTGTAGTTAATTAGGGGGTTTGGAGCCCATTGCTGTTTATATACTTGATCTTTCCGGTGGAGTAAAATTCTTTTTGTAAACAAAACGAACAGAAGCTATGGTTATGGATATCCTGTTTTCTCGTAGGAGTGTTGCAGGCCACATGCTGTAAATTGTCAAAAAAAATCCCGAATAGCTACTAAATCCACTCTATGTGCATTTAGTTATTTAATGTTTTCACGCACCAATCACAAGCTGGTCTGGAGCTTAATTGAGGGGAACGAAGATGTTTTTTCTTTTTCCTTGACCTGCCATAAAAAATGGCTGAAATCCTCTATGTGTGGAATACCAAAGAAATACTACTTAGCATGATGTAGCATGTCACTGAAGGCTAAATTAAAGTTGTCAACTCTTGAGAAAGGCCGAGCTGCTTAGCTCAAAATCTTTGGATGTATCCATTATGTTTGTATTATATCTCTACTATCTAATTTGGCAGCTTCATGTAGTATGTGTATATGTGAGTATAACAGAAAGTTTCCTTTTTGCAGATTGACCTAATGCAGAGCTCTTGAGAAGACGAAGTTTAATACTAGATTTGCTTGAATTGCAGTATCTGCAAACCTCTGGAGTACCTTGTGAGGGAAAGAAAAAAAAGGACAGTAGACATAAGATCCAGCTTTTGCTCTATGAATTCCGTATAATCTGCTTTAAGCATGCTGATTAGGAAATTATTATGGAGTAATGCAACCACAGGCATATCCTTTTGATGTGAAAATTGGCATATTCCCATTTCTTATGAAAGACAATTATTATGTAGCTTTTCTTATGTATGGTGAAAGCTATATGCTCACAGTTCATGCATAGAATGTCCAGAAGCTCAACCATGCAGTAACTTTGATCAAAAGAGGTCCAGTGTAGTAACTTAGTACTATGCAGATGAGTAGTGTATTATGATGTTCTCTAACTTGGTCAAACCTTTAAAGTCATGTAATTCATGTTCATGTCATGCATGTCAAGGGTCTAGTTTTGGAATCTACTGTGGACTATGTAGTTCAGATAATAATCATAGGAGCGTATTCATTTTCAATGACAGTCATGGCATGTATGTTAAAAGGCTTCAAAACCAGATCATTATAATACCTGCAGTACACATTTCTTTTATGGCTTTGACAGTACACATTATAATACTTGCTCTATGCAATTCCCGCAGTTGACAGACATTTGAGTTGTGTGAGCAAAGCTAAAAAGGCTTAGGTAAAAAAGAAAACTACCTGTGAGAAATGTGTACCTGTCGAGTATTTTAGGAAAGGCACTGTGCTTTTGTAGTGCAGAGGCATCTGAGTAGGCATGTCTCCTTGAGGCAAGTCCCCATGGAAACCAAACTCAGGGTAATTTTGTTTTAAAAGCCCTGAGAAACATTTAGTCAAAAAGATTGTATGTATGCAAGTCCTCTCATAGTCTACAATTCCTTGAGAAATTATTATTATTGATGGTAATGTATATAGTGCAAAACAATAGTTCTTTGTCAACGGCTAATGATAGTACTATGTTGGGGGCTGGTCGCCGGGCGAAGGCCAACTAGTGTGTGACATCGAGCGAAGCCAACCAGCTGAAGGGCCAAAGCGAAGGGTCAATTTTCAACGGCCCAAGACTACCAGGCGAACTTGAGCTTCTTCGGTTCTTTTGACCAGCAATCACCTTCTCCAACCGGGAAGCAGTCGTCCGGAGACTCGCAGGCTAAAGATACTTGCAACAAGAAGCTGAAGTTTTAGGCAAGGCAGGTTTAACAAGGAAATAATATGCAGGAACAAGGAAGCTATAATTTCAACAAGGAAAAGGTATATGCGCAAGCAGGTCATCACACTTCAGAAAGCTGAAATCGGCTTAAATGCAAAAGCAGTTCTACTGTATTGAACTGGAATGCATGAAAGTCATATAGTCGTAAACCTGGCATTTGGCAAGGTTTAGAAGCCAATCAATGGGTGATGGACCACAGGAAACTTCAGCGACAACAAAGATCTAACAGATGCTTATCTGGTTATATGGGAGGATTCCTGCGATTTTGCTAGCACAGAAAAGTTTCCAGAATTCCATTCAACAAGACTGAACGGTCCTAACTCCTAGCCCATTGCACACTCGGTTTTAACACTATGTGCTCAGAATGCTCCGTTAGCGCCCCCGAAAGGCCCGTCATGGACGTATATTGATTGTCCATGCGTCCTTAGCGAGAAAGCTTGTATATGTCAGTCATCATAGGTGTCAATACCGTGGTAGATGCAGTATGTAAATGTGCGAGACGATTGAACCCATCACCGATGCACAGGGCAGGCGCCCTCGTTGCAGGCGTGATCCCGCTAACAGATTTGATGCAGGAATAGTATTTAGAGATTAGGTTGTAACAGCTGTAATGGGCACTTGATGTAATCAGGCTCATCCCCCAAGGCTATAAATAGCATGGGATTTAACTATTTGGAGGAAGTGGAATCATTATCGCTAACCAGTTAATCACTCTAGTCCTGTTATTCTCGTTCTAGTCTTGAGTTCTTGTTGATCGGATCCCCTGATCCCAACATATTACTCTAGAACGTAGATTATTTTGCTGAACAACAAGCAAAGTAGTTGAAACTACTCCCGGTAGCGCAGATCAAGGTATTAAGAAACAGGGATGGGTGAAAATAAAATTGGTAGCAAATCAATGATCTCTCAGTAGTAGCAGGATAACCATGACAATTAGCCAGTACCAAAGACAGAATACGACATTTAACAGCAAAGCAAAGGGTAGGAAAGAGGGTTGCTAGCTCTCACAGCTGATTGGATTTCGGGGTTGAGAGGCTCCTGATAGCCATGAGCACGGAGATGGAATTGTTGAACCATACAGCCCTGCTGCCGCTATCTGATCATGGTGCGGACATAGCTCACAAATAAACATAAATCAGAGCTGATTCAGTCTGAGTGTGGATAGAGGCGCACCTATGCAGTCGTCTCCATCGACAGAGGCGGTGGCCATGTTGCTCTTTTCCGTCGCTTTCCTCTCCACGGGAGCCATGGCGGAGGTGGAGCTGGGATTGGATGTCAAGGCTGCCGTGGTGCTACTCATCTCTCCCGCCGTCCTCCTGCGGAGCATTAGATTGAAATGAAAGAGCACGCACGCGATCCAGCCACAGCATTACCAGATCCACGAGGCAGGAAGTCCCTCCCCACTATGCTCTCGAGCACCAATGACTTCCCGGAACTCTGGAGTCATGTTAAAAAAGGCAAACAAATAGTGAGTGAGAGCGCTGGCTAGATCTAGGGAGGGGACGAGTGGATCTGTATGCAGAGGTAGAAGGCTGCGGCAGCACGTACCTGCCCACCGACGACAGCGATGGCGGGGAGCGCCTCCCAGAGCGAGCCGCCGCCGCCGCCGCCGTGGTCTTCGAGGATAGTGCACGCGCGCGCCCATCACTTGAGGATTAGGTGGCACCGCCCGGGCGTCGGCTCGGACGAGGCTGAGGCCGAGGCAACGCCGGCAGAGGAGTTGTCGAGGGAGGAGAAAACGATGGAGGCGGCGGCGGCGGTGGCCGCATCGCCTGGACCTGCCCTCCGCTGGTTCGCGGGCGCCGCTACAAGCCACGGCCTGGCCTCGCGCGGGCTAGTGGCCACCGCGGGAAAGGAGTCGGCGCCAGGAAGATGACATCGGTGGGTTGCCTGGCAGGGAGGACAACAGCGGTTGTTGCAAGCGGAGGGAGGCGCAGGCGACGCGGTTGGGGAAGGGCGGCGGGCGGCGAGGCAGGCGGAGAGGCAAGCGGAGACGGCTGAGCGGGTTCGCGACGATTCGCGAGCGCCGCGGATCTGTGGGTTAACGGGCGTGAGGACCACGCCCACCCGGATCGAACGGTTGATATTACGACTTCACGAGATCCAACGGCTAGAGGATTAGCGGGCGACGTGGCACGATGGTTTCGCCCGGTTTGGTGCAAGAATCGTATTTAGAGATAAGACATGTCATAGAAGACAGCGGTACAGATCATAAACGACGGTGATAACAGCGATACATGTTGTATAAGACATGTCATAGAAGGCAGCAAGGTGCATATACTCAGACATAACAGCTAGGGGATGAGAAATTTGAATTTCTAATCTAATTTGCTCATAGGAATCAAAAGTAGCAGATCATAAAAACTAGTATACAGAGGCTATGCAACACATTCAAAAAAATCATGCACAACGGCATCAATCATAAAGCTCATACAACATAATTGTAAATTCACCAATGACGATCATAGAATGCAGTAGTGACAATCGTAGAAGGCAGTGGTGACAAATCATAGAAAAGCGTCTATGATTAAACAACAGGTACATATGATCGATGCAACTAACATGCCTTCCATAGAATATTATGCATGTAAGCACAGAAACAATGCCTTGCATAAATATCCGAAAACACAGTTTAGCATGTATAGAAATCTATACTAGAAAGCATAGAAACGTAAACATAAAAGCTCACAAACATAGCCATAGAAACATTAGTTTCTGGTTCTCTGATATGTAACCATTAACTCATTCAGGCATAGAAACACACGCTCATAGCCATAGAAACATCAGTTTTTTATCCTCTAAAATAGAATCCGGATGACCCCCGTGCAGTCCCGTTGCGTGCCCAAGGTCACCATCCTGTTCGCAAGCCTGTCGCTTTCCATGGAGCCCGTGAGCCTGCTGCTGCCTTAGCTTCGGATCTGATAGCCCGTGAGCCTGCTGCTGCCTTAGCTTCGGATCTGCTGGCGGCCTGCTTATTGTCTATAGCAATGAGTCAAGCTCGTCAGTCAGAACAGGCATTAGGCAGCAGGATCGATCCGGGAATCCCTGCAGGGACACCAGTTCACCACGTCAAAAATAAAAAAAAAGGATTAAAAGCATGTAATCAAATGAAATTGTGTCCACCAAGTCATAGAATCCTAAACATATGGCCACCAGCGTCAGTTTAGAATCCTATGCTACAAGTCATAGAATGATATGACAGTGTGAAATGAAGCATAATCAAAGTGATATAGGTAAGGGTTTTTTTTTCGCAAAAGATCTGCAATTTGAATCCACCAAATCTCCCTCCTCAACTAATCATGCACAGATCGGTTCCTGGCTCCAGCTAATTAGCTCAGCATCACGAAGATGTAAAAAAATATCACCTGGAGGGGCACTGTATTGCCGCGGAAGAGTTTTGTCATCGTTGGTGACCTTGTCGATGGTGGCCCCGGATCCGCGCCGCCACCGCCTCCTACAGCAGCCACCGCCGGATCCGCACCTCCGCCGCCGAGCGCCTCGCCGGGCCGCCGCGTCGCCCCCGTGCCGAAGCAAGCCATCGCCCTTCCGGTCCTGCGTGCCCAGCTGCTGCCGGACCCGTGCCTCCGCCGGCCGAGCGCCTCGCTGGGACGCAGCGTCCCTCGCGCGCCGACGCAAGCCGACTGCCGCCCTGCCGGGCCCGCGCGCCCCAGCCGCCGCCGGATCTGCCTTGCCAGGTCGTCGGGGTGAACCGCCGGCACCTCCTCCCATCTGCTCACTATCATTAGCAACTCCACCGAGCGTAGAATCCTATATATAGAAGCATAGGAAGTAAGAATCAGTGTTTTGAAACAAAAATTATAGAAAGGAAACAGGGAGGATGCACGAGCTGGAAACAATATTTCTTCCGCACATAAACCAACAAGAAAGCAATCCATGGTATGACGAGCTGCTGCCTAAATGGCATATGGTCGAACACCTGACATGCAAAGGTTGTTCTATCATCCATGGGGAGCTCGAGCGCCATGGTCTCTCCTCCTGTCATGTGCTTGCTTCTTGGACAGGCGCTAATCGGCAAACCGCCTCCGTCGCAGCTGCTGGCCGGCCGCCGCCTCCCCGTGCTGCAGCAGGACGCAGCGGCCTCCTCTGCCCCCCTGCTCCTCACGGCCACTCTTCCGTGCGGCAGCCCCCTGCAGGTGGCCTCTGCGCGCCCTACTGCTCCTCGATCCGGGGATGAGCAGCTTGCCTAATTCAAGGAGGATGGGTGGATCGCGTGCCCCGTGTACTATGCGCGACCGCGCCGGCCGGGACCGCCCCGTGCAGGCCGCACCGCCGCCACCGCTTGCCACCAACGCTGCTCGCCTCGAGGCAGCGCCTCCCACCGATGCAAGCCGTCGCCGGGGCTGGAGGTAGGGGGTCGGCGCGCCACGGGGTGGGGTTGCACGCAAGGTTTTAAATATCCTGCAGGTCCGGTTATCTTTTCAAAGGCTAAGAGAAGACTATATCCGCCTATAGCCTTAGCTAACCCATTTAACTATTTTGCAAATCAAGTTCATAGTTTCAGAATATTCAGTATATCATCAATTCATCATGTAGAGAAACAACATAGAACTTTAACTTCATGCTTTCACAAATCTAACACAAAGTTCAGATGATGCAACAACCATAAGTCTAACACAAATGACAGACCGACGAAGAAATGAGTTCACAGTTTCGATCTCCAGTCAAAATTTAGCGGGCTAAGAGATGGTAATTTAGCTGATTTAGCTGGCTATAGCGGGCTATTCTGCTTAGCGCCAAATGGACTTTCTCCTAACATTTATGCTCTCAAAAAGCTAAATCCGGCTATAGCGGCAGCTATAGCCGGTTATTTAAAACCTTGGTTGCAGGTGGTGCGACGGCCGCGCGCCTGCGAGTTGGGGAGGGGAGGGAGATTTGTGTTGGGGGTGGGGTGGGTGCAATTATATACTTCTGGACTTGAGCTGGGCCTAACGGGTCTGGCGTGGGTTAGTTGGGGGAGCTGATTGGTTGGGGGCTTTCATTTGTTATTGGAAGCCCTAGGCTCCTAATATATATATTAACCATTAAGGCTTCCAGTTGTCCTCTGTGTCGTGTTTATTTTACAATTTGATATGAGGTTGGCCTCACAAAAAAAGTGTTATATTACTTATATAAATGCAAATAAAAATTCAAACATCGAAAAACACGTGCGCAATAATGATATATATAATCACTACAAAAATTAAATAATACCGAATTAACTATAATAAACATAGTATATATTTTAAAAAAATTACTGTAGCTTCGATTTTTACTTAGGGTGGGTAGGTAATGAAAATTGTTTTGTTGATGGAAGTAGTAGTACTACATGGCTTGAGGGAGTTACTGCAAAAGGTCAACGTATAAATAAAAGAGATCAAAATTCCTTAAAGGGAGGGTCGAAAATCAAAATTTCTCCTGTTAAAAAAAGGCCGGTCGTTTATCAGGTTGGGTCGGCCCCCAGACCTCCGACTGCCGATGGATCTCCTCTCCGCTGCGTACGGCGGCGCTACCTCCGACGAGGAGGACGACGAGCCGCCCTCCTCCCCGCCAGTCGCCACCGCGCTCACGTCCTTCGCACCACCTCCCGTGAAGCGGCCGCGGTGGGAATACCAACCATACCTCCCTCCACCCTCGTCCTTCCCGCAGCCGCCCCTACAGGCCAAAGCAGCGCCGCCGCCGACGTCTTCAGCCAGCGGCAGGTACGTCTCCAAGAGGGAGTGCGCCCTCCTGGCTGCATCTCGTGCACCCGTGGACGCCGCATCGCACCTTCCTCCGCAGACAACAGCAGAGGTCGATTCGTCAGGTGAGCATTTTGGGCCCCCTTAGCAGCTGGTTGGAAGCGAAAATTGCTTTCCATACGTCTACACTGATTTATCCTAATATAAAATTCGTCCTGGGATTCGAATTCTCACATGGCAAAACACTCATGTGTGCAGCTTCACCAAACCGCTGGTTGAGTTTAGAATATTTTTGTTTGATTGGTTTTGAGATAAATCGATTTAATAATAATGTATTGCATTCTAGAATGGATTTAGTCTCAAATGGTTTGAAATTTTTGGAGGAATTGTTCAGACCTTGGATAAAGGCAAATAAAAAGCTTGTGTTACCCATGCTGTGCGAGAAAGCCAAAATGCTTCGTCTCAAGAGTCCACTCTTAATGTTATCATGATGATTTCACGAGTAACTAGTTTATAAGAGTGATGCTTCTATACTTCAGGTTTTTCTTTGGCTTGAACAGCCCTTTCTTAATCTTCACTGTAACATCTTGTTGCAGTTGGCTCCATCACTGATTCAAATCTGCGAGCTGACATTTTGCATTCCTTGCGATGCCAACCAAAGCCTGGATCTAGCAAAAGTTTGCCTTCAAAGCTCTCGGTTTCTTTGAACGGTCACACAAAGGCTATAAATTGTATAGCTTGGTCGCCAACTCATGGTCAGTAATTGTTCTTACATGATACCGCCTCTTTGCTGTTCTGTTTGACTTACATTATCAAAATGCGTATGGTATTAGACCTGGAGTTGTGTATTGGGATATCAGGAAAATGGAGACATTGTGCACTGCAATGGTTATCACACCAGCCATTGCGAATTTGGGGTATGCTAACAGGTATACAATAAGTTGGTTATAGTCAAGAAAATGGGGTAACCAACATGGGGGAAATGGGGAGATCTCTTATAATAACTAGAAAACAAAGCAGGTGCTGTGCTGCTGCCCTGGTATTGATTTTTTTTACCAACGTTAGTGATATGAAATGGCAAAATATTATCTATCAATTTCAGGCATGGGACCTTTTTTTTAAAAAAAATACAAGAAAACAACAGCATTAAAAGTTTCAGTGTCTTTCACCAAATGATCATGTACTTCTGGGCTAACATATTTGCAGGGGTGAAGCCAGCCACAAATGTTACCGAGGTCGCCATGTTTATGCAATGGGGTAAAAAAAAACTAATAAACAGTAGATTTCTATAGGATTTACAAAATTTTATCGGGATCTTGTGACCCCAAGGCCAATGGGCAGCTCCGGTCCTGCATATTTGACATTTTTTTGGATGGCATCCTCAATGTTCCCTATAATCTGGCTACTAGTCATAGTAGATTAGCATTGAGCCAAGTAACTCACTATACAGATAATGATGCTATGAAATGCATTGGTCCATGGTAATGTTGTTCACTAAGAAGGTCATTAGGATTAAGTGACCATTATGCAATTCTAATCTTGTGTGAGCCAAGATATGTCATATGTCACCTCTACTAAATACTAACCCCTTGCTCTTCATATTGGATTTTGGACTGTTGTGGAAGTTCTTACAATTTATGTCCCTTGCTAATTTAATGCTGACTGTGGATGCTTATGAAATATCATATTTGGCAATATCTCTGTGGAATTAAAAAATCCAAATAGATTGTTCCTAATTTTTTTTTAAAAAATCCTCGATGAGAACTTTCATCCATACTTTTGTGACATACCAGCCATTGGTATGTTTTTTTCTTTACAGTGATAATAGGTTCTGATGGAAATCTTACTGCACTGCTTTGTCTAGTCTAGTAGTCTTGGACAACAAACAGGAGAAATTATCTGAGGAAGTTTGACATGGGTGGGGCAGATACGTGGTGAATAAAAAATTGTTAGTAAATTTGACTTCTTTTGAAATGTTAAGATGTGTTGATATCTACATTCATTTGTAACTTGATGTTTCCTTAAAGAATAACAAGGGAAGGAGATTATAAATGCGGTAGAGCATCAATAAAAAGAGCTCATTCTACAACCACAGAACCCACAGAAACTGCAATAATTATTTGTGTGTTATTATTAACAGGAACCATGAACAAGCTTGGTTTTTCGAAATAAATAAATATTTTGATGCCTTGTTGCTTAACTCAAAAGATATAAGTTCAGTTCCTTTTTGTCTTTATGCTACACTATCAACTAACAGTGTGGCACATGCGACGATCTGATAGTAAGTATCAATTAATGAGATGAGTTGATAGGGAATCACCAGCTTCAAATTTTGGTGGTTGGTTGATTGAGATATTACTTTTAGACATACACTATTCCTAGGATGATTTTGCATAGTCTTTATCAATGGTAAATTTTACCTAGTCAGAAGATGCTCATTTTTTTTATGGGGGCAGCACATCTACTCACTTCTGCTGGAATGGATCATACAGTCCACGTATGGAACGTATGGGACAAAGGGAATACTACTGCTCGTGTTTTGAAGCATCACACTGCTGCTGTAAAGGATGTGAGGTGGTCCCCTCATAGCCTCTCTTTACTTTCTGGAGGGCTTGATTGTTCCGTACAGCTAATTGATGTTGTGGAAGGAAAGGTAATCAAAGTATTCAAGGAAGATCAAGCTGTGGAGGTTATCAAGTTCAACCCAAGTAACCCCAATCTCTTCCTATCTGGTGGGTCGAATGGTTCTCTTAGGCTATGGGATATTCGAAGTGGTTTGGTAACAAAAGAATTTCATAGAAGTCTTGGGACCATCCTTGACATCGAATTCAGTGCTGATGGGAGACAATTTATCTCTTCAACAGACACAACCAGAAGCAATATTAGTGAGAACACTATAATTGTCTGGGATGTCCTGCGACAAGTTCCTTTATCCAATCAGGTAATAGGTTTATAATTATATTACTCTTTAGGTGGATGTGGCTCGCATGTGTCACACTATCTGCCTTCATCAATGTGTGTGTACACATGTTAAAAAAGGTATAAAATAAAACCTTAGTTTGAAAAACAAGTTAGTTTTTTTTTGCTATAAATTAGAGAATAGCAGTTATCTATGCAATTTTTACTTGGATATTCTGCATTGATACATAGAGCTATATAGAGATTCCGCATATTCATGAGAACATATTCTGACATGCTGCAACACTGGGGCTGGAGCATGGACAGAACATATTCTGCACACTCTAATACAATGATTCAGAAATAGTGAAGGTGCATTGTTCTCTGTGAACTAAAAAGGTACAGGCCCATAATGACTGATCTCAAATCAGATAGTCAAACAATTGTTAGTTCAGGGAATATATTGTTCAAAAATAGGAACTGGATCCTACCAGCAGAATGGAAGCTAACATAAATCACCATTGTATTCACAGGTTTATACTGAAGCATTCACATGCCCATGTGTAAGATACCACCCGCATGAAGCTTCTTTTGTTGTACAATCGAACGGGAACTACATTGCGATTTTTTCATCAAGGCCACCCTTCAAGCTGAACAAGTATATGCGGTTTGAAGGACATGGAGTTTGGGGTTTCCCGATTAAGTGCAATTTTTCTCTAAATGGAAGAGAACTTGCATCCGGTTCATCAGATGGATCCATTTACTTTTTTGATTATAAATCAGCAAGGCTTTTATGGAAAATAGAAGCATTCAAAGAAGCCTGCACTGATGTTGTATACCACCCTATAATACCAAATGTGATTGCTTCATGTAGCTGGGCCGGTGAAATATCTATTTTTGAGTGAGATGATACAATGCTTGGTACGGAAGTAAACAATGAGTGTTACACGGCAAACCTTTTATGCTCTAGTGATATCACTTGGAATGATAGGTGTGGAGACTACTTAAACACAGATTCCAGAAAGATCATCAAATGAAATAGATACTCGGATTAAAAGATAGTCATTAGAATGTTTGAAAAAAAAACGCCACCAGTAAATTCAGTCCAACTTATATTGCTAGCAATTATGTCCTCCTTACTCATCGCTTGGTGCAGCAAATAAATATTTCCATGGACCATCATCTATCGCGGGCGTATTGTGGAATAATCCCGGCCAGCTCATCGCCACACCACTAGACGTAGGTGCCCCAAGCAGACCGGACGTCCTTCCCGACGATCGCCGCTACTGCCCGACTAGACCACTACCGGCCTTCTGCCACTAATCCGCCTCACTTTGAACAAGAACTCAAGCCATCCAAGATCACCCATGGCATCTCAATCCGCAACAATCCCATCATGTTGTTGGGCGGTTCTTGAAGGTGGACTTCTTCATCTCCAACCACACGCATGGTTCAAAAGACGATCACCTGACTCCCCGCAATAATGAAGACAAAGCCCTGCAACAACAAACAATGCTAGCGATCCATAAAAGAAAAAACAACGGCAACATTAAACATCCTGCATATGGCTACCTAGCTTGGGTGAGCAAGGTAAACGTACGAACTCCGCTTATTCATAATTTAATGACAAAGTTATACAAGTCCCGGGAAAAGCAGAAGGAAATCACAGCTAGTAACATCATTCAATTGTAATGGTCGCACACAATTCAAGCGTCCACTTAAAATCACACACAATCGAAGACACCACAATAAATAGTTGCTGGCATTTTACTGCCTCAAGCTTTGCAAAATATACTGTGCATAGAGATCCCTGCAATCAAGTCAAGAAATATGTGTTACTGAAAGTTACAAAGCATTTTCATACTCAGCTAGCACCAAAAAGAAATGCACTTGTGTAACAGCGCAGCAAAGGTTTAATGTCCAATTGAGCTTACATGGAGTACTGAATGGCATCTCGAGCAGTGGTCGCAGGCAAGAATGCATCAACAGCAACCTCTTTGTTCTCATTTTTCTTGTCTGAATAATACTGCTAAGGAAGCTTGTACCTGTGAATGTGATCATGCAAAATATACTAGAGCATATAGTAAGAAAGCAGTAGTGAATTATACTTTATACAGGATACAATCTTCAAAGAAGCGCTTGATCTCTTGCAGGCGGTGAGGAGACAGCTCACTGATGTCATTGTAGTGACGGTATTCCGGATCATCAGCACAGACAGCAATTATCTTGTCATCCTTTTCACCCTGACAACACCCAACAGATATCCATATTTAGAAGAAGAAAAATTGAAAAGCTCTTCATTTTCCATTTACCTCAAAGAGAATGTAACATGAAATACCTGGTCAATCATAGGCATAAGGCCAATTGCTCTTGCCCGGAGGAATGAACCCGGAATAACAGGCTCCTGTAGGAGATAAGAACACACAATCATAACAATTTAATTCTGCATGCTATAATCTATGTAACTTCTCCATGCTTGGCACAATAAGAAAAAGAACAAATAATCATCACAAGATCATGACACTGCTTATATGGTACCATATAATTCAGTTACAAATAACTAATGACACAATTAAAGAGCAGCTGAGCAGTCTGAGAATGTGAAAGCCAGAGCACTAACAAATTTTTTGTCCCTAGAGAGAGGACATAGTAATACTGAACACTCTACATTCCTCCCAAATGTCTTCGCATGAGTACATGACACGGAAAAGTGGAAAAAGGAAGAGTAACCTGCATCAGGACCAAAACATCCATTGGGTCGTTGTCCTCACAAAGAGTCCTAGGAATGAATCCGTAATTGTGAGGGTATACAACTGATGAGTACAGGACTCGATCAACCTGTCAGGTTGTAGCACAATAGGTAAATTACAATATGATTTCAGGACAAAAATGCAAAATAAACTCTCACATTTCATAAGTGGAAGACTTAATAAGTCTGACAAATTAATGTTGTGCAATAACAAACGTTCAAATTGATGGTGGATGATGATTGTCATCCATTGCACAAGAACAAGAAATAGAAATTAAGCCATACAGCTCTTGAGATAGAAACTGATGATCAAGATGCACGCAACTTTGAGAACAGACCTTAATCAATCCAGTTTTCTTGTCAAGCTCATATTTAACTTTGCTTCCCTTTGTGATCTCAACGACCTGCATGGTGATGTATAGATTTCCAGTCACTCTCTGGAACTAAATAGCAATGTTAAACATCATAATCATAACAAAATGAAGCATTTTTTTACCAGCAATCAAATTATTGCCAAAATATTCGTGTACATTATGTAGGAGCATCAAATGGTTGGCAACGCAAAAATGTGCAATTAAATAATTAAATAGGTGCTTGGGGTGATGTTAGAGGAACCAGTCCTTATTGAAGGCTAGAAAATCCTTTGTATAGGCTCTTCCCCTTCCTCCTCTCTCCTTTGTAAGTATTTCGAACTCTTGTACTAACCCCCTAACTCTTTTAATGAAAACTGAAGTGCTGTGGAGAACTCCTCCACAGTTTTCCCTTCAAAAAAAAAAAGAAGGCTAGAAAATCCAATATTGGCTTATCAAACAAAAAAGAGGGAGGAAATTCCTTAGGTGACTCTGGGTCTAGCCATTGATGGCAATTTGACCGGAATGTCACTTCTAGCTGCAATACAGCTCAAAATAAATATAACAGGTAGAAAGATGCAGCTCCTACATTAGGATACAAATAAACGTGGAACAAGATTAATCCTGCCAAGCTGCAAGATTTGCAATGACTGAATTGCATCTTGACTGGAATTGATACAACCTTGTATGCTTTTAGGGTTGGGGTGAGATGCCTTTAAATTTGGGCAGTCATACAATCTACACATCCCATTCTCTTATCTCCTTCCATGATGGAACAGTCGATAATAGTCGAGTCTTATGAAGACAATCTACAGCAAGCATCTAATTTGCCAAACATGTAGAGTAGGGGGGCAATGATGATACTTACAACATTGAAGACAGCGGGAGCCCCAGGACCTGCATAACCAAATTCGTTTAGCATATGCTGCTTACTTGATGAAGGTTCTAGGAACGGTAGAAAAGGATAGTTGAGCCGCGCACCGATCTCAAGATCATGCCATGGATGAGCAGCTACGGATCTCCTGGACAAAGAAGAGAGGATCCTTTCATTGAGCTTAGGGGCTCGCTTCGGCTGCTCAGCAGCAGCAGCAGCAGTCTTGTCCTCATCACTCATCCTGCACTGGAAAGGAGCCAGAAATGAAAAGATGTGTGCAGGCAGCACAAGGTCCATATCATCTGGTTCCACTGAGAAACATATAACAATCCACCATTTCCAGTGAGAAGTGAGGAAATCAAACCCCAGGACTTGCTAGAAATAATTGGTATAGTGAATACTATGATACCATCAGCAGCCACGAAATGAGTAAAAGGTCTACCGTTCATCAATCAGCAAGTAACGCAGAGGGATGGATCTTGTTATCTATCTTCGGGTGGGGGGTTAAAAAAGGGAGCAAACCAGTGGATGAGTGGAGGGTCTGAGCCCGATCTGGTCGCGGTGGCGGGCGGCAGCGCAAATCATCAAGTGCAGCGAGTCTAAGAGAATGGAATCCCTAAGGAAATACTCTTCCTTCCCCGAGGCAGTCTGAATAATATTTTTTTTTCGCAAAGAAAAAAAATCGAAGCGCTATAGGGTAAAATCATGGTGAAATCCGAATACAAATACCATACGTTAGGGTTTGGGTGCTCGATTTCGCGCAGCAGGAAGGGAAGGGAAGGGAAGGGAAGGGGCGGGCGTCCACGTACCCCTGTCGGAATCGAATGCTGCTGATCGCCCGACGAAGAAGTGGCGGTCGTCGCCGAGACGGAGAGAGGCGAAGAAGTGGCGTGCGGGGGACGGGCGGACGGCGGTGGGACGGTGTTTGTTTGTTGGACACAGTTAACGCGCGACCCCTTCCGACCTTCCTTCTCCTTCTCCTTCTCCTCCTGTTTGTACCGATCTATTTGTACCGAATCGCCTGTACACATCCCTCTCCACCCTGCGCGTTTTTTCAAGCCGTGCTTGCTCTCTTCCATCCACGTATAGCATGCCCGTGCGCCTTTTTTAACATGCAATTTATTTATAAAAAATATTTTATCTTTTTTTATATATTCTCCGTTTTGAATACCGATTACACCGTTGTGTTCTACGTGATGAGACCAACAAAACTAGATCTCACTTGCATATATTTTGAAGATGTTTTTGCACTAGTAGCAACTTATATTTAAGTTTGAGTTTGATATTATCGGATGAGTTGCTACAATATAAATATATAAGTTGCCACACATACAAGATAAATGTTACCATAAAAAATATTTATAAATTGTTAAAAAATGAAGTTGCCACAAAAGCATAATCTGTTATAATCATAAGTTGTCACAAAAATAAAATCTATCATATACATAAGTTGTCACAAATATAAGATATCACACACTAAGTAATTAAAAATGAGTAAGTTGTCATACCCATAGGTTATACAAATTTTTGTAAAAAATAAAAGTTGTCATACATTTAAACAAAAATTGCCAAAAATATAATCTATTATACACATGAGTTGTCACACAAATAAAATATAAATTACTTCAAATAAAATATATCTTACACTCATACATAGAAGTTGACACAAAATAAAAGATGTTATGCACACAAGTTGTTACTACATTAAGCCAATATAAACATAAGTTGTTACAGAAAGCGAGCAAACCGTCACATAAGTTGCTAGCAATTTACAAATATTGTCAAAATATATACAAGTGTGATCTAGTTTTGTTCATCTTATCGCATAGAACACAATAGTGTAATCGGTTTTCGAAATGGAGGTAATATGAAGGAGATAAAAATATTTTTATACAAAGTATCATTCAATAAAAAAGCATGCAAGAGGGAGAAGGGGGAGGACGTGAGTAGACCTGGGCATGGGCTGCCCGACCCGACGGACCCGACCCAACCCGCCCGAAAATAGCCCGACCCGACCCAAAGAGTTTGATGGGCGGGCTCGGGTCAAAATTTTTGACCCGGTATGACTGACGGGCCGGGCACGGGCTAAAATTTTTGACCCGAAACCCGAAAAATCCGAAGGAACCCGACATTTTACATAGGCCCGGCCCGACCCGACCCGACCCGAACCCGACCCGACCCGACTGTCTGTCGGGTCGGGTGCGGGCTCAATTTTACGGCCCGGCCACCGGGTCGGGTCGGGCACGGGCCGCTAGAAAAAACACCGGGCTTTTTTTGGCCCGACCCGAATCCGACCCGGCCCGGAGGATGCCCAGGTCTAGACGTGAGTGGGCCGCATACACAGCATACCATAATATGTAACCCAATAAAGTTTTCGCGTGGAACTAATTAATAATGTGCAGCTTGCATGGGAAAAAAGGCTGGCGGCCTGCTGGGCTGGACGAGTCGCGCGATGATGCTGTAGCGGGACAGGTCTTCGGTTAGATTTTTCCTTGTTCGTTGTGTGTAGAACCAAGTGTCTTGTTTGTCCTTTCAAAAAAAAAGTGCCTTGTTTGTCGCACGGCCGGCACACCACGGCCTGCCAGAACCCTCGGCCCACCCATATTGTATCTTCTTCTCTCTCTAGAAGAGTTGGGGTCTGTTTAGCAAAGTTCCGGCTCCTCCAAAAACAGCTTCAGCTTTTCTGGTGGAGTGATTTTTTTGGTGAAGCTGAAGCCGTTTTAGAAAACGTTTGGCAAAACGGCTCCTCATGGTAACCTAAAAGAACGAAATGACCATACTACCCTTGTTTTTTTTTCTCAATTCTTCCTATTTATTATTTTCTTCACCCCTATTCTCTCTCCTTCTCATCCTCTTCTTCCCCACGTGGATCAGCTGCAGGCTTGGGCGAGCAGCGGCGTTGTCATCCTCTGCGGCCACGAGCTCCCACCGGCTTGCCATGGGCTCTAGACACGAGCTTGCACTGGCCAAGCGGCAGCCACTAGCTCCCACCGCGGCCACCTCGGGTCCAGCCACGACCTCCCGCTAGCCTACCCCGGTCTGCAGTCGCAAGCTCCCACCGACCGCTCATCTCCCGCCGCGGCCACCTCGCGCTTCCACCAGCCTGCCCCGTCTCCAACCGCGAGCTCCCGCCGGGCGCCGGCCGCCTCGGCCGCCTCGAGCTCTAGCGGCTGCAAATCTCCCTTCGGCACCGCGAGCTCCCGCTGACTGCCGGCGTCACCAGCTCCCGAGGCCGCATATCTCCCGTCGCGGCTCCGAATCTTGCTACTGCCTCAAGCTCCCACTGTGCCTCCCGCCGAAGCAAGTGCCTTGTTTGTCCTTTCAAAAAAAAAAAGTGCCTTGTTGCACAGCCGGCCAACCACGGCCTATCAGAACCCTCCTCGGCCCATATTGTATTGTATCTTCAGGGCAGGCTCTTCTTCTTCTTCTATACTTCTATAGGAATAGGAGAGTTGTTGTGGTGGGCAGGCCATAATAATAAGGGTTAATTGGAGATATACCATTACAACTTTCAAGAGTTGGAAATATGCTATTACAATTCACCATATTTCCCCCTTATGGACGTGTATACCCCCATCCAAATCCATCTGTTCCGTGCGTCGCGACCCCAGGGGCGGCGGCGGCGGCGGGGGACGCTGCAGACCATGGTACTACACGTCATCGTCTACATCGTGTTCGACCTTCATCGAGTTCGCGCCCACCGTCATCGTCTACATCCAGCAAGCCTGGGGCTGGGTCGTCGGCTTCTCCGTGCCCGTCGTGCTCATGGTCACCGCGCTCACGCTCTTCCTCCTCGGCTCGCCCTTCTACCTGAAGGCGGCGGCCGACAGGAGCGCCATCCTCGGCCTCGTGCAGGTGCTCGTCGCCAGCTACAAGAACCGCCACGAGCCCATGCCGCCGGAGACGGCCGACGCCTCGAGCTTCCACAACAAGGCCGGCGCCAAGCCCAGGACTTCCACCAACAAGCTAAAGGTACGGTACACTATTGCACAATTCTGAATTCTTCTTCGTGATGCTAATTGTGAAGCATGGCGTGAATTAATATGGCTGTGTGTGCTCATGGCGCAGGTACTTGAACCGGGCCTGCGTGCTTAGGAACCTCGGCAAGGAGCTGAGCGTCGACGGGGCGGCGTGCGACCCGTGGAGGCTGTGCACGGGGCAGCAAGTGGAGGACACCAAGGCCGTCATCCACGTGCTCCCGATATGGTCGACGGGGATCCTGCCCGGCGTGATCGTCAGGCAGCAGATGTTCCCGACGCTGCAGGCCAAGACGATGCAGCGGAAGGTGGGCGGCCGGGAGATCCCCGCGGCCACCTTCGGCGTCTTCAGCATCCTGACGCTCACCGTCTGGGTGGCCGTGTACGACCGCGCGCTGGTGCGGCCCCTGTCCCGGCTCACGGGCCACGCGCGGGGGCTCAGCCTGCGCCAGCGGATGGGCGCCGGCCTGGTGCTATTCGCCGTGGCCATGGCCGTGGCCGAGCGCACCGAGAGCCTCCGCTGCGCCGCCGCCATCGCCGAGGACCTCATCGACGCCGACCCGCGCACGGGCCCCCGATGCCAATGTCGGCCATGCGTCTGGTGCCGCAGCACTGCCTAACGGGGCTCGCCGAGGCGCTGAACCTCATCGGGCAGATCGAGTTCTACTACTCCGAGTTCCCTAAGATGTGTCGCTGCTGGCGCTCGGCCTCGGCTTCGGCGCCGTGCTGGGCAGCGCCATCGTCGCCATTATCAGCGCCACGACCCGGAGCGGCGGCCACGACCTGGGCGTCGCGACTTCTGCGTCGCGATCCCCGCCGCCGCCCCGCCCCCGGGGTCGCGACGCACGGAGCAGATGGATTTGGATGGAGGGGTATACACGTCCATACAGGAAAAATACGATAAACTGTACCCTGCGGGTGGGCCTCATGAGGGGAAAGAGGCATCCTGATGGTATATCTCCAATATGGTGAATTGTAATAGCATATTTTCAACTCCTGAAAGTTGTAATAGTATATCTCCAATTAACCCTAATAATAACCAACCAATGCAAACAAACCCCTCCTCTGAATCTGATCTTCCTTGCAATCTCTAATCTATATAAATCCTGCGTCTGGACTGACTGATCGAGATCCGGGCGGCCGGCGTCTCGATCGACGGCCAAAACCCCTAGACCCGGCCCCTTGCTTGTCTCTCCGGCCGGCCCCGACGATCCATTCCATTCCATTCCATTCCAGTCTCACGCGCGGCGGCGGCCGGGCATTGGCCGGCGGGCATGCAATGGCCGCCGGCGATTTGGTGGTCAGCCTCAAGCCCGTGGTAGGGATGGTGTCGTTTCAGGTGGTCTTCGCCGGCCTGAATATCTTGTACAAGCTGGCAGTGAGCGACGGGATGGATTTGAGGGTACTCGTCGCCTACCGCTACATGTTCGCCTCTGCCTTCATCAATAATTAATTAATTAATCTCCAGCCTCTACTAGCATCTTTTTCGATCGTGGATTTTTCAGGAAGAACCGAACAGAGCTGACGCGGAGAGTGTTGGTGCTGTCTTTTATTTGCGGCCTCACGGGGTACGATATATATTATTAATTAGTCTTTTGGTTTACTACTACTACTCCTACTATGTAATATGTAATTTAATAAATATTATTATTATATTTATAAGATAGGCCGGCCGGGTTGCCGGCTCTTCCGCTACGAGCGCCTCGCCATCCGCACCCTGTCGGGGCAAGCCAAGGTCGCGGGCACTTTCCTCGGCGTCGCCGGGACCATGCTGCTCACCTTCTACAAGGGCGTGGACATCACGCCCTGGCACAGCCGCATGAACCTCCTGCTCCTGGTGGCGGCGCCGGCGGCGACCCACCAGCACCAGCACCAGACCAGCAACAACGACTACGCCATGGGCTCTCTGCTGTGCATCGGCAGCTTCTTCTTCTACGCGCTGTGGCTCTTCATCCAGACCAAGCTCAGCAAAGAGTACCCCTTCCCCTACTCCAGCACGGCGCTGCAGTCCTCCGACTTCGCGCTCTGCTTCGACAGGGACGTCGCGCAGTGGCGCCTCCGCTGGGACGTCAGGCTGCTCTCCATCGTCTACGCCGGCGTCCTCGCCTCCGGCGTCATGCTCGTCGTGCTCTTCTGGTGCGTCGAGCGCCGCGGCCCTATGTTCGCCTCCGTCTTCAACCCGCTCATGCTGCTGCTCGTGGCCGTCCTCGGCGAGGGCAAGGGGCGCGAGGCCAACCAGCAGGTCGCCGACGACGCCAAGGTCGTCGGCGACCTGCGGCTGCCCACAACAACTCACCACGTACTACACAGGCAGCCGCACTAGTATCATTATCGTCCCGCCGCCACCACCACCAGCAAACTCAACAACAACAACCCGATGATCGGTGATCATCATCATATTCATATATATATATATATATATATATATATATATATATATATATATATATATATATACACACACACTCGTGTATGTGCTTGCATACATGAGAACCAAAAAAAAGAGAAGAGTGATTAGATGTGGCAAGGAAAGAGAAGGGATGAGAGGATTGGATGTGATTTATTTTCTTCATTTATCATAGAAACTGTGTATTGGGGAGGTAGTGTCTATGAGTAATTTCTTACTCTCTTTTTTCTTTAGACACCACTTATAGACACTATGGGTTGGGGTTTGCCTAAGTATATATATCGATGAGTACTCTATATCCTTGACTAATGGTAGAGCGAGGTTTAGCTAGCTAATCAGTGCATGCAACATTAAAGGTTGCAACAGAGTCAATTTGATAAACACTTCATTTTCAACTCTCTGTCTGTCTTTAATTTGTCAGCTTTGCAATCAATTCAACAATACTAGAGTAGTAGCACCGACAGCAAAATGCTGTGCGAGTCAATTTGATGCATAGCTTGGCCCAGGGCCAACTTTCCAGGCTATGGATTTTCGGGCCGCGGGCTTCGTATTTCATCCCCCCGCCCTGGGCCCATCATGGGCCATAGGATAAGATGCGGACAACAGCAATTCTATCCATCTTCCACAAGGCAACTGCAAATTATATCACGGTATAAACTATTTTATTTTTTCTATGTGACGTGTTGACCTTACTAACGCTGTCCAACTAAGCTATAAAACACTGATCTAATTATATCACGCTATAATCAGTCATATTTGATTGTAGTACATGGTCCTAATTACTTTACAGTTTGGTCTGCAGTTACCTTTCTCTTGGCCTTGATGTTTATTTTCTTGCTAATTATTAGTTGCGATGGGAAAGCGCAACCCCGGAAGCTTTGAAACTTGGGAGTCTAAATGATTGTCAATATTGAGTTGGTGCTCGTTTTTTCATTCGACATCCTTGTGGCGGGCTTTTTTTTTTCCGTTTTGCATTGGCGCGTCCACGGGCAATGAACTCTATTAGTTATTGCAGTGGCTCTGTAGCGTTTACTTTCTGCTCCTGAGGTGGGTTGGGTCCAATCCTGCGGTGGGTTAGCGTCTTTCTAACAGCACACTAACGGAATAGCACTGATGAGATCGATGTAAAATTTTAGTAATAATAAAGGGATGATGTAAATTTTGATGGCATCAAAGGGATGAGTATAAATTTCAATGGCATCGAAGAAATTTACTCAGAAGAGAAACGGAATAGAAAGAGAGCGAAAAGAAGGGGCAGGAGGGCCTCTCTGTCCACTGCGCGTCGCGTCTGACCTACCGACGGTGCTGCTTGCCTGTTGAATTTTGCAGGATGGCGGTGACGCTGAAACGAATTATGGGCTGCAATTTGATTAAAGATAAAAAAAATTAACAAGGAGCCCCCTGCGGACAAGGCATGGTACGAAACAGAAGATGCGCCCTCCCCACGTGCCCGCTGCAGGCCAGCTTATTAGCACAACTTGTATTACTGCTCTCCAGTCTTCACTGACTGCTTGCTGATTTGCATTTGTCCCATGCGAGGCGATGAACAAACTAATGCTAATTTCACTCGGATTAGATTAGATTAGATTCTGGTCACTCATGACATGAGGCATTTTTACTCCATTTAATTTAGTAGCGAGCAAGCAGGCCAAAATCTAGCTTGTCCTGACGATGATCGATGAGATCTCATCTCACATCTCTCTCCAGGTGCAGTGCAGTGGTAGGGGGCCGGCAGGGCAGCCAAACTAGCACCCATACCACCATTCTCATCTCTCTCCTTGCTTCAATTCCTCCGATCCCCTGCAAGGCTAGCTGCGGCAGCAAGGTCGGCGATGGATCTGCACTACGGGTACGGCGGCGCCCGGGTCGGCGAGGCGGCCTACATTGCCAGCGCCGCCGCCGGGTCCGGGTCGGGCGTGGTGGACGTGGTCACCCGCGAGTCGGCGGCGCAGGCGCTCGGCACCGTGGTGCAGCTCCACTTCGACAAGACGGTCGAGAAGAAGCGCGCCGCCGACGCCCAGAAGCAGGAGCTCTGGCGCCTCTTCCTCGCCTTCTTCCTCTTCCTCGCGCTCGTCCTCTCCGCCGTCGCCGGCTCCCCGCCCGCGCGCCTCCAGTGCCGCCACCTCTGGGCGCCTGCCGGCCTCCTCTCCCTCGCGCACCTCGCCTTGTACGCCGCCGTCGCGCACCACCTCCGCTGCCTCAACGGCTTCCGCTACCAGCGCCGCTGCCACAAGCTCACCCTCGCCCTCGCAGCCGACAGGCTCAGGATGCTCAAGTCCGCCGGGGAGGTCGTGCCCGCCGCCGACGTCGAGGTGCCCTACCAGGAGCCGCCCGAGACCTACCTCGCCAAGTTCAGGCGAAGCTGGGCCATCCACTTCGCCTTCCTCGTCGCCACATTCGCCTTCTCCGTCGCCGCAACCGCCGCAATCCTCTGCTTCTAGTAGCACTAGTTTTTTTTTTGTTGTTTAATTTAATTTAGCTGCGACTGCGAGGTTATCACTTCACTGCTGCCCGTATTATTAGTATGCACTCTCGCGGGCAGCAGCTGGACGATTAGTTAGGTGGTATGTACCATTCTCGATTACTGTACTAGTTAAGATGATGATGATGCTCTTCACTTCACTGCAAATTGCAAGGCAGATTGCAAAGCAGCAGTCATCAATGTAACAAGTTTATTTGAGGCATATCCCTCTCATTCTTTCCTGTAGATTTTGCTTTTGGGCTTTTGGAAGGTGATGGTGTCAATCATGTCATGGTGCAAAGCAACTCCAGGCCACACCGAGCACTGAATCGCTGATGATGGCGGCCACACCGAGCAGCCTCTCTTTCTGCCGGCCTAATCATCACGAACACTGTCTCTTCGAGACATCCGATAAAATTAGAACTGACTCGGACAAGATCAGCATAGCCCCTCGTAAGGATAACACGCACAAACAAAAAAAAAATCATCACGAACACTCAAGACTGAACATCAGAATACCAGATGTAGCAGCAGCCACCAGTTTCAGAAGCAAACACACACAGTATAGACAACCATATGCAGATCGTCTGACAAGTTGCTTTTATTCCCTCTTTCTGGAAAAAAAAAACTGAATTGATAAAACAAATGAAGGAATCAAATGCTGTTACAATTGACACTAGTGTACAACAGTGCTCCATCCTTCCATGTCGGAACTAATGTGTGCATCTCAAATTAATAAAGAAAACTGAAACAAAGCAACAGCCTGCGCTTTGCGAAGCAGATAATAAATAGCAGGAGGGGGCAGCACTAAGCAGCCTTGAGGACGCTGCAGAGTGAATTGTACGCATTCACGCAGAGCTTAAACTTCTCCTCGGCCACAGCCTGCGCACACAAGGTAAACATGTGGCATACCCTTGTTATTATCTGTGCCTTTCCATATCTATTTGCCAACAGACAACGAACACACACACAGTGACTACATCCAGCTTCTGCTGTTAAATTTCAGCAAAACTGCATTGGATACACACCTGTGAAGACCCTGGGTGCCTATCAGGGTGCCACCGCAGAGCAGATGCCCGGAAGCTGTACAACACAACGGTAATTCAGGTGAACCATAGTGTGGGGCATATCTTGTACATGTATGCATACAAAATAGCAATAACAGCAAACAAGCAACAATTTGAAGAACTGTAACAACAGGACAACTTACGCAGTTTTAACATCTTCTAGAGTTAGTGGACCACATGGTGGTAATCCAAGGATGACCCTGTGGGCATGTGAACCAACACTGGTTGTTTCCCTGCTGTCCTCCTCGCTTTCATCTTCGTCGTCACTTGGAATTCTCTCTCTGTGTGATTCACCACCACTCCATCTAAATCTGAACGATCTGTTTCTGAAGTGAAAATCCTCCCATGATATATGGGACCAAGTAAAACCATGATGTGTGCCAAAGATGGCCTCAAAGATTTCGTCTGGGTGCACATAGTGGTCTTCATGGAAGAAGTTGCAGAACCTCGCCTTGTCCTTTTTACCTGCAAAAGAGAAGTCCTTGCTAAGTGCGACCTTTTATGATCCAATACCCAACAGGAAGTGACAAATCCAAGGTATACAATCATTATCTTAGGGAGGGAAGGAAACTGTTATGGATTGACTAGATCAGAAAGACCGGAACGCATGGCCGGGCAGGAAACCCGGCCAGATCGCTGAAGAACAGGCCGCCTAAGGCTGGTTCTATTCTTCTTCGATAACTCTAACCCTAGCACTCAGGCCACCTTTATAGACTAGGCGCCCTAGCTAAACCCTAATCACCCATGGGGTACTGTTCACGAGTACTGTATCCCCGTGAACAGTACCACAGGCCTCCCTTTTGGGCTCTACTCAGCCCATACAGGCCTAACTTGCTGCCATAACACTACTCCCCTCCTTTCGAAGCAGCTCGCCCACGAGCTGCATGCTAACTTGACTCGACACAAAGCTAACACCAAGAAACAAGCATTTTACATCTCGGCTTTTTATTATGGTGACTAAAAGAAATAGCAAATTATCTTGATCTCCTCCGCCATGACCACTGGGTATTTGCCTCCTTCCACGTGAATAACTTGAAAGGCTGAACCAGCAGTGTGCACATCCCTCCTAGATCCCACGTAAACAGTTGTATAAGTGTCTGCAGAAGGGCCTCTGCCCACGAGAAGCAGCAGCCCACACAACAAAAGTGCACAGCAAAAAAGCCCAGCTGTTGGCTCCTTATGGGCTGATGCGTCGAACTGGAGCACGAGGTCGGCGCATCTCTCGGCGGTGGCGGCGCCGGAGATGACGCTGTGGACGAGCGGCGCGTCGAGGGTGGGTGGGAGTCGACTGATGGAGTAGCTCGAGCGCAGCCAACAGGCTGTCGTCTGCAGCAGGCGAAGGCAATCGACGCCCCTCTCGAACAGATGTTGCGGGCATGGGCCGAGCAGCGGCACAGCGAGGGCCGACCGGGCGCCGAGGTCCACGGCCCTAGCTTCCCCGAGATCGCCGCCACTAGCGGCCTTGACGCCGGTAGCGGGCACCTCGTTCCCGCTGCGGATCCCGCCGGCTAGCTTGGTGTCGTGGGTGATCACCTTGCTGTTGGCATGGCTGGCGGCGTCGATGTTGCCCTCCAGGGTCTTCACGGAGATGATGGGGCGGCTGAAGGCAACCAAGGCAGCGGCGGATGTCGCTGCTGCCCCTACTTTCTGCGGTGATAAAGGTGCAGGAGGTGGGATCGGCAAAACTGTAGCCGACGCCGTCTTTGTCGGTGATGGCGCCGTCGATGCAGCAAATGGTGTAGCAGTGTGGAACTGCGCTGGCACCGTAGCGGTGCCAGCGATGATGTTGTTGAGGACGGCGGTGCAGCAGACAGTGCGTCGTTGATGATGTAGCCGCCGGCCAGCGTCACCCGCCTGAGCAACGACCCCACTTTCTTCGCTTGCTGGAATTTCTCCAGGCGCTCAGGCGCTCCTCGTGGGAATCCAGCTTCTCGTTGATGATGGAGAGTTGCGTGAGGGCGTAGTCAATCTTGGCGGATATGGAGAGGGTCGCAGGATCGATGCTAGGGCCGGTCATAGTGTATGACGATGCCCCTGCACTGGATCTCTGATACCAATTTGGTATGGCGATGCTTGGGAGTGGGTTGTGCGGGAGAACTGTTGTTAACAAGCAGATCTCTGATACCCCTCGACACGAGTTAGCAAGTAGGAGTCGTTTCCTTTCTTTTAGTTATCTGTTGGAGATTTGTTTAGGAATTGGAGATCTCGTTTGTGGCACCTGATCTATAAAGGTAGCCTAGATTGTAACTAGGGAAATCATCGAAGGAATAGAGTCCCGGACTGGGTCTGTTCCTCGGTCGCTCTGGCGCACCTTGCCGCCGGTGACAAGGGCAGTCCTCGTCCTGCATCCCGCTACCCTATTCGTTCATCTTCTCAATCCTCTCTTTTGCTTGTTTCTCCCCTGCGCATTCCACCTCCCAAGCATCGCCATACCAAATTGGTATCAGAGATCCAGCGCAGGGGCATCGTCATACACCATGACCGGCCCTAGCATCGATCCTGCGACCCTCTCCGCCATATCCGCCAAGATCGACTACGCCCTCACGCAACTCTCCATCATCAACGAGAAGCTGGATTCCTACGAGGAGCGCCTTGCGCGCCTGGAGAAATTTCAGCAAGCGAAGAAAGTGGGGTCGCTGCTTAGGCGGGCGACGCTGGCCGGCGGCTACATCATCAACGGCGCCCCGTCTGCTGCACCGCCCTTCCTCAACAACATCGCCAATAGCCGCAGCGGTGCTAGCGCAGTTCCACATTGCTGCACAATTTGCTGCACCGGCGGCGGCGGACATCGGCGGCGGCGCGCTGTCTGTCGACGTGACCGCTAGTACCTTGTTCGTGGCTGCCCCTACGGTCGTCTCTGCACTAGTGGCGGGGGCGGCAACAACACCATTGGCGGCCAAGGCAGAGATCGCCGCTGCGGCATCCTCGTCCTGTTCCTTCGCCGCTGTTCAACGCTACGTGCCGCCGCATCGGAGGGCCAAGGCCAAGGCGGAGGCTTCTGCCACAACGTCCGCGTTGGCGGTGCCCTCGTCCTCATCCTCTGTCCACCTCTTCTCAGCCGCCGATGGACGACAAGGATTGGGTGCCATCCTTGCTCCGGACGTACACGCTCGCGGCGGCGGCGGCTATCTCATGAGCTGCCCAGAGGAGCAGGTTAGAGGAGTAGGCCTGTGGTGGGCTGCTTTGTGCATGTTGGACATGCCTTATGGGCTGGTGGACTGGTTCCTCCCCACAGCGCCAGCCCATAGGATGCCAGCAGTTGGGCGTTGTTTGCTGTATGGGCTGTTGCGCTGCTGCTGCTGCTTCGTGACACCTTTAACCCGTGTGCAGTCCATTGCAAAGCTGCTACTTCCGTGGGATCCAGGGAAGCCTTGGATTTTTGTTCTTCGCATGGAGAGAGGGGAAGGATGCGATGATCACATGGAAGCAGATTAGTATTTTTTTTCCATCACAAATAAAATCAAGCCGAGATGTAAAAGGTTTGTTTCTCAGTATTAGCTTTGTGTCGAGTCAAGTTAGCATGCAGCTCGTGGGCAAGCTATCGAAAGGAGGGGAGTAGTGTTATGGCAGCAGGCTGGGCCTGTATGGGCTGAGTAGAGCCCAAAAGGGAGGCCCGCGGTAGCCTGCTGCCATAACAGAAACAGGCCGTTGCTAGTTAGCGGCATCATAAGTTACCATATCAACATGAAACAGAGAATGCAATTGCATTGACTAGTTGGATCGTTTCCGTGTTAATAGATCGCACACAAATATGCATATAAAAGCAGAGAAAAAGATGTAGGAGCTACAAAAATAACATGCAGATCATGCAAGACTCATGACTTTGCTACACATTAGTAGCACAAAATAATTCAGAAATGATAAAAAAAACACATGAATAACTCCCAAGGAAGTAAAGTTTCAGGGCTATAGTATGCATCCACTTTGTTGAATAACCTACTCTTTCTGTGATTGTGTACTCCTTGTCGAGGTTCCGACGACCAGTGACACTGAGGTCCTTTCCTAAAGGTTTTGAACCTTGGAATTTCATGAGAATTAGCAAAGCTTCCTGTGCTTCCATCCTGGAGGGAACACATGTATATTACAGATTTCAGATGTCATAAACGATGATGATATTTCCTTCTTTTGCCAACTTATTTCCTTACATACACACACTATTGCCTTAATGAGCCATTTGAAGAAAAAGAGAAAACGGGTGCTTAACCCCCTAAAAAGAAACAGTTCAACTGACAAAAGTGAAGTAGAAAAATTCACCTGTATATGAGGTGAGGACTTTCCATACAGAAGATAATCTTTTAGTGCCTTCTTTCCTTCTGCTCGCTTTTGCCGAACAACATACCTCTCATAATTCTGGTCAAATTTGACAAGTTATTGGTCAGAAGAATCACCTAAATGCATAAGATAAATATATGGATATCATTGACAGCATAAGCAATAAGCTGTTTCCGCAATTACTATAAGATTATAATTTGTTTTAGTCGATTAAAAATGTTCATGCTACAGTGCCATAAAACAAAAGGCATGTTGTACACAACTAAATCAACCAAGATCAATGCCCCAGTTTGCTCACTTTTTTTTTTGACAAGATCATATTGTGGCAGCTATACAAGCTCATTATGTGTAAAATCTGTGGTAGAAAAGGGAAATTTTCCCTTTTTAGGAACTGGAGCCGCACCACCCTCTCATTTCCCATGTACATAGAAAATGATGGTCATGTTTACGTCAAATACAACAACAAAGGACTAATTAGATGCTAAACTCTCCAGCTACAGCACGTATTGAAGCATGTGGAATACAATATGATCTATAAACCACAAGTATGCGAGCTAACCATAAATCTAACTATATGTTCCATCCAGTATATTGTATGAGCATAGAGTAATCCTAAGGCCAAGGTCTAGTTGATAAAATACTACATTTAGTTCCATTCCTTATAGCCCACCGTCCTTTAGTTATCCAGCATTGGTACTGTAAATACTAGTAATTTTCTTGCATAAGACATCAAGTTATATTGTGGTCCAACTGTTATAAGATGACAGATTGCAGAGGGTTCAAAGCTTATAAATCTCAACAGAGGAAGGCGTCAAAACATACCCTGGATGCCTTTCGCGCTCCTTTTTCGCTCTGCAAAGTATTTTTGGCGTCAGGAAATTCATGTCAGCTTGTAAACTACTTGTGCAGAATGAGAAAAAGGAGGAAAAAGTTTAGTTAGCTAATGATATGCAACATCCTATCAAAGACTAACAGGGGGGAAATATCTACGAAGGAATGTATCATGGTACGGAAAAGAGTGTCATAAAGTGGTATGCATCGTCCTAACAATTTTAATTAGTTGATGATATGTGTCACCCTATTTTATTTCACAGAGTCCCAGCAGTGGGTAACAGCGAATGATATCATGGTGATAACAAGTTGAATGTGTAAAGTGAATGAAGATATGTAAAGACTAAAGAGCGGAGGTTCACAGTTGAATACGTAGTTAATATACATAGTAAAAGCAACTAACCATGATCAATCATGACGCAGGTAGTTGGTGATTTGGAATCTGACCACTTGTGATGCTGAGTTATGTTTGCAAGCATCCTGTGCCGATGCTTGGTTTGGAAATCCAAACTACTTGGTCTGGCGGAATAAGCATATGTGAGCAGCAGTTGTATGTACCAGTTTTCAACTAGTTGCTGCTTTGGCGCGCATTTGGCACGTGATGAGATGAGTGAAGAAATCCCAATTCATAACAATCAATCGTGCTATATGGCATCCTTATCATTTTCGCAATTAAGTAACTAAATCAGGAATCTGGAGCAAGAGGAATCAGGAAGGACGGACCTTGGGACAGTCCCATTTGTCCTTCCACTTGGCGAAGGAGGCGGGCGTGGAGTGGAAGGACGAGGAGGCGCCGGCGAGGCGCGTGGGGTCGCAGAGGTGATTCCTTAGGACGGGCAGGGTCTTCATCGTCCGTGGGGCGGCGGCCTGCATGTCCTGCCCGTCTGTGGCGGCCGGCGAGCGAATCTCGCTATGCTGATCTCCCCTGGCCTGACCTCACCTCGCCTCGCCTTGCCCGCACGCAGAAGCGATCGGAGACGGAGAAGGAGGATTAGGAATAGGATCTCTTGTCCTCTCACTCAATAAAGGCGGTGTCTTTCTCTTGTCGCCGGCAGCGCCAGGGAAAGTGCATAGGCGGCCTCCATCTCCACGGAGAAGAAATTTTTAGGCAGCGCGCATCGCGGGAGTCCGCATCTTCTTCATTTTCTGTCGCCGGCGCCGCTCTTGGTTGGTTGTTTGGGACGGAGGACGGAGGGGAGGGGAGGGGAGGGGAATCTCCGCAACCGACGAGCAGGAGAGGAGTCAGACGACAGTGGTGGTGGAATCGATGGAGCCGCGGCCAAGCCGGGGAGAGTGGTTGGGTTGGATTGATGTGAGGCCCGAGTCATCTTGTTGAGCGGTTTTTTCTTTTTTATATTTAAAAAAATTAAAATTTCAAAAATATATGTCGGTTTTGGAAAATTTCAAAAATATACCCCGGTCGCCCTATGGGGGCGACAGGGCTCAAATGTAATTTTTTTTCTTCAAATTTGCAACGAAGTCCATGGAGAAAAAAAAAAGGGGGGCCTGTCGCCCGTTGGGGGGGCGACAAGCCAGTGGGCCCGCCAGGGGGGCCGGTTGCCCCTCCTGCGGGCGACAGGGGGGCCTGTCGCCCCCCCCCCCCCACGGGCGACCGGGTCAGGCCGCCTATATAAGGCCTCCCTCTCATTCCCTCCTCTCATTTGACCTCAAAAAATCCAAAAAAATCTAGAAAAAAGAGAGGGGTGAGAAGAAGGGAAGCGGCGAAGCTCTGCCGAATTCCGCACTTGTGATCTACCGGTAACTTTCGTATAAATTCGTTGATATTGTATAACAATTTAATTTAATTAGCAGATTAGCTGAATTAGATTTGGTGCTTTAGAACACTGGTTTAGTATTACAATTTGAGTACTATTACAGACTTTTTCAAATAAAATAATTATACATTAGAATAGAATTATGATAGTACCTTATTGATATTGCAGTATAAGACAATAGAATTATAACAGTACCTATATTTTCACGCATCGATTTGGTATACGATATGTGCATTGCTTAAATTATGGTTTGTTATTTGGCGCACCACACTATAGCGCCAATGTCTTCGTCAGGATCAACCTACATTCCGTGGAGCAAGTGTAAAGCCACCGTACCCAAAGGAATTGATGTGCCAATGTGCTTTTGCGGTTCGTTATGCAAGTTCATGCAATCTGAGGTTTTATGAGATGACTACGGCATGCGGTTCTTTATGTGTGAGAACTACGAATATGATCCACCTAAACGATATGGCAAAGACCGGGCCAAGGTAGCAGGACAACATACGCTATTTTTCTATATGACCTAACATTGAGTTATGATTCTAAGTTGTGTTGGACAAAGTCTCCTCCGCCTCTTTGTGATTTTATGCAGTGGTTCGACACCGTGCAGTCGCAGCAGGCAAAGGACATTGTGGAACAAAAAGCAAGATGGGCTGCAGAACGTTGGCGCCGAATGAAGCACGAGGAGCAGCAAGAGGAGAAGCGCAACAAAGAGCAAGAAGAGATCCGCAAGAGGATGGAGGAGGTGGATCGTAAGGCGGCTGCCGAACGTGAAGCTGACATGGAGAGAAAGCGAGAGAGGGCACGCCGTGCGAAGGAAGCCGGGCCCGAAGCAATTAGGAAGGGCAAATGTCCTAGGTGCACTCAGTAGAGTAGTACCATGTAATCCCGGCATTTTACATTCCATAAGGCATGGTAGGTTTAGATGCAATTAGAAATTATCTTGTCGCGTGCACATGCCACTACAATTAGTTGTTTATGTTTTAAGTTGAGAGTTTAACTTTGTGTGTTGTAGCCTTTACCATTAATTTGCAGTTGTAGCCGGCAGTCTATGAAATCTTTGAACTTTTCCATAATATTTTCGGAGCTTTTCATGTCACTAGAATACTAAAAAACACACATTAATATAACGATAAGAATTAAGAACTAAGAAATACATCAGGATATGCTGCTAAAAAGCTCGAATAGCTCAAAATAGGAACCATAGTGTATCTAGCTGCGAGTACGAGATCACAGGTTGCCACTGCTCAGCACGGCGATCACGGGTTTCCCAAATGTCGCATTCTTTGCCCAGACATACGTGACAAAAGACGACAACCCAATAGCAGTGCTCTTCCAACATTTCAAAAAGATGTGACAACACGGCAACCACACCAGCTCACCTTCAAAGCAGTCTCTCTGGCGAGGACGATGGACCTGTCATTCTACAGCGAAGGTCTGTGGCGTGTAGTGGGGAAGGCGGCATCTAGGCGCGATCGACCGAGCGGCAGTAATGCAGTGCTGTGAGTCTGCATGCACAGATATGCATCGAGTAGTCATTTCGAGAATCGAATCTAGCCTTTTCAGTGTTAGGTCAGTTAGCCTCTTCACTGTGTTGTCATGTAGGTTTTTTAGGTGCATTTACACTCCACACTCCGGGTATCAGACCTTTGTGCGCCTATAAATACTCCCAAGTTTGTGAACTCCCAGCACAACTCAAACATCAAACCTCATTGTATACCCAATGTCTGGAGGTGGATCTAGCGGGAAGAATTACTATGGTTTTGGGAAAGGAAAAGGGGGAAGAAAGGGAGACCCCATAATATGGGAGGGGCCTCTTGGACCTGATTCTTTTCCGGAACCAGTGTTTGAGTTTCCGCCACAGCACAAGAGTGAATTTACCAATGAAACTACTCTTCGACAATACGATAACCGTAGAGAACCGTGGCCAAAATGCAGACATGGTGAGGACTGCTTAGTGCAGATGTGCACCGACGGGATGGATGGCGGTCGGCGTTTCTTTAAATGTCCACACGCATGGGTAATACTTGGTTGTTTCATTTCTTTATCTTCAATGAGACACCTTACATGGAATTTGTTTTGCAGTCTTCCGATGCTCCAGAAAACTGTGGTTTTACTAGGTGGGTAGATCCTGCACCAATTGATTCTGTTCAGGAGTTCATCGAGTACCTCCAGATAAAGATCTTTGATCTGGAATGTAAGGTGAACCATTATGAGGAAGTGAGCGAGGGTAACAAAGACGACGAAGTTGATGATACCAGCAATGCAGCCGGTTCACAGGATGAACCATGCACTATTCTTTACTGCAACTGCCCTTGTCACAAGAAGAAGGGCCATGCGCCTCCGGCACCACCGCCTGCACCACATGCAATGGGTGGATACTGCGGAGAAGTCTCAACGCAGTTTGCTACGTGGGGGTACGGCTACTAGGACTACCCTAGTGCTAGTGACATGCTGCATCATTGTGTTTATTCTGTTTTTTTAAATTACCTAAGGCATGTTAGGTTAGTCCGGAATCTGTTTACCGTAGTTTGCAACGGGTTCTGACATGCCACTGCATGTGTGATGTGTGTTTCATTATCGTTGTATTATGATGTAAAATTTGGTGGTTCACATTACGTAATGCATTTCTTAGTTCTTATTTTTTATCGTTATATTAATTTCATGTGTGCTTTTAAGTTACCTGTAGATCAGGAGTACGCAATTCGGCAGAGCTTCGCCGCTTTTCTTCTCCTCACCCCTCTCTTTTTTTCTGAATTTTTAGGCTCAAGAATGGCGGCGAATGGTGGCCAGTGTTTAAGTGGGTTTGATTGAACTATGCTATTTCTGAATAATATTTTCGAAAAAAAAAGAACGGAAGCAATTGTTCCAATTTGCAGTGTTGACACATGGGACCCTGTCGCCCCTGGGGTGGGCGACAGGGGCCTGTCGCCCGTTGGGGGGCGACAGGCCCCCCTCTTTTTTTTTCTCCAGGGACTTCGTTGCAAATTTGAAGAAAAAAATTACATTTGAGCCCTGTCGCCTCCCATAGGGCGACCGGGGTATATTTTTGAAATTTTCCAAAACCGACATATATTTTTGAAATTTTAATTTTTTTTAAATATAAAAAAGAAAAACCCGCTCTTGTTGAGGCCCAGATGCATTGCATCGCTGTCTTTACCTTTAGGCCCAGATGAGTCCACACTATTATTATACTAGTTATACATCCAGCAGCATATCTAATTTTGAATTTTCCTCCTCCCCCCACCCCCCTCTCTGAAAAAAATCTATTTTTCCAGCCATTTGATTTCCTTCTTCCATCATCTGAACAAATATATTTTTTTATTATCCATTGGCTCAAAATATGATGAATCTGTCGTGACCACGCATGACGCATGGTACATACTAGATATCATTCATTCGTAGATATTTCATCAACTAACAAGTTAGACTATCTCCAACAGAGGACCTATCATGAGACCCAAACCCATATATGGGTCATGCATAGTGAATTTGGGGAAAAAATGAGCCTCCAACAGAGGACCCAAACTAAAAACCCATTTTGGGTCCGATGGTGTTGGCAACCCAAGAATAGCTCTATCTCTCTCCTCGACCCATCTTCTATGCCGTGCCGCCGCCGCTGTCGTCGCTCGTCCGCGCCGCCGCTTGTCCGCGCCGCCGCCGCTGCAGTCGCTCGTCCGCGCCGTTGCCGTTCCCCCAGGCCGCCGGGGTTGAGCTCCCCCATGGCGCCGGGGTCGAGCTCCCCATGTCCGCGCCAAGGTCGAGCTCGCCCAGGCCGCCGGGGCCGAGCTCGCCATGGCCGTCGCCGCCGCCAACCGCGAGGCTGGGAGCTGCTGCCGGCCGGGGTTGAGCTCCCCCATGGCGGCCGGGGTCGAGCTCCCCCCATGGCCGTGCCAAGGTCGAGCTCCTCCAGACCGCCGGGGCCGAGCTCGTCTATGCCGTCGCCGCTCCCCCAGGCCGCTGGGGTCGAGCTCCCTCCATGGCTGCGCCAAGGTCGAGATCCTCCTGGCCGCCGCCGCCGAGCTCGCCCAGGCCGCCGGGGCCGAGCTCGCTATGGCCGTCGTCGCCGCTGACCGCGAGGCGGCCAGTATTGAGCTCCCCCATGGCGGCCGGGGTCGAGCTCCCCCATGGCGCCGGGCCGAGCTCCCCCATGGCGCCGGGGCCGAGCTCCCCCATGCCGCCGGGGCCGAGCTCCCCCATGGAGGAGAGAATTTTGCGTTCGCTGTTGGAGATGCCGAGATTTTGGGGTGGAACCCATTTACTGTGCATGACCTAAAACATGGAATGGGTCTCGCTTTTGGGTCTTCATTGTTGGAGATAGCCTTAGGATGATGAATCTGTCGTGACCACGCATGACGCATGGTCCCATCGCAAAAAGTAAGTCAGGATTCAAAATGTCCCGTGAAACAAGTCATCTTACTCAATTTAGAAAGTATATATGCATATAAAAATCAATTATGTTAAATATGAATAATAAATAGGGATAAACATAATTATTTTATCTTCATGTTAATTTGTTCTAAAATTTCAAGGATGACTTATTTTTTCTGGATGGAGGAGTATATATAAACCAGACTGCACCAGTATTGGTACTGGTAGTGCTAGCAGCAGATTACAACAACAACAACAACAACAACAACATAGCTTTTTTTCCCAAGCAAGTTGGGGTAGGCTAGAGATGAAACCAGAAAGAAATAAGTTCAAGGTTCAGGCACATTGATAGCTAGTCTCCAAGCGCTCCTATCTAAAGCTATCTCTTTAGAAATATTCACTGGTAGTGCTAGCAGCAGATTAAAAAAAAAGCAAAGGAAGCATGTGCCTAATTGGTTCAGCTCATGGATGGGAAAGAAAGGAAGGAAGGAAAAAAATCGAAGGTAAGTGGAAGTGGAACCGTGGATGGATGGCCTTGGAAAGTTGGAATCGAACAAGTGCTTCTTCTTCTTCTCTTGTCCACGAGACAGGCCAGATCGATAGGAATCTTCCCAGAGTCCAGAGACTGTTTTCCCCAAACTGGCAGAGAAAGAAAGAAAGGTGGGCGAGGGAAAAAAAAGCTAGGGATCACGGGATCGATGGCGCAAATCCAAAACAGCAATCGCGTGTTACAGCGCTTCGTGGCGCGCGACGCTGCAGCCGGCGCGCGACGCGGCTGTCCTTGTCCTGCCCAACGACGTGACAGCCCATGTAATGTTTTGTTCTCTTTTTCTTTTCTATTTTTTTCCCACCGTGTCCCGTAAATGGCAGCGGCTATCATTCTTTCTATTTTTCTTTTCAGGTTTCTTCCTTTACTTTCTACTATGTGTAAATTCTCTTGACAAAGATTTTAGAAATATTGTACTAAAAAATTATATCGAACATTGTACTTACAAGTTGTATGATGAACTTGTACGTAAAAAATCATCTTGATTATCTTTTCATAGAAGTTGTGTTGAAAACTTATATCGACAAGTTTTATTTTTACAAGCTGTATGATGAACTTATGCATCAAAGTTGTAGTCCGAGAAGTTTCGTGGAAGTTATGTTCAAAATTATCATTTAGTAAGGAGGCTAAAAAAATATGCGTAAAATTTGTAGTGTCGTGTTAAAAAATTGTCCTATAAGTTGGTTGGAAAAATTTATGCGTAAAAGTTATAAGTATCATAAAAGTTGTGCTGCAAAATTATCATCTAATAGCTGTGTTGAAAAAAGTTATACATACATGTGTTGCAAGTAACTTTCTAAATGTAGAAAATTATAGAGAGAGAAACTTTTTTTAAATTGAAAATTACCTGCTGTCTGAAATCGAGCGCCGGTACTCCTCGTGGCGCGCGCTAATTAGCGCCGCCCGATGGATGGAGCTCGTGCCCTGACCTGATAATCCATTATCCATCACGTCGATCCATTGCCTTGCATTGCATGGAGTAGGCATGGAGCTCGAGCTCCTCCGATCTGTTTCCCTGCTGTCTCCTCGATCATTTTGCTTTGATCGATGATGATATGTAAACGATGCAGGTAAACGAAGAAGAAGTTGAGTGTACATCCTGTGAAAGTTCAGTTTACATGTAACTTCTCATGCGGCTTTCAGAAAATAAAAAAACTTACAACAACTGAGTTTACATATAAATCTGCAAAGTTCAGTTTTCTTAACTTTTTGTAGCCTTTTTAATTCCATAAAGCTAAAAGCATCATCTAGAAGCTATTATTAGCTTTTTGGAATAAGTCCATTTTACCCCAACTCCGACCTTGTCAAGGAATCCGGATTATCCCCCTCAACTACGAAACCAGGAAAGAAAGGTTCTTTAACTCTTAAAACCAGGTAAATAACCCCCCTGGCTGGTTTCGTAGGTGGTTTTCGCTAACGTGGCAGGTGGGCCTCACATGTCAGCTCGCTGGCCCCACCTATCATCCTCTCCTCTCTCTCTCTCCTCCCCTGCCTCCCTCCCTGCAGCGTCGCCGCAAGGTAGCCCCGCCGCTGCTCCCTGTGCCGGCCACGTGCCGCCTCTCCTCCTTCTTGCAAGCCTGCGCGCGCCGCCGTGGCCGCTCCTCGCGGGAGGGGCCACGGTGGGCGGCGCTGGGAGGGGCCCCGGCGGGCTGCGGGCAACGGGAGGGGCCCCGGCGGGCTGCGGGCAACGGGAGGAGCCCCGGCGGGCGGCACTGGGGGCAGCGGAGCGGCTTAGCGGGGCGGGGCGGGGCGGAGCAGAGCAGGGCGCGGCGCCAGGCAGCAGCAGAGCATGGCGCAGCGCTAGGCAGCAGCGGAGCATGGCGCAGCGGGAGGAGCAACTCAACGGCGTGCGGGTGGGCAGCAGCGGAGCGGCTCAGCGGGGCGCGGTGGGGCGGAGCAGATCAAGGCGCGCTACCAGGCAGCGGCGGCGGCGTGGCGGGGCTGAGGGAGGGAGGGAGGCGCGGGCGGGTAGTGGTGGCGCACCGTGGCGGAGGGAGGGAGGGAGGCGACGGCGGAGAAAGGGCGGCGGCGGTGGCTAACCAGAGTAGGGGAGAGGAGAGGGGAAGGAATGACATGTGGGGCCTAGCGCCACGTCAGCGAAAACCACCTACAAAACCATCCTGGGGGGTTATTTACTCGATTTTAAGAGTTGGAGGACATTCCATTTCTGGTTTCGTAGTTGAGGGGGTAATCCGAATTTCTTGACAAGTTCGGAGGATAAAATGGACTTATTTCTAGCTTTTTTCGGAAGAAAAGCTAACAACAACTTTTCAGAAAAGTGCATCTCAAACAAACAAAATCTAAATTCAATTCAATCCGGCACATGGGTCACAAAGCAAGCATCATCTCGACCTAGCTAGCTAGCCTGCTGTTGTTGCGATCAAGCTCAGCTCGCAACGCAAGGTGTTTGACCCTGGCACAGCAAAAGCGAAACATGAACGGTAGTGTTGTTTCATCTCCTCTCCTGTTGTCCATGCCGCACCACTCAACCTTGCACCTACCTCTGCTCTCCTGTTCTGATCATTGTGACCACTGAATGAAGCTATTCCAAATGAAAAGGAAACCAACAAGAGTCAGAGGTTGGATACAATCGACGAAAGGGCCTATAGCATAGTGATTACATGAGCCTCAAATTGCATCTCAGATCCTGGATTCGACTCCCCATGGAAGTACATATTCTAGGATTTAACATCGTTGTACTTTTTAATGGTAGGTGACGTGCCCGTTGATAGCAAGATACCTATGGTGACTTTGTCAATTTTAAAGATTTGACAGCTCAGCCTTCAAAGATGTTCATACGAGTATGATTTGTGTTTGAGAATTCATAGGGATGAGTATGTGTGCGTTTGTGAGTATCTCATGTCAACATAGCCAGCTCACTCAAAATTAAGAGAGAGAAAATAATAAACAAATATAAGTAGAAACGCTCTGCTTTTTTTTTTCCTTTTCCCGGGGGGAGCTAGTAGTATATATACTCATCAGCTCCAAGCCCCTACATATCACTGCTTCAACAGTTTGCTTTGCTATAGCTTTCAAAGTGCTAAAGCTAAAGAGAAGAATCACATATCGTACGTATTGCAGGAAATTAAATTAAATTAAATTAGGTAGCACAAGCTATAAAAGTATTATTATTGCTGCACAGCTCGTGCTATACAACAAGCAGCATCATGGTGGTCCACATGTTAATAATAAATCTGCAATCCTTGTGGAATAAATAAGATTTTTGTTTTACTTTCAAGATTTTTGTTCCATCGGTATGCATGCATGTGGCATATAATTTTATTCATAGTGGAGTAGTACTATAAAGTCCCAATGTTCCAAACAGGGTATATATCTGTTCCTTGTATGCACAACCTTTTTCCTGTTTCATGATGAAATGTTTCCACTACAGATTGATCCATGTTTGATTTTAATTTGTGTCTGACACTTTCCTTTCTTTAAGTTGACACAGATGCACGCCTCGGTACGTATTCCATGGCCTTTCAAAGCTTAATCATCATGGCTCACATCGTTTATTCCATTCTACAAAAAGAAAAAAAGCAGCCAGCGAGCGCCTTCCTTTATTTCTACAGATTGATCCATGGATTATGTGAGTAGTAGTTGTCTACCATGCACGACTAGAGTTAATAAGAGGCAGACATGATACATCTATCTGTTCCTTTTCGCTGTTCATGCATGATAGATGATTCAAATACCTGGGGCTGGGGCTTATGGGAATTGGGATCTGATCGATCGAGTGGAATGGAAAGGAAAGAGACCCAAATGAAAGGTACACAAGAGTTGAATTAAACTGGAAATGGACACCTAGCAAAGTACAAACAGAGTAGCAATTCATGCAGTTGAATTAGTTAGGAACTTGCAGGGAACGAACTGGCCGGCACTAGATCCATCATATCATATATAGCACCAACAGGATGACGACTGCTGATTAGTAAATGCATGCGAAAGAAACTTTTGGTGCGGTGATTATATATAGCTGGCCGGAATTAGCTACGACGATGGAGAGAATAAGGAGCCAAATAAAGAGATGTACACTTTCATAAACTTTTATTATATAATATATACCGTTGTAGAGTAATTGGCATTATTTACACGTGGGCCGGGGGTAAAAGCCTATTAGTTACTAGATCCTCTACTAGTCTATATATGTAAAAAATAATCCATTCAATCCGGTTCACAAATAAAACATGCAACAAGTGTTTACACGCATATATATATTAGGACACACATATATATAGTACGCATTATTGTAGAGACTCAGAAAGAGAGGTCGTCCAAAGTGACATTGAAAAGCAGCCTGTCCGGCCGGATTTTCAAATTTTAGTGGCGAGATGGACGGACATGGATGCATGCAGCAGATGGTACGGTGTTCTCTCTTTTTTTAAAAAAAAGAAAAAGAAAAAGAAAAGAGTAGAGTTAAAGACGACCATGCATGATCCACGTATAGAATCGATGGCCAGATTTGCCATTAGAATACGCAAATGCATCTTTTGTTTAATTTAGAGAGGTTGCATTGCATTGTAAGCTACTAGCTAGCTAGTTTGGTGATTGGCCTTCCAAGTGTGGCATGTTCCTTCAGAGTTGCACTGCATGCAGTGGCATATATACAAGTTGTTACGGGTACGCTAGAGAGAACGTACGGACGTGCACGTGCAAATTCTTTGTATTGTGTCCATGTCGCTCTTTGCTGCCATGCTAGCTTAGCAGATGCATACGCTGACCAATGCATTATTCTCTCTCTGCCTGTCTCTCCCAGCTAGCTGCCTGCCTGCCTGCTTCCTATATATACTAGCTAGTGTCCCAACGACCCATTCATCACCATCACGGCACCTCCTCCGATCGATTATATATTTGTTGGCAATCTAGCTAGCTAGCTAGCTAATTATTAATATAATAATGGGCGGCGGCGGCGGCGATGATGATGTGGCCAAGGCGGTGGCGGCGATGGTGGCGGTGCAGGTGGTCTTCGCCGGCGTCAACATCTTGTACAAGCTCGCCGTGTCCGACGGCATGGACATGAGGGTGCTCGTCGCCTACCGCTACCTCTTCGCCTCCGCCTTCCTAGCGCCGCTTGCATATTTCATCGAGAGGTAGGTGCCGCTGCGTGCGTACGTACGTGGGCTCTTTTTTCTTAAAAAATGATTTATTATTTTGTTCCTGATGATCATCAGGAGGAACCGAACCAAGTTGACGTGGAGAGTGGTGGTGCTGTCTTTCATCTGCGGCCTCACCGGGTGGGTTTCCCCGGCCTTTCCCCTGATAGATAGATACTCCCTCTCCCTCTCCCTCTCCCTCCTAGTTGAGTTAGTTTGGCAGGCAGCAGCCAAACCACTATTATATTATATTCTTTTCCTTTCCGGGGAAATTAAGCAAAGCTAAAGCAGGTGCAGGTTGGCGGCCGGCCGGCATCTGATCTACTTGCTTAATTATTAATTAGTAGCTAGAGAGGAGAGAGTTTCATCATCAGTTAATTCCTTCAATTAATGATGCAATGCTCTGCTCTAAGAGTCTTAATGCATGCAATGCAATGCAATGCAATGCATATGCAGGGGCTCGCTGACGCAGAACCTGTACATCGCCGGCATGAAGCTGACGAGCGCGACGTTCGCCACCGCCACCACCAACCTCATCCCCGCCGTCACCTTCCTCCTCGCCCTCATCTTCCGCTACGAGCGCCTCGCCATCCGCACCATGTCCGGCCAGGCCAAGCTCGCCGGCACCTTGCTCGGCGTCGCCGGGGCCATGCTGCTCACCTTGTACAAGGGCGCCGACATCACGCCGCCCTTGCCCTTCAACACTAATGGGCTGCACCTGAGCCTGCACCCGCACCCGCACCCGGCCGCCGCCACCAACCGCGTCGTGGGCTCGCTGCTCTGCATCAGCAGCTGCTGCTTCTATGCCCTGTGGCTCATCCTCCAGGCCAAGCTCAGCAAAGAGTACCCCTTCCCCTACTCGAGCACCGCCATTATGTGCGCCATGAGCACCCTGCAGTCCGTCGCCTTCGCGCTCTGCAGCTACGACCGGGGCATGGACAGCGCGCGGCGGTGGCGCCTCGGCCTCGACGTCAGGCTCCTCTGCGTCGTCTACTCGGGCGTCCTCGCCTCGGGCGTCATGCTGGTGGTGCTCTCCTGGTGCGTCAAGCGCCGCGGCCCTGTCTTCGCCTCCGTCTTCAACCCGCTCATGCTGCTGCTGGTGGCCGTGCTCAGCTCGCTGCTCCTCGCCGAGCGCCTGCACCTCGGCAGCGCGCTCGGCGCCGTGCTCATCGTCGCGGGGCTCTACGCCGTGCTCTGGGGCAAGGGGCGCGACGCCAACCACAAGCAGGCCGCCGACCTCGACGACCTAGCCAAGGTCGCCGAGCTGCCCACCACGGCACCACCTGCAGCTTGCCGCCCATCGATACCGATCATCAACTAGCCTAGCTAGCTAGTTGCCCGCGGAACGGATACTCATCAATTAGCAAGTTAAGTACTCCTATATTGGCAAGACCGCTGGATCGAGCGAGGTAAGGTAGGGGATGGATGGGATGAACCAGATAGAATGCATGATACTCCAGACGATGTCTATTCTATTCACAAACAAATCACAAATACTAATTCACAATGAATTGAATTGATTTTGTATGACACGCATGCATGATCTGCTGCTGATTCAGTGATGAGTCACATAGCAATGCAAGCAGCAGAGATGGAATGAAATGAGAGTTATCGGGACGGACCCTGAGTAGGCAGGCTGACGTGCACGCTATTCGGCCCGTTAGAGGAATACTAGTATGTGGGCCTGATATATAGATTGTTGTTGCTCATGGCAGCCTTCATTACCCTCAATATTTGTGACTAACTTGGGCTGGGGCCTGCCTATACGGTAATTAAGCGTCACGCACGCACCCAGCTTGTGGCAACTTTTTTTTTTACTAATACAGGTATGGTTGCTAAAAAAAAAACTTGTGGCAACTAAATTTTTTACTGTTATTATTATTCCTTATCAAAGAACAAAAGGGGGTTGCCCTAAAAAAAAAAGAACAAAACTCCAGTATAGTCATCAACTGACGCAGCGCAGCATGCATGCATGACGACAGAGCGAGACGATGGATCGACGTGCTCTGAAGACCACATAATCCATCTGTGTATTTGCAGTTTCCGTTTACTTCTTGCCTAGTATGTCAACGTACGGTTTCTGACCCAGTCACCCAGCATGCATGACACTTCCTGATCTATTTCTAGTACCCCCCCCCCCCCCCCCCCCACACACACACACAACACACACACAACGACAGAGAGCAATCATTGTTGTCGTCGTCCCATCCAGCTAGATTTCTCAGCAGATACATCAATATGGTATAATGCTTGGATGCGGGGCATTCGTCAAAATTGAGTATGGGAAGAAAATAGCCTTTTAGAATAGTGCTTGGATGCAGGGCATACATCTAAGGCTGCGTTTGGATGTCAGTATTGAGACTCATAATCAGGCATTGGCATTGAGTACCCTCTAATTCCATTGTTTGGATGTCCAGGACATTGGGAGGTGGGAACGCAACGCAATACCGATTGGTATTCCCCGCTCCCGCACTCCCTAGCTCACAATACCGAGCGCTTCCCCTCGGTTTTGCGCTGAATTGGTCATGAGGTCCCCGGCTCACCCTGCGCGCCTGTCCCCTCCCTCCCTCTCCTCTCGAGCGCCTTTCTCCCCGCACGCCGGCCCCTTCCTCCCTCCTTCCCTTCCCCAGCAACGGCCCCTCCCATCAACGAGCGGGGGCGGCGCAGGTTTGGGGATGGGGCTCGTACGTCGGCGTCGGCGGCGGAGGTTCGCCGGGGTGGGGTTCGTACGGCGGCGGCGACGCAGGTCCGGCCCCCCTCGCGGCAGCGGCGCAGATACGGCCCCCCTCGCAGCGGCAGCGGTAGCGGCGGCGCGGGAAGTCAGGCTCCCTCGCGGCGGTGGGGCCGCGGTTGGCGCGCCCTCTGTTCTTCCTCAGCGCCGGCGCCCCCTTCTTCCTCCCGGCCGGTGCCCCCATCTTCTCTTTCTGGCTACACAAGTTTCAATTTCACCCTTTTGTCTTCCGAACAGGAATTGAAATTGGACTGCTTCCTAAGATTCCAAAAGCTAATTTCAGCTAATCCAAACAACAGAATTGGAATTGTGGTTCATTTCAATACCATGACTGATTTGATATTGAACCCAATTCAATGCCACACCCTCCAATATCGACATCCAAACGGAGCCTAAGGGATATGGCACCATCTCTGTATACACTATCTCCAAGAAAGAAAAAACAGAACGCTATATGAAGCACTGGCTAGAAATACTTGGATAAAGGATTTTGACCTGTTACACTCATCCTTCTCCGTGCAGCTCATCATAGAATTTGTGCAGGCCTGGAAAACAGACCAAAGGGTGAACCTCACACCGCACATCCAAGAAATAATTTGTTGGAAATTTAACGAGTCTGGCCAGTTTTCAACAAGCTCCGCCTACCACGCACAGTTCCAGGGGGCAATGAGCACCAACTTCAACCATATCATCTGGTCGGCCTGGGCACCACCAAAATGCAAATTCTTTAGATGGCTAGCGGTACAAGATAAAATTTGGATGGCAGATAGACTGAGCGCAAGGGGCTGACCACATAACCCAACCTGTTCACTTTGCCGTAGCTGTCCGGAGACAGGAAATCACCTTTTTGTCGATTGCAGGTTCACCAGGCGCATTTGGCCGCCTTATCCTTTTGGCTTGGGGAGCCGTCTCTGCACCTGACAAACTAGACATGCACAAATTCGGTCCGCGAGTGGTGGTCAGAGATGGTTGTGATAAGAGGAGTTTCGCGCAAAGGTTTAAAATCACTTGTCATTCGCTGGGAGATTTGGAATGAGCGTAGTGCACGTATTTTTAGCAGTACAAAAGTGCTTTCTTTTACAGTGGCAGAGAAGATTAAAGGAGAGGCTTCGGCTTGAATTTTGGCCGGGCGAAACACTTGACGTGTCTAATTAGTAGAGCTTGAGTTTTCTCTAGAGAGCTCGAACGGGCTGTCTGGGCTGGGAATGGAACGGCTGGACAGCCAGCCGTTCGGCAGCCCACGTGCAGATGAACGGCTGGGGCATAAGCCGGCCTTCCTTCCGTCAATTCGTAAAAAAAAAACCTTCCTTCCACCTATCCAGCCGGAACAGTAAAAACCAGCGTGTACTGTTCATTCAGCCACCCTCCTCCTCGGAGGAGTATCCACAAATTCAACTGCTTCATTGCTTGTTGTTTATCCGGAAGAGTAAACACTCAACCGGCCGGCTAGTGCTTATCAGGAGCTATGTCAGCTAGCTGCTAGCTGTGCAATCTTGATACCCCGCGATAAGGATAAAGCTCGCTGTCATTTTCATTCACTTGAACCGACAGCAATGTTTGATCCAAATGTGAAACAATGTAACTTCAGTGTCATTTTCACACTCAAAATCAAACATGCATGCATTCCCTATTTCACTTCGTTAAACTATTCATGCAAGTACTACCCACGGTTAGCCATATATATAGCCGATAAGAGCAATTCCAGGAGACCTTCTAAATAGCACCCTATCATAAGTTTAGATGGTTAAATAAAAAAGATACACTTCAGCAGACCTTCTAGACAAAAAAATAGTTAATTGAATCTGTGCCATTATAATTCTACCGTATTTGAAGCGCATCACTACTTCTCGAGTAACTACACCTGTCCTGTTACAATTTACCTACTATTCATTATGTACGCTGGACATAGGGCTGGACCCAGCAGGTGTATGGAGGTGTCCCTGCCACCACGTGGGGGAGCTTAAAGGCAGATGGAGGGTGGGGTAGAAGAAGCGTGAATGGAGGTAGAGCTAGGGGTGGTTTATCCACTCGCTGGGGCAAAATCGTCCATATAGAAATACTGTGGGGGAAGGGGCGCCCCAGCCCATATACGCCTGCAGCTGGGGCCCGACCCGGTGTCCAACATACATAATGTGTATTCTCAATAGCGGGTAAATTGTAATGGCACGGGCGTAGTTACTCAAGAAGTAGTAGTGGCGCGTTTCAAATATGTTATAATTACAATGGCACAGATCTAATTGATCCTTTAGTTATATATATCTGGTAAATAAGGTGTTCCTCTCGTGCGTGGAACATTATTAATGAATCCAAAAATGTGTCGGCATCTGATTCTACTGAAATCAATTATAATAGGTTAAAAAGAACATGACTTTGCTTTTGCCCGGCCGAACTAAAGTAATACAATTTCTTTAAATAAACACTGTCACTAGTGTACTAGTATGCGCAAGAAAGTAAGATGAACAAATCAAAAGGAACCATTATATTATTCGTTCCCTACACAAACATATAGGAGTATTAGATATTCTCGGCACTTAGATTGCAGGATGTCATCTCGATCGCGTCTTCTTTGGTAATTATTCATTCATAATCATTGGATACTCCAACGAACTATACACTTAACAAGCATAGCAATCGTGGGCCATCAAAGAAAGCTGGCTATTATATATTTCGATATGCTTCTCGCGCGCGCGCGCATGCTGGCACAAAAGATCTTTATTTAAGTGGTGATAAGAATGCAGTGCATGTTGGGGTGGTGAAGAGGATCATCGCCTTTTCAATGTTATCTGTAGGGCCATCTTCGCTCTGGATCACTCGTGTTAACTTTCTTCAGTGTGCTTTCCACAGATCACAATCGTGTCCAACTTTGTAGCGGCAGCAGCACTCATGAAACAATTTCTTTGGTGATTGCCAGCATTAATCTTGCTTGTGCAAACTTAGGCTTTATAAGTTCACTAAAAAAACTGTAACAGGTCAAAACACAACTTCTTTTCCAATAAAGAGAAAAAAAGCATGATTAATACATGAGAGCGAGAGGCAACCTATCTGCACTCGACAACAACAACCACATTTGATTTGTTTGGACAGTTTGGTTTGATGCAACAACCAGCAGTTGGGTGATGCTCTGCCTCTCCCTTTTATAGCAGTGACACTGCTGTATATATGTTCCTGATCAATCTTTGTGATCTTTTATAGCTGCTTGTCTTAACCATCGAACTAAAACAAGGTGCTATATGATGCCCTAATTTCGTTTTGCATTTAAGTAAGTGATTGTATTATGCCGTGTTGACCATATGATTATTGACCGTCGTCCGTTAAGCATGTGCAACCGGGATAGAAAATATCTGCCAAAGATATTATCGTCAGTCAGATGGATGTGTCAAAAGGTTGCCTTTGTGGCGTTGTAATGTCTTTTGCTTTCTTATCCTCCATCTATGATCTATGTAGCCCTTTTAATCTGATGTAAACACACACTCAGCTGCTGCTGGCACAGCCGCCTTTCTGCTATGTTCCTGCGTTGCATTTGCCCTTCGGCAGAGGCATGACCTGCCTCGTGGCTATCATCTCTATCTCCTTCCTGCGCAAAACCGAAGTAAAAACCCACAGAGCTACTACAAAGGCTAGTAAAAGGTGGAGGAAGTAAAAACCTGAGTGCATATATACTAGCAGTTTTATTTGAAAAGAGAAGAGGATTGACCTTGTTTATATGTAAACTGGCTCTAAAAACTGTACAATCTACAACTACAATTTACGGCTACCACTACAAAACTACAGTTAGCAAACACCAACCGGATTGGGACATCAACTCGCGCTATACCACGCCAACTCAACTCAAGCACACAACAACTCTATGCAAGTAGTAGGAGTAACAACACCATGAATGCTAATATATGCTAGTTATCTACTTAGTATCTTCCTATTTGGGAGAATGAGACATGGGCACTGAAGCACCACTCTTTCAGTCAGGTCGTATTATCCACGAGAATTTTCGTGCAGTCCAACTTTCAGCGAAGCTATTGCGCCGGAACAAAAGACCTTCTGCACTTTTGAAAATTGACATAGCAAAGACCTTCGATACAGTCAGCTGGTCGTTTCTATTTCAATTGCTTGACCACATGGGCTTCTCCCGTCGCTGGATTAACTGGATGTCGATGCTCTTCTCCTCAGCCAGCACAAGAATCATCCTCAACGGTGCTCCTGGTCGTCGGATTTGCCATGCTCGGGGCTTGCGGCAGGCGACCCACTCTCGCCACTTTTGTTTGTCATTGCAATGGAATCGCTCAATGCCTTGATACGGATGGCCGAGAACTCAGGTTTGCTGGGCTCATTGGACTGCAAGGTGAAAGAAAGGGCATTCTTATACGCTGATGACATGCTCATTTTTGTGGCTCCCAAGCAGCAAGACTTGATAATTACCAGGGTCGTCCTGGAAATTTTTGGGCAAGCTTCTGGTTTAAGAACAAATGGAAATAAGTGCCTCATCTCGCACTGCAACCTGAATGACACGGTAAACCTATACCGTTTTTTCCCTGGGAAGCTGGCCCCTTTCCCGGTCAAGTATCTTGGCATTCCCCTGGCAATTTCGTGGCTGAAGAAATCTGACATGCAGCCACTGGTTGACAAGGTCGCCAATTGTCTTCCTACTTGGAAAGCATATCTGATCAACAAAGTGGGCCGTGCTGTTCTGATCAAAGCAAAATGAGTAAAATGCACTGGAGGTCCTTAAACTAGTTGGCTTGTTCTGTTTAAGTCCATGAACTTCGAAAATGCATTTTTAAGTCCACGATCTATTCAAATGTGTCACTTGAGGTCCAAAACGCCTCTGACCAGCGTTGACTGCCTACGTGGACCGCCACGTCCGATCAAACGTGGCCACTGGTTGCCATGCTGGTTCCGCTGGCTCGCCTCCTTCTCCCCTTCATGCTCCAACTCGCCGGCCGGTCTGTGCGAGGCGGGGTGGGCAGCCGGCGCGGTGGCGGCGCGACGAGCGGCCGGCGCGGCGCTGCGGGCGGCCAGGGCGGGGGCAGCCAGCGTGGAGGCGGAGGAGCCACGCGGTGCACCGCCATGGCCCCGCGCGGAACCGGCCACCACCGCCATGGCCCTACACGGATCCGGCCGTTGCCGCCATGGCCACCGCGCACAGCAGCTCGCCGCAATGGCCCTGCGCACAGTAGGTCACCGCCGCCGTGCCACGGCCGCGCACGAGGGAGAGGGAAAAGGGGAGGAAGCTGCTGCCCAATGAGGAGTCTGTGCCGCCCGAGCCTAGAGTCGCAGCCACCACCTGGGGTCCGTGTGCGCGTGCGGCGGAGGGGGATGACAAGGGCGAGTCCGGTGCGGCAGGGGGCCTCGCCGCTGCACTTGTCGTAGACGCGTTCACCAAGCTCGGCTCGGACACGAACCAGGGGACAGGGCGCGGCGCGGTGGGCATTGCCTCCTTCTTCGGCGACGGGGAGGAGGACACCGAGAACGGGCCCGGTGCTGCGCGCGCTCCCGGGGCGGGGGGGGGGGCACGGCGCCATGGCGGTGGAGCCCGGCGACAAGGCCAACGCCGCGGACGACGAGCTCCACGGCATCGACCTCGACGCGGGTGGCGCAGGTGGAGCGACCGCGCCACCAAGCTCGTCGGGGACCCGGACGCGTTGAAGACCGACGAGGTGGAGCGCGCGACCGCGGAGGCCACGGTGGCACTGCTTCCCGGAGCGGGGGGCCACGGTGGCACTCCCGGGGCGGGCGGCCTCGCCGTTGCGCTCGTCCTTGATGACTTCCCCAAGCTCGGCTCGGACCCGGACCAGGCGGCAGGGCGCTGCGCGGCGGGCGGCATCGAAGAGGACCCTGAGGACGGGCTGGAGAGCGCGGACGGCAAACCCGCACGCTGGACACCAACGCCGATGAGGACGTCGTCGCGGCGGCGAGCTCTTCCGGAGAGGGTCCGCAGCGCCTCGGCCGTGCCTCTCCTGCTCCTTGCGCACGCCGCTCCCCTGCTGCAGGCCCGCGCCGCCTCGCGCCACTCTCCTGGGCCTCCCTCTCGCGCCCCTCCTGGCTCGCGCAGCTAGGCGGCCAGGCCCTGCTCCGCGCGCCTCCCACGCGCACGCCGTGCGCTGCTCTCCTGCGCGCGTCGCGTGGGGAGAGAGGAGAGGAGGGAGGGGAGCCGAGGTCCGCCGGAGCAGGAGGGAGGGGAGCTGGGGTCCGCCGGAGGGGGAGCTGGGCAGGACACCGGCACAGCGGCGAGCGGCTCAGCAGGGCGGCGAGGCACGCATGGCGACCAGTGGCCACGTTTGATCGGACGTGGCGGTCCACGTAGGCAGTTAACGCTGGTCAGAGGTGTTTTGGACCTCAAGTGACACGCTTGAATAGATCGTGGACCTAAAAATGTATTTTTGAAGTTCATGGACCTAAACAGAACAGATCGACTAGTTTAAGGATCCACATTGCATTTTACTCAATCAAAATTATCCGCTAGACCGGTTCACACGGCACTGGCCATTGAGATTTCGCCCTGGGCTATCAAATGCATCGACAAGCTAAGACGGTCTTTCCTCTGGACTGGCAACTCCTCGGCAAAAGGGGGTTCTTGCTCAGTTGCCTGGCCGAAAGTGTGTCGCCCACCCGAGCTCGGCGGCCTGGGTGTTGTGGACCTAAAAATCTTTGGCTACGCTCTCCGCATGCGTTGGATGTGGCTTCAAAAAACTGATAACTCCAGGCCATGGTCGCACCTGCCGGTTAAGCATGAGTACATCGTCTCTGCCATGTTTGAAGCTTCCATTTCGGTCCAGGTGGGTGACGGCACCCGGGCACTTTTTTGGCAGGACCGGTGGTTGCAGGGTCACTCCATTGCTGAGCTCGCACCTTGCCTCCACAATGCGGTGGGCTCACAAGCGCGCCGTTGCAGGTCTGTGGCAGCAGGCTGCTCACAGCGATCCTGGGTGCGGGACATCACCGGCGCTCTGACAGTACAAGTCATCCTGGACTATCTGTTGATCTGGGACTTGGTCGAGTCCACGAACCTACAGCCCAACACGCCCGATCACTTCCTATTGGAAATGGACCGCGGACCATATCTTCACTACTGCCTCCGCGTACCGAGCCTTTTTCATTGTTCAACATTCAATTGCAGGTGCCAAAATCCTATGGAAGGCGAGGGCTCCAGGGAAGTGCAAATTCTTTGGTTGGCTGGCCATTCATGATCGATGTTGGACGGCCGAGAGGCGCAAACGGCGCAATCTTCAGCAGGATGATACCTGCGTTCTCTGCTGCCAGGACTCCGAAACCATTTCGCACCTCCTGGTTGGTTGCTCTTTCTCGCGACAGGTCTGGTACAAAATTCTCTTGCGAGCTAACTGGCATGCAGTGACCCCTCATCAGCCGTACGTCGACTTCGCTGATTGGTGGCAAGCGGGTCGCAAACGTTTTAACAAGGTTGATCGCCGGTGTTTTGATTCCTTGGCAATCTTAACCTTTTGGATCATCTGGAAAGAGCGTAACCAAAGAACTTTCGATCATGTCGCCCATTCGGTAGAGGAGGTAGTTACCAGGGCTTTTGAGGAGGCTTTAGCCTGGGTTCAGGCTGGTTTTAGTTCACTGACGCCTTTTCTCTCTCGTTGTGGGTTCCAGAATTTAGCTCATTTTGGTCGTTACCATGGTCGCACGCTTGTAGCTGTGTAGAACCGCTTCTGTACTCCTGCTCGGCCTTGGGTCATGAACTGCGGTTCGTGGACGGGCTCTTTGTATCGTTTTTTTCCTCTTCTTAATGAAATATGTGCTCAGTCACGTTCGCAAAAAAGTCACAAATCAGGAATTGCATCCCCCACTGAAAAATATCAGGATTCGTAATCGCAAGGTGGATTGCTGTCACTTGTCATTGTCATGAGCTAACATTCGAACCATTGAAATGAAATGAATGCATTGGTGTACCTGTTCAGCTTATACGAATAGCTGATAGTTACACAAAGGTTTTTTTTTTGTCTACAGGACACTCCGAAAATACTATTTTGTGCGCTTCACACTCTACTTGTTGAAATAGTCTGCAGCCCACCGTGAATTGTAAATTTTGTGCGCTGCACATTGGTCCTATTAAACTACTCATTTGCAATCTGGAAGGTGAGAGAAAATATTCTAAAAAGACTAAAATGCCTGTTGCTGTCTAAAAGAGCATTCCGACTTGTTGAAATAGTCTCGCCCGAGTCACTCGCACCCATCACAGGATCGGAGACCAGCCAACTTTTCTGATTCGTTGTTGACGCAGCACGCACACGTCACACACTGAGACTAGCACGATCCAAGACGCACGGGAAGGATACGCGCGAACACGAAGCTCCTTTTTGCAGCTTCGCGGCACGCACCCACCGGCGGCGAGGAAGCAACGAGGCTGGGAAGTGGAAACTTTGGCAAAGAAAGGAAAGGCAATTACAGAGAGGCTAGACTCTTCGGAGGACATTTCGCTTGAGGAAACGTAAATTCGATGGCGGATGCAAGCACGTTGCCTGCTATTTACACGCGCGCGCCGGCCGACACCGGCTCGTCTCACCAAAGAAGAAGCGGAGGAAGGAAGCTGACAACATTCGAACGACCAAGGTGGGGGTGGGATCGCCCGATTGCGAAGGGGAAGACGTCACTCCACCGCAACGACCGCCGCCGATGGCCTCACGCGGAGGCTTGGGCTCCGCGGCTGCCGCAGCATCTCGATCAGCGACTCCGCCTGATGAAATTGGAAAACGGATTAGTTTGCGGGCCGTAGTATTGGCCTGAGCTCGAGTGGGCGAGATGATCTGGGGGTTCCATTTTGTTGATGCGGGAATGTGGGTGTGTACCTTGGCCCGGAGCTTGGGGCGGGCGGAGGACGATTGGGAGAGAGCGACGAGGGGCGGGATGGCGCCCTCACGAGTGGCCATGGTGCGGTAGGCGGCGTTGTCGTCGCAGATCTGCAGGAGGGAGAGCGTGGCGATCTCCTTCTGCCGCGAGGTGCCGGCCTCGACCATCTCGACGAGGACGTGGATGCCGCCCTCCTTGACGGCGGCGGAGCGGCCTTCGCTGGAGCCCACGAGGGAGTGGAGCACGTACGCGGCCTTGTCCACCATGCCGGACTCCGGGTTGGCCATGAGGTCGAGCAGCGGCCGCACGACGCCGGCCTCGACGGCGCGCCCCCGGTTCTCGCGCGCCCCGCCGCAGAGTGCGTAGAGCGCGGTGGCGGCGTCCTTCCTCCCGCACGCGCCGCCGGCCTCGAGGAGCAGGCGCAGGCGGGCACAGGCGGACGGCAGTGCGGTCGCGGCCTCCTTGTGGTACTGTCGCGGACTGGCGGGCGGAGGGGTCGCGGACTCGCGGGAGTAAGGCCGGAGGCTCCGCGCGACGGCGGCGAGGTCGCAGCCTCCTCATGGGTGGACGGGCAGGCGGCCGTGGGCGGCGCAGTCGCAGCCTCCTCGCGGGCGAACGGGCGGCCGTGGGCGACGCAGTCGCGGGCGGACGTCGGCGCAGGCGCGGGCGGTGCCGTCGCGGACGCGCGCGGGCTCCGCGCGAAGGCCGGCGCCTTGGCAGATGCACGTGGAGGCCGGCCGCCGACGCCGTGGGGCGGCGCAGTCGGCAGCGAACTGTGCACGCAGGCCCCCAGGTGAAGGGCGGCGGCGGCCGTTCCTGCGAATGGATAAGGCCTCCAAGGAGTCCCAGTGGAGGAGCTAACTGAGTCATTGAAGCCAGGGGCATTTTAATTTTTGTAGGTCTCATTCTCTCACTTCCAATACTGCAAATGAGTTGTTTAATGGATTCAATGTGCAGCGTACAAAATTTATAACTCAAGGTGCCTTACATACTATATCAAGGAATAGAATGTGCAGCGGACAAATCAATGTTTTGAGAGTGTCTTTTACACACACAAAAACCCTTACACAAAACCACATGCCTTCACTGCTGCAATTATATTGCCGTCAGATGCGAATAATGATCTCCTCTGGGAACCAAATGAAATGACACCCCTGCAGGAACACGAATGAAGTCCTGAATTCATTGCTTAAAGCTCCACTCTCTCTCCATCGGCAAACAATAATTTCTGAATTTCACCGTTTTATCTTTGGAATTCTGGATGGACCGGTAGGAAAACTGCCAAGGCCGTTGTCATGGTCTCATCATGAGCGACATGATTTCATTCAAGATGGACTCGAGTACGTGGTGGAATTAAGAGTTTCAGGGCAAATTGTTGGGATTCAGAAGGGCAGGCAGGATTCATCATGGTGCTTGGGCAGCCATGCGCTTTCCAGATATTTATCGGATCGACATCCCTAGCTCTCCCCGCTGTGTGTGCAATGCTCTCCACGTCGGATTATGCTCTGCAAAGTGCATGGAGCACTTTACTGGAAAGCGGAATCTCTTTTGTTTTCTGTAGCGGCCGTGTATCGTATTGCTCTGCTTGCTGCTCTTGCCATATTAAAAGTCATCCAAATGCAAATTTTCCTCTCTTTTTTTCCTACATGTAAGGCTGCATTTAGTTCCCAAAATGTTTGCGCAGTACCCGTCACATCGAATTTTCGGACACATACATGGAGTATTAAATGTAGTTGAAAAAATAACTAATTACATAGTATAACTGATTCATACAAGATGAATCTAATGATGCTAATTAATACATAATTAGACATTAATTGTTAAATAACAACAAAATATATTACAGTAGCCAAATCCAAATTTTTTCACCAACTAAACACCCCTAAATGGGATGTCTGTCCAACTGTATCAAAAAGATTGTCATTCACAATCGATGTCATGTCATCCTCAGACTCGTAGCAGCAGCCTGTATGCCGAGAGTCATACATGTACTGTACCCCTACCATCACTCATCGGATACTCGTACAGTACAGTGATGATGGATCAGCTGTTTTGCCCCACTTTAGTCAGGGGGTACGTTGCTCCAGTTTCTTTCCTTTCCGTAACGACTGAATTAGAAAAAGAAAATGGGGATTAGACTGAATTAAGTAGGGTAAAAAAAGTGATCTCTATGAAACCTGAAAACAAACTGAGACCAAACAGATCTTTACTCGTAAACTCCGTAAATGTAAAAAAAATCACATCGAATATTTTGACACATGTATGGAGTACTAAATGAAATCTATTTACAAAATTTTTTCCATGAATGAGCTGTAAATCACGAGATGAATCTAATGAGCATACTTACTTCAGCAAGTCAGACACAATTTACTGTAGTTTTTGCTGCCTTTGCTTCAGCAAGTCAGACAAGCCGGACCGTGAAAGGAGAGCTGGAAAAAAGTGGGCAGAGGACAAAGGCTGTGTTTAGACGAGGGGAAAAGGGGAGAAAAAGTCACATTAGTCACTATAGCACTTTTCGTTTGTTTGTGGTAAATATTATCCTACCATGACCTAACTAGGCTCAAAAGATTCGTCTCGCAACGTACATCAAAACTATGCAATTAGTTTTTTTATTTAACTACATTTAGTACTTCATGTATGGGTTATTTGCTATATTTAATGTTTTGAAGTGATAGGAGATGTGATGGATGTGATGGAAAATTTGGAAATTTGGTAGGAACTAAACACACCCAAATGCGGTCTCTCCGGCGTGGCGGGGCCCCTCCTCTTTCTTCACGCGATTTTGTCCTCACCTCACCCATCTCTTCTTCCTCATCTCCCCTCCCCTCCCCTCCCCTTAAATCCGGGCTCTGTTTAGTTCCCTTCAAAATTCCAAAACTTTACAAGATTCCCCATCACATCGAATATTTCAACGCATGCATGAAGTATTAAATGTAGCTAAATAAAATAACTAATTACACAATTAGATTGTAATTGCGAGACGAATCTTTTGAGCCTAGTTAACCCATGGCGGGACAATAATTATCAAATACAAACAAAAGTGCTACAGTATTTTACACCCAAATCTTTACGCAACTAAACAAGGCCCCGATTCTGGCATCCCACTCGCGTTGCCCACCCACCATCACGCGCACCCCAAGGCCCAACTACTAATAAAGCCATCACCACACGCGCATGCGCAGAGGGATAGATCAGTTTCCCTTCTCGCGATCCAGCAATTGCAAGTGTTCTTCCTTCTCGTTCCCGGTTCCAAGACCGCATCTTTTGAGCTTCTTGTTTGGAGAGCAGCCGGATCTTTTTCAGGAGGTTTCCGATTTGCGCCGCTGCCCACTGGCCACTCGGTTTTGCGTGTCGGTGGTAAGAAAACTCTCTCACACCCTTGCACTAAACCTTTGATTTTATTTACGCCTAAATTATCCGCTAGCCGCAGGAAACGCTGGACGAATTCCAGCCCTTAAGGCTCAGTTGGTCTTCCGCAGATCCCTTTTCCCCCCCTACGGTGCTGATTGCTGGATTGACACTTTTGTTCCCTGCGTTTCGTTGCTTGATTTGGCCAAAGCTGTCTCCTTTACCAGATACTATGTAGGCTTGAAAAAAAACATTTTTTATACACCGTTCCTCAGACTCTAGCAAGGTCCTCACCTTACCTATCTGTGTCCTGAACATATGCGTACTAACACGAGGCCTATATAACATACTGCTTAATCCACAGCTTGCAAATTAAGGCTTGGAACCAAATAAAAGAAAGGGTTAATTTTTCTGACCGTGGTTGTTTTCTATAGCTAGGTCTAATATAAAAGTGTTATGTTGGCCTTTCCCCATCGTAGAGGTTGTGCCCTCAAATCCCAATGGTGATCTTTGTATGAAGTACACGACAAGAACAACTCATAATTGTATGATAGTCCAACGACCATAGGCAAACTTCTAGATTATTCAAGTTGGTATGGAATACTCCAGAGTGAGACATCACATGATTGTTGGTGACGCTCACCAATTTCACTAGGTTATCACTGAATCTAAGGGCAGTACATGCCAATATTTATGAAGGTGGCGACTTTGACTTTTTGATTGCCTCTGCACGTGTAGGAAAGAATGTAAGGGAATGTATAACCTATGCTCTTTCGTGCAGTGTAGTGTTTACAGCACTACTTGTGTGCTTATTTTAGGAGATTGTGATAAACACACTACTTGTGAGTTTCAACTTGTGCATTTCTTTTCGTGGGCATTAAGTGTCTCTTGTTATTTCAGACGTTTCCCTTATCCGGAGATGTCTTTTCGGAGTATGGTTCGTGATGTAAGAGAAAGCTTTGGTTATATATCGAGGCGTAACTTTGAGGTGAGAATTCATCACAGAGGGAAGTCTCTTGGAAGTGACCTGCAAGACGGGCCTATGGTAATTCAGCAAAGCAGATGGGCTAGCCTTCCTCCTGAGTTACTCCGCGATGTGATGAAAAGGTTGGAGGAAGATGAGAGTAGCTGGCCATCCCGTAAGGATGTTGTTTCTTGTGCCTCTGTTTGTACAACCTGGAGGGACATGTGTAAGGATATAGTGACAAGTCCAGAAATTTGCGCAAAGCTCACATTTCCAGTATCACTTAAGCAGGTAATGAGTAGCTTCAGTATCTCTGAATGCACATTGCCTTTCATAAAATTCTCTCGTATAGCCTAATATTAGTAAGGCCTTAACTATAGCTATTCAGATTTATTGCTTAATTAACAAGGAAACTTTGAATTTAAGTATTTTATTTAGGTTTGATAATAGTTTTGAGATATGCCTTTTCATCTGTAATTTGCTTCTTTGATTTTTTCTTGCTCAGCCTGGACCACGAGATGGAGTGATCCAATGTTTCATAAAAAGGGACAAATCAAAACTGACGTACCGTCTCTACTTGTGCCTTAGCTCTGGTAAATGTCAAGCTTTTGTCTTCACATTAGAAAATTGAAGTCAACAGTCTTTTGTTTGTTTGTTGAAACTCCTGTCCGTACCATCGATTTTCGATTTTGTGCTTGAAGGAGAACCATGGGTCATTTTCAGTATGATGGAAAATTTCAGCTACACATTTGTCTGTTCTGAACTGGAAAATTCAGGGGGTGACTAGAATTGATTAGAAGCAGAGTAAAGCATCTAAATTAATGGTTCAGTATAAATCAATCAATGAATAGTTTAATAGAATTAGGCTTCTTTCACTTTCTACACTAGTCATGTTGGGACTATTGCTCTTGTGCCTTCCACAGTTCCACTTGTGGATTCTGAAATGATGTGGTTCATGTGAACATAGTTTGGTATGTTGATGACCAAATCGTAATGCTTCACCTCTTAAATGGTGCTGTTCCAGCTTGGCCAATCTCCCTGGATCAAGTATTCATGCATATCTTTTCCATTCCAGTATCTAATTTTTTTTCTTTCAGCTAAAAGTTATGCTGCTCCGGTCAATTACATGCAAAATGATCTACTGAGTTTTCCCTCTGGTTGCTTGTGTCTGCTTTCATTCACAGTGACAATGGTGTAAAAGAAATATTTGGCGGAAAGATTTTAAGTTACATTCTGATACTATATGAAGAACAAAATAGAATGGTTTCATCAGATGGTACTAGGGATGCAACACACTGATAATTTGTGCTGGATCTTGTAGCTGTGCTTGATGAGAACGGGAAGTTCCTACTAGCTGCCAAAAGGAGCCGGAGGACGACGCACACGGACTATGCCATTTCTATGGATTCAAAAAATTTCTCACGATCGAGTACTGGATACATTGGGAAGCTGAGGTGAATTTTTCCTTAGCCATGATCTATGTGATCTGGATGAATTTGGTCGCCAATTGAAACCTGACATAATTTAAATTATGGCGCGCAGGTCAAATTTCCTTGGAACCAAATTCATCATTTATGACACACTGCCTCCATTCAACGCTGGGAGGCTCTGCTCACAGGAACGGCCCCCTAGCCGTCGGTTCTCTTCCAGGAAAGTCTCACCAAAAGTTCCAGTGGGTAGCTACCCCATCGGACAGGTGAACTATGAGCTGAATGTGCTTGGCACCCGGGGGCCAAGGCGGATGCTATGCACTATGCATTCCATCCCAGAGTCAGCTGTAGAGGCTGGCGGTGTTGTGCCAGGGCAACCGAAAGAGCTCCTTCCGAGGTTATTCGACGAGTCCTTGGGCAGCACAGCAAGTTCCTTGTCCAAATACTCCATCGCAGATAGCTCCATGGACTTGAGCAGCTGTCGGTACTCCGAGTGCGGTGGAGGAGGTGACGATGCAGACAAGGAGAGGGAGAGGCCCCTGGTTCTGCGCAACAAGGCGCCGAGGTGGCACGAGCAGCTGCAATGCTGGTGCCTCAACTTCCGTGGGCGCGTGACGGTGGCATCAGTCAAGAACTTCCAGCTGATAGCTTCGCCAGCTTCAGCAGGGGCTTCGGCGCAGCCCCAGGCGGCGTCGGGTCCGTCAAGCCACGACACGGTGATCTTGCAGTTCGGCAAAGTTGCAAGGGATATGTTCACCATGGACTACCGGTACCCGCTGTCAGCTTTCCAGGCCTTCGCCATATGTTTGACCAGCTTTGACACGAAGCTGGCCTGTGAATAGAAGATGAGATGGGTAGGAAGGAAGGGTAGCAATTAGAGCAGGAGGTAGCAGTGTGAGAGTGTTTAGTGTCTGTAGTATGTGATAAGCAGAGCATTCAAGTCTGTCTTGTTTGGTGAGGTGTGCTTTGTGAAGCCTGAAAATGACTTTGTATATATGTAGTGCCTTTGCGCTGGGAAAATCTGAAAATTTGGTTGGTGTTTGGAATGATTGAGCTGCGTGGAGGTACTATGGAACCAAATCTTTACATCCAAAATTTTACAAAGGCCTGTTTAGTTCCAAAATTTAAAAAAGTTTTAAAATTTTGGATGCATCTAAACAAGACCCTAGATTAGTGCTAGGCCATGATATGATAGTTGTAACAAGTTGATACAGCGACAGATGTGGTGAGCTGGGGTGATAAGGAGTTGGATTGGATGGTGGTTGCCTTGCGTAAGCAAGCAACTAAGCGAGCAACAAGAAGAATGGCTGCCAGCCCATGGGTCCAGTGCACGTAGCAGCCTCCTTAATTGTAATCTCAATCCTGATGGACCCTCCGCAGCAGGCTGCAGCAGCCTATCCTGGCAATGCCAGATGCATATATAAACAAAAAAAACATCTGAATATCCCATTGGGTTCAAATAAAATAAAACGAATAAACAAAACAAAAAAAAATCAGGCAGGTGACCGAAATTTGGCTTAAGCTTGGATACTCACTTGGTGTTGATGTTGATGCCTTGTCGGGCTCCATCCAGTAGTAGCTGGCATGGCACGTGCTGTATTCGCGCTTGGTTACACACCCAATCAATCAATGTTGTAGTGTCACGTGACTTTGACCTATTGTCCATAATTTTGCTTGAGCGTGTCGTGGCCCACCCCACCATGCAGCCATGTACTCTCAACTCTCTCTCTTTTTATTTACATATCATATTAAGTTTATCTTAAATCAAACGTGGCAAATTTTAACCAAACTTATATGTATACGTTGATAGTGCATAAGTTGGATGTCATATTTGTTGCTATATTTTTCTATAGATTTGATTAAAATTAGTCAAATTTGACTTAAAACAAATATAATACGACATGTAAATAAAAATGGAGAGAGTATCCTACTAGTAATATCAGGAAGGGTATATTTGGAGTTATTATTCAAGACTAAAAACACATTGAGTCCGGGACTTGTATCATGCAGCTCATGTAACTGCTAAAGTAGCTGATCAGTATAGGGGTTGTGTTTGGGTCGATGAGGCTTTGGGGTTTATCCGGGCCATACAATCAGTTAAATTAGTTCAATATAATGCTGGCTTTCCAAAAAACCTAGGCTTTATCATTTTGAAAATTATGGTATTATTAGTTCATCTAATACCAAATGCATTCCGTTCGCTGCAATCAGTCAATAGTAGCGTCAGCCGTCAGCCACCACCATGACCAGTCGAACAAAGTAAATTATATGTCAAAGAAGTACTATTAGGCCGTGTTTAGTTCCCCTTAAAGTTCCAAAAAATTTCCAGCGTTACATTAATTTTGAATGTTTGACCACTAATTAGAAATCTTAAGTGTGAATAACTGACAAAACTCATTCCATAACCCCGGGTGTAATTTCGAGACGAATCTTTTAAGCCTAATTATGTCATAATTGGATAACATCGTGCTACAGTAAATAATCTCTCATGATGGATTAATTAGACTCATTAGATTCGTCTCGCGATTTAGAACCCATCCGTGTAAAAAATTTTATAAATAAATTTTATTTAGTACTTCTAAATGTCAAGATTCCATTTCCAAAATTTTTGGAAAACAGAACTAAGCAGGGCCTTAATATGGTAGTACTAGTAAAAGGGAAGAGGGCCAGCAAGGAGACAGGCGAGGCCAGGGTGGAGCCAGCAATTTACTGTCTGTCTGTCAGGAGAGTTGAGAGCAGAGCAGCCAGGCGGACAGACAAACTTTCCTCGCCTCCGCCTCCGCCTCCGCCTCGCCTGCCTGCCATTTCGCTACGCGAAGCAAAGCCTTCCTACACAAACCCGCGGCCCTCCCCTCCAGGCTCCAGCTCCATCCACCAGCAGAATCCCCAGCAGCCGAGCCACAATGCCGCCCACCGATTCCTCCTCCTTCCGCCGCTCCCTCCGCCGCGACCACAACCAGATCCACGCCGCCGGAGACTCCGACCTCGACGCCGCCGACGCCTTCCAGCGCCGCGCCGCCGACCTCCTCACCGACCTCCTCGCCGACGACCCCGACCTCCTCTCCCTCGCCTGGACCACCCTCCTCCTCGACGCCTTCCTCCTCTGCCTCGACGACTTCCGCGCCCTCCTCTTCGGCCCCGGGGCCGCCGCCGCCGCCCGCCCCCCGCTCGACCGCCTCCTCGCCGACTTCTTCGACCGCGCCGTCAAGGCGCTCGACCTCTGCAACGCCGTCCGCGACGGCCTCGACCTCCTCCGCCAGTGCCGCAACCACCTCGCCATCGCCGCCGCCGTCCTCTCCGCCCCCGCCGCGCCGCCAGGGGAGGCCCAGATCCGCCGCGCCCGAAAGGCGCTCACCGACCTCACCATCCTCATGCTCGACGACACCGCCGGGGGCGTCGTCGGCCATCACAACCGCTCCTTCGGACGCGCCACCAAGGACGCCCGCCCCCAGCCCCCGGGACACCACCGCCGGACCAGCAGCGGCGGCAGCTCAGGCTCAGGCTCCGCCTCCCATCTCAGGTCCTTGTCCTGGAGCGTCTCGCGGGCCTGGTCCGCCGCGCGCCAGCTGCAGGCCATCGGCGGGGGCCTACCGGTGCCCCGCCCGCACGACATCGCCGCCACAGGAGGCCTGGCTTCCGCTGTCTACGCCATGGGCGCCGTCCTCTTCATCGTCGCCTTTGCGCTTGTCGCCGCAATCCCCTGCCAGGACCGCGGCCTCCAGGTGCATTTCTCGGTGCCCAGGACCTTCCCCTGGTCTGCACCCGTCACCGCGCTCTACGACCGCATCATCGACGAGTCCAAGAACAAGGACCGCAAGCACTCGTGCGGCCTGCTCAAGGAGATCCACCAGATTGACCTCTGCTCCAGGCACCTCATGGACGTCACTGACACCGCCGACTTCCCATTACCCGAGGACAAGGATGCTCAGCTGCAAGAGGCCGCGCAGGAGCTGGTGCAGCTGTGCCGATCGCTCAAGGACGGCCTCGACCCTCTTGAGCGCCAGGTCAGGGACATGTTCCACCGGATTGTGCGCACCCGCACAGAAATCCTCGACTGCTTGAGCAGGCCCCATGGCACAGAGTGATGCCGCTTCCCCTTGATGGAAAATCGTGTCAACTGTCACGGCTTCACTGATCGAAATGAGGTAGCTTTTCTTAGCAGCTACTATGCATATGTCTGCATAGAGGCGTGCGTGGCCTTTGGATAAATCGGTTTCTTTCTCTCTTTTTTTATTTCATTTTAACCTTTGTAGATTGTGAATCCTTACTTGGCAGTGCTTCGTAGTAATATTTGTTCCATTCTTTTCATCTGGGCTGAATTGGTGGTAATGTCAGTCGCTTCAGGGATTGGTTTATGTTCATGGTTATTAGTAATTAATTATTAGTAATGTTTATGTGGAACACTGAAGCGCATGTGTGTTCTAAACTGCCCAAATGGACCTGCTGAGACATTCTGAAGCGATGCTGCAAATATGATCCCCTCTTTTTGTGCGCTACAAATTTATACTACCTGCAAACCATAGGAACAGCATTTCATTGATCACTTCGCCTTTACTTTTGTTGGCTTACTCTATACCATTGTCTTCATTCTTTTCTCCATCCTTGTGGCTTTTGTAGACTTCTAATTTCAGATGGGCATTTGAACTGCATGCTCTGTCCATGACAAGGTTGTCAATATTGAGTTGAGGGGTAGAACCGTAGAAGCTAGCTGACTGACATTCTTAGTTCAGAGTAAAGAACTTTATACTACTTCTAGTTGTTTCATCATATTTCATGATGGTGGCAGTTGCAATGAGCTGTATGAGCCAACCTAATCTTACTTGGTCATGGAGTCAAATTTTGATAGTATCTTGGATACTTATCGTACCTTTTTTTTTGTGAAATGATGCTGTGTTTCAGCAGAGCATTTGGTGCCATACTTTGCTGTTTTCCATACCAAAGTTTTGTACATATTATATTATATAGAACTGTTCTTCAAAAATGCTTTCCATATTAGAGATGTCAGTAAGACAATTTCAGTGGCCACATAGGTTGTTTAGATGGAGTTGTGACCTTTAAGTTTATATTTTTGCCAGGTTGCTTCATTTTATCACTCGATCTTTGGATTAGCCTTTGGCTGAGTCAACTCTGCATAAATTCTCGTGGAGTCCCAGTGTGACGATTTTTAAGTATTCAAGGGTTCTAGAATTGTTCAAAGAAGTTGGCCATGTGAGCTGGTCAATGTGCATGTTTTTGGTATCGACCCCTTGTTTTTTGTAGGCTAGTGCAGTATCATGCACGCCGCATGTTTCTTGGTCAATAGGCAAAATGTCCTTGTGCTCCTATTTTTTAAAAGTTTGTGTCCCTTGTGGCTCCCTGGCTCTTGCAGCCTTCATGGCATGCGCTGCCAACAAGTTGAACTGAGAATCTAATCTCACAACTTCTGAATTCTGCTGGTACGTTCGTTTCCTAGTGTGCACCTGTACATTTCTGCATTTTGCATTCAGAAAGAAAGGCAGATAAAGTAGTTGAAGTGTGTAGTAAAATGGTAAACTGTAAACAAGATACGTTTGCTTTGTGAGAAGCATTTTGGCTGCAAGGAAGAATCCGGACTTGGGGTATCGAGGAAGCAGTGCTCGGCCAAACTGAACCAGCAAACCAATCAGGCCATTAGTTGTCGAGTCCGAGTCCATTCTTCAGAGGCCCAAGCAAGCCCAGTAACACACACCTGCGCTGCTGGATCCAATCCAGCTAGGCCTCCTGGCTGGAGAGATTATGGGAGGAAGGGCCCGTGGCAGATCGAGCTATAAATAAAACCAAGCTCATCCTTTTCTATGTCGTTGCTGTTGTTGTCGTCGTCTTCGTCCAATCCATCAAGATCAAGGGCTAGCTTATTAGTAGTACTTACTCTCAGTTGCTCCCAATAATATTGGTGTGACCGAAACCGGCGACCAGAGAGGGGTGAAAGGAAGCCGATCAAAATTTCTCTCAAAATTGATCCGTCGGCCTATATCCCAAAATCACCACAAGCCCTCAAGAGTTCTAGGTGAAGTTTGGAATAGCTATGGAAGAACTAAACCAACACAAAACACCCCTAGAACGTGCGAGAGAAACCACGGAAGCGAACGAAAAAATCTGCAGACCTGGCAGACTTGGACCGGTCAGACCGCTCTCTCCGACCAGTCAGACCGGTCGGGCTGGAGTTCAAAAACCCAGACCGGTTTCAGAGACCGGTCAGGCCGGTTGCACCCAGACAGATCGCAAACAAAGCTTCAAACGGCAAATCTTGAGCAAACGAAGTCCAAATCCAACGAAACTTGGAGGAAAGCTTCGTACCTACCCCGTGAACATATCTACAAGAGATCTCACCCTAAAGATCTTCATAGCAAGAGAATTTCGGGATAAGATCAAAAGGGGTGGGGTTTTCTCAAGAACCCAAAAATTCAAATTCGTGAGAACTCGAGATTCCAGCGGGATTGGCACTAGGCTAGATAGATTAGAATCGTCACAACGAGTCCATCAAACCACGAATCGAAGAACTTGACTAATCCAAACACGAAACACATCAAAAGAGGAGAAATCAAGTCCAAAACACAAAGGGAAGGGGAGGACGAAAAACTCAGCACACATGGGTGAATCTCAAATCAATTTCATTCATAAATCACGGAAGGAATTCACCTATACAAAGGTTAGAGCCGACCACACCATCATCCACCCTCTAGATTGGAGAGATTAGCTATAATCTAACCTTCCTTTGCGTTGGAGACCTTGGCCCTAACCTGGAGCAGGGGGAAGGGGAAGGAAAAAACCAAAAAGGACTCAAGAGACTCTACCACCATGACCTGGAGAAGGGGCGACTTAAATACCCGGCTGCCGCGGCCAGACCGGTCCAAGGGACCGGTCAGACCGGTCGGGTCTGCAGCAGCCCTGTACATGTCCTCAATCAACGGTGGAGTTTCTTTCTTCGACCCGAAGTCTTCCCTGCGATGCCTCCACGTTGACGAAGATCCGGTCCGCGGTTTTGGAGGGTCCGCGAAACCCGGGTAGGTGGCCGGTTTTGAGAAAACCGCCAAAACTTCACGCGCGGGAAGATTCCCGCCTCCACGCCGTGGCCCTAGACGCCGTTCCCGCCTCGGCCTTCTAATGGCCCTAGACGCCGCCCGACGCCTGTCACCTCCTCTGTAACACCCCTGTGCTAATTGCGATGCTAATCATGTGCTTAACCCGATAATTATGGACTTAAGCTCATCATTAGCGTTAATAGAGTTCGCGTGGTAAAATCGTTTAGCTGTGTTCGACCTCGTTTTTCTCCTTGATTCGAGACAGGGACATAACAGAGCTCGAGTTCCTCAGGTCCAGTGAACCTGGCGGCAGTAAATTTAGCCAAGACACGCGTCGATTCAAACTTGAGCCAGCAGCGAACAGGCAGGCATGAGGTGGAGAACTGGAGAATTCAGAGGCGATAAGAGTTGGAATAAATACTGCTCAGACAGCGGTTCATCGTCATCCTCCCGTTCATTTTTTCCCCAACCCGAGCTCTCTGTTCCTCGCCTATTTCGTCGCCCTCAAGCGTTCTTGATTCGATTCCTCGCACACGCCGCATCATCAGCTTCCCCTTGATAGATTTTGAGTGCTCCTAGCCTTCGCCATCGACCACAGCCGTTGCAGCGCCGCCGCCATCCCCGTTCTGTTCGCCGTCGCGCAGAATTCCTAGGTCACCGGTATGCTCTAAGTTCCCGTGGTTTTGGGTCGTGTTTGAGTTTCCTAGGAGGTGTTCTAGAGGTCGTAGAAGGTGTAGAAATCACGTGCTGGCCTGATTGTGGTTGTGGGTGGCCGGAACGCGCGCGCCGTCGTGGGCGGGCGCGGCCGCCAGGGGTCGCCGCGGAGCCCCTTGCTCCGGCGCCTCCAGGGCCCAATAGTTGGCTGGGGTAGCTTCACCGCGTATAGGGGGTGCTCCTCGGCTTGGGGTATTTGGCCGGGGAGGGCCGTGAGTGGCCGGCCACCGCCGCCCGAGCTTGAGCTCGGTGCCGGCCATGGCAGGCGGCTGTAGGCAAGGGAAGTGAGGGAGTTTCTTGATGGTTTTGGTCGCGGGGAGTAGGAGGTTCCGGGGCGCGCCTGGTGGCCGGCCGCCGCTGGCGAGCTGCCGAGGGCTCTGCCCTGCGCGCATGCCCAGCCCCAAAAACAGGGGAGGACCGGAGTGAAGAAGAAAGTAAAAGTGGAGGGGGTTAAGTGCAAAAGGAAGGGCCTGGTTGAAAAGGAAAGAAAGAGAAGGGGATTTTGTGTTAAATATTGTTTTAATTTTGTTTTTAGTGTTAAAAATTGTTTTCTTCTCCAAAAATTATGAAATAAATTTTGTTAGATTTCTTAAATTATTCTCTGTTTAATAAATAAGCAATTTAGGTTTTGTTTTCTTAAGTAAAATGAATCAAATAATCTCAATTAAAATTTAAAGACTTGTTTAGACATATTTAATTAGAAGTAAATTGAGAAAGAAGTTTTCAACTGTGTTTATTGTTGAATTACAAACATTATAGGGGTTTAAAATTTCAATTCAATTCTTTCAAATGTTTGCATTCATGCACTAACATTGCATTTCATTACGACTAGAATCCGAAGTCGCGGACGTCAGCTTCGAATATATCGAGTTACCGCCCGAGGGACCCACCGGGGAGGAGGAGGTGATCGTGATGGAGCACGAGCCCGATTCCCAAGTCGAAGCTCCGCCTACCGAAGCAAATCAAGACACCGCGAGCGAAGCCGTCTGCAAGTTGGTCGCTGAACCAATCCAGGAGCCGCAAGCGGGAGAGTAGCAGGAGAACGCCGTCGAACCCACTTCCGAAGAAGTCGCTAACCCCGCTGACTTGCAAGGCAAGCCCCGGAGCATATCCCTTATTTTAATTATTCCATGTTATATTTAAAGTATTGTGCATTTACGTTCAAGGAATTGATTGGAACCATAGATGCATAATCTTGAATACCTAGTGTCTTTACTAGTGCAGTTATCGCTAGCACCGCTATGCTTAAGTAAACTCGGTAGAAGACGGGTGATTTCCTGTCACCTGCGAGATATAGGGTTGTTGCTTCAGGCAGTGTTATGAGAAATAATGCAATGAGAAGGAAAATTGGAGACCGGGCGGAGGAAAAGTTGGACATGGTTGTTGATTAAAGGAAAGTTGAGTCTCCGCCTGTGTCGATTGAGGACCGTTCCGTTGTTGGCCCTTTGACTGAGGATTGAACAGTACTAACCGCATGCTGGGAGTAGGAGGTAGTCGAAACCGGTAAGCTAATTACCTAAATTGCGTTGGAATCTGAGTCTCGACCTGCGGTGCTGGGTAGGGATGACGGATGGTGAAGTGGCCCACGGGTTCACCGGGTGTTCGCACGTGCGGGGCTCATCATCCGGGTGCTGGCGGGCTTGATTCAGGCTTCAGGGTAATCGTGGGAACAGTTGCTCGGTGTGACCCGCCGGGGTCGCACTTGGCGTGTGAGTTAGGTCCACCTTGCAAGGTTAAATCGGATCGATTCGCCGTGACTCGCGGATATGAGAGCCTTGGTCAATACGTCGCATCGTAGTAAGGATTGAAAAGACAGAAAGATGAAAGGTGGATGTATGGTTATGTTCTGGAAAAGATAATATGAATAACCATGTGTGTATTAGCTATTTAGGCAAATCTAGTGTTATTTATCAAACTAAGTGGAGCTAAAATATTGAAAGTAAGGATCCAGTACTAGTGGCTTTTCAGTAAAAGAACTCCAGAGCCAAAAGCCGTGCATATTTAGGAGTCGGCTAAATATATACCAATAGTCGGGTAAGTCTTGCTGAGTATTAGAGTACTCAGGGTTTGGTTGTAACCCTTCTGAGCAGGCTGTATGCCGGAAGACTTCGAGGAAATCGGTGCATCCTGGATTGGTCAGCCTCTTCCTCCAGGTTGGACGGTCGAGTGGGTTCCGCCTTCTCCGTGAAGTGCAGGCAAGTGAGCCTCACATCAGTGGGCAAGATGTGAAGCTTTTCTTTCATCATCGACGTTATCTACCGTACTGTACTTTGAAGCTTGTTTCAAACTGATTATATTTTTCCGCTGCGTTTGAACTCTTTATACGATATGTAACCCTGGCTTATAAAATTTTATTGTAAATTAATTTGGAGACTTTTGTTTAACTCTGGTTGTAAGTTAAGTTTGAAAACTTTTGTTGCTTGTAATCACCTGTGCTCGTCTTTTGGCGAGAGTTCCCGTGTAATCGATCCTGGTTATAGCAGGCAGTCTGGGTGTACTGGTGAAGTGCAGTATCGGAGGATTAAGTGAAATGGGTAATTAGTGCACTTGATCGGTATTATTTGGACTGTTCTGTGACAGCTGGCATCAGAGCTAATTGCACTGGGGGTGATTACTTGAGTGCTTAACTGCAAAATTTTTGGGTTTTTCGAAAAGTTGACGCTTGATGCGCTAAGGAATAGGATAGATAGTCTGTATGCCCTATTTATCTGTTATAAGTTAGGAGGCATCTAAGTATCTATTTCATTCCAGCACTTCCAGCATTTACTTCTCGTTAAACCTTACTTTTGTGCACAACTACTATTCTGTAACGACGCACCTACGCTGAGGTCCTAGACGCCGTCGACGCCCGTCGCCTCCGTCAGTCCCGAGACCGACGCCCGTGCCTCCACGATTTGGCATCTTCAACCGCCGTCCGCCTCCTTGGTTTTGTGGCGCAAACCAAGAAACCCGTCTTCCGTCGCCGCTTGCGTCCTCGATCCAGGAGTGGACGCCACAACTGTCACCCGGCCCGAGCTCCTCCACGGCAACTCTCCGTCGACACTCGACGCCCGTGTACCTGTCATCCAAAGACCAAGCGCACGATCATACCGCACGGTTGAAAATTCACTCATCACAGACAGAATAGATTACTCAACATTCCTCAGCTGTATTAATGACCATGCTGATGGCTAATGGGTGTTGAGGCACAACTTACATACTGTGCATTTCTCCAACGCCACCATCATCCGTCTTGTACAAGCAAGTACAATCCGTTCGGCAACTACGCATGCTGTTTGGGAAGCTATTTGGGCTCTCGTTCAGATGAGAGCAAGTTGCATGTAATGCGACGCCATGCCAGCATGGTGCCCTTGTCTAGTGTAAGAGCAAGTATATATTATAACAATGTAAGAAGATTAAATGCTGAGGTGGAGGAGAGGAGAGGTGAGCTGCAAGCTTGCGGCCAGCTTGGACAGAAGAACCAAGAAATCTTGTGAGAGGGACGTGTAAGCCTTATATTAATGATGAAGGAATAAACTACTATATTATTTGGCTGAAAGATAGGTTATAAAAATTCTTACAGCCAACAACTGGTTGTATTATTAACCTTGCTCTAACTAACTAGTAGAACACACCTAGTAGAACTAGTAGAGTAACTAAGAGCATCTCCAAGAGTTTGTCATATTTTACTTGGCATATTTTGTGTTTTGCCAACTTCTAAAAAGATATGCCAAGTAAAAAAAGAGCTTATCTCCAATAGTTTGGCATAATTCACTTGCCAAATTCAGATCTAACTTACATCAGGAACCCTTCTCTGTTATTTATTTCTTTTTTCACCCTCCCACCTGACTAGAAACCACGATGCCAACCGCGCGCCGCGCGCGTATATTTACGCGCTGGAGGCTGGTTTTTCCCAAGTTGCCAAAAATTACCAAGTCTTTTGCCAAACTGTTGGAGGAGTATTTTTAACGTTTTTGCCAAAAATCAAAGATGACAACTCGATTTGACAAACTGCTGGAGATGCTGTAAAATAGTAAAGTTGTATATTCAGAACAAGCAGACCTGCAGCATCTTCAACCCAAAATACTATTATAAAGACGTTGTTCAGGACATATGACTGCATATGCCCATCACCCAAACCTCCCTCCCTCCCTTCTTGCCCTACTACCTGCTAGTGTCTGTGAGCCATGACCCAGGCCATGCACTGCACTGCACTAGATGATGCTCCTCACATCCTTATTGCTTGCAACAATGACATAACAAACACCTTGTTAATATTATATATACTAACAATAATATAAACCAAAATAGGCAATAATCAGCTAGGCATCGGCCGCTAGCCCGTCGTCTTGTTGGTCGGTGCGGAGGACTAGTACTCCTGGTGATGAGGCGGCGGCGGCGTTGGGCACGGCGCAGTTGAGGTGGCGGATCTCCCCCTTGTTGCCGGTGAGCACGTCCATCTGGCTCATCTTGACCATGGACCTGGCGAACTGGTCGAAGAAGGCGCCCTGGTTGAGGGAGAAGCGCGTGGCCATGCGCTTGGTGGCCGGGTGGTCCATGAGCCCCTGGTCCGACTTGAACAGACCTTGCTTCGCGATCAGGTCGAAGTAGTACTTGTTGTCGAAGGCGTTGGGCGTGCGCACGTCCAGCACCTGCGTGGCGTTGGGGTCATTGGCGCACTTGGCCGTCAGCTTCTCCCGGAATGCCGGGTCGATGGTGTCGTCGACGTTGGGCGGGAGGCGGTCGCTGAAGGAGGCGCAGTGGCCGCGCCCCACGGTGTGCGCGCCGGAGAGCGCCACCAGGTCCGCCGTGTCCAGGCTCCGGTTCTTGAACGCTTCCATCAGCGTCGGCACGTCGAAGAAGGGGGCCGGTAGGGTGCCGACGAGGTCGCTCGACGCCGGCGAGAACCCGTCGCGGCGGCCCAGAGGCACGTCGAAGTAGGGGCCGCCGGTGGCGACTACGGCGTCCCTGGTGGCGAGCGTGGTGATGTCGGAGCACGACACCTTGGGGCCGCAGGCACGGTGGAGGGCGGCGCGGATGTCGTCGATGAGCTTCAGGGCCTCGGGGCGCAGCGTCTGGTTGGGGATCTCAAGCTGCTCGCTCTTGGACCCAGACAGGAGGACGGACGCGTCGCAGCCCTGCTCACGCACGTTAATTATGATCAATTAGTGGCATGGCGATGGCCATCATGCACGCACGATCATGAACAACCAAATAAACCTAGCTAGCTATACCTGCGGGAAGCAGTCGTGGAAGAAGATTCTGATGAGTCCGGCGGCGATGCCCATGTCGCGGCGGAGCGCCTCGGCGACGTGCCAGCGCACGGTGCCCTCCACTGAGGGGCAGGACGAGTCGTAGAAGCTCCAGGAGAGGCCGTCGGCGATGGGCTCGTTCACGGTCACGGCGGCAGCCAATGAGACGGCAAGGAGGAGGACGGCCGCCGCCGCTGTGCTGCTGGAGCTGGAGCTGAAGCTGGACATGACTATTATTAATTCTGCTGCCTAGCTGCTGGCTTGCTTGCAGCTAGCAGCAGAGAGATGGATCGATCAAGAAAGAACAAGACGGGCCGATGAATGAAGAGAAACCAAGGCGTAGTGCGTTATTTGTAGGCCGTTACGTTACATATCAATTCTACTTCTAGAGGATACACTGCTAGAAAACTCCACACTAGTAACGGGCGGGAAACCATAGTTAGTACCGGTTCCTCACCCGGTGCCGGCCTGTCGGTACTAAATAGGCTAACATTTAGTACCGGTCGGAGCGACCGGTACTAAATGGAGTGTTTAGTACCGGTCGGCGTTATCGACCGGTACTAAATTGCTTGTTACGTCACGCGTAGCTATTTTTTCTTTACCTTTTCTTTTCTCACTTTCTTTTCTTTTCTTTTCCACACAGCACCAGCTACCACTTCATTCACAATCAGATCGCATTCACAATCACATGAATCACAAAAAAATCATAATCACATGAAATAGTTACAGATTTCATATGAACTAGTTATGGATTTCACAAGAATACATGAACCACAATCATAGATTTCACATAGTCAGAGTTTCACAACAATCAAAACATTCACAATCGCATAATCACATGGAGCTTCCTGTGCGCGCTTGGTGGGCGGCAGCCTCCGCTCCCCCGCTGGCCGGCGGCGGCCGAGGTCGGCCTCCGCGCACCGCGCGCACCGGCGACCGCCGGGAAGGCTCCCTTGCGCCGCCCCCTGCTCCCTGGAGGCCGGGAAGGCCCCAGCGTGTCGGCGGCCCGGCTCCCTTGGGCGCCCGTGGCCTCCGCGTGGCCTCGCGCCGCCCCCTGCTCCTGGAGGCCGGGGAAGGCCCCTGCACGTCGGCGGCCCGGATCCCTTGGGCGCCGGTGGCCTCCGTGCCACCCGCGCGCAGCCGGTGGCCGGCGGTGCCGCACCCCGCCAGCGGCCTCCGCGCTACCCGCACTCCGATGGCTGCCGGAGAAGCCTTCCGCGCCTCCTATTCCTTGGGGGCTAGGGATGGCCCCCGCACGCCGGCAGCCCGCTCCCTTGGTGGTCGGCGCGCTCCGCGCCGCCCGCACACCAGTGGTGGCCGGCGGTGCCGCAGCCTCTAGGCCACCCACGCACCGACGGCGGCCGGGGAAGGCCTCTGCTCCCCCCTGCGCGCCGGCGGCCGCTGGGGAAGGCCCCCTCGCGCTGCCCCCTTCGGTAGTGAGAGAGGAGGGTGGGAGGAAGGAGCCGGCCGGTGTGGATAAGGCTAGTGGGAGAGGAGGAGATAAATGTGTGGAGTGTCGGCGTGGTTGATATTAGTACCGGGTTGCCTCTCCAACGGGTACTAATTTGAGAATTTATGTACCGGCTGGTGGCTCCAGCCGGTACTAAATTCAATCTATGCAATTTAGTACCGGTTGGAGCCACCAACCGGTACTAAATTGTCTCCAAAAAATCTAGACGTTGTCGGAGGATCTGTGTTTCGTACTCTTAGCCGGTACTAAATACTCCCTGAGGCACTATTTTATACGACCGGTACTAAAATCATATGTTAGTACCGGTTGAAAATGCAGCCGGTACTAACGCCACGGATGAATGACTCTTTTTCTAGTAGTGATTTGATAATGATGGGCCCATGCCTCCATGGCGGCCTACGACATATATGGAGTAGACATCATCGGTCTGACTTTGTCTGATTTGATCGATCCACAAGTTGGTAATACGTCACTGTCATGCATGCATATAGCTAGAGTAACTTTCTTGGATGCACTCAACCTTCCTTCCTTCTTTCCTTCCTTCCCCTTACATACACACCATGTAACATACATAGTAGATCGAAGAGTAGTCTGAGTCTGTCCATGGGGCCTAGGCATCATCGGTCTGACTTGTGTCCGATTTGATTGATCCACAAGTTGGCAAGTTGCTACTAATACGTAATTAACTTCAATTCGTTCCTTGCATTGAACCTTCCTTCCTTAATTTCTTCCCCATGCATCCCCGGAAATGCTCGATCGATCGATATGATCTTTATTATTTCCTGCATGGGTTTCCACCAATATTTATATAATGCAACTTGGATGATGCGTGCCCGGCCACTCGCACCTGATCATGACAAAACAAAGTGCTTAGTAGTAGGAGCAGGCAGCAGCAGCACATGCATGTGGTTGTTACTTAATCTTGACTTGGACTGTACCCGCGGGTCAGTCGTCTCTGCATGCGTTCCTACTACTGTACTAGCACTACTACTAAAGAAGTACTACAAAGAGGAGCTAGGATTGCCTACCTGGCCCGACAAAAGTCAAGATCGCGTACTCTTTGTGTTCATTCATCTACATGGCCGGCTGTGGCTGGCTGGCATGCATGCATCCATGTGTACGTTTAATTTATTTGATCATCTACCAATGAGCAAAGCAAAAGCAAAAGCAAAATGGACAGCGGCAGTCTGTAAAAAGTTGATTGATTTTTATGGATGCATGCATGTGCTGCTTTGGATTCGCGCGCGGTTGGCATATGGCAGGCATATTTCCGCGCATCTTCCGTTCCATACGCATGTGGCCTAATAATCCGGTTCACGCATCCAAATATCTAGTCCCACTTGCCTTGCATTCTTCTCTTGTTCCAATCCAATCCATGCATGCTGTTTCTACTGTCTGTAAATGCAGCTTTCACATACTACTCCTCCCTCTGTCCTAAAAAGAATTAATACAACTCTCTCTCTCCCTCCTCCTCGAATCAAACTGTCGGTGTCCGGACCTCGCGGTCTAGCACCAACTAGTGAGTATGCTGCGCGCCCCTGCTCCAGATGGTTGGTGCAAGAAGAAACATAATAACACCGGGTTTATCCTGGTTCCGGCCGACGAGACCGTACGTCCAGCAGAGGGGCATGCACTGTATTACTCGCACCTAAGTGCTCGTAGTAGGGGGTACAAGCTATGGCAAGAGAGGGAGGAAAGCTCCCAAATCCCTTGGTGCGTAGGGGTTTGATTGAGGCAAGTGCCAATATCGGGTGGGGTGTGAGTGTGTAGGAATGAGTGTGAGCTCTCGTCGTCTTTGTTCGATCCGTTCCCCCTTCCTCCTTTTATAGACTCAAGGAAGTAGGGTTACATGCATGGGGATCAGTGAGGGCGTCTACTTCTCCCCCCTGGTCCGGAGGAGAACAGTTGGTCCTCCCTGTCGCCGAGCGCAGTGGGGCATGGCGCAGGTCGTGGCCATCGTCCTTGCGAATCCTCCCGCCCATGCCCGGAGCGCATCCTTGTCCTGTGGCGCCAGTCAATCGGCGTGGTGATGGCTGTAGAAGTGCGCAGAATCCCACGTCGGATGAGGTGAGGCGTCGTGGGTGCCGCCGCCCAAGTCTTGCCCTGGTCAAGAGCCGTACTGCGTTCGAGGGTCGCCGCTCATGCCCTCTGAAAGTAGTGTGAAGAGGAAAAGTATAAGGGGTAGGCGGCACAGTGGCGGGGGGTGTCAGACAAGTCCGCACAGAGTTCCACAGTCCCGCCCCGCGCCGGGAATAGCGGCGCAGTGGCGGGTGCAGGCTGATGAGACGCCGGTCACGTCCGCTGTGTGGCATGATGGGCAACGCCAGCTGACGTCACCTGACACCGTCCGCCACCCGCCCCCCGCCGCGGAGTGGTTGGCGAGTAAATGCGTCCCGTCCAGCGGGGTGATTGAGCCGCAGCTTCCGCCCGCCGAAGGTGGTCTCGAACGAGGCGGAGATTTCCCCCACACCGAGACCTCGTGGAGGGCTCAGCCGAGGGAGCCTCGAGCGAGGCGGAGTCTGTCCTCTCATCGAAGGGTCCCGACGGGCGACCCTCGAGCGAGGCGGAGATTTCGTCTTCGGTCAGCGAGGCCTTAGAGAGGCCGGATCGTGGTGCTGGACCGTGGGCCAAGCGCGTCTTGGGCTTTCCGTACCTAAAGAGGCTTTGTGCGTCCGAGTTCGGGAAGGATCCGGCCCGGGTTTCGAATTATGTTTTGCGCGTGTTTTAGCCCAGGGTTAGGGTGCCCCATAGTTATGGTACCCGACACAAACAGTTTGATCGAATCGAATTCATAAAAAAATACTAACATTTATATATGTTTAAAAATAAATATCATTAGAATTTAGTCATGTAATACATTTTTCATATTTAATTTATCTAGAAACATAAACATTAATATTATTTTATATAAATATGATCAAATTTGAAATTGTTTGATCAAATTATTTTGTATAAATTTGATCTTGAGATTCTTGACAGCTGCTTTGGTCATGGAGGAGGCACTCATCAGTCTCGGCGGCACCATAGCCATACTTTGCATTGCTCTCAGAATGAAAAAGTCAAGGTCCCTGTGCTGTGCATGCGGTTTTTATATAAAAACGAAAAAGAAAAGTCAGGAATCGACTAAGCTGCTTTACCTTTTGGAGATATATATAGATCGTCGATATATATGAATATGATGGATCTATCGATGCTGGCTGTGATTTTTGTGTAGGTTTTCGCTTGTATGTGCGTTTTTTAGTGTTTCTCTATTTTTAGTTTTTTGTGCTCTTGTGTTTTTTAGTTTTTTGTGCTCTTGTGTTGGTCAAGTTTTGTTTGGCCGCATCAAATTTATGTCTGTAACTGTTTTTTTAATGAAAAACATGCTAAAACACCGTCGCAAAAAAATGGATCTATCGATCCTGGGACTGGGACTGGGACACTTGCCCCGTTATTATGTATAGTTGATTATATATTGATGACGAAAAAAGTACAGTAGCTTTTACAAGGTATGGTGACCGATCCATATTAATTATTATTTCAAGATATAATTAAAATGAGAGATGATGTTGATCGATGCCGACATGCATGCATATCATATCATGGTGATCGATCGACTAGCTAGCAAGCTACGAGGTAGTCGAGATCTGCCACCACGTGGTGCACGGCCACCCAAATCTTAATTATGAATTAGGAGTACTCCTTATTCGATCATCTGTCTTATGGAGTAAGTACTACTGTCGTCGTGGTCGTCGTTATACGTGGATGCATAAATAAAACACACAAGAAACAGTACAAGTAGCAGGGATCGGATCAGGCAGATGCGGTCAGCATCAGGCCCTCGTCGCCGGCGGCGGCGTTGCGCCTGAAGCAGTTGCGGCGGACCTCGCCGACGTTCCCCTGGGGCCCCTTGAGCTGGCTCATCTTCACCATGGAGGTCTTGAACTGGTCGAAGAACCACCAGTGGTTGTCGGCGAAGCCCTGGACGAGCCAGCTGGTGCGCGAGTCGGTGACCAGCGCCTGGTCCGACGGCAGCATCACCCCCTGGTTCTTCTTGAGCGTCAGCTCGACGAAGTAGAGGTTGTCGAACACGGTGGGCGTCAGAAAATCGAGGTCGCGCAGCCGGTCGGCGCTGCCGGCCGCCGAGCAGGTCTCCGTGATGCACCTGGTGACGTCGTCGCCTGCGGGCCCGGACACGGCGCCGAAGGAGCTGCAGCGCGCCTTGCCGACGGTGTGGGCGCCGGAGAGCGAGACGAGGTCGGCCGGGTCGGAGAGGCCGGCGTTGGTGAAGGCGGTGAGGAGGTCGTCGACGGTGGCGGTGGGCGGCGGGGCGGGAGCTTGAAGACGTCGTTGTCGGAGGCGGGGGGCGCCAGGCTGTCGAGGCGGCCGAGGGGCACCGTGAAGGCGGGGCCGCCGGCGGAGGTTGACGGCGTCGCGCGTGGCGAGGGACGGTGATGTCGGCGCAGGAGACGGTGGCGCCGCACTGGGCGTGCACCTTGGCCCGGGCGTCCTCGATGAGCTGCAGCACCTCCTGCTGGAGGCCGACGTTGGGCGGGAGGTTGCGCTCGCCGTTGTCGAGGAGGATGGAGGCGTCGCATCCCTGCGGGAAGCAGTCGTGGAAGAAGACGCGGAGGAGGCCGGCGGTGAGGCGGACGTTCTGGCGGAGAGCGGCGTCGACGTGGGAGCGGACGATGGTCTCCAGCTGCGGGCAGGAGTCGAGGTGGAAGTAGACGGACAGGCCGTTGGTGGCGTTGGCGTTAGCGTTGGCGTTGGCGTTGGCACTAGCACTACCCAGAGTCGTCAGAGTCAGAGGCCTCGCGCTCGCGCTCGCGCTCACGGCCAGGAGGAGCAGGACGACAGTCGTCGCCTGCTGCTGCTGGCACCGGCATCTCATCATGCTCATGCTCATTAGATAGAGGAGCAATCTTCTTCTTCCTTCTCTTCTTAGCTAGCTAGCTAGCTACAAGTAGAGTGGCTTGCTTGCTGCTGGCCTGCTGCCTGCGCCGCCTGATTTATACTAGATCATCCAAGAGAGGGAGGGAGAGCCAGAGCCTGCACTGGTGGATGGATTATATATTACTCCTAGCTAGTACAGTAGCAGATACGTACGTAGTAGTCTTATTAGGAAGGAGATGAGATGAGCTGACTGCTGCTAGTACTAGATCAGTGCGAGTCATCAGAGAGACAGTGTGAGTGTCGTACTTGCCTAAAAAAATAAATATCGTACGGCGGTGGATATAATTAAGAATGGATAATGCGGTGGGGTTGGACGCGATGCTGAATCGTGCGTGCATGTGGAGGTGCAGGTGCAGGTGCGGTGCATCAGCTGCTCTGGCTGCCACCCGGCCCTTTCCTGGTCAGTCCGTCTCTACCAACTGTGCGAATTGGGGGCAGGCAGGCAGCCGACTGTCCATGAGCGTCTTCACGTGTCCGGCTGTCGACGGCCCAACCAAGGGGCATGGAGATCCAAGGCCTACCGGCCTGCTATAACTGCAATCATGCATATATGTCCCAGTCTTGATTCTACGGTCGACCGTGACCCAAGGTTCACAATTTCGGCGGAATTTTGGCGAAATTCCGGAAAAAATTCCGTTTCCGCTAGTTACCGGGAAGAGAAATTTCGCTACTTTTCGGTGAATTTCGTTTCAAAATTCAAAATTCAAAAAAATTTGTAAAAAAAATATGAAAAAATTATGATAAAAAAACTAGGTGCATTTTTGAGCGACTATCACTTGAAATCGTTCAAATATAAGTTGATTTGATTGGTTAAAATCACTAAATGAGTTCGGACCCGTTAACGATGAGTGGACCCGTTAACCCGTTAACAAGGTATACTTATCTGCTCGTCAGCGTGAGGGGTGACGGTCGCCCGAGCTCTTTTTCCCACCACGTTCTCCCTCTCTGGTCCCCCTCCGCCGCCGGCGCGATTTTCGCCTCCCCGCACCGAAATTTCGGCGGAAAGGCGTGCGAAATCCGGGCGGTGGTGTAGCGGATACCGTTCCCTGGAGGACGCTGTCGGAATGGATCCGTAATCCGGGCGGATTTCGGTGCGGTTCGGCGGAAACCGGTGAAACCGACCGGATTTCGCCTCGGCTCCGGGAACTAAGGGTATGAGAAGGTTTTTTTTATGTTGATGCTTGTTGATGTCGATCTAAGTTAGTTGATTTGAGATTCTAGAGACCAAGTGACATAGAAAGCATAGAAAAAATCAGTTAGTTGATATGTATGAATTTTTTCATGTTAGTCTCAATGTATGAATTGGTAGTTTTAATGAATTGTTAGTTTATGTGATATTCATGGGTTGTTAGTAGGTATTCATCAAAAAGAACATGAGTTGCTACTTCATGTGTTATTCATGAACTTACACCTTACTATTTTTCTGTAATTGTAGGACAATGCCAGACCTAGTGTGGGAGCATGGCCAAAAGATCAGGGGTGGTTTCAAATGCAAGTATTGCAGGGAGGAGAAGAGTGGGGGAGGAGCAACAAGGTTCAAAGAGCATTTGGCACATAGGGGGAAAGATGTGAAGGACTGCCCTTCCGGTTCCAGCCGAAGTTAAGGCCTTCTTTAGTGAGCAGTTGGACAGGAACAAGGCTAGAGCTAAAGCAAGGGCCCGAGAAAAGCTCCTGAGGGACCAATCTGCAAGGAGGCCGCACATTGATCTAGAGAAAGAGGAAGGCCAGGGGCTCGACGAGGATGCAGAACTACAAGCGGCCTTACACCAGTCCCGCCAAGAGTATGAATTTATGCAGCAAGCTGGGCCACGATATGATAGGGGTGGCGGATCGGGTGGTGGTGTTGGAGGCAGTGGTGGACCGCTGCCTTCGATGTTCAGAAGGAGCCAGTCACAAGTCCCCGAGAGGGTTAGGGACTACCATCTAGGGTTGAGCAGTGGTCCACGGCAGCAAAGGATTGATACCGGCCCATGGACTGTCAAGGGGAGGACATCAAGAGAGCTTCTAGGGAGGGCATGGGCGAAGGCGTGCCATGCTGTCGGTATTCCCGGCCGGAAAGTCGATGACCCATACTTTAAAGCTGCGATCGTGGAGACCCAGAAACAAGGTAACAATGTATATTTTGAGCTACATTACATATCCTTCATTGTGATCTTAATGCTTTCTCTTCTATGACCGCAGGTGTTGGAATCAAAATACCATCAGGGAGGGAGATAGATGGAAAATATTTGGATGAAAATGTGAAGGAGATAGAGAAAGAGATAGAGAAGTGGAAGAACGAGTGGGATGAATGTGGAGTCACGATCATGTGTGATTCGTGGACGGGGCCTATGCGTAACTCGGTCATTAATTTCTTGGTGTATAGCGGTGGCACCATGTATTTCTTGAAGTCCATCAATGCGTCCGACAAAATACAGGACCATCAATACTTGTTGAAGGTATGTCCATGTATCGAAGCATTGTTCTCACCTTGGCATAAAATATAGGACCATACGCATATCACATTGGCAATGTTGTGCAGGAGATACGAGCAGTGGTCATGAAAGTGGAGCCTCACAATGTGATTCAGCTTGTCACGGATAATGGTTCGAACTATAAAAAAGCCTGCAAAATTATATGTCATGAGTTCCCTACCATTGCATGGCAGCCTTGCCTTGCCCATACCATCAACCTTATGCTGAAGGACATAGGGAAGTGGCCGGAGCATGATGCTTGTATTCGAAGCGCGCAACGAATTTGCAGCTGGCTCTACAACTCCAACAGTTTACACAGCATGATGAGGGAAGCCATCGGAGGAGAGTTGGTCAAGTGGAATGTAACAAGATTTGGGACCAACTACATGTTCCTTGAAAGCATGTATAGGAAGAAGGACCAGTTCATGACATGGTTAGTGTCACCTGAGTTCCGACGGTCCCGCCACTTCAAAAGTGAAACTGGAAGGTACATTTACGAATGCATCACAAGTCTTCAATGGTGGGCGAATATGGAGTATGTGATCAATGATGTTGAGCCTCTGTACATGTTTTTGAGATTTGCTGACACAGACAAGACACCTAATTTGAGTGAGGTGACAATGGAGTATCAAAAACATGAGGCAAACATATGCCAGCAAGTTCAGCAATGACTACCCCCGGTTTGAAAAGATCATGGCTGTGATAGATGCAAGGATGAACACAGTGATGTCAGGCACATATATGGCCACTGCTTGTGCTCTTAACCCTTACGTGCAGTACAGTTTGGGCACATCACAGACAGTCATGGCAGTAATGCGCAACGGTCTGGAGAAAATGTTGAATACTAATTCAGCAGCAATTGCATTGCAGGAATTTGAAATATTCAGGACGAAGCAAGGTGAGTTCTCTAGTGACATTGCTAGGCGAATGGCATTGCAAAGGGTCGCTGCGCTTGTTGTCGCAGTGTGCAGCCTCTAGTGGATGTGAAAGGAACTGGAGCACCTTTGCTTACATCCACACCAAACTGCGCAATAGGTTGAGCCACCAGAAATTGGATAAATTGGTCTTTGTGAACTACAACCTCCGCTTGCGTCTGCAACGTGCTACTAGAGGGGCCGATCCATATGACTATGATCCAGTTAGCAGTTCATGGATCTTTCTTTGTACCGGCAGTCATCAGCAATTCAAAATTGGATGAAGCTTTCAAGGTCCAATGGAGACCCAGCATTTGATGAAGACTCAGACTTCACTGACACTCCATTGCCGAGCCAGATGTTCACTGACATAGGCTCTTCTCATGGTCACGATGAAGATGTGGAGACATGGGCCGAAGAAACAATTGGGGACACACATCTGGGAAAAAGGAAGACTAAGATTGGTCCCGAAATGAGAAAGAGAAGAAACCACGCACTGAGGAGGAGTTAGGTAGTGACGATACCACACCTTGAGCCTAGTGGTGATGAGGACATTGGTGATGATGATGATGATGATGATGATGATGATGATGATGATGATGATGATGATG